>NW_027555736.1:7894209-8494209 GCF_003287225.1 Phascolarctos cinereus
AAGACAGAGAAGTAAAATATAAAATATTGCATTACAGAGCAGAAGGTCTCATATAAGATGTGGGGGCAGGGGGGAATGGTTCTTAGGGATGAGCATGGGAGGCGTAGAGCTGGTGGCATCTGAGCCGAGTAGGTCTTTATTAGGTAAGGAAGGGGAGGTTGGGAGGGCATTCCAAGGGCGGGGTAAGTGCGCAGCAAACTCAGGGCATGGAGGGGAGACCAGACGATCCTAGATTTGGAATGCCGGCTCCTTATCCGTTAATCACACTGCCTCATCTCCTAGTTTTATAGATAAGGAAACTGAGGTCCAAGTTCATACACATAGCAAGCAGTAGCACTGGGAGCCTAACCCAGGTTCTTTCAGTCCAAACCTAGTTGTGCCTTCGTGCTGTCTCCTAATGGGCTGGGACTGTGCCTTCTTCTTAGGCATATTCCATAGCACCGAGTACCATGTCAGACACATAGAAGGTAGTCCATAAACGCTATTGATTGATTACCTAATCCCAAGCCATCTTTCACTGATGGTCAAATAACATTTCCTGGGCATAAAGGAGAGTCAGTATCTTTAGTTGAGGAAGCACTAGACCTGCAGTGAGGTGCAACGGGGGCTGAATCCCACCTCAGACACTGATTGGCAACCTGACCCAGCAGAGGCCCTTTCAACTTTCTAAGCCTCAAGTTCCTCATCTGAAAAATGGGAATGATAACCACATTTATCTCACAGGGATCAAATGGGATCATGCGTATAAAATGTTTTGCAGATTTGAAAGCATTGTAGTGATGTCAGGAGCTGGTACAGAGCATTTCTTCACCAGGCGTTCATTGCAGCAGAACAACATAGGACTGGTCAAAAGAAAATGTCAGCTATGTTTCTATTGTTGTTATTATTATTGCTATCATCATCATCATTATTACCTGATAATTCTCCTTGGCTATGCCATAGAAAGTGAATTACGGGAATGAGACTCTAACCCCAGAAAGAATCATTTCAATTGGGCAATACCGTTTTTCATTCTTATCTCTTTTAACTACACGGAATCCAACACGCCAACACGCTCAAGGGCAACTGAAATGTGACTGACGATTGTCAGAGGCTGAGGTTCTGGGGCAGTCAGCAGATCCCCGCTTGCCCAGATCTTGCCTTTTCACCAGGGAAGCTCCCTTGTTGGCTCATTCCGCTAATCATCGGATTGCGGCGTTTACTATTTTGGGGGGGGGTGAATACTTTCTGTGGAAGTGTATAAACCAGAACACGACCTGAACTGAATGTGGGGGAGGGGGGAGAGAGCAAGAAAATGTGTGGTCCTAAATTACATGAAGGCAACTTGACTGAATATAAATAGATGTTGCAGTCAATCAACTTACCGTGTGATTTCAAGCTCTGTAGGAGACACATGTGACCTCTCTAATAATAAGACCTAACACTTAAATGAGACATTAAATGTAGAAAGCATGGACAGCAAGCATAGTGAGGGGACAAGGGGCCAAATGCTATTTTCTGTTTAATCTGTAAGTGCATATATATGTATATGCTGCCTCCCTCTCCCCTCCAGCCCCATAGAATAGAAGCTCTTTGGGAGGGTGTACCTGGATCTCCAGCACTTGGCACACAGTACGTACTTAATACATGCTTCTTGGCCACCTGGTTGACCATAGGTACTGTTAAAACTTGGTTGGGAGGATAGATCTTCAAACAAAGCCTCAAGATTAGTAAAAGTGGGCACAGGTGAGAAGCGCTGTTTTTACAGATATAATCTTGTGAGAAAATCTGGGAGCCATAGGAAGGAAATACAGTGGAGAGCATCTGGATGCAGGTCAATAAGAAAAGCAATAGAATCAATCACCCAAACAACAATTCAATGCTCACCATGTACCTGGCAGTATGTTAGGGGCTGGGGATGATGGGGGGAAAGAAACAAAGTTAATTTTTGTTGCCAGAATTTACTGCAGACCGCCTGGACAGAAGGAGAGGATGGATGAAGAGTTCAAGAACCATATTAAGGCAGGGCATGTAGCATTTGTGGTGGGTGACTTCACTTATCTGGACACTTGCTGGACGTCTCTCCCTTTGCCAAGAGTGGAAGAGCTAATCTTTCCTCCACTTGGTTCTGGCGCTACGAGCCATGCCAGAGAGGCACTGCTCAGTGACCCTAGCCATCCAGTTGGGCTGTTACAGGACTTTGGGTTCAATGTATCACTTCACTGGACTCCATTCCTGATGAAGAGGGCTGTAGACTCCATGTCCTGTGGACTTTCACCAGAAGTGAAATGAGAAGGAAAAGTATCCAGACCTGAGAAAAGCAGGTGGTAATAGCCAGATGATTTGGCTTTGACGATCACGGTTGTGGGGACCCATGCAATTCCCTGAGCCTCAGTTTCTTCCTTTGTTAAATCCTCACAACAATTCCTGCTCAGGAAGACAGTCAGAAATGGGAATGCCGTTACTGCTCTGCCTTTCTTAGGAGGGGGAGCACCCGCCCTCTCTCTGGGCTCAAAATCCCTTAGATTGCCTTGGAGTTCCTTGGTGATTGTCTGCTTCCAGAAGGCCCTTTTCGGCAGGAGACCATGTTGGTAGGAGACATGCTCCCAGGCAGTGGTAATTTGTATCTGGATGTGAGCAGTGGTGTCAGGAACTTCAAAGTACATCTGTGTGGATGGAGGGGGCATCCACACTGACGCATCACTTACATGAGGGAGCTTACCTGGGCTCCGTCATGGCAAAACAGTTGGGGGCATAGCTCCTCAGGGAGGGAGACCTGCCTTCTCATGTAGGGACCGAGGTCCCCTCAGGTCCTGTTCACTGATGTGTGGGCTGTGCTGGAGAGCGGTCCAGCGGGGGGAGAGTGTGCTCAGAGGTAACACTTCAGGCTGACAAAGCACACACGTGGCTGTTTTCTGACGACTTGGTGAAGATATTTCATAACTGGAGTCTAGAAAACACCCACTCTGAGGCTTAGTAGAAGGCCCTACATTCAATCTGATGGCACCTGCTGCCTGAAGGGGGACAAACCTAGTGCCTTGCACACAGTAAGTGTTTAATAAATGCTTGTTGGCTGATTGACCTATTGGTCTGCCAGTCGCAAACAAGCTTGTCTCCTGGTCCTCTCCATGCAAGATGGCCTGATGGAGCCTGGGAAATGGCAAGCCCAAAGAGCAATTTTGAGTCCAGCCATGTGGCAAAGGGTTTCCTGGGGATCTGGACATCAATTCATTTGATGTCAGTGAGACTCGGAAGCATGGACACCTGTGTCTACACCTGTGGAGAAACTGTCATCAACTTTGTTTCCAAATGAAAACAGAGACATCAAGGCAGTGCCAAGGAAACACCAAAAGAGATGTACATTCCTGGCCTACAGTAGATATTAAAATACTGTCCGCTGTTGGGCAAAGTCAGCAATAATTCAATTCCCCAGTCCCACAGAGTGGGCTAGTGAATAGAGAGCAGGTCTCCAAGACAGGAAGATGTGGGTTCAAGTCTTACTTCTGACACAGACTGGCCAAATAATGTGGCTTCTCAGTACTCTAAGTGACGTTCTAAGGCTATAAGCTGCACAGAAGGTGTCCACTTGTATCAGTAGAGGGCATTTCCTAACCAGGAGTCTCCTGGATGAAACTATAGGGCCAGGCCCTCATGGTACTCCTCTGCTGTCTCAGGACCAACTGAAATCCTATCTATGCTGCATTTAGCACAGTGTCTGACACATGGTAGGTCCTTAATAAATGCTTATTTCCCTTCCTGTATGGGAGGCCCTGTGTTGGGCACTGAAGATACAAAACAGAAACCCCAAGCTCCTGCCCATGTGGAACTGATGTTCTACCAGGAGAACATAAGTGAACAGAGAAACAGAGACCTTAGGAAGGACAGGGGAGAGCAGAAAAGGAGGGGGGCAGTCGAGGAGCCGGAAGGAGAAGGAGCATCACCATAGCCCAGGACCAGAGAGACCCTTGAGATATTAGAAGGCAGAGGAGCAAGAAGACAAGGAGGAAGCTCCCGACTGTGTGGGGAGGAGCTTCTCCTTTTGGATTCAATATAGCAATACTTTATCAGGCCTGGCCCAGGGCTGTGTGCTGGGCATTCAGACGAAAACAGAGAAGCTTGCCTTCAGGGAATTTGCTTTTTGGGTCCAGGAAGTAAATACAAAGTAACCTGGGGATAGAGAAGCTGCTAGGGAGGCTTCAGGGAGGAGGAAGCAGCCAATCTGAGTCCAGAGGGAAGACATGATGCTTAGAGGTGGGATGAAGGATACACGCCTTCCAAAGGCTCAGTGCCTGACTCAAGGAACGGCTCCTCGGCCAGTGGGACTGGACTGTGGAGTCCGGGAAGTGCAGGAGTGTGAAATAAGCCTGCCGAGGGATCCCACCAAAGGGTAAATGGGGAGGGCTTTAAATGCCCAGCTCAGGCTTTTGCATTGCATTGTAGCAGGGAGCACTCGAAATTATGAGCAAGGGAGTAGAATGGTCAGTCAGATCTAGGCCTTGGGAAGACTGCCCGTATGTGAATAAAGATAGAAATTAAACGTTCACAGGAATTGAGCTAGAAGGGACCTTAGAAATTACTCTGTCCAGGTGAGGAAACTGAGGACCAGTGAGGGAAAGTGAGTTGGCCAGATTATGCTGGCGGTAAAGAATGTATTCAGGATTGTAAGGGAAGTCTTCTGACTTAAACCTCGGCTTCCTTGGCCATCAGTGTCCTCATCTATAAAATGGGCAGACTGATGCATGTCATACATACCTCACAGATATCAGAAAGCACACACGAAATAAGAAGCATGAGCAAACTTACCCCGCTGTGAGTTAATATCATGCCCTATATATGTCGACCAAGGCAGGAGCTTACGGAAAGCCCTCTCCATTCTTCCCTCCTTCAGGGCGTCCTCCCTTTTCTAAGACTGCAGAGCTGAGTGTCCCAAGCTCTGCAGCATTACTCACCAGGACCCATCTTTACAAATGTATTCATTCTGCATTGGAGATGAAGGGGCGTGCGGTGCGCTTCTCCCCAGAGTGCACCAAGATGGAGCACACAGGAGAACGCAGCCACTCTGAAGCAGGAACATGATGCTCACTCTTCAGAAGTCAGTAGTCCTGGGCTCACTGGGCTTGTGGGAAACTTATGCAAACATGTAAAGGAACAAACATCTTGAAGACAGATTCCCCTTGGGAGTGGAGCACTTTGCCAAGGGTTTAGAGAACATCTGAGTCGACAGCAGAAATTCCAGACTGGCAGCTCCAGTGAGATCCATCTGACCGGAGTAAGGAGAGGCAGAAGAGACCAGAGGGGCCAGGATCATAGCTTTAGAGCTGAAAGGGGAGTTAGAGGCCAGGAAGCCAAAACCCTTCACTTTATGGATGAGGAAACTGAGGCACATCCTGACCATTTTACAAAAGGAATCTGGGTTCATTGAAGAGCAGAGATATGCCCGACTACAGAGGTCATAAACGCTAGATGCAGGATTTGAACCCAGATCTTCCTGATGTGCAGTCTAGTGCTCTGTCCATTATCTGGGCACTCATCATGACCAAGGCCTTGGAAATCATCTAGTCTGTTCCCCTTGGGTGAAGAACTGAGGCCCACAGATTAGGGTTAGGTGACAGACTCAAGGTCACACCATAGAAAGCAGGAGGGCTGAGATTCTTACGGTCAGAGAATCATACATTTAGAGCTTGAAGCAATCTTGGGTATCACCCAGTGTCTTTTACATATGAGGAAATGGGGTCCAGGTGACTTGTCCAGCGACAGATGCTGAGCTTGTGATCTCCTGGTTCCCTGCCCGAGGCTCTTTGCCCAATTGGCTGATGAAGGTAGCCACTCAGAACCATAAGGAGGGTGACATCATCATTCTTCCAACTTGGCTAATAGGGTCTTTCAGAACGGCCACCAACACATAACTTTCTAAGGGAACTTGATTCTGGCACACGTATTCATCTTTCTTCCTAATGTCTGAGGGAGATGTTGTCTTCCAAATATCTTTATTTGGGGTCACTCTTCCAAGGAGATCTGTCCCTCGCCTGTGCTAACCTTTAAGAAAGGCTTCAAAGACCTCTACATGCTTTGTCCTCTTTGAGGAAGCCCTTATACATCCATCAGCAATGCTTTCTCCCTCCTGAAATCATTCTACATCCCCCTCAAAGTGAGGGCAGGGACTATTGTTAGGAAATCTCCCTGGCTCTCCCCTTTTCCAAGTAACCTCATCATTAACAATGCGTTCCTTCTAGCTGAGGGCACTGCTCTGCCCTCCTTGGTGTCAGCATTTAAAACCACAGATCCCTTCTGGCTATTTGAATGGGGAGGGGGATAGGAGAAGGCCTGACCCTGCCCAGCTCCTGCCAGTCTAGACATGTTTCTCCATTAGTTATGGGGTGGAGGAGGCAGCTTTTATCATGGACAGAAGGCTGTGCCTTCTGGATTCAATATTGTGAACTCTGAGGAGGGGGAGGGCTCTTTGTGCCATTAGGGGAGGCAGAATCCATTCATGCCAAACTCAGTTCTCTTTGGCAGTGTGGAGACACAGCCTTTCACCCCCAGCGGGTGGTGGATGGAAGTAGTGAGCCAGCTGGCCCAGAGGTAACAGCCAGGGGGTTGGGAGTTTGGCTCTTGACTTTGCCAGCTGTATCTATTTTGCCTGCCTGCCTCTAAGAGAGAGGAGCAGATCTCTCCTTTCTTCTTCCTGTGGGTGTTACTAGCACTCTCTAACCTGTAGTAGGCAGGCAGCCAGGTGGCACAGAAGATACAGTGCTGGGGCCTGAGTCAGGAGGACTTGAGTTCAAATCAGGGCTCAAACACTCACTAGCTGTGTAACCATGGGCAAGTCACTTCATCCTGTTTGCCTCAATTTACTCATCTATAAAATAAGCTAGAGAAGGAAATGGAAGACCACTCCAGGATCTTTGCCAAGAAAATCTCAAGGAGCTCACAAAGAGTTGGACATGACTGAAAAGTGACTAAACAACAGTCTGTGCTCAGGCCTTTACCCTTCCAGTTGGTCATAGGGGATTAGGTCTCTTTTGTCCTTCCCACACCTCTTCTCTCTCCCTTCTTCCACCCTCCCTCCCTCAATTTCTTTTTCCTGTCTCCTCCTCCTCCTCTTTCCTCTTCTTTCTCTTCCTCCTTTCCTCTTCTTCTTCCTCTTCTTCCTCTTCCTCCTCTTCCTCTTCTTCCTCTTCCTCCTCTTCCTCCTCTTCCTCTTCTTCCTCTTCTTCCTTTTCCTCTTCTTTTTCTTCCTATTCTTCCTCTCCCTCTTCCTCCTCTCCCTCTTCCTCTTCTTCCTCTTCCTCCTCTTCCTCCTCTTCCTCTTCTTCCTCTTCCTCTTTCTCTTCTTCCTCTTTTTCTTTCTCTTCTTCCTTCTCTCCTTCTTCTCCTTCTCCTTTTTTGGTTTTTCTTGTTCTTCTTGTTCTCTTCTTCCTCCTCCTTGTTCTTCTCTACCTCCCCCATATCATCTCTCTCCCTCTTTCCCTCCCTACCTTCTTTCTATGTGTCTTCTCCCCTCCCTTTCTCACTCTCCTCTTCCTTTCTCTCTCCTTTCTTTCTGCTCTAAAGGAGCATTTGGATGCATATCCAGAAATATTTATATAGACCTAGGAGAAATCATTCAGAATCATCCTATTTCCAGGAATAATTGTGCGCCTTCTATTTCTAGGATTATAGTTGAGGATGCTATTTTATAAAAGTCAGTATTGAGAGATGTGTATATTACTGAGGTAATGAGTCCTTAGGTGGTCTGCATACTTGATAGTTTCATTTATACTAAATTGGTATGTTCATCATGGACCTAAGAATGCCTCTATAATCCGTATTCTGAAGATCCTGATTGAATACTCTTCCCCCTAGAGCAAAACTGTAGTTATTTTGGGGGTTCAGCTTTGCTGGGTCAATTAGACCAAGGCCAAAGATCCTGGCACTTCCAACACATTTGGGGGAAGAGAAGACTCAAGCAGTCAGTGCAAACTGGAGAGCAGGCTACTTGTCCCCCAGCAGTTCTAGTAACATGTCATTTTTGGTCTTCTTTTTGTATCCTTCGTGCCTTATATACAACAAGTGCTTAATAAATGCTTGTCTTTTGTTGGGATACAATTCCTAAATGGTCATGATGACCTCTACTTTGTAATTGTCTAGACTGGACCCGGTCATCATAAGCACTGAGTGACACTCCACATGTTTCATGGATGGGTTGTATTTCTCTTGCCTCCACTAGGCATTTTAGGATGATTATGGCTCTCCATGATCTCCTCCTGTTCTGCCTGGGGTGCAATGCAGTCCATTTTTCCATCACCAACAAACAGAAGCAGTCCCCTCCTCCCCCAGCTCCCTGCATTAGCTCAAACAGCCAATTCCTTTGTCAAGTAAAAAGCAAGATTGTCGATATGCCACCCAATGGAAAGTGGGGATTGATTTCCATGACTCAGCCACAGGTGAAAACCGCTTACGGGCACGGGGACAAAGGACACAATGCTCAGGTCCTGGACTGTGTCTTGCACTCACCATGATTGATTGTGGGCCATAAAGGACATTTCACCCATAATTCCCACGCCTACCCTGAGGATGGACAGCATGCTGTCAGCAAGCAGGGACCTGTCTCACATCATCCTTGGGGCAGCAGCCATAATTCTCCATGATAACTAGCAACTTACCTGCCCAGTGATGTAGAACATCCAGCTGATATAATGCCAGGATCAGTTTTGTCTAATTGAATCTAAATAGTACCTCTTCACAGAGCCATAACTAGGGCAAGGTGACTGGAGCCTTGTCCTAGGGTGCCAAATGCAGAGGGGGATGACAGTAAAGTAGAAACAATAGAGATGAGGCCCTAGTGCAAAAGGCAATGGAGAGCCACCAGGAGTTAGAACAAGGCTAAAATTTTCTGATAAATGCTCGAACAGTCTGGGGAGGGGGGTGAGGGAGGAAGGGATGCAGGAAGAGAAAGGAGGGAACAGAGATATGAAAGATAGGGGAGAGAGAGACAGAGAGAGGGAGATTTATTTTATAAATAACAAAAGCTAACACAACCCTCCCCAGAATTTCTGCTTGAAAGCCCAGAATATCCATCATGCCCCTGGGTTTGACTGAAAGCTATCATTAGATGAGGCCAGAGACATTGGGGAATCAGCATCGTAGAGGACATCGAACCAGAACCCTGGAGCTCCAATCCCAGCTCTGATGATCATAAGTTGAGTGACATTTGGCGAGTGCTTTATATACATACATACATACATGCATGCATGCATATATGTGTATATGTGTATATGTACACATACATACATACATATGTACATACATGCATGCATGCATGCAGATTTAATGTATAGGCCGCAGCTTCCTCTTGTATAAGATGAGGGGGCCTGACTGGTTCTCCATGAAGCACCAACTACGTACCAGGCATAGTACCAAGTACGGTGGAGACAAAGGAGGACAGCAGACAGCCCCTGCCCCAAGGAGCTCCTGGTCTAATTGGGGAGACGGCAGGCTAACAGCCAAGTACAAACAAGTTATGGACCAGCTAAACTGTGGATAATCTCCGAAGGAAGGTGCTAACTTGCTGGAGGCCTCAGAACTGCTTCAGGCAGCGGTGGGATTTGGGCTGACTTGAAGGAATCCAAGAATGCTTCCGACACTGAATGATGTATATTATGGTAATTAATGAGCTAAACTGGTAGTTCAGAGGTGGAGGGGATCTTGGTTTCCTTCACGTCCCAGCTAAAATCCCATCTTCTGCAAGAAGGTGACAGAGGCCTCAGGAAGAGCTGGCTCATATTCAAGGAACCACCGCCCAGAGATCCACCTTGTATTTAAGGAAAGCCAAAAGGACTGTTCTGGAAACCCCTCTCCAATCACTAGGGAAGGGTCAACAACCAAACTATGGGCAAGCAGTTATTAAGAAACTTCCAAGTACTTGGCACTGTGCCAGGCACTCCTCTCCAAAATCTTCCATTCTTAGCACCTGCCAGCCTCATGCTTGTTACCTGGGATCTTTGAGAACTGGAGTCAACTATAAAAACAAGGGAGGGGAAGGCTGAAATGAGGATAAGGATTATAGCTGCCACTAAGGGATAATGTATAGTTAGAGACCACAGGGAGAGAGGATGACCCCAGCAGGTACTACAGGAGCCTAGAGGCCAAATGTGCTTAGGGGGCGTGGGAGGTTGCCCTCATGTTGTGGGAGGGTTCAGTGGGCTGGAGGCTTTGGGGAAAGGGCAGAGGGATTAAACAGAGGAGGGCTACCTCGGTCTACATCTGCAGGCATCACTGGCAAGATGAGCACAGAGGCCTCATGTTTTTCAGGGAAGTTGAGTTGGGTCATGAATAGCCAGCCTTCTTCCATGACTATGGTGGGTCATATGGGACTGCAAAGCTTCTTAGACTCATATTTGGAAGGCTTCATCTCTCTGATTCCCTGTAACCCCAAACATCTATGGGAGGCTAAAAAGGGAGGAAATTGGGTTCTTGGTCTAATGGAATGAGGCCAAGAAATCTGTGTGAGGCATTTTCTTAATATGCCTCAATTTTACCCCAAAGGGGCATCAGTACCAATGGGATGTGCCATTGTCTGGTGTCTTTAGCCCAGACTGGCACTGGAGATGGTCAGCAAGTCCAGCCTAGAGCTGAATAGGAGAAAGACTGCTAGAGATGCTGCCTTTGAGCTTTCAGTCATCCCAAGCTGCTCCCTGTGCACAGGCCCATCTTGTTAGCACCAGTATTCTCTACATGGTACCATATGACAATGACCATGGAATGCACCATCTAGTCACAGGGGAAGGGATCCAGACCACCTGGCAAATCATAATTACAACAAATACTTTCTAATTGCTTGGACCTAGCATGATGGGAGTGGGATGAGGGCATGATCATTTGACCCTCCCTCAACTCAACTTCAGAGAAATTAACCGGTCTCAGTAACATGGGCCTCAACGAACGATGTGAGTTTTACTCATCTTGCCAGGACTCCACTGTTTCAGAAATGCCTTGTCCCTTAAAAAAGGAAATATCCTTCAATTATATATCAAGAGTTAGAATGGACCTCAGAGGTCATCTAGTCCAAGCCCCCTCCTTTTACAGATGGGAAAACTGAGGCCCAAAGAGGTTAAATAACTTGTCAAAGGTCACAAAGCAGTAAACATCAGAGACAGGTTTTGAACCTAGGGCCTCAGAAGTCAGAGCCCATGCTTTTCCCACTATACACATTGCATTCTGAAATGGCACAGGACTCTTTATGCAGAAGATGATGAGCTGTACTCAGGGGCTCCTGCAGAGCAAACACTAGAAGTTCCAGCCAAAAAGAAGAAAATTGCACATGACCCATCTGGAACAAGAGCAGTGGCCAGGGTTTAAAGACCCAAATCTTTAGAGGGATTATTTTTTCCTTTTTTTTTTTTTTTTAGGCAATTGGGGTCAAGTGTTTGGTCTGAGGCCGCATTTGAACTCAGGTCCTCCTGACTTCAGGGCCGGTGCTCTATCCATTGTGCCACCTAGCTGCCCCTGGGATTCCTTTTTCCTCATCCTTCTTCCTGGAGGTCAGAGCACCAGCTGGTGGGCCAACAATGAGTTAGGCACAGTTTCTGTCTTCCTCACTCCCTCATTCTCTTGCCCTCTCCTTTTCTCTCCTCTTCTCTTCTTGTTGTTTTTCTCCTTCTCTTGCTCTCCCCCTGTCCATCTCCTTCTCTCTCTCTTCCTCTCCCTTCCTCTCTCTTCTCCTTCTCTCTCCCTATATTTCTTCTCTCCCTCTCTCTCCTCTCTCTCCCTTCCTCCCTCTCTCTTTCTCTCACTCTTTTTTTTTTTTTGCTCTTTCCCCTTGCAGAAACCTGGCTGTCATAAAGACTGTCCATCCTTGGCCTCTCTCCCCAGGGCTGGTTGCTCTTCTTCTCATGGCATCTGACACACTGGGCCAAGGGGCAGAGGAAGCACATTCCTTGCTTCCTGGCTGCCATTTCTAGACCCTCCCTTGGCCACTACCACTCAGCAGCCTCTCCCTTGAGGGCCACTCCATTCCACCATGTCATCTAGCACAATTTCCTGGCCGTTCTTCTTGCTTCATGCTGCAGGACCTGGCTCAGTCTTACTTTCCAACCCAATCCCAAACATTAATAAATGACTGAAATTGAAGTTAATTGAGTAGTCAAGAACTTTAACGTACATATTGATGTCCTTTCAAATATCCAAGCATCCCAGTTCCTCAGATTTCTAAAACTGTATGACCCACAGCTTCCTCTAGCTGAACTACCCACAGAGTTAGCCATATTTTGTGTAATAGGGTGAAGGAGCTGAGCCTGCACCCTTGCTTCTTTTTGGCAAGCCCTTGCTCTGGCTGCTTCTGGGCACATGAGCTCTAGCTCCATGCTAAAAGCCATGCCCACATGGCACAAGGTATGGCCTGAGGATGGGCCCACCAGAAGGGGTGAGGTGCAGCTCAGCTCCACCCACTCCATTACACTTAGCTCCCACCAATAGCCATAACAGTGACACGACTAGCACGGTGAACTCTGAAATCCCTCTCTCTAGTCCTAATCCCCTGCCTCTCTCTTCTGCTTCATCCTTCTGCTAAACCTATTCTTCCTCATCATCATTCATTTAGGCACCTTCAATCTATCACCCCTGTTCTGGCTTCACTTTCTTCTCTTGGAGTCTTGACCATTTCCTTGACAACGGCAGTTACACACTGTCATCCACCCATGAATCCCTTGGCCCCTTGTCCTGTTTGTGCACTGCCAAGCCATAGCCCAGGAACACTCCCACCATCTACCTTCCCTTGTGCCATGGCCAAGAATTCATCACCAAAGGGTTGCTTGACCAATGAAGGGCATTTCTGGGCACAATGAGGCTGGTCCTCAGACAGTAGTGTCTGCTCATCTTCAGGATAAGACCTGAAGCCTTATGCCACCTTCTAAGCCCTGCCAAGGCTTGGCCTCAGCTGGCTCAGCTTTCAAAACTCGGGATGGTGGAGTAGGCATCATGGAGCTCCTTGAACACAGCGAGCACTCAGTACATGGTTGCTAAATTGAATCGAAGGAGAGACGACATAAACCTTGACCAGAACTAATAGAGACATTCAGGAAGCATTGAGAACAGCGTTGCTGGGAAAATGTAGTCTTGAAATTTCTAGGAATTCTCTAAGCATGTGTCGCGGCACAACTTGGAAAATGTTTATGACAGACCCAAAGGGTAAAGATCTACAGAAAGGGAAAACAGATGGCAGCATGTGACCAGAAATTTTTTCTACATGAGAAGAGGCATGACAGATATTATATACACACGTGGAAATAGGTCTTGGTGCCATGCTACTGCCCCCTAAATGTTTGAATAATAATGATCACAACTAGTAGTGACACAGGGTGTTAAAGTTTGCAAAGCACTTCACTTATATCATTGTATTTGAGTCCACCAGCAACTCTGTGAGGCAGTAATTACAAGCATTATTCTTCTCATTTTACAGAGGAAGAAACTAATGTTCTGAGCAGCACAGTGATTTTCCACGGTTACACACCTGTACTTTTGGCAGGGGCCTCTAGATGGCGCAGTGGGTAAACAGCCAGGCCTGGAGTGAGGAAGACCCATCTCCTGAAGCTCAAATCTGGCCTCAGACTAGCCATGAGACTTTGGGCAAGTCACTTAACCTCAGTCACTTGCCTCAATTTCCTCATCTGTAAAATGAGCTAGAGAAGGAGGTGGCAAACTACTCCATTATCCTTGCCAAGAAAACCCCAAATGTGGTCGTGAACAGTTGGACGTGACTGGAATGACTGAACAACAAGTCTCGGAAGTGGAATTTGTCTTTTCTGTTTTTTGGAAGGTGTATATATCTTCTCTTCCTGACTCCAAGATCAGCTAGGGAAGCCTTCAGGGACTCGGGTGAATGCTCTGATGGATGCAGACGAGAATCACTCAGGAGGAGAGAGTGTTACTGAGTTACAATCCGTCCTGGTGGAAGGAGCCCCCACATCAATGAAATCCCAGAGATGTCAAGGAATAGCGATTCTTTTGGGCACTGATAGTTCTGCAAAGCCTACTTGCATACTCTGCAGCCCCTGCTTTACAGAGATGACATGGGGACATGCCTGATTGCTAAGAACTGACACTCTCAGAAATGCCTGGAGGAAGTGAGCTTCCCATTCCAGTTCAAGAGACTATTCTAATTCTAGTCAGCCCCGGGGGCTACAGAACTGAACTGAGAGAGGCCCCTGGCAGCATCCAGGATGAATTAGAGTGGCTCCAGAGCTCTAGCCTGGAGCCAGGTCACTCCTGGGAGCTGGTTTGCTCCTGGCTCTCCCTAAAGATGTGGCTCAACTGTAGACAAAAACAGGCCAGACTCAACCTGCAACATTTTGGAATCCCCAAAATGGCCCCCAGAGTCAAGACTACCCTGGATTGATAGAACCAGGTTGTAATGAACTCAAGTGACATTGTAACATGTATGTCAAGAATATGTATATATGATATGTATGCAATAGGCATGAGATTAGTACTTATTAAATGCCTAAGAATGCATGATCTTGGTTAGACAATGTGTGGTTTGGAGATGAGACAGTTTTGATAATGATGATGACTTCATGAGACTTACAATCTAATTAATACAATTCAAATGAAAGAGAGTACAGTGACAAATTACAGATCATCTCTCAGTTGTTAATGACAATGGAGGAGCAGAGAATTTATTTCTCATTTTTTTTTAACACTTAATCTTTCTTTTATTTTTCTCAATTACATGTAAACCAAAATTTTTAACATTTGTTTTTTTTTTAATTTTGAGTCCCAAATTCTCTCTGTCCCTCTCTCTCCTCTCCCTTCTTTGAGAAGGCAAGCAATTTCATATAGATTATATGTGTACAGTCATGCAAAACATTTCCATATGAGCCATGTTGTGAAAGAAAATGCACATTAAAAAAAACCAAAAACCAAAAACAAAGAAAGCGAAAGAAGTCTGTATTCATGTGTATTCAGACCCCTTCATTCTCTGGAAGAGGATAGCATTTTTTCATCATAAGTTCTTCAGAACTGTCTCGGATATTTCTATTGCTAAGTCATTCACAGTTGATCATTGCACAATATTACTGTTACTGTGTACAGTGTGCTCCTGGTTCTGCTCATTTCACTTTGCATCAGTTCATGGAAGTCTTTCCAGGTTTTTCTGAAACCATCCTGTTTGTCATTTCTTATAGCACAGTAGTATTCCATCACAACTTGCTTAGCCATTCCCCAATTGATGAGCATCCCTTCAATTTCCAATTCTTTGCTACCACAAAAGAGCTGCTATAAACATTTTTACACATATTGGTCATTTTCCTTTTTTCTTTGATCTCTTTAGGGTACAGACCTAGTAGTGCTATGCTGGATCAAAGGGTATACCCATTTTTATAGCCCTTTGGGCATCGTTCCAAATTGCTCTCCAGAATGGTTGGATAAGTTCACAACTTTACCAAAAGTGCATTAGTATCCCAATTTTCCCACATCATTTCCCCCCAACATTTGTCATTTTCCCTTTCTATCACATTAGCCAATTTGATTAGGTACCTCAAAGTTGTTTTAATTTGCATTTCTCTAATCAATAGTGATTTAGTGCATTTTTTTCCACATGACTACAGACAGCTTTGATTTCTTCTTCTGAAAGTACCTATCCTTCTCCTTTGGCCAGGAACATAGAATTTCAATGAGAAAGTAAAGATTAGGTAGCTATTCCCCTCGTCATATAGGTGAGGAAAGTAAGGGCCAGGAAAGGAAAGAGACTTGTCTAGGGTCACACAGTCATAGAAGCAGAGCTAGAATTTTAACCCAGGACTTTGATTCCAAATCTCAGGCTCTTTCCACTACAGTACAACTGTTGACCTGGATTGAGAGAGGGGGTGCCGTACAGCTGTCTTCAAATATCTCAAAGATATTTCTGTTAATGGAGGAGCAGATATTCTGTGGAGCTCTGAATAGGTAATAATAATTAGAACAATAATAATAGCTAGCATTTATATAACCCATTAAGGTTTGCAAAATACTTTACAAATATCACCTCGTTTGATCTTCACAACAACTCGTGAGGTATGTGCTACCCTATCCTTAACTTACAGAAGAGAAAACTGAGGCAAACAGAGGCTAAGTGACTTCCCCACAATCACACTGCTAGTGAGTGTCTGAGGCAAGATTTAAACTCAGGTCTTCCAGACTCCCAATCCAGGGCTTTACCAACTGTACCAGCTGTTAGAGCAATCTCTAAGTGCTCTCCTGAGGGAGTGAGATCTATTTTAAAAGAAATCAAACCAAGGCTTGAGGTTTATCTTTTAGACTAGAGTTCCCAGGGTGGTGTGGGAGGTTGACCTAGAAGTCTCTTCTCTACTTTGAGATTCTGTGAATCTGCTCTTAGCCAGACCATGATTAGTCTTTAGGAGGCTTGGGGTGAAGTGGGTAAAATGCTGGTCCTTACATCTTACTCTTTTGTTTTCTTAATGAATATTATCACCCCCACTCATTTAATAATGGGCCATGCCATGTATGGTGCCCCTCTAGAAGGAGGAGTACTTGAGATGGCTCACAAATTTCAGGATGGCCACAAATGCAACCCTCAGGTGACAGGTGGCCAAGAAGTCAGCCCTTGGAGACCATGACTCTGCTGGGGAAGATGCTCAGTTACTGTTTATGATAAGAGCCCAGCTCTGCCCACTGCCCTGGAGGGTTTTCTAGGCAGTTTTCATGTTCTGTTTATCACTGGTAGTGGTGATGAGGGTGATGACGACAATGACTCAGACCTAATGATGGTCATGATAGCATTGTCTGTGGTGGGGCTGGGTGATTCAGCTTAGTTTAACACATATTTATTAAGCATCATCTAGGGTGGATGCAAAGACATAAATCAAACAGTCCCTGCCCTCAGGGAGCTGACCTTCTACTGAGGGAATACATGTTCATAGAGAAATAAATAAAATAAACAAAATCTATATTCAAAGTAATTTCAGGAGGTAAGAAGCACTAACAACCTGTGATGGCAAGAGGGGATCAGGAAAGCCCCATGGAGGAGGTGGAGTCTGCCCTGTGCTTTAAGGGAAATGAAGGATTCTCTACGACAAGGGTGAGGAGGACAGGCATGCTGTTGGGTGGGGTGGGGAGAGACGTTCTGTACAAAGGCATTGAGGTGGTAGATGGGAGAATATCTAACATTCCAGTTTGACTAGAACTGAAAACAAATGACAAGAAATAAAATTAAATACAACTAAAAAGAGAGGTGACAGCCAGATTGTGGAGGGTTTTAATGACAGGCTGAGTTGGTGTTTTACCCTAGAGGCAATGGCGAGCCACTAAGAATTTTTGAGCAGTGACGGGTGTGACTGGGTGAGAGCTGTGTCTGAAGAATATCAATTCAACAGCTGTGTGGTAGTCAAATTGCATAAGGAGAGGTTCAAAACAAATAGATTAATTAGGGGACAATTACGAGAACTCAGGTGAGAGATGACAAAGGCCTCAACTGCGGTACAGGGGCTGCATGAGTGGAAATGACAAGATGGTGCCAAGAGATATTGGATGGGAGTTGGGGGAAGGGAATCAGTTTAGTGGTAGATACAAAAGAGATGAGGAGAAAAGATAACTCCAAGGTGGGCACTTGAGTGGTTGGAAGGATGGTGGGAGCTTCCATAAAAAAAGAAGGAAATTTGGGAGAGGGACATGTTTGGAAGGAAATATAAGGAGTTTCATTTTGGATATGGTGGTGGTGGGATCCATATCCTATCCCCCCCAATGCAAGTTAACATGTTTTTCCTTTAAAAGTGTCTTAGCTGTCCCTAAGGCTGGGACTGTCAAGTGTGACTGGAAAGGGATTAAGGAATTCAAAAGCTGCTGATTGGGTAACCCTGCAGCAAAGAAAAGCTAGGCGGTGTAGTGCATAGAGTACCAGGCCTGAAGTCAGCAAGACTCATCTTCCTGAGTCCAGAGCTGACCTTAGACACTTACTAGCTGTGTGACCCTGGGCAAGCCACTTCATCCTGTTTGCCTCAATTTCCTTATCTGTAAAATGAGTTGGAGAAGGAAATGGCAAACCACGCTTGTATCTTTGCTAAGAAAACCCCAAATGCGGTCACAAAGAGTTGGACATGACTGAAAAACAACAGAGTTAAGAATGTGAAGGGAGGGAAGGGAATTCAGAGTGGGCGGGGGAGAACGAGGAGAACAGTGTGATAAGTTTAGGGAAGTGAGAGAGAGGGAAATTTGAAAGGATAGGAGGCTATGGTCAGAGTGGAATTTCCTCGTTCTGGATGATGGGCAGTATGAGTGATGGTGAGATCAAAGGCATGAGTGTCCCCATATATAGCTAGAATGGGGTAAAAACAGAGATCTTTTGAGTATAAGAGGTTGATGAACTGGCAGGCTGGGTGCTCTAAAGGACATCAATGGACACAGAAGAATTTCCAAGTGATATCTGTAAAGTATTTTGGGGACTTAAAAAAATTAAATGTCTGTGATCACAAAAATGATGCTGTCAACAGTGATGAGGATAAAGCCTGTCCCATTGGTCTATGAGCCTGGATGCTCAAGCCTGATGGTGCTTGGGCTAGAATTGAGAAAAGCAGGAAGTCAGTACAGAAAAGACTTTCATTATGGAATGAAAGAGGTTTATCAGAAAGATATAAAGAAGCCAGTAGTACTCAGGAGCTTCTGGTACTAATGCAGGAAGCTGCAGCAGGGCATCAGTTGACAGCCCAAGCAGGCCCAAAATCCTGATAACTGGGAACATGGGAAGACCCGTGAACACCCCAATTAGGCAATGCATGGAAAGCCCCAGAGAAGAACTGGATGGAAAAGCGCTGCCAGGGGCATCTCTTGGACAGTCACACCAGGGTCATCATGGGGAGGCAGGGATGTGGGGGCAATCCCAGGTGGGGTGGGGGTGAAAACGGGGTCCTGAAGCATGGAGAGGTGCCTGTCCTAAAGGTGACTGATGTATTTAGCACCCGATACAACAGCCCCTCTCCTGCAGGGTCAAGGGCTTGATGCACAGTCAGTCAGCCTTGGACTCATCTCCTGCTCTAATCTTTCTTGTGAAGAACAGAATGTTGCCTATTCCCAATGGTTTCCAGTGTGAGACAGCCTGGTGTAGTGTACAGGCCAGGAAGCCTGGTGAATGTTCAAGTGATGCTTCTGGCACATACTGACGACCCCCTGAGTCACTGAACTTTTTAGTTTTGGAGGCAGCTCCATAAGATAGGAAACCTGGAGAAGCATGCAGCAGGAATTTCCTCGACCAGCAGGTGCCTGTGTTCACAGGCTCAGACCCTGGCCTAGCCTTCCAACCCAATGTCACTAACTCAGAGTCCCTCCTTTTCCCCCTGCTCTGCTCAGAACAGCACGACTTTCTGTTTCAAGGTCACGATCACATGCCTAAGGGCTGCCGAGGAGATCTGGACACATAGATTTCCTTGCTGACCAGCAGGTGCCCATCACCAGCATCCCCATCTCCGTGGCAATGCCTCATCTTCTGGTTAGTGTGCGGCGGTTGCTCCCCTTGCAGAGACCCCTCCCCCCACTCCCCGAGTCCTCCCGGTGCCCTTGAAGGGAACAGGACCTGCTTACCACCTTTCTTTCGCATGTGCTTCCTGCTAGAACTCACCTTCCTAGCGCAGTTTGTTGGCTTAAATGAGGCTCCTCCACTGAGGAAGTGTTAGAGTCTCCAAATAAGACCAATACCTGGCAGCTGACTTTCTTCTGTCTAAGCTTTTCGAGTGTAGGGAGAATGGTGAGGATTGCTTCTGGGCTTTCAAATGGATGAGCATTCCATGCTTCAAGCCAACTCCATGAGGCATTAAACTGTGAAAATCAGGCCCCAAAGCACATCAAGAAAGAAGCCCAAGGCCTGATGCAATCTTTCTCTTCCTTCAAGGCCCAGCTCAGGTGCCCTTCCATCCATGGAGTCTACCCTGATCCCATCACCCACCTCCAAGGGATCTCTCTGTCTCAGAAGCCCCAAGTCAGAGTCATTTATCCAACAGCTAAGTGACATCACAGATAAAGCAAGGAGAGGTCAGGAAAACCCAAGTCTTAATCCAGGCTCACACACTTGCTTAGCTGTGTGCCAAGGACTGCACTAAGCATTTTGCAAACACTATCTCATTTTATCCTCACAACGACCCTTCAAGGAAGGTGCTGTTATTATCCCCATCACAGAGGTGAAATGACTTGCCCAGGGTCACACAGCTAGGAAGGCTGAATTTAAACTCATCTTCTTGAGTCCAAGCCTGCCTGCCTCCCAGCACCTGTCCCTGCAACTACATGGCCTATTATGCCACCTGGCTGCTAATAATGATAGGTAATAGTTAAGTCCTCCGTAATTGTTAGTTGTCAGTATCATTTATCATTTTCCTCTGTTACTTGTCTCCATCTTACTCTCTCTGCTCTTCTACTTGTCTTCGTTTGCATCCTTTGTAAGTTTCTGGGGCCATCTGTGGTGACCCCCTCCCCATGACAGCCCTTCAGAGACAGAGGCAGCTCTGCTGGGCCCCCAGGTCACAGTTACTCTCAATTCCATCTAATTCAATCAGATGTCTACTCTATGCCAGCAACTTGGAGAGGCTCTGAGGATGCAAAGACAAATGAGAATCTGTCCCTGACCTCAGTGAGCTGACATTCTTCTGAGGGATGCAGACTAGCCCATTCAAGATCATTGGAGGAAGGCAGGATGAATGCTAGCAGAGGAAAATCAGGAAAGGATTCCTGTAGGAGGTGGCCTGAGGGCTGAGCTTCGAAGAAAGCCAGGATCCAAAAGGGCAGAAGGGAGGAAGGAGAGTTCAATCAAGCAATCAATAAACATTTATCAAGTAAATGTTCCCCTTCCTGTCCCAAACTCTGCTGACCTCCAGTTTTGTGTCTCCAACTGCCTTTCAGACCCTTGGACTGTGTGTCCAGTAGACTTCCTAAGCTAACATGGTCAAACAGCACGTGTGATCTGTCTCTCCCCCCACCCAACTCCAACCTTCCTCATTATGCAGAGGGCACCACCATCCTCTCTGACCTGAGGGCATCCTCACTCTGTCTCATGCTCTCCATATCCAAGGTGTTGTCAAGGCATGCTGATTTCACCTCTGCAGCATCTCTCTAACATTCCCCCTTCTCTCATCTGACACTGCTCCCACCCTGGTGCAGACCCTCATTGCCTCGGGCCTGGATTATCACAGAGCTGCTAGGGGTTTGCCTTAAGTCTCTCCCCACTACAATTCATCCTCCATTTAGCTGTCAAAGTGATCCTCCTAAAGTCACTCCCCTACTCAATAAACTTTGATGGCTCCCTATTGTCTTCTGAAGCAGATACAAAATCCTGTGTTTGACATTCAAAGCCTTTCATAACCTATGCCTGCCACCTTTCCAGTCTTCTAATACCTTGATCCCATCACATCCTCTTTGATTTACTGACACTGTCCTCATCTATTCTTCTTTCAACCACTCCGCAGGCTGAATGATCTCCATTTCCCCCAGCCCTATCTCTCCTGAACCATCCCATTTACTCTCCTCTGCTTATACTCCATTCTGCCAATGTTCTTTCCTCCACATGGTCTGACCAGGGGAAAGAATAGGAGGATAATTATCTCCTCCTTCTGGATACCTTGCTTCTTATGTCTTTGTCTCTTACTTTGAGCATCTGGGAAGTAAAATAGAGATAATCTAGAACAGTAAGCATGAGTCTGGGAAGGGTCAACTCTAAAGCTTTTTCATTTCTCAGATCAAAAGAGTGAGTGTTGATGGAGTGGACGGTGGAATGATAGTGTGAGAACATAAGGTCTATATTGAAGAGTTGTCTTTTAGCCCCCACAGTCAATAGGAGACGAAGTCCAATCATTCTCAGACCGCCCCTTCTCAGACAGAGATTCATCTTCCCGGCCCTCCCATCTGGTTCCCTTCTTCACCCGCTCAAATATTAATGGGATTGAGTAATAGAAGTGGAAGTTTTATGACTCTATCTGAGAAAGTACCACTACCGGAGGCTTCAGCAAGATAGGTGGCTGCCACTTCAGAAATAAATCTCACACAGGCAAGCTGCAAAAAGAGATGAACCCTCCTGGTACATGCCTGGAATCACGAAGACTTTGTCTGCTTGCTAACTTACCACTGAATTTTAGGCTGTTGGGTTTCTGCCTCTATTTCTCTATTTTCAAATTCAAAGCCTATTCTTAGTACTGGCTGTATAGATTGGAATTTAAATTCTTTTCACTGTGGAAAACTTCCAGAAATATGATTCACATTTTAAACTAAATGTTATATATCACCCAGGATACTTTCTCCTGCAATTAGGAATTCAAAAGAGTTGCCTTGGGTTCAAGGCACTTACTGAGTCAATACCTGCTCAAAACTATAGTTTTTGAATCCCTGTATGATCCTTTATGAGTTAGCCAAAGGACAAAACAATAGGTGTCTAATTAAGTAACATGTCAGTGACAAGAAGTCACACGTGTGCGCGTACACACGCATGCACACACACACACATGCACATAGGTAAATATTGTTCCATAGGCTACTGTACAACCAGGGAAAAGGAACAGATACAGAGAATACATATGACTAAGAAACATGTGAAGGGCACTCATGTAAAGACAGCATCTAGCCAGGACACACAACTGGAGGGTGCACACATAGTGAACACGTGGGGCTGGGGCACTTGAATATCCTGGGCCCACGTATGGAAGGGGCAACTGAAACCCTCAGTAGTGTAGAGCTTCTGGAGACCTCTGTCAATACTGTAGTACTGCTCTCTGATGCTCTATGTTGGGCATCATCATTACACCCCTGAGGAAGATAGGGTTGTTTCTGTTGGATGTCTCCACTGGTTTCTTGGTGTCTGTGTTTCCCTCTATTGTGTTCTTCTGAACTTCGACTCTTTGGGACCACCTTTTGGGCTCTTGGCTCCTATCTCTTAAGGCTCAGGGGCATAAAAGTCTGTCGATGGCAAGATCAGGCTGATATTTCTTTAGTACATAGCCAAGGCAATGATTCCCATACCCAACGAAAGGCAGCCAACAGAGTGCCACAAGTTAAGGTTCAGACTATTAACTTAATCATGGAATTTGAAAGTTGAAAGAGACCTTAGAAACCATCTAATCTAACTCATAAACCAAAGAATTCCCAACTTCCCCAGTCTTCGCTTGATAACCTCCAAGGAGAGGGAACCTACTACCTCTCCCATTTTTGGACAGCTCCAACTACAAGGAAGTCGTTTGTTTGTTTGTTTGTTTTTAAGGCAGTTGGGGTTAAGTGACTTGGCCAGGGTCACACAGCTAATAAGTGTCAAGTGTTTGGTCTGAGACTGGATTTGAACTCAGGTACTCCTGACTTCAGGGCCGGTGCTCTATCCACTGCACCACCTAGCTGACCCTACAAGGAAGTTTTTCCTGATTGTTGTTGTTCAGTCCTTTCAGTTGTGTCCAGCTCTTGGTGACCCCATTTGAGGTTTTCTTGGCAAAGATACTGAAGTGGTTTGCCATTTCCTTCTCCAACTCATTTTATAGATGAGGAAACTGAGGCAAACAGGGTTCAGTGACTTGCCCAAGGTCACACAGCTTATAAGTATCTGAGGCTGGATTTGAACTTAGGTGTGAATCAAGGTCCAGGACTCCATCCACTACACCACCTACTTTCTCTGATATTAAGCCTCAATTTGTTGACTCTCAACTTCAGCCCACTATTCCTGGTTCTGCTGCCTGGAACTAAGCAGAATAAATGGGATCTCTCTCCATCTATATGACTGCTCTTCAAACACTGGAATGCAGCTCCTGTGTTCTCTCTGAGTTTTCTTTTCTCCAGGCTAAACACCTTCACTTCCTTCAACCAATCGTCATCTGTCATGAAATCAAGGCTCTTTACTATCCTGGGAGCTGTCCTCTAGAAACTGTACAACTCAGTGTTTTTTGTTTGTCTTAAATCCATTTATTTTCATTCTGAACTTAACAAACACCCAATGAAATAGCCATTTCCACAATCTTAGTAGGAGAGAACAAAAGAGAGTTGTGCATGAAACTGTGAATCTTTAAAAATATGCAGTATACAATATGGTCTTCTCTTTAAATATACAGTAAATTCAACCTGTAGTGTTCAAAGCTATTCTGCTTGGGTCTGATGATTTCTGGACTTCTTCTGTTCTCTGCATTAAAATAAAAAGGTCTCAAAGACTTGTCTTTCTTTTCTTTTTTCCTTTTTAAATCATATCTCTACCCCTTCTTTCTCCCTTTCACCGCCCTCCTTAATGTCATTGGTCCTCTTTGAAATGAAGGATGAACAACAGCAACCCCCCCCATCGAAAAAAAGAAAAACAAACTCTTTTTAACCAATATGTTTGGCCAAGCAAAACAAGTGCCCACATTAGGTATTTCTGAAAAAATGTCTTATCTGATACCTTGAAACCATTTATGTCAAAAGGTGGGTAACATGCTTCATGAGTCATTTTTTAGTCATATTTGACTCTTCATGACCCCATTTAGGGTTTTCTTGGCAAAGATATTGGAGCAGTTTGCCATATCCTTCTCCAGCTCATTTTACAGATAAAAGAAACTGAGGAGAACAGGGTTGAGTGACTTGCCCAGGGTCACACAGCCAGTGTCTGGGGCCAGATGTGAACTCACAAAGAGGAGTCTTCTTGACTTCAGGTCTGGCATCCTATCCACCTCATCACCTAGCTGCCCCATGTTTCATCAAAAAATCCTCTGGAATCACAGATGGTCATTGCATTAATCAGAAATCTCAAGTATTTAATTTTTTAAAAAATTTTATGTTGTTATTGTATAAATTGTTTGGATTCTGCTCACTTCACTCTGAATTAATTTATAAAAGTCTTCCCTGGTTTCTCTAAAACCATCCCTTTCATTTCCTATGACACAATAGTATTCTGTTACATTCATGTACTATAATTTATTCAGCCATTCCTCAGCTGATGGGTACCCTCTTTGTTTCCAGTTCTTTACCAATGCAAAAAGGTCTGCTATAAACATTTTTGTATGTATGGGTCCTTTCCCTTTTTATTTTTAAATCTTCAGTGCATAAAATTATTAATATCTTTCTTCAACAAAGGTGCCCAGAAATGAACACAATATTCTAGATGAGGTCTGACAGGGGTAGAGAACAATGGAAGTATCACTTCCTCACCATTCCTGGAAGCTATGCTCATCAGTGCAGCCCAAAATTGTATCAACTTTTTTTGGCTGCCACATCACACAGCTGACTCAGATTGAGCTCAAGGCCTACTCAAACCTGAGATCCTTTTCCTAACAACTGCTATTTGTCCTTTCCTCCTAGCTTATATTTGTGGCATTAGTTTTTTGCACCCAAGTGCAAGACTTTACATTTATCTCTATTGAATTTCAGCTTATTAGGTTCAGCCCAATATCTTAGCTCTCCCTCTCAGATTTGTGTCACCTATGACTTTTTAAAATGTTTTTATTCTGAACTTAAGAATAAAACAAGCATTTCCACAATAAAGTGGAATAGAAAAACTGAGGATTGCACTGGAAACTGCAGATCCATTCTGTACAACTCATTCCTTTCAATATACAACAAAATTATCATGTGACTTTCTCCCCACCCCTCAGAGATGGCCACCATTAGACAAAAATATATATGTGTATGTATGTACATATGTGTATATATATATATATATATATATATATATATATATATACACACATACACACAGATATGTAAGTTCTTAAAAGAATATGAAGTAAGGTTTTTATCTAAGTCATTAATAAAAGTGTTGTAGGGTGCAGGGTAGGACTGAGAACAGAGAACCCTAAAAACTTACTGCTTACACCAATCAGATTGATAAAAGACGACAAAAACAAAAAAATGTCAGTTGGTAGAGGTTGTAGGTAGACAGGTACAGTGGTGCAGTGCTGGCAGAGCGGTGGATTGGCCCAGCCCTTATGAAACCAGTTTGTCTCTTTTTTTTCTTTTTGGTGAGGTAATGGGGGTAAGTGACTTGCCCAGAGTCACACAGCTGGTAAGTGTTATGTGCCTGAGGTGGGATTTGAACTCCAGTCCTCCAAACTCCAAGGCTGGTGCTCTATCCACTGCTGCCGCCTAGCCGCCCCCGTTTGATTGTCTTACAAATGAGATGAAGAAGAACAGAAGCCAAGGCAAGTGTGTTTTCCTTCATTCTCCTGGGCTACATGTTTGCCTTTATTCTCTGTCACCATTGACAACAACCAACTGGACCTCTGTGCTGTGTTCTGGGCAGTGCCAAATTTTACTTGTCTCTCTACAGTTACATTACATGGAACAAGGCTGACTCATCTACTATAGATGGTGGCCTGAGAGAGATGAGGTGCCTCCCTGGGCTTCTAGTTTAGGCCATCTTTCTTTTAACCCCTTAACATTTTCACTCTCTGCTTGGGGTTGTTTGCCATCAGAATTTAGGGGTAGAGTAGAGATCTCAGAGGCCATCAAGTAAAACCCTCTCATTTTATAGAGGAAGAAGTGGGTGCCCAGTGAGGGAAAGGGGCTTGTCCCAAGTCAAACAAACAACTGGTTGATGTCAAAGTAGAACCCAGATATCCCAGCTCCCAGGTAAGATCTACTACAGAATGGAAATTATATTAATTATCATCCCTTCTAATTCATTGCATTGTAACAGATATCAACATTTTGATTCTTCTTATGGTACAACCCACTATTCAAGGGGCAATATTTTTTCCAAGATTTAGTGGTGGGCTTGTTATTCACAGGATAACTGATGCAAAGCCCCCATGCTTCATTGGCATACAAACAATGTTATGAAATGCCAAAGAGGCCTCTCTTTTATGAGGATGTAGACAAGAGCCACCTAGAATGTGCAGGTCTAGATGGGTTGGTAACTTCATTGTTGTAGGAAGAACCTATGTCATTAAGCTCACAGATACATTGGCATATTACAGGAAGAGGAAGGAAGCCTTAACCTAAATGCTAAAGTAACAGCTGGGGCATTTGCCAGCACTTGGATAGAAGATAGGAGTGTGTGTGGCAGGGGGCCCTGGGGCCTTACCCCTTGCTCCCCTTCCATAGGGAAAGTCCCTTAGCTCACCTTCATGTGCTGACAGATCTGGTTACTACTTGGCTGTTGGGATGTCCGAATGTGTGATTCCTTAGATTCTCTCTCCTGAAAGGGTTTTCTCTCACTGACTTAAAGTATAAGTAACTACAATTAGTCAATACTTTGATGATGTAGCACTGGCATGTTTTTCATGAAAAGCCCTTAATGATAAGCCAGAACTCAAAACCATCTATGTTATGATTTTATTTATGAAGCAAAGTATCTGGGCATGAATTGTTTCTCTGCTAAGATTTTTATGGTGCAAATTCTCTTTCTCATATGCTGTTTTCCCTGAGGTTAAAATATTTTCAATCTTGAAGTGAGAAGAGATTTTTTTCCAATTAGGCTTGTGGTGTTTTATGATTCCAGCTCATCCATATAAATGCAAATAATGGAGGATCAAGAAGAGCCTCAGAAACCCAAATCCCTTTTCATTAATCAGGCCCCTTCCTTTAGATCAGACACTCTAGGGATTCAATATGCAAGATGCCCTGGAATCACCATACTTACCCCTGGATTATTAATGCCCTCAATAATTCTAAGTTTTATGGGTATAAATAATGCCTATCAAGCCATCTTATTAGTTTCCCTGCCAATAACATTTGCAGGTTAAGAAAATATTAATTTTCTGGACTATCTTCAGTGAGGTCTTTTTTTTTCTTTAATTTGGTTAGGCTTTTATTTTTAGCTATTAAGCTTCATGGGGCCATGCACTGCCTGGAACTGTGAGCTAGCAGAGAAATGAACAGAGGATTTCTACACCTGCGCTTTCAGATACTGAGAAGGCAAATGTCATTAGGGTAGGAAATTGGAAGATCGGGCATGGCACTGGTGGATGCAATTTGGAAGATACTCTTGGCAAGTTATTACCCCATGGATATGCTGTCAAAAGGATATGAACAGTTTTCAAAAGAAGAAATGCAAACTATCAACAACCGTGTGAAAAATTGCTCTGAATTACTAATAAGGGAAATACAAAATAAACTAAGTCTAAGGTGGCAAGGATCATAAAAACCAAAAATAATCCGTTTTGGAAAGAGTCGGGGAAGATAAGCACACCACAGCATGATAGGCAGGGCTTTCATTAGTTGAAGCATCTGGAAAACAGTTTGGAAATGACTGGGAAAAGTGATTAAATGGTTCATCATCTTTGACCCAGAAATTGCACCAATGGGTGTATATGTACCACAACAAGGTCAAAAACAGAATGAAAGTTTCCATGTACACAAAGATATCGCTAGCTGCATCTGTCAGGCATAAAAACAAAAGCAAAAGCAAAACTGGCGCCTGGGTTGTGTAAGCATCAGGCGTAATCAAGTCACTCTACTAAAATAAAGTGAGTCATAAAGCATTATGCCCCAGGATTTCATATGTAGAATGAGTACCATATTTCTTGCCTTCTCAATGGATTGGAGAGGGACAGAGAAAGGGGGAAAATTTGGACCTGAGAATAATTTTTAAAAATAAAATAAAATATCATTCTCTGGCAACTTGACCAGGCAAAGCAAGTCTCAATCAATCAACCATTTAATCCTACGCTTTAGAGAAAAGCACGAAAAGTACGTGGGTGAAGCGTAGTGAACTACTGACAGAAGGCGATTCAGATTGACTAAGGAAACCCTGCCACGCCTTGTGAGTTACCTACAGAATATTGACACGCTTCCAGATCAGAGAGGTTCTGAGATGCTGGCTGCACAGTGGGAGGCGTAGGGGCAACAGGAGCTGGGCCAGAAAGAACCGGTGGCCTCGGGGCGACTGACAAAAGAGGAGAGGAAAACTAGGCTGAAGCTGAGGCGTCTTGGGGCAGAAGACTTAGGCACATCTCACCAGCTGTACCTGCCTGCTCAAGGACTGAAGGCAGGTCCAAGAAGGTCTGCTCTTTCTCTTCTTCTGCCCCCCAAACCTGTCTAGGAGCAGACTGCCATAAATCCCATTGGCTCTTTACCCCAAAATTTCCAATAACCTACATTGTGCCTCAACCATAAGGAGGCCAGTGCTCAAAAATGTAAATTAAGGCAGAGAGTCCAACCTTGGCCTACATGTTATGAATTTTACCTGACCAGACACTCAAAGAGATCATGATGATAGCCCTAACTTTTTACTGAGCATAAGCTCCCTAAAGCAGCAGAGGAAAGAATTATGCGGATCTGATGGGCTATTATACCCACCCAGGCTTAATATGAGCTAACATTGTAGCAGGACAGGAGAAACACAGACAAGCAAATGTATACAAGGAATTGGGGGGGGGAGAGGGAGAGAGAGAGAGAGAGAGAGAGAGAGAGAGAGAGAGAGAGAGTGTCTGTGTGTATAATAGAGCTTTGAAGTCAGGAAGATTTGCGTTCAAGCGTCATAAATCTGACATACACTGGCTGTGTGACCATGGTCGAGCCACTTCCTGCCTCCACCCTCTATACAGATCTCATGAATTACAAGTTACAGAGAAGGTGCTGACCTACATTGTTATCAGAAGGTCCTCCATGGGAGCTCCCCACCCTAGTATCCCAGGCCCAGGCCCAAAAGAACCAAACCAAACCACCACCACCACCAGAAGAATACCCATCATTTTCATTCTCTCTGGCTCTCCTTCCTCACCTCCTCCTATTGCCTTCCCTGGTTTCTTTTGAATCTTAACTAAAAATTTACCTCCTACAGAAGCTTTCTAAAATCCCTCTTAATTCTAATGTCTTCCATCTGCTAATTATTTCCTATTTAACTTGCATATAGCTTGCTTTGTATATATTTGTTTTCGTGTTGTCTCCCACATTAGATTGTGAGCTCCTTGAGGGCAGGAACTCTCTTTTGCCTTGTTTTGGATCCCCAGTGCTTGCCATAGTACCTGGCACATAGCAGGCACTTAACAAATATTTGATTGTGGGACATTTGGAGAATGGTTGAATAAGTTGTGGCATATGAATAGGGTGAAATATTCTTGCACCAAAAGGAACTATGAATACCAGGGATTCAGAAGAATATTTTATGAATTAATGAAGAATTAAACAGGTAAACTCAAGAACAATACGACCAATGACCGTAATAACATAAAGGGGAAAAACCCCACACTAAAAGGCAGCAACAATTAGATGAATGCAGCACTCAAGCTGGGTCTCTCCTTTTGAGAGATGTGGGGACCTACAGCACACAGTGCTCTGTAAATATCAAATAAGGTTAATTATAGTCAAGTTAGTTGACTAGGAGTGATTATTGCAAAGTGACAATTGTGTAAAAAGTCAAATGTATAAATAAAATATTTTCCATGATATTTTTGTCACTATAAAATCAGTGGCCAAAGGAACTAAATTGAACAAGGTAATGGAGTCATAACAAAAAGAAGTTTGGAGGTCTTTTTGACTTCATATGGGTCTATACTCAGAGGGAACTGGAAAATCGAGGGAATTATCTAGATAATTCAAAGGAAAGAAACCTTCTCCTGGAACCACTGTTCTCTCTGCCTTTTTTTTTTCTTTCATCATTTATCTTTTCAAAGAGTAACCTACACTCACTGCCTCCTCTGCTCAGCCCTACTCAGTCCTCACCTGTTTGGAGTGTTGCTCCACAATGAACCTGCTCAGTCCAAAGTTGCCAGTGAATGCCTGATCATGGCATTATTTCAGTCCTCCTCAACCTACCAGCACCTTCAGACCCTTAGTTTTCTGGAAAGTTGGTCTTCTCTGACTTCTCCTACTCTGTCTCTGTTTCTGGTGGCTTCCCTTCCCTCTGCCATTCCTTCAGTATGAGGGGGAATCCTTGCCTCTCTGCCTGTAGAATCATCCTTCTCCAATCCATCTTTCTCACTGCCATCCACTTCATTTTCAAGGAGAAGGTGCCCCTTGAGCTGAGATGAGGAAAATTATGTGGGACATTAAGGTTAGCATAGGAACAGGAAACGGTTATCCTGATGAAGAGTTAGGAGAGACAGTGGAGCTGTCTTCAAGGACTTGAAAGACTGACACATGCAAAATCAATTAGTTTTGTTCTGCTTGACCATGGAGGTCAAAACCAGGAGCAATGGGGAGAGGGTAAAGATAGAAATTTGACTTGGATGTCAGGAACAATTTCTAACAATTAGAGCTGGCCCAAAGCTGAATCGGCTTCCTCCAGAGGTGATGAGTTCTCTCTTCATTGGAGATCTTCAAGCAAAGGCAGGATGATCATTTGTTAGGTACATCGTATAGATGAACCTTGTTCAGGTATGGCTTGACTTGATGTCTTCTGAGGTCCTTTCTAGATCCAAGATACTATAATTCTGTGATATCCTTGGAGCTTCAAATATTCTTAGAGTTCCTGGTGCAGAATTGGGTGACTTTTGATGCAAGGGGTTGACCAAGATAATTTCCCAATTAATTTAACATGTTTGTGGGGATTTGATTGTTTGATACCCAGAAGATAATATGCCACAGTAAACTGATTTGTCCATTGGAACCTTGGTAAGAGTACAAAGAACAACTCCTGAGTGGTTACTGATATTCATGAAATGATTTGGTTACCTGGAACTTTTAGAAAAATGTACTCTTGTATGAGGAGCTACTCCTTTATGCTGGACTATAAAAGACCTGAGACCACTCTTGGTGTCATTTTTACCCATATTTTACTTTTCCCTTACATCTTTCCTCTAGAGTTGTGCAATGTGGAATGGTGTCCCACTTCCTTCCCTACTGTAACTGACAGTTGCTGTCTTTTAGCTGAAGTACTTAGTAAACAGTATTTGCTTGCCCAAGTGCCCTGAGAGACTGGGAGGGGAATGCTTAGACCTCAAATTCCTAACCACCTTCTGCCTTTGTTTTCCTTTCTGTAAACATGTCAGAGAACAACAAACTGAAAGTGGACTTTCTAAGTCTGAGAGATGGCAGTAGCCAGGTTAGTAACAGAGTATCAAGAGTTGCTGCCAAAGCACATAACTGAAGCAGACACGTACTTGCTCCTATGTCCCAAGAAAGAGTTTATGAACAATGTTCCTAAACTTCAGCTTCCTAGAAGGTTCCAGGAGGAAGCACAATTCTAGAATTTAACAGAAGAAGCATTTTTCTGCACACTGTCCACCTTGTTCAACTTTGAGGACAACTCAAATTTAAGAGTTCAAAAACTGGTCTCCGAGAGAAAGAAGAGATTCTTTAATAGTGTGCCTAGTGGAGAAAGATAATACTCCATATGGCCTTTAGAGGTGGAGAGCAATAAAGGACTTTCCTTGAGATGAGGAGCCCTTTATTATTACCATGAGTAATTAGAACAGTGCAGAGCAGACACAAAGTAAATCTACCTTCTTGAGGGTTGGAGGGAGTCTCATTCAGAGGGTATCATTACAAGCTGGGGAGGGATCTCTGTGGGAGTTAGGGTTTTAACCAGGATGCCAGGGTGTTACTCTAATGGCAACCCCAAGTTCAGCTATCTTCTCAGGGAACCTTATAGACTATGGTATATGCTTCATGCATTTTCTTTTTGGGCTCCTTTTAGCAATTTTTGTGGGGTCCAAGAAAAGGCTGTCCTCTACCTAAGATGCACTTGTTACCCAAAGTGTTTGTACAGGAGCTACGAACCCTGAACCCATATGCTTACAAATTTCTCTGAGGAAATTCTGGGTGGGGGCCCATGAGCCAAAAGAGATGTCGACCTATTTAAGATTGGTGGTTTAGATCTAGCTTATGTGAGCCCTAAATTTAAACAAGCATTGGGCCACAGGCCACATTTATATAAGTGCTATATGTCTAAGCCTTCTATTCTGAAAAGGGAGGGTTGACTGAGCAGTTCATTGGGTTATATGAAAAAAAAAATGTTGATTTGGGGGCCAAGGACTTAATGTTTTGTAACATGAGACCACAGTTAATTCTCCATCTTATTCGGTATGTTGTCTTTCTATACCAGGTTTTGAAAGAAGCATTTTGCTTTTCCTCAGAAATAGCCACAGACTTATTTGCCTATATCCTAGTCTTTAATTCATTATACATTTAACCAAGAGCTTTTTTAAAATACTGTAAAATAGAGGAGGTCTAGATGCAGGGTTGCCAAGGAGGCCAGATGTTTCTTAGCTGAGGCCTAATTTCCCATGATTCTTGAGACAGAGTCCACAAAACAACCATACCAGTGATGACAAATAAACACTTGCCTACCTCTGGCTGCTGCTATTGGCAAAACTCCCCCCACCCCACCCTTTGCATTTTGTGAGAAAGTAAATGGATTTCTACACAGCCAAATGATCATCTGTTGCTCTGGTATAATCAGAATTGCAAGGCGAGAGCAGGAATCAAATTGGGGCATCCCTGGTGATGTCTGTTCCTGGCATTAATAGATTAACTGAAGAAAAGGTAACTGCTTCGAGCTCAACTTTCTTTGATTTCCCAAGACACTCTTAAAAATGAGATGACGCATATCAAGGGACTCAGTCCTAGCTAAATCATTCAGAAAACTGTATTAAAAAGCAATTAGGCCTTTACATATGGTCTGTAGCAGCCAAGGACTCTTGGGTATACAGGCAGGAAATTACGTCACTTGTTACCGTATGTGCTCAAAGTGCACATCCAATTTTAGATCAATGGGATGCAATCTAATTAATTCACCAATCCATACTCACGGAATTAATGCAACAGTGACTCTACTCTCTGTTGTCTTCACAAATCCATGAAATGTGGGAACACTACTATGGCAAATGGTTATGCAGTTAGTACTGTTGTGGGGTAGGGAGTAGCACTGGGGGGAAAGTGCTTCAGCAATTCTTAATTATTGAAATAAAAGTGATTTTTTTTAGCACATTCATCATGCTAAAATTTGTTTTGAAATTTGTTGTTTAAGTTGAGTCTTTTTTGCATTGACTCATGATTTTGCTCTTCGAAAGGAAGTTTTTTTAATTCCTGTGCCAACTCCATTGCGAAAGGACCTTTTCATGACATTCTTCACGAAAAATGGCTTTAGAAAAGCCAGCTCTTCACTCCTGTCCACCGCAGCTAAGCAGCTATTCAGCAGGATGAGAAAGTAATCAGATTTTTCAGACAGCTGGCAATTCAAATTAAAAAAAAAAAAAGAATTATTGCTTTAGGGCATTCTTTTTTTTTCCCAAAAAGCAAGAGTTAGAGTTGAAAGTTTGTTTCATCATAAAAGCAAACATTTCCAACATTTGAAATGACTCCATTTGATATAAACAAAACTGACTCCTTTTTAAATCAGCAATTTCATTGAAATGTAAGCTCTGTATCCATATACAGATTAATACTGTTGTATTCCTGTGCTGTTTTTCCAACCGCTATTCACATTTACAGTGGCCAATATGATTGAAATATAAATACATCTTTTCAATGGCACTAAAAATAACATAGCACTGAGGACTTTCAATCCTTCAAAAGATCTTGGATTTTCTTGGTGTGATGATTCTCTTCCCTTATGCCATTCAAAAGTGTATCTGCTAGATAGTCATCATGGGCAGCTCTGGACTCCCAAAGTCAACACCTAGGAAGGAGCCACTGTTCTCATGACTGATTCATCTAAGACGCATCAACTTAGAGTTGCAAAGGACTTTAGTGATCTTCTATTCCACCCCTCCCCCATTTGGAGAAGAAGAGACCGAACATCAGAGAAATTAAGGGAGCTGCCCAGGGTCACCCAAATACTAAGTGGCAGAACCAGCACCAGACCTAGGTCCTGCGACTCCAAAAACAGTATTTCCTGTTACACCACAAGGTGGCTTATCTTCTTTCAACAGATCCATAGTCTATGGCTGGCCCAGATGCAAAGCCTTCCACATTTACACAACTGGTCAGGACTTATTTGCCATTGGTATAAACTCTGAGAGCTCAAGGCTATTTTCACACCATAAGGAGGCATCTAAAGACTTAAGTGGTGGGGTTTTTTTAAAGATTAATTTTTACTGATATCCTTCATTTTTACATTACTTCATTTTTGAATACATTCCTCTACCCAAGGAGGCATCACTGCTAACAAAAATAAATAAATATACAAGCAAATAAGTAAATGAATGAATAAATGGAAGAGAAAAAAAGCAGTTTGGCAAAGTTAACCAACATATCAACTGAGTCTGATGGTATATGCAATATTCCACACTCACTGTCCCCACCTCTGCAAAGATTAAAAAACAAGTGACAGAATTTTTTTTTAACTTCACTCTGTGACCTATTCAGTGCTATTTTAAAATATTATCAGGGTCTATTTACCAACTTTTGATGTGATAGTTTTTCTTTGTTTTACTATTTTCCTCTCCTAATGTTCTAGTCTAATTGTCCAGTAGGGGGATTGAAGGTCAGGATAGTGTCACCTCTTTTGGGAAATCTCTCTCTGCTGTATAAAAATGTTAGCTTTTTCCATTAGGAAAGGAACAGCATATATCCTGAGCTACCGTATTTATTAGGTTTTCTCTCCTCTCTAGTTTCCGAGTGTGTGCAATGCACCAAAGAGGATTCAGAAGAGGATAACTAGGGTGAAAAAAATGATCATTGAGTAGAGCACTCTAAGCAAAGATGCTCGAGAAAGCACCTTTCCCAAGTAGGGTCCAGGCAGCATAAAAACATTGAAGCTGGAAAAAATACAAATCAACCCCCTTAAAGGCTTCAAGCCTCATTTTATACAAGATACACTCCTCCTCCCCAATATTCTGACACAAAGAAACACATTTCCTTTCAAGTTACATCAGGAAAGGATTGAAATGGTGAGTTAAAGAGCTACCTGGCTCCCCTAGGCTCCTGGGCTGCCCACCATGCATAATGCTTGGGGGCTAATTCAGATCAAGGTTACCCAGGATATCGTTTCTAACCTTCCTTAGGTGAATGCATTAAAGGAGTCCAGGTGAAGGGGCTGGTCCTTCAAGAAGCAGAATATTCCAGAAATTTGGAGCAAGTGGGCTCAGGGACAATACACATGGTCAATTGATCCAGAAGTCTTGACCACATAGCTACTATGCATCCACGGCTTTGCTACACACAGACTTAGATGGCCCCAACCACAGAAACTGACATAGCTTATAACTTCATCTATTTTGAAATTGGGGACCAGATGGCTCTGAATCACTCAATCAGTACTCATCTTCCCAGAAACACATTTGGTACCGACCCCTTAAAATTATAAAAGAAATGTCTGAGCATTAGTTTGGAAACTTAACTTCCCAGCCCTAGGAACTGAATCCCTCTGTGGATTACTGAAAGGAATCTCTGGAGGGGAGATGGGCCAAGGGACTCCTCTGCTTGTATTTTTAGGTGATGTCATTCCAGATCATCTCTCTGTAGATCATGAATCCCCAGAGTCATAGTCTGAGGACTCATTTGCCAAAGAAGCTAGATTCTTCTAGCTGTTCTATCACATCACTGCTGACTATAGGAGATATAATTAGGAAAATTCTCTGACCTGAAAAAAATAGGATGATGTGCAAGGAAGTAATGCCAGAAACATTCATTTTCAGATAAAAGAGACTTCGTGACTAAACATGAGGAAATTATAGAATCATAAAGAGGGACAGTCTAGAAGACTAAGCATGGAGTAAGGAGAAGCTGGGTTTAAGTCCTGCTTATGCACAAACTGGTTGAATGGTCATGGGAAAGTGTTTTAACCTCTCAATGCCCCAGGCAACTTCTTCTGAGTTACTGATCTGAATTACTGGGAAGATTTCTTGCACATATGATATCACATGTTCAGATTGCGAGAGACAGAGGTAGAAAGCTAGAGACAAAGAGAAAGACAGTAGGAAGTAGGAAGGAGAGAGGTAGGAGGAGGGGAGTGTTGACAGAGAGAGAAAAAGAGAAACAGAGAGAATGAGAGACAGACAGAGATATAGGCACAAGGAGACAAAGAGAAAATCCAAGACACACAGAGACAGAAAGATAAAAATGAAAGCTTCAATAAAAGTAAATATTTGCTTTGACTTTGTGAACAGATGTATTCAGGATAAAGAATGAAGAATTTAAAAAGTAGCTCTGTATGCCAAAATGTGCACTTTTGTGGCATTGTCAATACAGGTAGGATGCCAAGCAGATTTTTAAAATATTCCCTGAGTCTACTGAGTGAAACATGGCTTTGCAGTGACCTGATAGCTGGGTCCTCATGGCATTTTAACTGGACCCAGCTCTATTCATCAAGGCCCTCTTTCCTAAGTGACAGTTTACCAAGCATGACTTTTGCAGCATCAGTGTAAGCAGCAGAGAAAGAAGCCGAGTCTTACCGTGGGTGAGGGAGTGGGGTTGCAGCATAGCATCTGCATGGAAGAAATCCAGAGGACCAGAAAAAGATTCAACTTCAGTGAGCTGCAAAGGAAAAAAAAAACATCCAATGAGTCGCCACCAGCCAGCACCATCCAGGTGGCGGCCACCCAGCCTTTGCCTTTGGGAGAGCATAATCCTCTTACCTGGCCATGTTCTACCTGCAGAAACCTGTGCCAGCCCACAGCTCTCTATGGCCAAATACCTCACGCTTACTGCCAGCCCTTCCTTGGGTGACCCTTTTATAGGAATAAAAATGTCACCAGCTCACATCTTAAAGTGACTAATTGGTCCTGTGGTAACCTTTTCTCCTTGTTAACTGGTGATGATAAGAGCTCAGTGGCAGGGCCAATCTGCTCCCTGCTGCTGACATCCCTTCAAGTTTTGTCACAAAACAAAACTATGTCTCCAAGTCCTTGACTTCTAACCCATATCAGGTCTAACAGAGGTCTTGGGAACTGTCAAAAGTGTGCCATGCTTGGAATTTACACCTTCATGTAGAATGACATTAATCCCTAGAACGGGGCACGCCCATTCTGCTGCCCACACAAAATGAGCCTTAGGAGAAGAAAGACAAGGCAGATCTTTTCCTTGGCAACACTTTCAAGTTAATCAACTGTCCTTCACCCAATTGTCTTCTTTTCAGAGTTTGATAGTTAAGCATGTTTAAAAGAATGATTCTTCTTTCCCACCAGTATCCCTGAAAGAATGAGGAAACCTTGCTCAAAATTCCTCTGTTCACATGGTCTACCCTCCTGTGAAATCCTCCTGAACAGCTCTGCTTTTCTTCCAAAATCTAGGGAGATATGAGGAGGTCAGGTTGTTGGCTGGAGCTAGTGGTTAGGATCTTATAATTTATGTCAATAAAATTGACATCCAAATTGAAATCATCACTCCCCTCAACCCTGCCCTCTTCCTCCACTCCTTTCTATTTTGATGTCTTCCAAGTAGTAAGGATTGAAACCTCAAAATCTTTTTTTTACTCTTTTCTCCTATTCATGCCTTCACATCCAACTGGTCACCAAGTTTGGTGGCCTCTTCCCTCCACCTCCAAATCTTTTTCCAATCTGCTCCCTCCTGCCATTTGCATGGCCACAATTGTGGCTCAGTATACAACCTCCTGCCTATATTATTCTGATAACTTCTCAAACCATTTCTTCTCCACTGCACCTACACATCTTATCACTCTTCATTTAGTCTTTTTTTTTCTAACCACCTGAGGAATCTTCCTCAAGAGTTCCTCTGCTCTGAAATCTTTACTGGCTCCCAGTCTATAGGGCAAACTGTAAACTCCTTATGTTACTATTTAAGCTAGTTCACAATCTGGCAACTGACCTTTTCTAGCCTTGTAACTCATGTTCCTCTTCAAGCATTCCACCTTTTTACCAAACTGGACTGTGCTCAAGGGGGAAGAGTCAAGATGGTAGAGTAACAACTTAGCAATTTTGCTGTAGCTCTCCCCAAACCTCTTCTACAGTAAGCTAAAGGGTTTGACAAACCTCATTCTTACTTGCAAAGCCAAGAAAGTCATAGTGAGTCACTTGTTTTCAGCCTAGGGTAACTTAGAAAGATAAACAGAGAGATTTACAGACATTGCGGTGGGGGCTGTCCAAGAACATGGCACACTAGCAGAAGCAACACCAGTTGTATGGGGGCAGAAATGGTGTGGAGCATCCCAGTGCCCCAGAGCAGTGAGGGAATTAAACATTTGGGCATATAGACACCCCTAAAGGCCCTTGTTTTAGCACTAGGAGTAGGAACAGGGGGTATCTAGCAGCCCTGTCACCTAGTTCTAGGTTGGAGTTTATAAAAGCAGAAGAGCAACTGGGGTCATGAGAGAGCAGGTGACCTAGCTGTGTAAGGAGCAGAGCACAGAGAAGCAGGGCATTGAACAGACTTCTTCATGGATCACACCACACTGACAGCACTGGAAAATTGCAGACTCCAAGACTAAGCTGTGAAGAGCAGCAAAAGTTCAGACAATATATTCCTCCCTTTCCCCAGAATTGAACAGAGCCCAACTCTAATATAAAGTCCAACATCAAGAACTAGGCTGGAAAAATGAGCAAATAACAAAAGAATCAGAACATAAAAAGTTACATGGTGACAAGGAAGCTCAAGATACAAACTCAAAAGACAATAACTTGAAAACATCTGTAAGGAAAGCCTCAAAGAAAAATGCAAATTTTACATATGGCCAACAAGAATTTCTAGAAGAACAAATGAAAGAGATTTTTTAGAAGTGTAAAAATGATTTTTAAAATCAAGTAAGAGTAAGTAGAGGAAAAATAAGAAAAGAAATGTAAGCTATGTGAGAAAATTATGAAAAGAGAATTAACATCTTGGTAAAAAAGAGGTACAAAAATACTGAAGAAAGCAACTCCTTAAAAATTAGAATCGGTCACATGGAAACTAATGACTTTATAAAACAACAAGAAACAATAAAACAAAATTAACAGGGAAGTAAGAGGGAAAGGGACTAAGAGAAAGAGGGAGGAAGATAAGAAAAAGGGCAGATGAAGGGAGGCAGTAGTCAAAAGGAAGACTCTTAAGGAAGTGACAGGGTAAAAAAAAAAGATGGTGGATAGAAGAGGAAAAAAAAGATTGAGGGAAATACATCCTTAGCAGTCTATAATTGTTATTGTGAATGGGATGAACTCACCCATAAAATGGAAGATGGCAGAATGGATTACAAACCAGAATCTAACAATATTGTTTACAAGAAACACACTTGAAAAAGCAATATACACACAGGCTTAAATAAGGAGCTAGACAAGAAGCCTGCTTCAGGAGAATTTTTAAAAAAGCAGGGATTGCAATCTCGATCACAAACAAAGCAAAAGGAAAAACAAAAGACCTAATGAAAAGAAATAATAGAAGAAACTACATCTTGCTAACAGGTACAATAGACAATGAATTAATATCAATGCTGAACATATATATATGTATATATATATATATATATATATGTGTGTGTGTGTGTGTATGTACATGTATATATATATATGTATATATATATATATATATATAACACACACACACACACATATATATCAAATGACATAGCATTCAAATTCTTGAAGGAAATATAAATGATTTATAGGAGGAAATAGACAGTAAAACAGTAGGGGACATCAATTATGATAAAAACAGTAGGGAGCCTTAAAATTAGATACATCTAACCATAAAACAGACTATGCTACTCTGGGTGTGAGCAACAAGATGTCAGAATAGACAATTTCTCTAATACCAATGACCTCTCATACCTCTCCAAAATAGAAATTATGTGCCAAAGATAAGTAGTATGGTATAGGACACCCAGAATTCAAAAGAAGGCAAAAAAACCCCTAAATCTTAGGATCTAATGCTCACTGACCCTGAGTTTTCTCAGAACTTCTTTCCGATCTCCCATGTAGCCTACAAAGAGGCTGCACTAGCGGACCCAAGGACACAAAACAGGTTTACATCAAAGCCTGCTCCTGTACTTCCTCTTCCTCTTTTCAGTGCTATAGAATATCAGCTCCAGGCTATAGGACTTTCTTCAGGCCTTAATAGCCACCATGGCCACAGCTTTTAGGAGCAAGAGCTTGCTGGGTGTTGCACCAACCCAGAAGCACCAACACTAAGCTGGTAAACCATGAATTGCCCAGTGTGGGAGGAGGTTGCGATGCTTTGACATCTGACCCACAAAGAAATCATGATCAGGAAGGAGTCAGAAGTGAGTGATAAGGAAAATAAGGCTTTATGGTCACCAAATTTTGCTGTAGATTCACATTAAACTTGATGTTCAAATGACTTTCTGCTTAGCCTTTCCTCTTCCATCTCATACCTTACCTGTCTTCAACTCCATCTCAAAAGAGAAGGAGAAGAACTGAAAATATCTAAAATTCCAGGAAAAAGAAATCTCAAAGACCTTGAGCGTAAATAGAGAAATCAACAGGAAAAACAATAATTGAATCAATAGTGTCTTTTGGGTGCTTTGGGAGGTTATCCCCAAATATTTTATGCATTTTATGCATTTGGTTATTTGGAATTCAAGTTCCCTTTCTATCATTGCTTCTTGTGTTTTGTTATGATTATATAGAAATTCTGTTGATTTTTGAGCATTTATTTTGTAACTTGCAACTTTACTGAAGCTATTAATTGTCTAAATTAGCATCTCTGCTGATTCCCTGGGATTTCCCAAGTAAACCATCATATCATCAACAAACAGGGACATTTTTGTCTATTCCTTGTTTATCTTTATTCCTTTAATTCCTTTATCTTGTCTTATTACTAGTATTTCTGAAACCAACTAAATGATAGTGGAGAGAGTGGGAATCCTTGCTTCATTCTTGTATTTTCTGAAAAAGATTCTAGTGTATCCCTATTGCATATGATGCTTGCTTTCAGTTTTAGATAGATTTTTTCTTATGATATTAAAAAAAAAGGTGTCAAGCCTTTACTTTGTAGGGTTTTTAGCATAAAAGAGGGTTATACTCTGTCAAAAAGCTTTTTCCACATCTATTGAAATGATCGTGAAGTTTGGGATATTTGGGTTTTTAATTTGGTCATATTGACTGTTTTTCTAATGTTGAGCCATTCTTTCATCTCTGGTATAAATCTTATTTGATCATAATGATGATTTCTTGGGTAAATCACTGTAATCTTTTAAATAGGATTTTGTTTAATTTTTTGTGTCATTGTTCTAGCCTATAGTTTTCTTTCTGTGTTTTATCTTTCCCTGGTTTAGATATTAGTGTTATATTTTTCCAATAAAAGGATTTTGGTAGGATTTTTCTTTCTTAATTTTTGGGAATAATTTGAGAAGTATAGGTACTGATTTCTTTAAAAGTTTGACAGAATTCTCCAGTGAATCTGTCAAATCCAGGAATCTTTTTCTTGGTACTTCTTTTGTAACTAGATCTATTTCCCTTTCTGGGATCAGATTATTTAAAATCGGTATCTAGTCTTCTGATAGTTTGGATATTTTATGCTTTTGAAGATATCTCTCTATTTCTTCGGTGTTCTCAATTTTGTTAGCCTATTACTATGAATAATGTGTTTGGATATTTCTTTTTATTCTCTTTTTCCTGTGATTTGAGCCTAGTCAGTTGCTATTTTATTGATTTTTCTGCTTCTTTTTAATGAGATTAGCTAAGAATTTATCAATTTTGCTATTCATTTCAAAGAACTAGCTTTTAGTTTTATTTATCATTTTTATGGTGTTTCCAGTTTATTCATTTCTAGTTTGTCTATTTCCCCTCTAATTTTATTATCTCTTCTTTTGTGCTTATTTCAGTTTTCTGTTGATTTTCTCATTTTTAATGCATATTTGTTTTATTAATCTTTTTTTTCTATTTTGTTAATGTATAATTTTAAAGATATGATTTTCCCCCTGAGCACTGCATTAGCTGCATCACAGAAATTTTACTATATTGTTTCATCATTATCTTTTTCTTTTACATAGCTATTAATTGTCTCTGTGATTTATTCTTTAACCCACTCATTATTTAAGATTTCATTATTAAGTCTCCATTTCAGTATGTATTTTTTTCTTTGTGATTCCTGAACCAGTTTCTATTCTTATTGCATTATGGTCTGTAAAGGTTGTACGAACTATTTCTGCCTATTTACATGTGTTTATACTATCTCCATGTCCTAGTACATGGTCCACTTTTGTAAAAGTTTCATGCAGTGGAGTTGGAGCCAAAATGACAGAGAAAAGGCAGAGCCTCAGAGGCTTCCCAAATTCCATTCCAAACAACATTAAATAATGCATCTAAACAAATTCTGGAGTGGCAGAAGCCACAAAAGGATGGGGTGAAACAATTTTTCAGCCCATGACAACTAGGAAGGTCAGCAGGAAAGGCCGGTCACACCAGGGTGAGAGTGGAATAACACGGACTACAACAGCGCAGACCTCATCCCAGCAAACCAGCAACAGGTCTCAGGCGCAGCTGAATCAACAGTGGGCAGTGGCTGCTTCTGGAGCTCTCAGCCCCCAGATGGGAAGGGGTCACACAACTGGTCAGAAGGAGATGGCAGGATCCCTTTGCTGGCACTGGGGAGTTCTCTGTTGCATTGCCCATATTTGGATCTGGGTCCCAGTCCTGGGTCTTGGTTTCAGGGCAAGGAGAAGTACTAGCACAACAGAGCTTGGGGCCGCAGGAGAGCAAGGACCCTCCTCCCAGGTCCAGGGCAGAAGAGAGTGCTTGTGATTGATCACAGACCCTAGTACAGGCCTGAAGAACAGTAAACATGCCTCTTCTTAGGTCAGACCTACACAACTTGCAAACTTATTTGGGATGCAGATAGGTTAGACTAGAGGCAAACTAACAACGGTTGGTTGCCATAGGTCATATGACAAACAGGAGAGTGCCTGAAATCCTTTGGAGGGCTACAAGCTCACAGGCCATATGTTGTGCAGGCTTGCCTCAGATCACACCAACTTAGTAGAACTGAAAGCTTGCAGACCCCCCAGAACTACCTCTAAAAACAGCTGCACAAAAAACCTGAAGCTTGGGACAGTGCCTCCTTTACCCTAGGAGCAGAGCCTAACTTTAATATAGAGTGAAAAGTCAAGAAATAGGCTGGAGTAAACACACAAATGAAAAGATCCTGACCAGGGAAAATTGCTATGCTGACAGGGAAGATCAAAACCTAAATTCAGAAGGAGACAACAAAATCAAAATTGGTGCATCCAAAGCCTCAAAGAAAAAAAATGTGAATTGGTCTCAGGTCCTGGAAGAGCTCAAAAAAGGATCTTAAAAATAAAGTAAGAGAAGTAGAGGAAAAATTGGGAAAAGAAATGACAGTGATGCAAGAAAATCACGGAAGGAGAGTCAATAGCTTGGTAAGGGATGCACAAAAATAACGAACACTTCAAAAAACAGAATAGGCCAATTGGTAAAAGAGGCAAAAAAAAAATCCACTGAAGAGAAGAACTCCTTAAAAACCATAATTGGATAAATGGAAAAGGAGGTACAAAAACTCAATGAAGAAAACAACTCCTTAAAAATTAGAATTGGACAAGGGAAAGCTAATGACTCCATGAAACATCAAGAAACAATCAAACAAAATCGAAGACTGAAAAATAGAAGGAAATGTTGAATATCTCATTGGAAAAACAAATGACCTGGGACATAGATCAAGGAGAGAGAATCTAAGAATTATTGGACTATCTGAAAGCTATGTTCAAAAAATAGCCTGGACATCTGATGATGATGATGATGATGATGATGGAAAATTGCCCCAATATCCTCAAACCACAAAGTAAAATAGAAGTTGAAATAAATCCACTGATTACATCCCAAAAGAGATCCCAAAATGAAAACTTCCAGACCAAATTCCAGACCTTCCAGGCTAAGGAGAAAATATTGCAAGCAGCCAGAAAGAAACAATTCAAATATTATAGAGCCACACTCAGGATAACATAAGATTTAGCAGCTTTAACACAAAAGCATCAGAGGGCCAGAAACATGATATTCCAGAAGGCAAAGGAGTTAGGATTACAACTAAGAAGCACATGGATATTCAATAAAACAGAAGACTTTCAAGCATTCCTGGCGAAAGGACCAGAGCTGAAAAGAAAATTCAACTTTCAAATACAAGACTCAAGCGAAGCATAAAGAGGTAAACAGGAAAGAGAAATCATAAAGAATTTAATAAGGTTAAACTGTTCACATTCCTACATGGAAGATGATACTTATAACTCCTAAGAACTTTCTAATTATTTGGTAGTGAGAAGGAATATAGGCATAGAGGACACAGGTGTAAGTTGAACATGAAGGAATGATATCTAAAAATAAAATTAAGGGGTGAAAGAGGAATGCACTGGGAGAAGGGGGAAGGGAGAGATAAAATGGGGTAAGTTATCTCACATAAAAGAGGCACAAAACAGTGAAAGGGAAAATGTGGAAGGTAGGAGGGACCACCTGGACCTTACTTTCATCAGAATTGGCTCCAAGAGGGAATAACACACACACTCAGTTGGGTATAAAAATGTATCTTGCCCCACAGGAAAGAAGGAGGGGAAGAGGATAAAAGGAGGGAAGGTGATTGAGGGGGGTGATAATCAGAAATGAAACCATGTTGAGGATGGACGGGGGCGGTGAAGGAGGGAGAGAGAGAGAGAGAGAGAGAGAGAGAGAGAGAGAGAGACAGAGACAGAGACAGAGACAGAGACAGAGAGAGAGACAGAGACAGAGACAGAGAGAGAAATGGGGAAAATAGAATGGAGGGAAATACACAGTAATCTTAACTGAAAAAATTTCACAGCAAGTATCTCTGACAAAGGCCTCATTTCACAAATATATAGAAAACTGAGTCAAATTTATAAAAAATATGAGTCATTCCTCAAGTGATAAATGATCAAAGAATATGAACAAGCACAAAGTAATCAAAGCTATTTGTGGTCATATGAGAAAATGCTCTAAATCACTATTAGAGTATTGCAAATTAAAACAAATCTGAGGTGCCACCCCACAGCTATCAGATTGGCTAATATTACAGAAGAAGAAAATGACAAATGTTGGAGGGGATGTGGGAAAATTGAGGCACTAATACCCTGTTGGTAGAGATGTGAACTGATTAAACCATTCTGTAGAGCAATTTGGAACTATACTCAAAGGGCTCTACAACCATGCATGCACTTTGACCTGGCAATACCACTACTAAGTCTGTATCCCAAAGAGATTTTTTTAAAAAGGAAAAAGACCTGTAAGTACAAAAATACTTATAGCAACTCTTTATTGGTGGCAAAGAATTGGAAATTGAGAGGATACCCATCAGTTAGGGAATGGCTGAACAAGTTGTGGTATATGATTGTGATGGAATACTATTGTACAATAAGAAATGATAAGGAGGATGCTCTCAGAAAAACCTGGAATTACATGAATTGATGTAAAAGTGAAGTAGGCAGAACCAGAATAATGTACACAGTAACAACAATTTGTTTGCTGATAGCTGTGGATAACTTAGCTAGTCTCAGCAATGCAATGATCCAAGACAATTCCTAAGGACTTCTGACGAAAAATGCTATCTATCTCTAGAGGGAGTCTGAGTACAAATCCAAACATATATTTTTTTTAAACTTTATTTTCATTTTGTGTTTTCTTTCACAACATAATTAATATGGAAATAAGTTTTGCATGATTGCACATGTATAACTTATGTTACATTGTTTACCTTCTCAATAGGGGTTGGGGTGGGGAGGGAGTAAGAGAGAGAATTTGGAACTCAAAATTTTAAGAAATGAATGTTAAAATTATTTTACATATAATTGGGGGAAAATATCAAACCAACAAAAAATAAATTCTTAAAAAATAAATAAATAAAAAGTTCCAGGTGGTGCAAAGAAATGTGTATGTTCATTTGGTGTCTCATTTAGAAAATACTAGCTTCTTCATAAATTTGTTTAATTCCATATTTTCCCTTTTGCTTATCTTTCTGTTAAACTTATCCAAAACTGATTGACAGATATGGAAGTCTGCTGTCGCTACTGTATTACTGTCTATGTCTTCCTGAAGCTCAGATAAACTTCCTTTATGAATTTGGACGCTTAGGCATTTGGAGCACATGTTTACTGCTGACAATGTTTTGTTGTACCTGCAATCCTTATAGCTATTTCTCCTACACCACAAATCTGAGACTTTTCACCATTCTGATTTCCCTCGTCTACATACTTCACAGCTTATCAGCTTGCTTCCTAAAATGTGGCAACCAGGGCTCTATGCAGTAGTAGAGAGGTGCTATGACTAGGGCGGAGTTCAGAAGGGCCTCTTATCTGGGACACTTTACCACTTAGGGCAGCCCCAGACTTCCCGAGACTTTTTGGCCACCAAATCCCACCGTGGATTCACATTTGGTTTGCAGTCCAAATGACTTTCTGCCTGGTCTTACTTTCTCATCTCATGGAGAACCAATGAAGACATTCTTTGTAAAGCACCTAACACAGTGCCTGGAACACAGTAGGAGCTTAATAAATACTTCTTCTCTTCTTCCCTCGCCTTATGAAACTCACTTTTTTGAACCCAAGTGTTAAACCATGTTTCCCCCCCATCACATTTCATCTCATTCATTTCAGCCCAGCATTCCAGCTCGTGGAGGTCTTGGTGAACCCTGGTTTTGTCTTCTGGCGTGTTAGCAATCCACCTCAGCTTTGTATCATCCACGAATTTACTAAGTATGGTACTTGTGCCTTTATCCCAGTCTGCATCTTTGAGTAAACTGCCCTCCCCACCCCCGCCATGCCTGAGTGGCCCCTCCTTCTTTATTTACCTCTTGTAATCCCCTCCCCCTTTCAAGGTTTTGGTCACGTTCTCTCCCACACTAGGCCTATCTTGATTGCCTCAGTTAGTGCCCTCTCCCCAAAATTATGTTGTGTTTACTTTGTAGACGTACACACACACACACACACACACACACACACACACACACACACACACACACACAAGTGACGTTTGCTCATCAGTGCACACGTCGTCTCTTTCCCTCATTTAAGCTGTGCCCCATCAGGATACAGGCTTTTTGTATGCACGGCTGCCATCCTTCCTTGAAGGACTGTTTCATTTGTGTCTCTCACTGTCTACCACATAGTAGGCTTGTTAATAAATGCTTGATGGATTGGATTCGATTGTTGGCCTGAATTGGGTGTCACCTCCCCTTCAAGCTCTAACAAGTTATGATCCTAAAATACAGGGCTGCCTACCAGGTTGGCCCGATATACTCAATCACTCCACAAGCATTTATTAAGTCCTAACTGTGTGCCAGTCCCTGAACTTATACATAGGCAAAGTAATTCGATGTCTACAAAAGAGTGACTTCAGGGACGCCAGGAGGATCCCCTCGCCCCAGAATAAAACCATTCCCACCTGTTTTCTTTGAAATTCCATTAAGAAGGGAAGTGGGGAGGCCTGTCATTCCCACTGTCACAGCTATACTTTACAAGACAAATGCTTTGTGGGAACGGAAGCACACTGGGACTTCCCCTCAGCTCTACTCCACACTTATTCTCACTACAGTGGAGATGAATAATATCACATCTGTTCTTTCAGACAGAGAAGAGGACAATCCCTGTTCTCTACCAGTGAGGACTCTCAAAGAGTAGATGGATGTCCTATGGAAAACTGATGGAAGTCAGTGGACAAGAGTCCTGCGGTTCAGGAAGGTGGGCTGGCCACAGACATCCCTGAAAGGAGTAGCCAAATGTACGAGATCACAGATCCACTGGGGAATATAGTTGGCATTTCCATAGCTGTTATATCAGCCCAGCAGAATCTGAGCTTCTTGAGCTAAAGGACATGCTTTTACCTCTATCCCCACCATGAGGAGACAGAGGGAGAAGTTGGCTTGTGGACACTTCCTACTTGAAAGTTGGGAGTAGGGGTAAGGATAGGAGAACGAGATACAAAAGGCACAAGAGAGGCGGGGGGGCATCAAAGATGCCTTCTATCTCATAGGATTCATTCCTCCCACCATCAGACATTTATTAAACACCTACTGTGCACCAGACAGTGTTAAAGCCTGGGGGGTGGGGAGTATAAACACCATGGCACTGTTGCACAGTGGTGGGTGTGAGGAATTACCTGTGTTTGAGTCTTCTCGAGCAGCTCGGAGCCATGCGGCGCCAGTCAAATCATAGCATCTTTTCAGCCTCAGCTTCCTCATAGCTTTAATGGGGATGATCATAGCACCTGCCTCACAGGGCTGCTGTGAGAATATAATGAGATGAGAGATGTAAATTGTTCAACTGATGGAATTCTCATTATTATTACAAAGTTAAAGAGCTCCCTGCCTTCATGGAGCTTACTTTTCTTCCCCCCAGGGGAGACAAGATGTCTACGGGTATATGCAGATAATCAATCAATCAGCAAGCGTTCATTACATACGACAGGTGCTGGAGGGACAGACAAGAATGAAACTGAGCCTACTCTCGAGGTGTTTACATTCTATTTGAAGGGGGAAATATACACGCAGAAAAGTACATACAATATCGTAGACACAGAAAGACGCAAGAATTTCTGGGTTTGGGGAGAGCATTAGCAGCTAGGGAGATGACGAAGGGTCTTCGTAGGAAGTAGCTCTTGAGCTGATCCTTAAAAGGAGCCAGGAAATGGAGGTAAAGAGGGAGTGTGTTCTAGGCACGGGTGAGCAAGCTGTGCAAAGACAGAGATGGGAGATGGAGCATCCTCAAGCCGAAGAACGGCCGTCACCTGGGGCTGGTCCTGGTGAAGTGGGAAAAGCGCGTCTCCCTTTCACGTCTCACTTGGACATCCATGTTGGGTACTCAAAGAACCCAGCCAAACTTCCACATCCTCCATTGGCATTTGGAATGCAATGCCACACTCCCACCCACAGACTTGGAGAGTTAAAGCTCAGTCCTATGATTTCATGAGGCTTCCAACGTCAAATCATCCAATACCTTTTCAAATGTCTCCTTGGTAGTCTCCATCAGTGAGATGACACCAATGTTCTTAAACTCCCATGAGTAGCTTGCCAGCTTTAAAAGGTTGATTCATTCCTTAGAAGATCAAGTGCTCATCAGAACCTCATCTAGCCAGATAGAACAGGCCGAAAGGCGGCTAAAAAAACTATGTTTCTAAAAGATCACCGGGAGCTCTTGATATTTAGCTTTAATGTGGATGTTCTGGGGGGTCAGTGGGGGGGAGGAGGAGGAGGAGCTTGGAAAAAGGCAAACTAGCTTTCTGGACTAGCCTCTTGGCTCAGAGCCAAAATTCAGAATGGTAAAGGCATGTAAATGATTTTTTTAATGACTTAAGCCAGAAAAAGGCTAGTGCTTCAGTTCAACTGAGCTTTCGCTGCCTTTAAAAAATATACACAAATTGATTTCCCCATCTCTAATTATAATGCCCATTAAGTCCTGCATCTTTCAGGCGGTATGGAAAAATCTATTTATTTTTACAGTTTCTTAATACATAAAAACCTTATCTGTTCAGAAAGTATAATTAAAATGCAGAATGTGTGTAAGTGTGTTTTCCATCTTCATAGCAGTATTGTGGAAATTAAGGCCGGTACATAGTTTGATTTAATTCCTTGGAATAAATCACGGGCCCAATTCTGGTGGGTCACCTGAAATTCCTTGGGACCATCTTTGTGAACACAGGTTGAATTGAACAAAGGTGTGTTTTCGAAACATGGAAGGAAAAGTAAATCCAGAAATGATGGGATTCAATATGGTTGAACAAAAAAGAAACTTAAAAAAAGATTTGCTTCTGATAAAGCTGAAAATATAAAAAGTGATAAAATATACTTCACACTTACTCAAGGCACATGATCTGGGGAGTTCTGTCAGTCCAGGGGTAACTGGCCTAGGAACTCAAAGGGGCAGGCTTGTCATTGAAGGTCTTGGGAGGTTGATTTGGGAGGAGGGCTTTTGACAGCCTCTTCTAACAGGAACAAATGCAACAATAATTCACATTCATGTAGCATTTTAATGATTTCAGGTGGGAAAGGCATTGCCTGCATGGCCCTGATTCCCTTGCTGAGGCCAAGATCCAGACTCTTTGATTTCCTCAGTGTGGTAGCTTCCTGAAGAAGCATAGCTCAGGACCAGTCTATAATTCGGTAGATGGCTGTAGGGAGTTCTTGGCCTCACACAGCAAGTGACTAGCAGAAGTGAAGTGTTAACCAGCTCCTTCCTGCCTCCAAGTCCAGCATTCTGGTCTAGACACCACACCAAGCAGGCTTGATGACTGAATGAGACCATGACCAGAAAGCACTCAGGAAAATGGTGGGCAACATAAGTGTATGATGTCACTCTCTTGCTTCTCTTTCTCCAACAGTTCACTGCCGTCTCCTGATCTTCCTTCCATCATACCTTTCTTGGTTCAAAGGAATGTAAAGAAAACTTAGATCTAGGTAAGTACATTATTGGGCCAACATAGATCTGGCTAATAGCTAAAGGGAATATTTCCTGTGACAAACTTGGTTCCAAGTCTACCTTTCTGGAGGATTTTGGGATACTGTCAGCAGCAAGTCTCATTACCTCCTTTTCTTTCTTGCTCATTATCCTCAAAGGGGTCACTACTCTCTTGTTCCTCCCCAAATGTCATTCAAAGATCAGTCCCAGATATCCCAAATCATATTTGGCATCTCATTATATTATTAATGGAGTCAAGAAGACCTGAGTTCAAACCATGACTCTCACACTTTTTATGTGACCCTTGGAAAATCACTTTTCCTCTCAGAGTTTCAGTTTTCTCATCTGCAAAATGGGAATAATAATAGCATCTACCACTCAGGATTGTTGTGAGGAACAAATGAGACAATAATTGTAAGGGCTTAGCTCAGAGCTTGACACATAGTAGGTGCTATATAAATGTTAGCTATTATTAATAGTTATTATTAGATGACCCTTTGACAGTAAATTAACTGTATATGTAGAGCCTATATCAGATTGCACAATGTCTTGGGGAGGGAGGTAGGGAGAGAGGGTGAGAACATTTAAAACTCAAAAGCTTATGGAAGTGAATGTTAAAAACTAAAAGTAAATTATTCATTAAAAAAGCAACATTAGAAAAATGATCTCTATTCAGATCCAGGTTAAGCTACATCATCTTTGAATTTTTTTTTTGCCTTTTTTTAAAAGAAATTATTACTTTATTAATGAATTTCTTTTCGTTCCTGAAATTCCAGAAGTCGAATACATTATTATTCCCATTTTCAGACGTAGGAGTGAGGGATTATATCTACCCCAATTAATCACAGAAGGCCCAGACATCTAGACTGAGTCAGTCAATCAAGAGTGAAATCAATTTGAAAAAGTACTTAGTGAATTTGAAAGGATCAGAAAGGTTTGGATGAAAGGATGAAATCCCAAAGGAAGTAGCGTATGACTGTTTGAACAGAGCTGTCCTTAAGAGGAGCTTCAGAAGGGCTCCATGAAGGGGAAAAGGGACTGCTAGTACGCCAGAGTCATGAGCTACCCCTCTGCCACTTTGCTTGCACACTCATGCGCTTTGCCACATTTTGCTGTCAATGTAGAGACCTTGTGTGTACAAGGGTTTGGAGGGGTTATTTCTATAACCACAATCACTGCCACACCTACCTAGGAAGTACCCATTATAAAAGCTAATTAAATTTGGCTGAAAATCAACAGGAAGTATACGGGCCAAAGCTTGTGAGGGATAGTACTAGAAAACCCCATCCCCCTCTGAGTTAGCCCTGAAACCCTCAGAGGAGTGGTGGTTGGCCAGCCTGGAGGAACCCGCCAGCCACTCAAGCTCAAGTTAGGTGGTGAGCCTAGAGTGCGTGCTATATAAAAGAGAGATTAAATGACTTACCAAAGGTTACAGAGCTAGGAAGCTTCAGAACATGGATTAAATTCACCCCATTGCTAGAGAATTCTTCCATACAGACCATTCTTATCACAACACCCCACCCCACTTAACAGGTGACTCCCTACTTTGGACCCAATAATTCTGGAACTGAAGGGCTCATGTCAGAGGCTACTGAGGTCATCATTCTCCTCTGCTCTTTCCCCAACATTTACCAGGAAGTGCTCTCTAAATGACTCTGGCCAATGTTAACACCACACCACTAGGAAAGTGGAGCCCAACCCCAGGCATATTCCTGTGGGATTTGTCGAAGGATATAGTCAGACATGTCCGGAGAGCTTCTAAGAAGATGCCGAAGGCACTGGAACATCACTGCTGTTTCTTTCTCCTCTGCGGCTCCAAGGAAGCTTTGTGCGCCCTCAGCTCCAACATCCGAGGGGTGCTCCTTAGTTGTAGTGACCCTTTGGCAGAGGGCCATTTGAGGCCATTGTTCCCATGTCATGGAAATAAAAGGTCTTACTTCTCAAGTCACTTCTCAGCCTTTTAATCCGGCCTGGCAGGTTAGGGAATGTATACAGTTGCTGAGACACTCTTTCTGAGCTCACGACTATCTTTTCCAGTGGCTCAGCCTGAATACCCGCCATTCAACCCTTTCAGGGACACCAGAATTGGAGAGCTGTACTAGATAGTGTGTATACTCAGCTTAATGACGACACATGTTAGGCATACTTGGGAGGTGTGGACTGCTAACCCAGGGCAAGCGATAATAATCATCCTGAGGATGACCTATCATTATGATGAGAGGATGAGCGATCATTATCATAAAGTCAAAGAGAAAGAGGAGGCCCAGGAAATCTTTCCGGAAGTACTGTAATGCTCCCGATCTCACTTATGGGTCTAATTATCATCTCTGCTCCTAGACCAGCCTTCACTTCTGCCCTGAAGTGCCACATCAGCAACTGTCTCCTGGATATTTCAAATCAAGGGACCTGAAGGCATCTCTGCTTCAACCCATCCAAAACAGAAGCTGTCATCTTTCTCTTCAAACTCACTCTTTTTATACAATTCCCAGTTTCTATCAAGGCTACTGTCACCTTTGTAGTCAATCACCCCAGTCCACACCCCAGAAGTCCCTCTTGGCTCCTCATTCCACATGTTTAATCAGCTACATGTAGCTTCACTCTAGTCAATTTTATCTCAAATGCTATTACTTTATTCTACTCACACTCCTCCACTTATATCAAGCCCTCAATCCCCTCTCACCTGGCCTGCTGGGAGAGCTTCCTAATTGCTTCCTGCTTTTCTCTGCTCCATTCCATTCTATACACAGCTGCTAAAGTGATGACAGGTCTGACATCTGACCGTGCCTCCCCCATCCTGAGTCAACTCCAGGGGTTCTCTCCAGAAAAAAATGCATAATTCCTCTTTGGGACATTTAAACTCTTGCCCAATCTGGTCCCAACCGTATCTTTCCAGTTTTATCTTCTGTTGTTAAATATGATGATAATCTAATGACATATAACATGATCACGTTTCATTTGATATGACATGGTATAATCCAGCCAAAATAGCCTTTTTACTGCTCAATTCAATCAATCAACATTTATTAAGTGCCTACTCTGTACCAGGACTATGCTAAACTCTGGGGACACAAAACGAGGCACAAGACAGTTCCTGCTCTCAAGGAGCTTACAATCTGACAAGGGAGACAGCACACAAGCCATTATGTACAGAGCAATTTATGGACAGGAGAAATAGGAACTCCTCTGCACAGGCTGGCTCTCCTGCTGAGAATGCCCTTCTACCTTTTAGAATTCTGAGTTTTCTTATAAGCTCATAAGGCTTAAGCACCCTCTTCTACATGAAGATTTTCTTGACTCCAACCCCCCACCAGATGCTGGTGCCTTCCCCCTGGTATCTTCTGGTACTTATTTTTTTATATTTGTTGTTGAGTCATTTCAGTTTTGTCTGACTCTTCATGACCTAATTTGGGGTTTTCTTGGAAGAGATTTGCCATTTCCTTCTCCAGCTCATTTTACAGATGAGGAAACTGAGGCAAACAGGGGTAAGTGATTTGCCCAGGATCATATAGCTAGTAAGTGTCTAAGGCTGAATTTGAATTCAGGTCTTTCTGATACCATGCCTAGCACTCTATCTACTACCATCTGTGTGTGCATATGTACATATATGCATATAGAGAGATATATTAATATCTATATAGACATATCTCCTGCATGTATTTCTCTAGGCCCATGTTTTCTTCTTAATAGAATATAAACTTAAGGGCCCAGAATTTCTCATTTTGGCCTTTGTACCCTCATCTAGAAGACTGCTTGGCAGATAGTAGGAGGCTAATAAATGCTCGTTAATTAATTAACATATTATGTAGTTGTTGTTTCAATGATATAGAAAGCAACCTATCTGTGCCTGCCTGTCTTGTGCAGCTCCAAACCATGTTCTCCCACAAGTCCACCAGCATTCTCCCTAATTCCTTGTTCCTTAGAGGACAAACAGCTGCTTTTTCCTCTGAGACCTCTGTTTCCTCTCCAGGAGGGAGGCTCAGGTTTGTCTGAGCCCCAAGTCTTCGTGGTCCTCATTCCCTGTCTATGGTTGGCCTTCACTAGTCAAGCTCTTGCCACAGGTCAGGATACCCTTTACTCCCCCAGACTTCTTTTCTTTTTACCTCGAATCCCTTCTTCCAGGTTTTCTCTTTTCTTTAAGCAGCTCTTCTCAGGTCCTGATAACCTGGCACATTGAGAGATGTTCTTCACCTTCTAAGAGGGGACCAACCAGCCCAGGTAACCATCCCCCAGGTATGCTACAAATAATTCAATAAACTACCTGCTCTCCCTACACTCTGGAAAAGTGATCTTCAGCCCCTGTCTTTCTAAGTGGGTGGGTGATTATGACTCACCTCCTTAACACCTTATTCACAACACCTGGGCACTTCTTTAGCACCTCTTAGTAATTTGGCAATTCAATCTGACTTCCTTTCCCTTCTCTCTACCTCTAATCTCGAATGGCCAATTTATCAAGTAAACAACAAGATTCATCTTGCCAATTTCTTTTATTTACCTTTCCTTACTTTCTTTGCTTTCCAAGTTCCTTTTTCCATTTACATCTTTTCATCTGTCAACTTAAATGGTTTGTCTTCTCCTTCTGCTTTTTTTCCTTCACTCCTTCCCAACCCTTCCACCTTCTTCTCTTCCTCCTCAGATCTTTCTTTTCAATCCTCCACCTTCCCAGAGGCCTCTCTCCTCATTCTCTTGGTTTAACTGGAGTCATGTCCTTTCAGCTTTTATTATGGTCTTCCCAAATGTCCCTTCCCCAATTCCAGGATCTGGCCTTCTTCCCAATTCCTAAGGATTCCAAACTATAATTTCTTGAGCTTCTCCTAGCTCAGATCCTTCTTTTCCAGCCCTTTCTCCACACAACCTTTGGAAGCCTAAAGCGGGATTTTTGCAGAAATTATGCCGGTTTTCAGAGCTACTTATAACTCATAAGTTGGTAGCCTTCAATATCAGATTCACTGTGGCCAGTCTGTGGAGAGATCTTAGCAGTCAAAAGACCTGAGTCTGAGTGTTTAGTCTCTTTCCTACTTTGACCTGTGATTGTAGGCAAGTCACTTAATCCAAAGCAATTTAATTCTACAAATATTTAGGCACCTACTGTCCACGAGGCACCAGATACTAAAAATACAAAACCAACTAGAAGTCATCAGCCTTAATGAGCTAACACTCCCAACCTTTCAGATTCTTTATTAGTAAAAGAACATTTAGAAAGTGTTCAGAACATTTAGAACTCCTCCCTTCTAGAATTATTTTATGGAAAGCACACTGTATAGATATGACTCATTCAATTCATTACCATTGCTTCTTTAGATGGAAAGAGCGATGGTCTTCCTAAAGGAACACACACAGTCAGCAGTGATTGGCTCACTGCCAAAACTAGGAATTGTGAATATACTAAACTTTTTTTTTTTTTGCATTTCCCCCTATTGAAACATATCAAGATGTGCTTCTCAATTTGTAAAATACCGCTTGCTTATTGATGAGTGAATCTGGTAATGAATGAATTGGGCCAATAGCACATAACTAATATTTTTGGATGCGAGAGTAGAAATGGGGATATTTTGAGTAAACATTTGAGATGCTATGTGCTGATTTCAATAATTCATAATAAAATATGCTATTCATTTTCTTCTGACTCGCATATGTTCTTGTATTACAAAATTCTGCACCTGTGACTATTTTTCTTACATTTTGATTGTTTTTTAATGATATCATGAATTTTTTTTTAAAAAGGCAGATGCTGCATTTGACATGGTTGCCTTGCATTATTGACGGTGCTTTGCTTTGGAAATCCCATTCATCATTTACATAGCACCCGGCAGAGATTCAAGTGGCTGCCTTCCTGCCTGCCTTCCCCCCTTCCTTCCTTCCTTCCTTCCTTCCTTCCTTCCTTCCTTCCTTCCTTCCTTCCTTCCTTCCTTCCTTCCTTCCTTCCTTCCTTCCCTCCCTCCCTCCCTTCCTCTCTCTCTCTCTCTCTCTCTCTCTCTCTCTCTCTCTCTCTCTCTCTCTCTCTCTCTCTCTCTCTCTTTCACTTTCTTATACTTTTGTCCCTTCCCCACCCAGATTACTGTGAACAATAAGATTTGGTCACCAGGGAGCTCCCTTCCTCTTCTGGGTCAATAAGTCTGTTAACCAATAAGCTCACGTTCAGTATCTATGCGTCAGGAGCACAGTGTAAAATTCTGGGGATAAAGGATGTCACAGAATAAAGACAGTAAATGAACCAGTCACCGTGCCTTAAAGGTGTTTACACTGTAGGAAGGGAGGAGGTAAGGAGGGTATAGCATAAACAAACACAGGTAACAAAACACAAAATACATACAAACCAGCAGCACTTTTTTTCCTGGGGAATCATATAGGAGGCAGCAGAAGGAGGAAAATGCACTCGTAGAGAGGTCAGGGGAACGAAGGACACTAAAGGCTGGATTCCAATTCCGCTTTCAACTCATGGACTTCACCTCAGGGGCCTCCATTTTCTCATCTGCCATAAGGCAATATTATGCATGACTTCCCTCTGCTCCCTTCCCCAGAGAACTATCGGATGTAATTAGGAGCTACTATTGGTAGGCTGGCGATACAGAGATAGAGGGCTAGATCTAGAATGAAAAAGCTCTGAAATCAAATCCAGTCTCACTAGCTGTAATACCCTGGGCAACTCACCTAATCTCTGTCTACCTCATTTTTCTCATCTGTAAAATGGGGATAATAACAGTACCTACCTCCCAGGGTTGTTGTTACATCAAATTATATAATATTTGTAAAGTGCCCTACAAGTGCTAGCTATTATTATTGTTAAAGAAACTGACTTTTTTTTTTTTTTACCGCTGCTTCATCCCATCCTCACACCTTCCCAGAGAGGGAGGTTGGGATTTGATTCAGGCAGGAGATATTCAGATGGGAATGACAATTTCTCCTGACCTTGGGAGGAAGATCTGTAATTGGCACACCCTAATAGTGTGGACATCCCTACACTTGGTCCTCCCCTGGGCACACCAGCACTCCCAGTCTCATTGCTGGGGTACAGCCAGGGTATACCTCGTCCCTCCCTAAGTAAGGGCTCCCCCAGAATAGCCCTGCTCTCCTCAAGGCTTGTGAAAATAGCCTTGAGCACAGATTCTCCCCCAAGGCCCTCTGCCTTCCCTGGAGGGTGGTCACCCTTCCCTTTGTGGTTATCTCCTCTTTCCCCTGGTCTCCCTCTCCCAGGTTTTCCATTCCTTGGGTTTGATGGGTCTTGTTCTGTTCTTCACCCTTTTAAACTTTATAGTCTTTTATTAGGATTTTATTTACAGACATAAATACAAGGATCTTGAAATTTTATCTAGTGGAAGCTTCTGTCATTGGCTGGAAACCATAGGGCTCCCTTTGCTAAAATGACCACATGACCTTAGAAAGACACCAGTTTTCTGAATTCTGGACAGAATGCTTCCAAAGAGGGGAGGAGCTAACTTTGTAAAGCATCATCCCAAGTAGCCTTGTTTGAAATGGATCCTGAGCTCAGGACCCTATTTTGGCATGGCTGGTTGTCACGCTTCGGTCCTATCTTAAAACGGGGCTCCCTGTCAATAATGCTCCATCTCCAGCCTACGTGGCTTTGCACAGGCTGTGCCCCACTCCTAGAATGCCCTCCCTTCTCAATGCCACATTGCGGAATCCTTGTTTTCCTTCAGAGCTCCTAGGTGCCACTTCCTCCTTGAGGCTGTTCCTAATTTCTCTGCTTGTTATTCCTTACCAATGGTATCAAGTGCCTACTATGTATGCGCCAAGCACTGTGCATTAACAGCTTTACAAATCTTATTTCATCCTCACCACAAAGTCCTGGGCTAGGGCTTCTATTATTATTATCTCCATATTTTGTTCAGTCTTTCTATCGCGTCTGACCCATGACTCCATTTGGGGTTTTCTCAGTAGAGATACTAAAGCAGTTTGCCATTTCCTTCTACAACTTGTTTTACAGATGAAGAAACTGAGGCAGATAAGGTTAAGTGACTTGCCCAGGGTCACACAGCTTGTAAGTATCTGTGTGACAGCGTTTGGATCCAGAGGTCAGATTTGAACTCAGGCCTTCCTGACTCCAAGTACAATATTGTATTCATTACATTACCTAGGTATCCCTTACAAGGGTAAAGGGACAGTGACAGTCTGTCCTCTAAGGGCCAGAAAGCAAAGCAGTTACTCCAGGGGCTTCTCTGTTCTCAAGTGGTATGAATGACGGGTGGTAATGATTGCTTTATTGGTAGGACTTGCTCAAGACAGACATTGATTAGTTCCCTAACTGTTACACTGAATGGAATGGAATTGCCTCTGACAACTTAAAGATATAAAATTCTAATTCTGAGAAACAATTTTTACTCTATTTTATTTAAGCAACAAATTTAAGGTTGTTGGATCCAGTAAGACTCCTTCTCCTGCTATAAAAGTCTATGCCATTTACTCTTCTCTTGTGAAACATTTAGTTGAAAGCATATTTCTAAGACAGATTGGGTGCCAGTGAGCGTGGAAAGTGAAAGCCTGAGAAGAGCTCGTGGGAGGGAGGGAGGAAGAGGGCAAAGGAGTTATCAACCTGTGTTCTATCTCTTCAGAAGTATTAGTCTCACTCTGGAGGGCAGCCAAGCAGCCTGATCATGCTGGAAGCAAGAGGGAAAATGATTGCACTTGGCAAGATGGAGGAGAAAACATAAGGTCATTGGCTCAGAGGTTACCATTTTATGTTTTGCTCGTCAAGTTGCAAGGAAGAATGGCTCTTGATGTCCTTTCCAGGGGTGATGTGGTATAGGAGAAGGTGTTCTGGTCTTCAGTCAGGAGCCCTGGAAATGGATTATGGCTCTGTCATGGACTAGCTTTGTGACCTTACACATGTAACTTCCCAAAGTCTCAGTTTCCTCATCATTATCTTCCACCATACTTGAACTGCCTACTCACGAGGCTCTGGTGATTAAAACATTTTGTAAATCTTTAACAACGATAGAAATGTGAGTTGTAATTGGCAGAGAATTCATTTATTCCGCAAGGATTTATCAAGCACTCCTGTCAGACACTGCTTGAGACCCAGAGGGTACAAAGACAAAAAAAAATCCTTGCCCTCAGGGAGGCTCCATTCTATTGAGGGAGACTGTGCACACATACATAAAAGCAACATGCATATAAAATAATTGTCAGGGAGGAAGAAGAGTCCAAGAAACTGAGGGACCTGCCTTGCTTGAGAGCTGGCCTTTGGGCTAGACCTTGAAGGAAGTGAATGCTTTTAACAAGTGCAGATAAGCAGGGAGAGCACTCTGAGCATGGGGCACAGCCTAGGCAAAGGAATAGAGGCTGGAGATTAAAGAAGGCTATGTACATGGAGCAGCCAAAAGGCCAGTTCTGCTGGAATGCAGAGTGTGAGTGTAAAATAGACCAGGAAAGTGAAGCTGGCATCAAGCAGTGGATGATTTTTAAAAGGCCAGGCAAAGGAATGTGTATTTCCTCCTAGGGGCAATAGGGAGCCACAGGAGTTTTTTTGAGATAGGGAGTAATATGATCAGACCATGTTTTAAGACTAGGATGTTGCATATAATCTATATCAAATTGCTTGCCTTCTCAAGGGAGAGAGGGAGAGAATTTGGAACTCGAATTTTTTTTGAAATGTATGTTAAAATTATTTTATAGGTAATTAGAAAAAATAAAATATAAAAATTTTCACTTAAAAATAAAAAGGCTTAAAAAGAAAAGAAAAGAAAAGAATATTATGTTGGTGGCTGTATGAAGAATAAATCGGAGAGCTCACAGACTAGAATCAGGGAGACCAATTAAGAGGCTGTTGTAAATGTCCAGATGAGAGGTAATGGAGCCTCAGGGTGGTGGCTGTGGGAGTAAAAAACAGGGAACAGTTGCACAAGACAGAGCAGAATCGAGACTTGGCCACTGATTGAGTGAGAGAAAAGAAGAGGATTTTTAAACGGTATTTTATTTTCCTCAATTACATGCAGAGATTTAATATTAATATTTTATTTAAATTTTGAGTTCCAAATTTTCTCCCTCCCTCCTCATCTTCCTCCTCCCTGAGATAGTAAGTAATTTGGTGCAGGTTATATATGTGTAATCATGTAAAACAAATTTCCATATTAGTCATGTTGTGAAAAAAGGCACAGACACAAAGGAAAAAAATGAAAAAAAATACAGTTAATAAAAGGTATGCTTTGATCTGAATTCAGACTTCATCAATTCTCTCTCAAGATGGGGACAGAATTTTTCATCATGAGTCCTTTGTATTGTTGAGAATAGCTAAATCTTTCACAGTTGATCATCGTACAATGCTGCTGTTACTGTGGACAACATTCTCCTGGTTCTTCTCACTTCACTCTGTATCAGTTCATATAAGTCTTTCCAGGTTTTTCTGAGAGCTCATCATTTCTTATAGCACAATAGTATTCCATTACAGTCATACACCATAATGTGTTCAGCCTTTTCCCAATTGATAGGTATCCCCTTGATTTCTGATTCTTTGCCACTACAAAAAAGAGCTGCTATAAATATTTTTATTCAAATAGGTCCTTTTCCCTTTTAAAAAAATGTCTTTAGGATACAGACATAGTAGTGGTATTTCTAGATCAAAGGGTGTGCACAGTTTTATAGCCCTTTGAGCACAGTTCCAAATTGCTCTGCAGAAAGGTTGGACTCATTCACAGCTCCACCAACAGTGCATTAGTATCCCAATTTTCACACATGTCCTCCGACATTTATCATTTTCCTCTTCTGTCATGTTAGACTATCTGACAGGTGTGAGGTAGCATCTGACAGTTGTTTTAATTTGCATTTCTCTAATCAATAATGATTTTTTCATATAGCGATAGATAGCTTTGATTTCTTCATCTAAAAACTGTTCATATGTTGTGACCATTTATCAATTGGGGAATGACTTGCTTTCTTATAAATTAGATTTCATTCTCTATATATTTGAGAAATAAGTCATTTATCAGAGATACTAGCTGTAATTTTTTTCCAGCTTTCTGCTTTCCTTCTAATCTTGGTTGCATTCATTTTGTTTGTGCAGACCCTTTTTAATTTAATATAATCAAATTTTTTGACCATAAATTCTTCCTTTCTCCATAGATCTGACAGGCAAACTTATACTTGCTCTCCTAATTTGCTTATGATATCACCCTTTATGTTTTAAAATGTGTACCCATTTTGACCTTGTCTTGGTAGAGTGTAAGATACTGGTCTTGGAGGTGGAGGGAAGGAGAACCTGCAGCCTCAAGGTTACATGTGGCCCTCTAGGTTCTCAAGTGCAGCCTTTTGACTGAATCCAAACTTCATAGAACAAATCCCCTTAAGGAAAGGATTTGTTCTGTAAAAAGTCCAAAGGCCACACCCATGAGCCATGAACATGTGGCCTCAAGGCTGCAGCTTTGCCACCCCTGGACTCTATATCTAGTTTCTGCTATCCTGTTTTCCAGTTTTCCCAGCAATAGTAGGTTCTTGTCCCCAAAGCTGGGGTCTTTGGGTTTATCAAAATTAAATTATTATGGTCATTTACTACTGTGTCTTATGTATCCGTTCTATTCCACTGATTCACCACTCTATTTCTTAGCTAGTACCAGAGAGTTTTGATGATTGTCACTTTATAATACAGTTTGAGATCTGGTATGGCTAGGCCACCTTCCTTTGCATTTTTTTCATTAATTCCCTTGATATTTCATTAATTCCCTTTTCTTCTTCCAGATGACTTTTGTTATGTTTTTTTTTCTAGCTCTACACAATATTTTTGGTAGTTCAATTGGTATGTCACTGAACAAGTAAATTAATTTGGGTACAGTTGTCATTTTTATTATATTGGGTCAGCCTACCCAAGGGCAATTAATATTTTTTTCCAATTGTTTAGTTCCAATTTTGTGTGAAAAGTGTTTTGTAATTGTATTCATACAGTTCCTGGGTTTGCCTTGGAAGGTAGACTCCCAAGTATTTAATATTATCTACAGTTATTTTAAAAGAAATTTCTCTTGCCATCTCTTGCTGCTAGACTTTGTTGGTAATATATGAAAATGCTGATGATTCATGTGGGTTCATTTTATATCCTGCAACTTTGCTAAAGTTCTTATTTCAAGTAGTTTTGCAGTTGATTATTTAGGGTTCTTTGAGTATACCATCATAGTTTCGCAAAGAGGGGTCATTTTGTTTCCTCGTTGCCTATTCTAATTCCTTCCATTCTTTTCTGAGAAAAGGAAGAGCTGACAATGACTCCAAGACTATGAACTTGGGGGACTTAAGACGGTACCCTTGACAAAAATGGGAAAGTCGAAAAGAGCGTAGGGTTTGGAGCATATGTTTATTTGTTTATTCATGTATTTGTTTTGCCCGAAGGGAAATTGAATTCTCATTTAGGCATGTTATATTTGAGATGTCTACAAGACATCTATTTAGAAATTTCCATTTTGCAGCTGGTGATGTGAGACTGAAATTCAGGAGAGTGACTAGGGCTGGATACTTAAGTCTGGGAGTTGTTTGCATAGAAATAATAGTTTGAACTCATGGGAGCTGATGATCCCCAAGAGAAAAAATACAGAGTAAGGAGAAGAGGTCGTAGATCAGAGTTAGTTCTGCCTTCCAAAATCCTAAGTTTGGACTACTTCCACCCACCCCACCACCTTCTCTGCTTCTGTTCATGTGCTGCTGACAGATGCTGAAGGAAGTCAGACAGCTGCACACACTGAGTCCATGACAAATTTAAGTGACCTAGTTTCCTCTGATCCCTCACCACCACAAGGCCACATTTCCCTCTTCCCTCACTGACTTCCTATCACATTCCCCACAGCTACTATTCCAAATCTTTTCTTCTTTCCTCAAGCTTACCCCTCTTAGCAAAGGACCTTGTGCCTTCTTTTATTAGGAAAATAGATGCTCGCCATTGTGAGTTCCTTCTTTCCCAATTCACACTTCTCAAAATCCCCACTTCCCTAAATACTAGTCTTCATTATTCAGGTATTTTATGGAAAAGGTTACCCCCCTCCTTGCCAGGCTACCTCTCTACATGTATCCTTGATCACATATTTTCTGTAGGCTTCCCCCTTTAATCATTCCCCTTCTATCCCTAATCTTCAATCTCATTCCGAATGACCTGACCTACTTGCTCTTCTCCATCTATGACACTCCACCTCCTGCCCCAGGAGCTCATACACTTCTGGGGAAATAGACATCTAAGTTGGTACAAGGAAATTTGAAGAGGGAGAAACTACAGTGCACAGAGAAGTTTCAGTTGAGCTAAGCCTTGAAGAAAGGGAAGAATTCTCTGATTCTACAGCATCTCTTGCATCCATTAGGGAGCTAGGTGATACACTGGACAGAGTATTGGACTTGGAATCAGGAAGATCTGATCACACCTCACATAATTACTAGCTGTGTGGCTCTGAGAAAGAAGGAGAGAAGGAAGGAAGGAAGGAAGGAAGGAAGGAAGGAAGGAAGGAAGGAAGGAAGGAAAGAAGGAAGGAAAGAAGGAAGGAAAGATTTATTAAGCACCTACTATGTGTCAGGTGCTATGCTAAGCATGGAGCAAATCACTTAACCTTTGTCAGCCTCAGCTTACTTATCTGTAAAATGGGTATAATGACACCTATCTTACCATGTTGTTGTGGGGCTTGAATGAGCTAACATATGTCAAGTGCTTTGCAAACCTTTGTGAATCTCTCATCCATGTTCCCTTCTTTCCACTCTCATGTCTACTTCCCAACTTCAAGCCCTCCTCACCTTGCTCTTGGATCACTGTAATGTCTTCCCTCTCTAATCCATCCTCCACACAGGGCTACCTGTCAATCACACACCTGACCCTGGATTCTCCCTTGCTCAAAACACTGCAGTGGTTCCGCATTGTATGTCCCTGGAGTCAAATAGAAGCTTTTCTTCCCAACCAGGTTCCAACTTTTCTGGCCCCGTTACCTATTGCTCTCTTTTATGAATTCCGCAGTCCAGCCAAGCTGGCCTCCAGTGAAACCAGGTTTCCTCGCTGACAGGTGTCTCTTTCATTGGACTGACTGACACTTTCCTGGAGAGCAGGATTGCTGCAGGGTCCATTGACGCAGTTGCTGAGAGCATAATTGATAGTGGCAGGCTTGAGGAGGCCGCACTGATCTCCTAGTTGCTGCCAAGTGCAGGTGGCTGCTTTGAGTACGCATGTGGTGTCAGATGCAGTCTTTGGCTTCTCTCTTCTCCCTGTGAGGCCCCAGTTTCCTCTCCCCAGCTTACCTTCTTTGAATGCAGAGAAAATCAGTGATGTGCCCTGTCGATGTGTTGGTACTTTAGATTGTGAATCACGCGTGTTCAGGGGAGAGGGACAGAAGCTGTCATGTGAAAGAAGCAAAAGGATCCAAGAAAAATGTAAGGCCGGTGAGGCCAGAGGCTTACAATGCATTCCCTGCAATGTGGGCTTGAGAAGCCCCATCTGCAGTGCCTCTGGCTCTCCCCAGTGTGGGTGATTGGCGCGCTCAAGGAGTGGAGGGCACAACTAGATGGCCTTCTTCTCCTGGACCACCAGGAGCACAGCTGGCCCATTACTCTTCAAACCAGTGTTTTTAGGAGTGTCTTGGGCTCCTTTGAGAGTCTAGAGAAGTTCAAGGCCCCCCTTGCAGAAAAAAATGTTTTAGATACATAGAATAAAATACATAGGATTACAAAGGAAACTGATCACGTTAAGATACAATTAACAAACTACAGAAACCCAAGCAAATGGACTCTCCGCTCTACAGGATGCTCCATTCACCCAGCAAAGAAGACTCCTGGATGGGGCGCGGTGGGGGAGGATGTGCTTGCTACCTGCTTCCCATCCAGGCCCTCCCCAGGCTTCTCTGTTTCTATTGAGAGCATCACTGTCCTGCCGGTCACTCCGCCTCACGGCTTCAGAGTTATCCCGGACGCTTCCCTCCCCACAGTGCCCAATTAGTTGCTAAAACGTATGGATTCTAACTCCAGGACCTCTTGTGTCCTCTTCTTCACTTAGACCGTCCCCGTGCTAGGGCAGACCTAATCACCTCTCAGCCTCTGACTGTAGCTCCCTGCTTCCCGTCTCTCCCCTCCCCAACCTGCTATCCAACAGACGCAAAAATAAGCTGAGTCAAGTGCAGGTCTGACCATGCCACTTTACTCCCTAAATGTCTTCCATGGCTCCCTACAGCTTCTAGGACAGCATATGACAGCCTGACACTGAAAGCCTTCTACAATCGGGCTTCAGTCCATCTTTCCCGGCTTTTCACGGAGCCCTCCCCATCACACACGCTACACTGGGGCCAGTTGTGCCCACTTGCTCTTTCCCAAACTTGGCACAGTGCCCATCACAGAGTAGGTGCTTAATAAATGCTTAACAATTGACTGACTGATTGATGATCGAAAACTACCAGCTAGGTGGTAGAAGAATAACCCCCCCACACTCAGAATGGCCTCTATTATATGCCTGTAAATATTCTTCTCACCCTTCAAGCCTCAGCTCCAACGACACTCCCTCCCACGAAGTTGATGGTAAAGTGATTGTCCCCTCCTCTGATCTTACACGTATATGCGAGCATTTTTTTTGGTCAAACCTGAGACCACTGAGAAGATAAGTGAGTGTTCGAGGGTCACACAGTCAGCATGTGTTAAAGGCAAAACTTGAACCCCAATCTTCTGACTCCAAGGGCAGCTTTCTGCACATCTTGCCACACTTCCTCTCTCTCCCTCATTCTATAGATGAGGAAATTAGGATGAAGCATCTTGCCCAAGGCTAAGAATCAAACCTAGGTCCCCTAACTACCAAGCCAAAGCATGTACCATCATACATTTTATATTACTCTATTATTGTCAATGTCCCAAGCACGATATCCACACCTGGACATCCCCATCAATGACAAGCACAGGGCTCTACATACAGCTGGCACATAATAATGATCTGTGACAAGCACAGGGCTCTACATACAGCTGGCTCATAATAATGATCTGTGAGAAGCACAGGGCTCTACATACACCTGGTACATAATAATTATTTGTGACAATCACAGGTCTCTACATACAGCTGGTACATAATAACGATACATAATAACATAGCTAAAGCAGAAGACCACCAGGGCCATTTTGCAATCCTGCTATGCCTGTGGTTTTTGGGAAGTAAACAGTCACTGCTAGAAGAGAAGGGCTGTCTGAAAGCTGCCATTTCAAAGTGGAAGAAAGGCCCCAGGTAACCTCGCACCTGGACGCAGTTGCTTCAGTGTTATCAGCCAGCTCCCTTTCAGAGATGATGACTGACAGGGAGCCAGCCCCGCCGTGGTTGGAAATGTCAGCAGGAGCCCAGGGTGAGATGCCTATCATTGCCAACGCAAAGGTCCTCCTCAAGAATACAGCAAGCGGTGCCGTCTCGCCACCCGGCGCCCAGTTTGACAAGTCTTTTGTCTGGATCAAAGCTTCCGTACCTGATTCATGCTGGAGAAAAGAGACTCATCCAGGGAAAATCGCAGAGCTTGGAATGGAAAGGCTCTTCAGTGACCCCTCCTGCCCCCAACACTGTCTGAGCTGAGCACGTCCTCCTTTGTCCCAAAATTGATTCAGCTATGTTCCCCAACGGCCCTGAATGTCCTTGGACCGTCACTGTCTCCCTTTGCCTGTCCAGTTTCCTACCTGCATTTTCACCCCAGGGCGATTTATCAGGACCTGATTGAAACAGAGGAGACACAGTTATTTTTTCCCTCCCCTCTCAATTTGTTATGTCTTTTTCAAAGCTATCATTTTTTCAAGTGAGGAGAAAGAAACTGAAATACGTTCCAAAAGCAAAGCTGTTCTGATGTGCTGCAATGGCCAATAAAGAGGGCAGTTCACCTAGTCGCTTTGCCACTCATGGCTGTTGGCTGAATGACACCCAGTAAGCCAGAGGACCTGTGCTTGACTCAGCCTCACAGCATGGTGAGGCAGCTGGACTTGGAGTCAGGGAGATCTGGGCTCAAGCCTTATCTCTGGCACTCCCAGTCCAGGCATTTGACTTCCCATTACCCCTTTACCTCTCACAGTTTCCTCTTCTGCAAAATGGGGATGATGAAAATGCCCAAGAGTTCCTGCCTCACCAGCTGGTTGTGAAGTTCAAATGAGTCATTGTAAAGCACCATATGAAAGTGAGTGACTGTTATTCTCTACTACTCGTGCTCTCTCAGACCAGTTACCAAACCTGTGGGAGTTCTTCAGGTCTCTGATAAGTAACCATCTCGCCTCATCTTGAAGACATCCAGGTTCTTGATGATGAATCCTAAACCTAACTCTCGGCATTGCTTCTACTTCTGCTCTGTGGAGCCGAGCAGAAAAAGCCTAAATCACCTACCATGTGACCAACCCTTCAAATCTTTGAGGAGGGTTCTTATTGCACCCAACCCCAAGACTTCTCTTTTCCAAGATCAACATCCTGGTTTTTTTAATTGATCTTTCTGTGGTATGACCTCTAGTTTCCATCCTCACCGCTTTCCTCTGCACATTCTCCCCAGTGTGAAAACAAATTCAGCGACGATCAGCTAACCAGTAAAAGGCACCAGCCCTCGAGTCCAAAGATGAGTCTTAGGGCATTGACACAAACCCTTCTTATCTCTGCCTCTTTTGAGGCTCAGTTCAAACATTCCCATCCACCAGTCAATGACCTGTTATTATCTTCATTACTTCTCTTAAGGATGATGCAATTCTCGGCTCTTTGAGTTTTCTCAGCCCCTGTCCCCACCCCTCCAAAAGTCAGGCTAACCTGAAGACTCAGAACTATCTGAAAGTTTTGTAGGATGTACAAGGTGCCTCAGCAATGATTTTGCAGACACTAAGATTTCTGTTCACATCCCCTGTCCTCCATCTGGCAGTAGCAATGGTAAGATTGTATATTTCCTCAATGTTCTAAAGAATCCCTCCCTCAACATTTACAGTTAATCCTCAACTTTTATGCGGGTAACATTCCTAGAAAATGGCACAAAAGTAAAAAATGCAAATATTGATACATTGAACCCCGGGTTAGGTTCCCCACAACCACCCAAAATGGTAATCTTTCACTAGATATTGCTGAAAATTCACTTTTCAGCATATGATTCTACATAACAAAACATCGTGTGATCATATGTACTTTTCCTAACACAGTAACCATGAAATAACCCACAAAATGAAGCACAAAAATAAAATTGGCAAGGCGCAAAACATTTTTTCTCACTAGTAATGCCTTAGAATTCTGTGACCTTTTGTGCTGCCATCTCAGTTTTAAAAAAATGACTTCAGACAATATTCACTTTTCATAACACATGAACTCTACAATACCATAAATACAGTACAGCAAGTAGAATTCTTAAAACCAAGACATGTTTAACCTGAATTTTATCTTCCACTGTGTCAGATGGCAACATGAGGACATTATATCGTATACTATACTGCTGTAAACCTCTCTACCTTGGCCACCCTCTGAAAACCAAGGGAGACGAATGGTGAGGTCTCAACATCACCTCTGACCCTCTGTCCTTCATGGCTGGTGGATGGTGTTGGGACTTGTGAAGGATGCTCCAGTTTGAAATACTTTCCTCCTTTTTGCTGACATAGAACCATGGATTCATTAACACCAAACTCTTGCCATGGTGTGAAGTTGATCTAACACCTTTATTTTCCACTAAGCTGCATCCCTGATTTTGCACGCCTAGGCTCAGAGCCCAAAGGACTTTTCTGCACTGTGCTTTGGAGGCATAATTGCAACACAGAACGTGAGTTTCAAAGGCAAACAATGAAAATATGCAATGAACGCACAGGGAGCTCTTTATAGTGGCATGGTGAACAAGTCCCAGTGAAGGACATCAGCCCCTCCGCAAGCTTGTGCCCACCATGCCTCTTGGTTTTTTCTCTACTGTTCACAGAGGCAAATGTGCAAGTTGTCAACCCAAAAATGAAAATGAGGGAACTAGTAAAATCACATGAATGCTTGAAGTCATGAAAAGTTAACTGAGAATGTTGAGGATTAACTGTCTCTGTGGAAAAATAGGCACAATCCCTCCTTCTCCTACCCACCACTGGCCCTGCTACCAATATCAGAAACACACACACACACACACACACACGCACACACACACACACACACACACACACACACGCACACACACCCAGAGCTTAATTTCCTAAAATGAATTTCCTAAAACTGGAAGCCTCAGGGCTTAGCTTCCTAATTCTCTCCCCGCTTTTTTTTTTCACATGATGCAGTGGACAGCCACCGTCCTTTCTCATGATTGCCTTTCTTTCCGTTCTATTGCAAAAGAAGCTGCTCCTTCTGCCTACTCTCCGAAATACAGGCATCGTTCTCCTTTGGAGACTAAAGAGAGTTTGGAGGGTTTTTTATTTGTTTTCTTTAGCTATTGGTGGCGTTTTGGCTGCAAAGCATCATAGGAAAATATACTTCAATGGTTTAAGGCTCATTTGGATGATCATTCCCTTCGCTGATGCAGATAGCATCTTTTGTAAGCTTGAGTAGGTGCTCTTCCTAAGCTGCTGTGGGCTGAAGGAAATTCCTCACCTTGTGGTCAAAACTTCTGGTCTTGAAGCAAGAAAACACTTGGGGTAAAAATTACGAAGAACTCAAAGGGCAACTGACCTGTGCATATCTTTGACACAGCAACACCACTTCTAGGTCTGTACCCCAATGAGATCATTAAAAAGGGGAAAGGACCTACACGTGCGAAAATATTTACAGCAGCTCTTTGTGTGGTGCCAAAGAATTGGAAATGGAGAGGATGCCCATCCATTGGGGAATGGCTGAGCGAGTTGTGGTACATGAATGTAATGGACTACTACTGTGCAATAAGAAATGATGAGCAGGCTGACTTCAGAAAAACCTGGGAAGATTTGTATGAGGTGATGCAAAGTGAAATGAACAGAATCAGAAGAACGCTGTGCATAGCAACAGCAACATCTTGTGACGATCAGCTATGAATGACTCAGCTCTTCTCAGCAACACAGCGGTCCAAGACCAGTACAAAGGACTCATGAAGGAAAATGGTAGCCACATCCACATAAAGAACTGATGGACTCTGAACGCAGAGCAAAGCAGACTTTTTCACTTACTTTATTTTTTAACGGTTCCTTCTTTCACAACTGTAACTAATATGCAAATAGGTTTTACATGATAGCACATATATAACCTATATCAAATTGCCTATCATTTTTGGAAGAGGGGAGGGGAGAGAAAGAGGGAGAAAAATTTGGAACTCAAAATCTTGGAAGAATGAATGCTAAAAAGTGTCTTGACATGCAATTGGTGAAAAAATAAATTACTATCAAAATTATAAACAAAATGGTGAAAGTTGTAGAGTTGCAGACAGCTTCTGATATAACCATGGTGACCCAAAGATTGGCACCCTGGGACACCACTGGTTGGCATGAGTTGGAGCAGTATTTGTGCCCAGGCACACATCTCAAACAAGTTGGAACTTTGGGTCACTTTTTAAAATAAAATTTAATTGTTATGGTTTTTTTTTTAAATTCAGTTCAGTTGCTTTAGTTTCTTTAATCTGATTATTAAAAGTGTCCATTGTAATTGAGTATTCAATAAATATTCACCTTTAAAAAAAAATAAAAGCTAAATTCCCTGTATGCAGCCCACACCCCTGCTGGTGTTTCTGCTAACTGGTCCAACCATTCTGGAAAGAATGTGGAATGATGCTAATAACAAAGGGAAGAAAATGTCCAGAACCTTTAACCCGGACATCCCATGGCTAGGCACGTACCTAAGGGAGGGCAAAGATGGCAAGAAAGGTCACATAGACAGCAAGATTTTCACAACAGACCTTTTATTGTCACAAAGAACAAAAAATAAATTAGGGATTTAGCTGGGGAGTGATCACACAAATTGGGGACATGGACATGGTGGATACTATTGTACATAAGAAATGATAAATATGAAAAATTCAGAGAAGGCTGGGGGGACGTGTGAACTGATATAAAGTACACCACGCCAGTAAAGTAGAACAATAATTGTAACAATCAAAACATTTATGTAGTGCTTTAAGATTATAAAATGTCTTAAGTATATGCATGTGCATATATTTTTTATTTAGTAATATAGACAATGGCTACGACAATGTAAATGAAAGGAAAAACAATTACAAAAGAAAATTGAATGCCGCAATTATGACAACCAGGCCTGGCCTTTGGGAAGAGCTGAGAAAACTTGCCTCTGTCCCCTTTGGCAGAGATGGAGACATGGGGCACCACAGGTGTGGCCAAAAGCCAGCTGTGCAAAAACAGACTTCTTAAAACACAGTGGGCCTTAACTTGCTCCAGTCCTATCTGATTCCCAGAAACATTTCCCCATAGATCCCAGGGCCAGGAGGAAGCCTTTCCCAGCCCTTCTGAATTCTGCTCATTCCCTCTCTTAACTATTTCCTATCTATCCCATATGTAACTTGTTTGTATATATTCATTTACATGTTGTTTCTCCCATTATATGATCAGCTCCTGAAGGTAGGACCTATCTTTTGCCTCTTTTGACACTCCTAGCTCTTAGCACAATGCCTGGCACATAGTGTACTGATTGAAATGACCTGCCTAAGAACACAAGTAGCCAATACCAGTCAGGATTTGAACCCATAGCCTCTGAGTACAAAATACTCTTTTGACTGTGCCACCGTGCTTGGCTCTCACACACAGAGGGAAGTGAACATTCTCTCTTAAAGGATCAGTGCAAGCAGATATTCTTCTGGAGACTGTCTGTATTTCCATCTTTGGCAAATGAAAGAAGCCATGGCGGCCTAATGGATGAAGTACTTATCCTTGGCATCAGGATAGCCTGGGCTCCAATACCGCCTCAAACACCAGCTCCATCACCCTGGGCAGTTCAGTGAGGCCTTCCGCAACTCTGTTTCCTCATCTGTGAAATGGGGACAATAATGGCCCCGCAGTCCAGTGTGGTTATCAGATGACATAATAATTGTAGAGCGCACAGTACATAGTAAGTGCTTTATAAATGTCATGAGGGGAATTATTTTTCTATTCCATTAATAACCAATTGCTAAGTTGGGACCCAGGCTTTTCTTTGTCTATTTCTTCATTCAGGGATGAGCCCTGGCAGGTCGGTCGGCCAGTCTCTGAAGGGCATGGCTGAAACAGGAGATTGCTCTAATCCTTGGGGTATGTGCTCCTCCACTGGGGAGGTAGGACCCCACCCAACTAGGAGACTTTACTTCTGTTTAGAGTGTAAACAGCATCTAATCTAGATAAATTCCTGCCCCCAAACAATAAGCCCATGTCCTCGTACCCTTTCGTTGGAGTTTTGGGTGACCCAACTCATGAAAGAGAAAAACCACCAGAGTGGTCTAGGGAGAGATGGATTCCCCTGTCCACAGCACAGGAGGCAGGTGAGTCTCATGCTCAAGCTGCATTCTGAGCAGGAGGAACTGAAGACTTCTAACCTACCCCCTCATTAACTGTTCACCAATCAGGGTTGATTTTCATCTGTCAGGGGCACCCCCTTTTCTAAAAGTATATTATAGCGTCCAGTCTCTTCATGTCTTTGTCTTTGGTTACCGAGAGAAACCACTGACCATCAATTTATCAATTATTAATCTAATTAATAAATTGATTATTAATTACCCAGAAATAGTCTCTTAGGTTTTTCATTCATTTCAGCTAGCTATAATAATTATTATTATTTCATAGTAATTAAATAATAATTATTACTAAATATATAATTATACCTTGTTTATATATCACATATTACAGATATAATCATTCTTATTATATGAAAGAATGCATATAAAACACTTTATAAGCCTTATAGCACTCTGGATATGTCCATTATAGATATTATTCTTTTCCGATCTTGTTTTGCAGAGTTCTTCCTTAACGTTTTGCAGCTTGCCTCTTCTCCACTGGCCCATTGGTGATTGCTGGTGCTTCTTCCTTATAGCATCACCCCACAGGCGAAGCTTGTTTAGCACAACTGCTTTCACTTTACAGATGACGATACCAAGGCCCAGAGAGGGTGGGTGCCTGGGCTGGTCCTGGATGACTGTGGGTGCCTCCTGCCTTGTCTGTCACCAGTATCCTTTCCTCACTGATGCAGAAATCCTGAAAGCAGAAAACTGTGAATGTCCCTGGCTCTTCAGGATCCTTTCTCTGCCATCCAGAGAAAACTGGGACTGCCTGGAGAGAAAACTGTTTTTGCAAACGGGGGGGGGGGGAGGAGAACCTGAGAGAGGCCTGAACAGGACCAGCTCTGGCCTCCTCAGCAGTCATCCCCGAGGACAGCCTGCTGCTGCAGAGAAATCCCTGGGCCAAGGGAGGAAGAGGATGCCTGAGTCATTTCTGCGTGTGGTGCTCTCCCAGGTCAGCGAGCTCCTCTTCTCCCCTCCACAGACACACTCTCAGGTAGAATGAGAGTCAGCCAGAGCCAGGAAGTTTAGACCAGGCCCAGGACATCTAAACTCAGGATGTCCTCAATGTATCCTTACCCCATCTTCATGTAGAACCCAAGCAGCCTAGCTCTAAGAGAGAGCCCCAAAAGGACTTTTTACAGTCCACACCACCCTAAGCCAGCTGGCCTGGACTGCATCATCCCTGCTACTCTCTACCTCTGTGAGGAGGAGAATATCATTCAGAACTGAGGATCCCTGACTCAAATTTCTCCTCTGAGTTACTAGCTATGTGGCCTTCAGCAAGTGACTTAGTCTCTCTGGGTCTCAGTTTCCTCTTCTGTAAAATGGGCAGGCAGTTACACACCTCGACAAATCTCTGATCTATAAAGTCCAGGCCTATCATGGTGAGCATTGATTAGGATTTTATAACCATGGTAACAACATCCACTTTTAAGTATGAAATAAAGACTGCTGTGCAAAATACCTTTCCTATCTGATTTCACATGAACCTCATAAGAACCCTTTGAAGTAGGTAATCAATACAGGCATTATTATTCCCACTTTATAGATGAGTAAACTGAGGCTCAAAGGACTTTAGTGACCTGCCCAGAGTCATCCAGCTATTAAATGTTACCAGTGGGATTGGAACTGGGTCTTCTGGCCAAGTCCAACACTCCTCCCACTAAGCTGCAGAGGTAAAGGGAGAGTCAGAGAGATTATCTAGACTAAATGCTTCTTTTTACAGATGGAAGAACTGAGGCTTGGTGGGGCTGGTTGGTTCCCTGGCACCTCTCAATTCATCTCTGAAGCTGGCATTCTACAGAGCTGGCCATTTCCACCATGGCAGGGAAATAATTTCCCCACTGACTCCTGTTCTGTTTTAAAGTGGTGCCCCAAGAGCAGCAGACTCCAGAACCCTGCTTTTCCTTCTCCTGCACCCAAGGGCTCCACTTCCATTGGCTTATACCAAAGCAGCATTTTCAGGGGCATTTATAAAAGAGGGAATTTATGGGAAGTGCAGCTTAGAGGCAGGTAGTGAGTGGGGATCCTGTTCATCTGTTGGTGGAGACGGTGGGCACTGTTCACCTGCTTTGTCAGATGTCCCTCCTGTAATTTGGGTCACAGATGGTGCCATCTGGTTCCAGAATCCCCTTGTCTGTGCAGAGAGGGAAACAAAAAGCCCCCACCCTGCCTTGCCTGCTGCCAGTCCCCGGCTTGCTGCCGGCTTGCCTCATCCTCTCTGACTTGCCTCTATTTTCCCCAGCCCATCTGTGAGAGATCACTGGAGGACAGCTGGGGACGGCCGTTCTGGTCAGCCCGTTTCCCCGGGCTAACCTGGCCTCCATGACAAGGAACGGAAGGAAGCGCCTGGCTCCCAAGGACATGTACATGCCCAGGGAGAAATATGGCTAAGAAAGCCCCCTGAACCCTGACGGGGATGAAGACATTTCTGTTGCCTGGGCAACGACTCCCTTTGTATCCCTGGGATCCATCCAGGCCCATCCTCTAAATTGAGCTTTCCATGGTACTCTCATCTCCCCGACGGGCAGCACATTGAGAAAAGCCTGACATTTGATGAAACTGGGCTAGCAAAGCACTCAGTCTGATTAGCCCCTCTTAGCGGGAGCTGCGTAGGCCTGACACCCAAAGGGATGGGAAAGCCAGGCAGCGGGGATCGGGCTCATTTCAGTCCTGATGAGGAAACTCAGCTGCTGTGCAGAAAAGCTTCAGTTAGTGCCAGCCAGAAAAGCGTCCTGCATGGCTCTTGCAGCTCAGGGACACAGGAATGGGGGAGGCTGCTTCTCTATGGTCTCATCAAGGAAATGGGTTTCAAAGGAAGAGCAAGTTCCACATAACAGATTTGCAGTTTCACCTGTAATGATCTTTTTTCTTTTATTATATTGTTATGGAAATGTTTGTTATATTCCCTAAGTTAAAAATAAAAAAAAAAAACGACAGGAATTCATGGGCTCATTTAGTTGAGTCATTTGTGAAGGCAGGTTTAAATCTATTCCAGTGATTTTTTATTGAAATGTGCATTGACAATTGACTCACTGTTGGGTATATTGGTGTATCCTTCTTGGCTACAGCATTAGGAGAGCTAGGGCTCCCTGTCTCTACTAAAGCCAGCCAAACATGGCAAAGTGACATACCCAGACTTGGTAGGATCCAAGAAGAACTGGGTTCAAATTCCATCACATGTGCTAGCTATATGACCATGGATGAGTCACTTAACTCTGCCAGCCTCAGTTTCCTTATTTGCAACATAAGGATGATAGTGGTACCTACCCCTCAGAGCCACTGTGGACACCAAACAAGATGGCATATGTAAAGCGTGCAAAAAACACTGTAATGTGGCTATGAAGTATTACAACCTCAGTGTACCCATAGATGAGCATCTCCTCACCATCTGCAAACTTCGTCTGCACCTTCACACACAGAGGCAGAGCCAGCATACAGAAGGCTTCTTTCCACCCTTCTAGGATACAAAGCTGCCCCATAAGCCCCCCAGATTTCTTAAATGGGCCGATTCCAGAAGAGCAAGCATGGGCTGGGTTTCCAAGGGTTCTATTTCAAACCTAACATTTTCCCATAAAGATGCCTATGATTCTTTTGCACTTCAACCTTTGCATTCATTCAATATTCACACACACACACACACACACACACACACACTTATTAAATGCCTACTATATGCCAGGCACTACACAATTTCCTTGGGTTAATAAAAATGCTTTGCACCAAGAGAGAACATAATTACCTTGCTCCAGACTGGAAGTGAATGCATCGACTATGGAAACTAATTATCTTTGTGTAGGGAGCACGGCTGAGTTTGTTTTTATTTGTGATCCTGAATTATTATGCAGCAACTCTACAAAATTATTGAGAAAAAATAATTATACCAAATGAAATCAGACTCAGAGTGATATAGATTGTGGCAAATTGGAAAGTCTGCCCTTAAATATATGTGGCATTTTAATTGTACTGAGTATTTCCTCTAACCCGTTTATCCTTTTCCTCCTGAACTTTTGATTCACTTAACATCCGATTTATTTTTTATTAAATTTTAACAAGATGCGTAAATTTTCAGCAGCAAGGACAACAGGTTCATTATCAGGTATCTGTCTGCTTCGCGTGTCTTTGTGTTTATGTGCCAAGATGTGCCAAGACAAGTTTGGAGAATCATTTAAGGCCATTAAAATTCAAGCATAAAACTGTCTCTGTGCTGAGCTAACCAGAATAGACTGACCAGACCATCCGCTGGCAATTCAAAGTGGGCCCTGCTGAGCTGGGGGACTTCTCTAAGGTCTTTCACCCTGACCTCACTCTCCCCTCTACTCTGGTACCTAATTATTCCTCCTTTGGATTGAGGGCTTCATGAAAGCAGGTCCTGTGTCCTGTCCACCATCAGTTGTACTCTTGACACCTTGTACATCATGAGTCACTGTTGGACATGCAATGTTTTAGCACTAGTGGCATGCAAATTCCTTCTTCCAGTAATTCTCAAAGTGTGTTAGATCTTAGATCTTTTGGGGAGCAGGTAAAAGGTCTTGAGCCATTTTCCCCCCTCTCAGGGCTTCAGTTTCCTTGTCTGTACAATTCAAAGATTGGAACCCCTAAAGTACCTTCCATCCGATGAACAAAAAGGCATCAGCAAAGGCAGCAAAGCTGACTCCCATTGCTTAACTCAAGCCAGAGAGAATCTGATAATGGTCTTGGTATCACTACTGACATGTGTGAACCTGCTTCTGGTTCTAAACAGCTTCCAATGTTTCTCTGAACCTTCCATTTCCATTTTTTTGGTTTGTTTTTGTTTTTTTGGCTAGGCAATGGGGTTAAGTGACTTGCCCAGGGTCACACAGCTAGTAAGTGTTATGTGTCTGAGGCCGGATTTGAACTCAGGTCTTTCTGACTCCTTGGCTGGTGCTCTACCCACTGCACCACCTAGCTGCCCCTTCCATTTCCATTCGTGCATCGGTTTTCAAAGGATGGTCTGAGGACCCCTGGGGATCCCCAACCCCCTTCCAGAGGGCCAGTCAACTCAAAACTATTTTCATAACAATACTAAGACATTGTTCATCCATTAAAATGCTCCTCCGTTTTCCAGCTGCATAGCTGCATGAGGCTGGATTTTCTTAATTTACTTCAACCAGAACGACACATCACAACGGACCGCATGTGGGAGAGATGAGAGTCCAACTGTCTCCTAGTAAACAAGACATGGAAGAGGTTTGCGAAAATAAATAGAATGACGCCACCCTTCTTGTTCATTTATTTTTGTTTTGGAAAATGTATTTTCCCCATAAAAATCTGTTCTTTCTGTTAACATGTAATGGATTAATTATTATTTTCAAATGAATATTTTTAAATTTATTGGTTTTAATTATTAATGTGGAAAATATCGACAGATACAACCCAGAAAAACAAAAGCTCTTTGGGATAGGTCTTCAAAGGGGTCCTACGACCAAAAGATCTGGGAACTGCCCTGCTTGTTTACATGACGCTGAGGTAGCTCAGTGGTTAGAGCCAAGCCTGCAGTCAGGAAGACTCACGTTCAAATCCGGCCTCAGACCCTTCCTCGCGGTGTGACCCTGGGCAAGTGATTTAAACTCCGTTCATCGGTTTTCTCATACGTGAAACAGGCACAGTAACAACGCTGGCCTCCCAGAAGGGACGAGAGGCTCAAATGACGTAACAATCGCAACGTGCTCGACACAGTGCTTGGCACACAGTACGTGCTGCACAAACGTTTGCTCTTGTGGTGTCTATGTCCAAGCAGCAACAGACCCATCTCTAGGGGGCATGGTGGCTGGAGCGTGGACTGGGAGTCAGCTAGACTGAGTTCAAATGTGGCCTCAGGCACTTCCTGCTTGGGTGACTCCAAGCAAGTCATTTCCACATTTCTGAGCCATAATTTCCTCATCTGGAAAACGGAGACAATAATAGCAGCTGCCTCCCAAGGCGGTGAAAATCAAATGAAATAACATAAGTAAAATGCTACACAAACCTCTAAGCATTAGCTATTATCGTTATTTCTATAGTACACAAGTCTGGATGAGCTCAAGAAGTAAAAACCAGTATACAGTTAGTACTCCGGCTAGTAATAATAGTATTTATATGGGGCACTTTAAGGTTTACAAAGTTCTTTATAAATATTATCCCCAGAGCAATGCTAGGAAATGGGTGCTATTATTATCCCCATTTTACAGATGAGGAAACTGAGGCAGGCAAGAGGTCTTTTTTGTTGTTGTTGCTGTTTTTGTTTTTTTAATGACCTGCCCAGAATCACATATCTAGTAAGTGTCTAAGGTTGGATTTGAACTCAGGCTTGACTACATTGAGAGCAGACTCTCACATCCATGCTAACTCCTAGTTTTGAATTGCATTTTCCTTATAAACAGTGGGTTAGCTGTCCTCTGAAGCTTTTCATAACCCAGAGAATTTGCACTAGTGGGCTCTTTAGTGATCAGGAAATAGTGTGGTATTCACTCCTCGAGATAGCCAGGTGGATCCACGAAGGAGATGAGAAAACAACATTTAAAAAATCAGAACTTTTTTTAAGTAGTTGGATTTGAATAATCAATGCATGAGATAATGCTGTTCTAAAGCGACACCCACTAGATTGAAATCCAGGGCAGAGCAGCAGCCCAGTAGCCCAGCGTGAGAGGCAGTGACACATGAGAGATGGCCTGGGTCTACCTGGCTCCTGACGCCTGAGCGGGAAAGGGGTCATTTTGGTTGCCACATCACACCTCCATTTCTGCCGCAGAGATGAAGCTCTCAGCCCAGTGGGTGTCCTGGGTAAAGGCCAGAATCTTCATCCTTTTTACTCAACCATATGAGATTTGGAAAACCTTTAGTTCAACCCTCTCATTTTAATAAGGAAATTGAGGCTCAGAGAGGAAAAAAGGACTTCCCCATGTACCAGGTGCTTAATGAGTGGTTTTTCATCCTATTAGTGCAGTGGAAATGCACTGAATCTGGAGTCTGATCACCTGGCTTAGAATCCTGGTTTTGCTACTTTCCGTATGGCATGCTCCGACCTGCCCCTTTCTCGCCTGTACCTTGCCACTGCCCTTTGGGTTAACTGCAGCTAGCATTCTTCAGCCTTATTGGTCCATATTCCCCCTGTGGTCCAGCTCAATAGCCTCCATCCCAGCCGGTATGAAGGACATTCCATTTTCTCTCTTCTGCTGGCTGTTTCTCATGCTTAGAAAGTGCTCTCCTCTTGTTTCCTCTGCTTAAAATAGCTCATTTCCTTCAGGACTCGGTTCAGATGCCACTGTCTATGGAGAGCCTTCCCTCATTCCCTAGCTGCTCATGTCTTCACCCTTCCCTACATCCTCACATTACCTTGGATCTACTTGTTGTGTACCTGTATATTTACATGTGAACTCTTGGAAGGCAGCACAAGAGTAGTAATATTAATTAAAAGGATCTGTTTGAGGCAGCTAGGTGGAGCAAAGGAGAGAGCTCCAGCCTTGGAGTCAGGAGGACCTGAGTTCAAATCTGCCCTCAGATACTTGACACTTACTGGCTGTGTGACCCTGGGCAAGTCACTTAACCCCATTACCCAGCCAAAAAGCAAAAAAAAAGAAAGGCAAGGGCTTGTCAACTTTTTGTTTCTGGGGTGATATTTTATTCATTGCATTAAACCCAAGACCAGTAATGCAAAAGGTTTGACCTAATCATTCACGCAGGAAAAACCAAATAGATGAAATATGCCTATTTTCTAGACCAGGAAGTCCAGCTGGATAGATATCCTACAGCGCCGTCCCAGCAATACTTATGTTTTAGATTTTTCCAACATACGGGCAATAAACTGGATCCAGCATTGACTAGGAGGAAGAGAAGTGGTTTGATTGCCTTTGGGAAAAAGTGCAGGCATTTTAACATGGGTGTTGTAGAGAGGAGTATGAAGGGCTGTTGTAAGAAGCCCTCTCCCACCCCCAAGAAACTGACTTATTTTCCAAAGAAGAAAGAATTACAGAAAACCTTTATGCAATTTTTCCCTTAAGCCTAGAATTAGACATGTGATTTTCTAACAATGGTAATGGAAAATAGCACCTGACATTCCTGGATGTTTGTAGGTGGTGATGAGTTCATTGAGGGCACAAGGAGCTCATCTTTCCACTGACTGAAAAGGTCTGTCAACTTCTCTTTTTACCAGTCATGGAAATTGGTCTTAAATGTCTTATTACAATCCTCTTCTATTCACATTTTCCTCCTGCACATTCGCATCTGAGACAGAAAACCATGATGGGATAACACAGCCATGATTACCACCTGTCAGATCTCAACCTTTCCAGTACTAATTGGGTAACTTTTCTGACATGTGGCATCAGGAGGGTGGAAATGATGTATGCAAGAAATGATTACACATCAGAGGCATTATCAGGAATACTGTACATCCAGATCTGCTTCTAGCTAACGATCAAGACAGTCTTTGGAAACTAGAAAGAGCCAAGACATCAGGGTCAGAGAATGGTACCGTGATGAGGCTGATGGAGTCTGGAAATCAGGAACAACCACAGCAGAAATTTACAGAGTGTGACTCCACTAGACCGTAAGAAGGCAAAGGCAGCATCAACCAAGTGGCTGAGCTCAGATTCTTGGCACCAACCTCACAACAGAGAGAGTACAAGAAGAGGAGAGCAACGGCTTCCCAGTAAGTTCAACTACAGCTCAGCGTAAGCACCATCAGTTTTCCTACAAAAAGAACAGTCAATGCTCAGTATCACTAACAGTGGTCAGATCCACGAATAAATGCTTCACGGCTTTCAGAGCGATCCTTCCATCACGTGACTTTGATTCAATGCTGCTTGATTTAGAATCTCAAAGGTGGAAGGGACCTGAAAGAGAATCTAGTGCAATCCCCTGATTTTCCACCAAGGAAGCGATTTGTCCAAGGTGATGGGCAAAGTTCCTTGTATATTAGCTTTAATTCTTATGACCAATTTAACTAGTTCAGAAACAAATGATGGTGGTTAAGGGAGGAATCATAGGTGGCAAGAATCACAGGCCCTGTGAGTTTGAAGGGACCTTAGATTTCTCTAGTCTAACCAACCTCTAAATTCTCTTTCAGCAAACCAACCAAGTGGTCATCTAGTTGGACCTCACCATATACAGAACTGAACCCTAGCCCTAACCCTTAACCTCCCGAAGCAGCCAAGGTCACTTCTTGTAAAAAACAAAAACAAAAACCACTCATTGTTAGGAAGGGTTTTTTTTTTCCTCCTTGACTTCAAGCCTAAATTTGCTTCTTTGAACCTTCTATCCATGACTCCTAGTTCTGCTCTCTGTGATCAAGCAGAACCAGGTCTAGTCCCTCTCCCACATGATGGCCATTCAGACCCTTGAAGAGAACAATCACGTCTACCCCAAGTATCAGCCTCTCCTAGATGAAAACGCCCATTTCCTTCAACTGCCCCTTTTATGCCCTGATCTCCAGTGTTGTCACCATCCTGGTAACCCCAGCTTGTCTGTTTTCCTACAATGTGCCCGTATGTCAATACAGCCATCCATTGGCTTGGGAGTGCTCAGCGGTGCTCCCATCTCACTTGTTCTTGACCTTATGACTCTTGTAATAAGGCCCCATTAAACACATGCTTTTTGGGGTGCCGTGTCAAACAGCCGATGCACATTGAATTTGCTGTCCACTAACACTCTCATGTAAACTGCTGTCCAGATATACTACAACCAACTTGTACTTGTGAAGCTGAATTTTTAAAGCCAAATGGAAAGATTTTAATTTAATATTCTTATTCATTTTCACCTTACTGGTTTCTACCCATCATCCTAGCCTGTCAAGAGCTTTGGAGATCCAACATGTTAGCAATCCCTCCCAGTTTGTAGTTCTCTGAAAATTCAGCAAACACGCTTCCTATGTTCTTGTCTAATCCCTAATAAAAATGCTCTAATAGCATAGACCCAGCACTGATCCCTAAGGTCACTTTCCTGGAAAACACATTTTTCTTTTCAACTTTAATACTAAACCTCAAATACAAAATAAAAAGAAACGTATTATAAACTGAAATATAAAATAAGAAGAAAAAATTTGTCATGTGCACAGCAGAACATGAGAGGATCTAAAATCTGTAGCAGTAAATTTCCATTTCAAGAAGGCCTATATATTAAATACTATGCTTTATGTTGGAAGCTGTCCATCTTTTCTTTGCTTCCTTGTACGTTTTCTTTTGTTCTCTGCTTCATAGTTTTTACTGTGTTATTTTTTCCCCTTCCTCCTTCTTCCACTCCAGGCTGCAATTAAGCATAGATATATCTATATATAGATATTGATATATACATGCATATATACATACTAGGAACATATACTTTCCCTAAGAGATTCTACTCCTAATCTTTGTTTTTGTTTGTGCATCTCTTATTTCCTATCCCTCCTGACTCTTCTACTTTACTTTTACTCTCTACCTTGCCCTTCTATTACTTAACCTACGCTCTCTCCAGTGATCCCTCCTTTATCCTCCCATTCCCATAAACCTAAACACCCTTTTATATGCCTATTTAACTTATTCCCTCATCCTCCCCTCTAAAGATGCCTCCCTTATTCTCCTCCCCATCCTCTTATCATTTTATTTCTTTCTAAATTTAGAAGACTTATACTCTTCTAGATGTATATGCATTGTTCTCTCTTGAACCCACTCCCAATGAAAGTAGGGTTCCAGAACTACCAGCCCTCCTCCCCCATCGAATTCCTTTATGTTGGTTCTTCCTCTCACACCTCATGTGTATAAGGTAATTACTCTTTTTAGCTGTTCCTGAATGGTTTTACTTTTTGAGATCATGTCATGCACAGATCTACCCCAATCTTTCTTATGAACTACTCAATTACTAATAACAATCTTAGACATACATTTTGCAATAAAAGGTAAAAGTACATCCTTGTTGATTCTCTTGTAATTGGTCTTTCGTGCGTACCTTATGTTTCTCTTAGCTTTTGCATGTTAAATCTTCTTTTAAGTTTAGTTTAGTTTTTTTTTTAACAAAATCCTGAAAATCTGGCAATTCATTAAATGTCCTTTTTCTCCATTCAGGATTATGCTTAGCTTTGCTGGGTATGATATTTTGGCTGGAACCCCAATTTTTTTTGCAATTTGATATATAGTGTTCCAAGACCTGTGGTCTTTTAGAGTTGCTGCTGCTAGGTCTTGTGCGATTCTAACTGTGGCACCACCATATGTAGATTGTTTTTTCTTGTTGCTCTTAATATTTTAACCTTGAGCTGGGGATTTCAGAATTTGACTAATATCCCTGTGGGTTTTCCTCATAGGATCTCTTTCAGGTAGTAATCAATGGATTTTTTTCTAATTCTACTTTCACCTTTTGTTGTAATGCTTCAGGACAATTGTCTTTCATTACTTCTTGTTCATAGCTATTTTTTTTTTATCATAGCTTTCAGGTAGTCTGATTATTCTTATTTTCCTCTTCTTGACCTGTTTGATCAGTTGTTTTTCTCATGAGATGTTTCACATTTCTTTCTATTTTTTCATTCTTTCTATTTTGTTTTATTATTTCTTGGTCTCTTATAACTTCACTGGCTTCCCCTTGCCCAGTTCTGATTTTCAAGGAGTCATTTCCTTCTTTAAGATTCTGGATCTCCTTTTCTAATTGGCTGACTTCCTTTTCATAATCTTCTTGGTTTTGTTTTTGGTTTGTTCTGTTTTGTTTTTTGGATTGTTCTTAATTTTTTATTTTGTTTTTCCTCAATCTCATTTGATTTTTAAAATCTTTTTAAGTTCTTCTGTGAATTCTTTTTTGGCAGGTGATCATTTGACAATACTCTTTGAGGCAGAAGAGGGTTTCTTTGCTTCACTATCCTCCTCTGAAGATGAACCCTGGTCTCCTCTATTCCCATAGTAACTTTCCATGGTTGGATTCTTTCTCCTTTGCCTGTGCAGCGTTTTTGTAGTAGCTTAATTTTTATACTCACCTCTAATCCTAGGGTGTGGAGATGTGCCTCTGGCCTCTGAGCCTCCTTCAGTTCTCTTCTCTGACCTTGAACCCAAACCAAGACCTCCAGCCTCTCCTAAGTACCCGCAGCAGAGGTGTCCCCACCCCACGCTTCTGCACTCACCAGGCTTGGGATGGTTCCTTCTCATCCCTACTACATCTCCACAGCACGGCTGGGTCTGGCATTCCTTGTCCACAGAGGTTCCCTCGGTCTTCCCCAGGTCAGATTGTCCCAGGGGTAAAAGGTCCTGTGGGCCAAGGCAGCCTCCCAACCCAGCCGACCCCGGGGCTTGCCCTTTGTTTTTTAAGCAGTCTGTAGCCCGGAGGGACTTTCGCAGGGACCAAACCTCCTCCTAGGGATTTTTCTTCAGAGCTTCTCAGATTGTCCCAGGAGAACCCTGGTTTTACCCGTTGTTCTCTTATTTATTTTTACCACTCTATGTTTGCCCTGATGGGTTGTTTTATGTCTTTTGTGGAGGAAAATCTTGAGAGCTTAGGATTTTCTGACCTGCTTCGCCATTTTCTCAGAATCCTTTCAGATATCAATACACTAACGATGACTCTTTGAGCCCATTCATTTAAATGGCTATGAATCCATGTATGATCATCCAGACCACATCTCACTGTCCACAAAGACAACATGAGAGACCTTGTCAATGACTTGCTGAAATGTAGGTATACTCTATGCAGCTTTCTCCCAATCCCAACAGTCTGGTACGGCTGCTAACAAGGGAAACAAGTTTACAGGGTCACAAATCTGTACTTGATGAAGCCACGGCCACCGCTTCCCTTTCTAAATTTTCACAAATCTTCCCCTTGGGGGGGGCATTCTATAATTTTGCCTAGTAATGTCACTGATCTACATTTTGTATATTCTGTTCTTTTTCCTCTTTAGAAAATTGGGACAGTAGTTTATATATACATATATATATATATATATATACATATACATATACATATACACACATATATATGGGTATATGTATGTATGTATGTATATATGTATGTATGTAGTGAGTCAATCAGGATTAAGTGACTTGCTGAGGGTCACACAGCTAGTAAGTATCTGTGTCTGAGGCTGGATTTGAACTCAGGTCCTCCTGATTCCAGGGCCACTGGGCTATCCACTGCACCACCTAGCTGCTCAGTAGTTGTTATTTTCTGCTCCCATGGGACTTCTCCCACCTTCAGAATTTTTCAGAGATCACTGACCTTGGCTCAGCAGTCACATTTATCAGATCTAAGTACCCTATGATATAGTTTTCTCAGGCCTAGTGCCTTGAAGGTATAGAAGCTAGCTAGATGCTCTCATCACCATGTCATCACCATGTCAACTCCCTGCTAACTGTTTTTGTTTCCTTCTTAATCTCAGGAATATTCTCTTGTCACAGAAAAAAAATATTCAAGTACTCAAATGGCAAAATGGATCAATGATTTCATCAAAGCGGACATTCCCTCCAATGGTATAGATTGCTATGGACCCATTACTGCCAACCCCCAACATTCATCATGGTGGGGGAGGAGGAGTCCTACCCAACGTGCTGGGAGCCATCCTCATTTTCTCTTCATATCAAGAGAATGCCAATAAAGCTTATTAATTATCACTAGTTCTTCTTGATTTTTTTCAATTATCAAGCATTATTTTTTTTTCTCCCTCCTACCTCTCCTCCCATTTACACGAGGGGAAAAACCCTCATAACAAATATTCACAGACAAGCAAGACAAATTCCCAAAGTGGACGTGTCCAAAAATGTGTCTCATTCTGCATATTTAGTCCATTACCTCTCTTGTCAGAAAGTGAGTTTCTTCACCATTGGTCCTCTGGAATTATGGATGATCATTGCATTGATCAGAGCTCTTAAATCCTTCAAGACTGTGCATTTTTATAATCTTATTGTTATAATACAAAATGTCCTCCTGGTTCTGTTCCCTTCAGTCTTCATAAGTCAATAATAAGTCTTTTTTTTTTTTGACTAGGCAATGGGGTTAAGTGACTTGCCCAGGGTCACAATGATAGTAAGTGTCAAGTGTCTGAGGCCACATTTGAACTCAGGTCCTCCTGACTCAAGAGCCGGTGCTCTATCCACTGAGCCACCTACCTGCCCCAATAATAAGTCTTCCTAGGTTTTACTGAAACCTTTTATCTTCTTTATAGTGCAATAGCATTCCCTTCCATTCTTGTGTCATGATTTGTCCAGACATTGTCTCATGGATGGGTACTCCCTCAGTTTGCAGTTCTTTGTTACTACAAAAAGAGCACGCAAACATCTTTGCACACGTGGGAACTTTGCCTCTTTCTTCTTTGCACATATGAGGGTTTTCTTGTCTTTCCTCTTTCTTCTTTCTTGGGGCATAAACCTAGTAGTGGTATCACTGAGTCAAAGAGTATATCCAGTTTAGTGACATCTTCACCTACTTCAAACTGCTTTCTAGAATGGCTAGATAGTTCACAGCTCTGCCAAGAGTACATCAACGTACTTGCTCCTTCACAGACCCCCCCACATTGATCATTCAACACTTTAGCCATCTTTGATGCCCTGATGGGTGTGCGCTGAAAGCCAGTGGCTGCTTAACTATGCATTTGTCTTATTACTCGTGATTTGGAGGATTCCTTTTGATATGACACCCCTTGCTCCTGACACCTGATGAACCCATCATCCTTTTGCTTTTACATTTCTTCAGTGACATTCTGTATGCCACTTCTACATAATTCCTCATTTGTAACATGTTGTAGCATGCCTGCACTCACCATGCATCTATATGTATTGCCCTTCAGTCACCCTCAGATTCAATACTTTGGAAACCGTGACTCCCACCCACATAAGACCAGAAGAATCTGTGCATCCAAAACTTGGGTCTGTGTTTCAGGGAGAAGCTTGGGGATTATTAAAATAACTTACCATAAACATTGGTTTATGCCTTCTTGGATTCTCCTTTCACTCCCAGCATAACTAGACTTTTTTCTGTCTTACTCTGTCTACCTCTGTCTCTGTCTCTCTCTGTCTCTCTGTCTCTCTCCCTCTCCCTCTCTGTCTGTCTCTGTCTCTGTCTCTCTCTGTCTCTCTCTCTCTCTCTCCCTCTCCCTCTCTGTCTGTCTGTCTCTGTCTCTGTCTGTCTGTCTCTGTCTTTGTCTCTGTCTCTCTCTGTCTCTGTCTCTGTCTCTGTCTCTCTCTCTCTCTGTCTCTGTCTCTCTGTCTCTCTCTCTCTCTCTCTCTCTCTCTCTCTCTCTCTCTCTCTCTCTCTCTCTCTCTCTCTCTCTCTCTCTCTTTTATTATCCTTGGCATTTATCACTGACATGGAAATAAAGTGAGTGGCCAAGATGGTGGAGTGAGGAACGAATCCTCTGCAGCCCTCCCTAATTCCCCTCCAAACAACTGGAAAACTTCCCCAGAATTGATCTAGCAGCAGGGAAGCAGTTAATCAGCCCAGAAGGAAAGGTCTGTGTCACTGGAGTGGGAAGGGACCACGGTCTAAGAGCAGCAGCAGCAGCAGCAGCAGGCAGCCTCCCAGCAGGGGGCCTGCAGCAGGGCTCCAAGCCTCCGGCAATCCAGCAGCTAGGCCCCACCCTCCTGCAGACCAGCAGCCCCTGGACAAGTGAGCGGTCTGTGCAATGCATCAAGGCCCCAGCCCAGCACAAGCCACCAGTGCAGCCTTGACCCTTTGCTGACCTGCAGTGGAGCCCCTCCCTGGGCTGGCCAACAGTGAGACCCTGCCCCCCTCGGGCCTACCAGCAGAGATGCCTTGTTTCCATAGTAACCCAGCCGCAGGGCCTCCCCTCAGGCAGATCTCCTCCAGGGCCAACCACCAGAAAGGCGCTGTTGCCCTATCAACTCAGCAGGAGGCCCCACCCATGGAGCAGGGCGGCAGCTAAACCCCACACCCAGGGGAGGCCAACGGAGAGGCAGCAGCGCCCAGTGCTAGCCAGAAGGGAAGCCTCCCCTCCAGAATGAGCAAGCAGGTCAGCCCTGAGCTCCCTGAAAGGCAGCAGTAAGACCCAGAGCCCCAGCACAAAAAGCCTGGGACAATGCAGGGCCAGAGCACAACTCTCATATAAAAACACCGACTCACGAAAAAGGCAGAAAATATGAGGAAACAATAACAACAACAACAACAAAAAGAGCGTGACTATGTAGAAAGTTACTATGGTGATAGGGAGGATGTGGCATAAACTTAGACAAGGACAATGGTGTCAAAATGGCCACATGTGAAGCCTCAAAGAAAAAGGCAATTTGGTCTCAGGCCCAAATTAGAATTCCTGGAAGAGCTTAGAAAGGATCTTAAAAAGCAAATTAGAGAAGTAGAAGAAAAATTAGGACAAGAAATGAGAGTAATGCAAGAGAAGTGTGAAAAAAGAGTCGATAGCATAAGAAAACATAAACAAAAATTCCTGAGCAAACTGACTTTAAACTTAGAATTGATCAAACGGAAAAGGAAGTACAAAAGCTCACTGAAGAAAATAAGTCCTCAGTAATTAGACTTAAACAAATGGAAACTAACGATCTTATGAGACACGAAGATGCAATAGAACAGAATCAGAAAAGTAAAAAATAGAATAGAAGAAAATGTGAAATGTCTCATTGGAAAAATAACTGACCTAGAAAACAGATCCAGGAGAGATCATGTAAGAATTATTGGACGACCTGAAAGCCATGATCAAAAAAAGAAAGTCTGGGCACCATCTCTCAAGAAATTATCAAAGAACACTGCCCTGATATAGTAGAACCACACGGCAAAAGAGATACTGGAAGAACTCACTGATCGTCACCTGAAAGAGATCCAAAACCAAAAACTTCCAGGAGCATCATCACCGAATTCCGCTCGTCGCTCAAGGAGAAAGTATTGCAAGTAACCCAAAAGAAACGATTCAAATATTGTGGAGCTACAATCAGGATTACACAAGATTTGGCAGTCTTCACATTCAAGAACCACAGGGCTTGGAATATGGCATAAAAGGTAGGATTACAACCAAGAATCACCTACCCAGCAAAACTGAATATAATCTTTCAGGGGAAAAATAGTAATTTAACAAAATAGAGGACTTTCAAGCATTTCTAATTAAAAGATCAGAGCTGAATAAAAAATTTGACCTCCAAATACCAGTTTCGAGGGAAATATAAAAAGGTAAAAAAGAAATAAGAAAGAGAAAACATAATAAATTCAATAACATTAAGCTGTTTATATTTCTATATGGCAAGATAGTATTTGTAACTCTTAACAGCTTTATTACTCTAAGAACAATTAGGAGTGTATGTCAACAGAGGGTGTCAATATAAGGTGACTGATAAATAAAGGGGTAAGAAAGAAAATTGCATTGGAAGATGAAGGAGGGGGAGATTGAATTGGGCAAATTATCCCACATAAAAGGGCATGAAAAAAACTATTATAATGGAGGGTAGATGGGAGGTGGGGTGGCAGGCAAAGTTTAAACCATACTCTCATCAAAATTGTCTTAAAGAGGGAATAACATACACCCTCAGTTGGATATAGAAATCTATCTTGCCCTATAAGGAAGTATAAAGGAAAGGGGATAATGGGGGTGGGACTGAAAAAAGGGAGGGTATACTGGGGAAGGTGATGCTCAGAATTAACACACTTGTGAGGAGGGAAAGAGTGGGGTATAAGAGAGAGGTGGGGATAAACAACCAAAAAGTAGCATGGAAGGAAATATACAATTATCATAACTATAAATGTGAATGGTATGAACTCACTCATAAAACAGAAGCAGATGGCAGAATGGATTAAAAACCAGAATCCTACAATATGTTGTTTACAAAAAACACACTTGAAACAGATATGCACACAGGGTAAAGGAAAGGAGCCGGAGGAGAATCGAGTATCCTTCAGCTAAAGGAAAGAAAGCAGGGATAGCAATCATGATCTTGGACAAAGCAAAAGCAAAAATAGATCTAATTAAAAGAGATAAAAGGAGGGAACTATATCTTGCTGAAAGATCCCATAGACAATGAAGTCATATCAATACTAAACATACATGCACCAAATGACACAGCATCTAAATTTTTGAAGAAGTTGAATGAGTTACAGGAGGAAATAGATAATAAAACTCAACTTTCCCCTCTCAGAACTAGATAAATCCAACCAAAAAAAAATAAACAAGAAATAAGTAAAGGAGGTGAATAACATTCTGTAAAATTTAGATATGATAGCTCTCTGGAGAAAATTGAATGGGAATAGAAAGGAATATACCTTTTTCTCAGCAGTACATACCACCTACACAAAAATTGACCATGTATTAGGACGTAAAAACCTCACAATCAAATGCAGAAAAGCAGAAATAGTAAACACATCCTTTTCAGATCATAATGCAATAAAAATTACATTCAAAAATGGATAATAGAAAGATTAAAAATTAATTGGGAACTAAATAATCAACTTTTAAAAAATAAGTGGGTCAAAGAACAAATTATAGAAACAACAGATAATTTCACTAAAGAAAATGACAACAATGAGACAACATGCCTAAATTTATGGGATGCAGCCAAAGTGGTACTTATGGGAAAATTTATATCCCTAATTGCTTATATCAATAAAATAGTTAAAAGTAAGTGAATGAATTGGGTATGCAACTAAAAAAATACTAGAAGAACAAATTAAAAATCCCCAATTAAATGCCAAATTGGAAACCCCAAAAATCAAAGGAGAAATTAGTGAAATTAAAAGAAAAGCACTGAACTAATGAATAAAACAAAAAGCTGATTTTATGGGAAAAAAAAACAATAAAATAGATAAACCATTGGTTACTTTGATTTAAGAAAAAAAAAAGAAAGAAGAAAACCAAATTACTAACCAAATTACTACCAAAATTAAAGTGGGGAATTTACCACCAATGAAGAGGAAATTAAGATAATTGTTAGGAGCTATTTTGCCAATTATATGCCAATAAATCTAGCAATCTAAATGAAATGGATGAATATCTACAAAAATATAAATTACCCAGACTAACAGAAGAAGAAATAAAATACTTAAATAACCCAATCTTAGAAAAAGAAATTGAACAAGCCATCAATGAACTTCCTAAGAAAAAATCCCCAGGAGTAGATGAATTCACAAGCAATTCTAACAAATTCTACCAAACATTTAAAGAACAATCAATTCCAATACTATATAAAGTATTTGGGAAAATAGACAAAGAAGGAGTTCTATTGACTTCCTATAATGACATAAATATGGTGGTGATACCCAAGTCAGGAAAAGCAAAAACAGAGAAAGAAAATTATAGACCAATTTCCCTAATAAATATTGATGCAAAATTCTTAAATAAAATACTAGCAAAGAGATTACAGCAATACATCACAACAATCATACACTATGACCAGGTGGGGATGATACCAGGAATGTAGTGTTGATTCAATATTAGGAAAACTATCAGCATGATTAACCATATCAATAACAAAACCAACAGAAATCATATGATTATCTCAACAGATGCGGAAAAAGCCTTTCACAAAATACCCATTCCCATTAAAAACACTAGAGAGCATAGGAATAAGTGGAATTCAATGATAAGTAATATTTATCTAAAACCATCAGCAAGCATTATCTGTAATAGGGATAAGCTAGAAGCTTTCCCAATTCAATCAGGAGTGAAGCAAGGGTGCTGTTATCGCCTCTATTGTTTAATATTGTACTAGAAATATTAGCTATAGCAGTAAGAGAAGAAAAAGAAATGAAACGAATTAGAACAGGCAACGAGGAAGCAAAACTGTCACTCTTTGCAGATGACACGACGGTATACTTAGAGCATCCTAGAGAAGCAGCTGAAAAACTACGTGAAACTATTACCAGCTCTAGCAAAGTTACAGGATATAAAATAAACCCATGCAAATCATCAGCGCTTCTATGTATTATCAACAAAGCCCAGCAGCAAGAGATAGATATAGAAATTCCATGAAAAATAACCACAGACAACATAAAATACTTGGGAGTCTAACTGCCAAGACAAACCCAGGAACTATATGAACATAACTGTAAAACCCTTTTCATACAAATAAAGTCAGATCTAAACAATTTGGAAAAATATTAATTGTTCATGGGTAGGCCAAGCCAATATAACGAAAATGACAATTCTACCTAAATCTATTTATTCAATGCCATACCAGTCAAACTATCAAAGCTATTTATAGAGCTAGAAAAAAATAATAACACAATTCATTTGGCAGGACCAAAGCTCAAGAATATCAAGAGAATCAATGAAAAAAAATGTGAAAGAAGGTGGTCTAGTTGTAGCAGATTTCAAATTATATTATAAAGTGGTAATTATGAAATGAAAGCAATCTGGTACTGACTAAGAAACAGAGTGCTGTGGATCAGTGGACTAGATTAGGTACAAATTACTTAATGATAAATGACCATAGTAATCTAGCATATGATAAACCCGAAGATCCAAGTTTTTGGAACAAAACTCATTATTGGACAAAAACTGCTGGGAAAACTGGAAAACAGCATGACCGAAAGTAGGTGTAGACCACCATCTCATGCTGTATTCCAAGATAAGGTCAACATGGGTAACATGATTTACATATAAACTGTGATACCATAAGCAAATTAAGAGAGCGTGAAATAGTTTATCTACCTGATTTATGAATAAGGGAAGAATTTAGGACCAAAGAAGATATAGAGAGCATTATAAAATGTCAAATAGATAAGTATATGAAGAGCTAGTACAGTTCCTGGCACATAGTAGGTGCTTAATAAATGGTTATGGGATTGGATGGATGTCAAGACTGACTGTGTGAGGGCCCGTTATGATGATTGTTGGTTGAAATCCTCCGGTCCAGCCCACCTTTCATAAATAAAATCCAAACAGGTGATCGGTAAGACCTCTTCAGGATGGCACATTTACTCACTGGTGTCATTGCAAACAATCAGGAAAGAAGGGGCAGAGTGGGTGTGCTTCTCCGGGGCCCAAAAGGACAAGAGAAGCAGCCCGAAGAGTCTCCCCAAAGCACCTGCATTTCCTAAGTTCCTTTAAGCCTCAGTCGGAGCTGGTGCATAGGCAATCAGCCATTGTGATTCTTCAGAAGAGACACTGGTAGACAGCTTGTGATGGCAGGTTGGGCCTCGAGGGAACTTCGGGGATAAGTGAGAATTGCTAATGTGCCGCTTCTTTACACAAACCAGGTGCTCCTCATCTGGGCAGAATCCTCACTGAACCTTTGACTTGGTTCCTGAATTAAGGGCCAGCAGCTCACAAAACAGGATGCAACCAGATCCAGCCCTGGCAAGGGACCCCCGCGAGTCTTGCAAATACAAAGCATAGTCTGCCCAGAGGGCAAAAATAAGGAAAGGGAGAGCAGAATGGGAAGGCAGCAAGGCCACTCCCTGGACCAGAAGACTAGTCTGGCCCACAGCAAGCTCTTGATAGGGGATACGAGTCAGCAGAGAGCTGGGGAAGCAGGGGCCTTAGGATATCGACAGCATGGGATGAGGGTAAAAGTAGCCTGTTAAAAGGCAACAGAAATCTACGGGCAGACACCACCAGAGTGTGGCGATAAAGATGGTGAGGTGAGGGAAGCAAGGAAACAAAGCACAGACTTAAAGAAAAACCCCAGACTCTTGAATACCAATGTGGGGGAGATTGATAATGTACCACTAATACAGAGATAGGAAGACAACAGCCGCCCCCAGACCTGTAGGGCTGACTGTCCTCATCAGAGTACTTATCCCATCATCAGGTGAATTGTTTTCATCTGTGCTTGTCTTAGCCTCCCACCAAATCTGAAATTCCATGAGGGCAGAGACTGTGCCAGATCCAACCCTGAAGACATAACAGTGTTCTGCGCACAGTAGGAACTTGACAAATTTTAAAGTAGATATGGGTGAATAAACAAATGAATAGAAAGGCCCAGATTAACTGGAGATATTTCATTTTCTTAGACAAAATGTTTTGTTGGTCAGTTATTTCAGTCATTTCTGATTCTGCGTGACCCCATTTGGGGTTTTCTTGGCAAAGATACTAGAGTGGTTTGCCATTTCCTTCTGCTGTTCATTTTACAGATGAGGAAACTGAGGCAAACAGGGTCATGTGACTTGCCCAGGGTCACACAGGTAGTTAGCATCTGAAGCCGGATTTGATTTGGACTCAGGTCTTCCTGACTTCAGGCCCGGTGCTCTATCCACTGGGGCATCCAGCTGCCTAGCAAAATATAGACAAAATATAGCTGTGGGGAAAAAAGGGTTTAGTTCTGGCAAGGATGCATACTAAAAGCAGGAATTAGAACAAAGCTTCCAAAGCCAATGACAGTAACTTCACAGGCTGCCCCTAGCCCTTCTGTTCTTACCCCTCTTGGGGTACTTGGAAGGGTAACCAGGAGCACGAGGGGTCTGAGAAGAATCTCCCTGCCACAGCCCCACTTAGCTTCTTTGAGGTTTGGGTGGAATCCACAAACTGTCTGAAGGAATCCAGACTGACAATCACAGATTTGCTAGGAACGGAAAAATAACCTTCTAGGCCCAAGCCAGATGAACCTGGGACATCAAGGGGCAGTGGGAAAAGCCGATCCAATGAATAGACAGTTCTAGGCTTCCATGCTTTTTCTGGCTGCCTGGTTGGCCCTGTGACATGCCCTGGGGCTTAAGTCTCCCTTGCCCTCGAGAGGCTTGCCCGATATCCAAGGGGGCGTGAGCCACGATATGGTAGGGACCCACAGAGTCACCCAGCCGAGACGATGCAACAGACAGAGGAGAGCCAAGGTGCAGCGTGTGAGACAGGACCCCCAGCAGGTACAGGGAGCCGCGAGTAACATCAGCAGACGATGACACCACCCACTAACTCCACCAGAGTTACGCACATGTCTAGGCTGTGTGCTTGTCACAGGTGTCTCTATCCCTTCACAACATTCCCTGGGCATCTGTGTTCTACACATACATGAAACTCATGTGTATTCCCTGGCCACACGCTGTTCTTTATGGTGACCTCACCCTAATGGCCATGAAGCAATCACTCATCAGTGGATGTTAATGTGCTTAGCACAGTGGCTGGTCCATAGTAAGCCCTATGTAGATGTTCCCTATTATCATTCTTATTCTTACGCACCTACTGTGTGCCAGGCACTGAGGTAAACACCAGGAAGACACAGAAAGTCATAAAACAGTCCCTGCGCTCAGAGAGCTCACACCCCACTGGGGGAGGCCACCCACAAATGACTAAGTGATAACCAGCTACAGATAGACCGAATGGGAGGTGGCCCGAGAGGGGGCAGTACTGACCAGTGAGGGGGAGGGCAGGAAAGGCCTTCTGCAGAAGATGGAATTTGAGCTGGGCCTTGAAGCAAGGGTAACTGAGTCAGAGATGAGAAGAGCAAGCATCCAAGCATGACCATAGTTACGGCAAAGGCACGGATAGAACGTCTTGTGTGAGGAACGCCAGGGACCCCATTACAGCTGGATCCTACGGTGTGTGGAAAGGAGTAAGAAGACTGGAGAGGGAGGGATGTGCTGAGCCGCGAAGCTCCATGAATGCTAAAGACATGCTGTTCTAATTCTCCAGTCGTTTTGGTCAGATCCCACTCTTTGTGGCCCCATCTGGTGTTTTCTTGGCAAAGATACTTGGGTGCTTTGCCTTTTCCTTCACTAGCTCATTTCACAGATGAGAAAACTGAGGCAACTAGGGCTAAGTGACTTGCCCAGGGTCACATGGCTAGTTAGTGTCTGAGGCCAGATTTGAACTCATGAAGATGTGTCTCCCTGATTCCAAGTCTAATGTTCTATGCACTACGGCATCACCTAATCTACCCATGGGCTGTCTTGCAGTTGCATGGATATCCATCGAACATGTGGGCTGTCCATCTGTCCTCCTTTACTTTTGCTATACCACTGGCCCCCTCTCTTTCCAGGAATGCAGCTCTGATGACAGCCTTTACAGTGTTTTTCCTGGACAACTCGTTACTTCATTGGTGACATGCTGTAGTTTACTTGATGCACCTCTCTTTTCCCCTTTGGGGGACTGGCCAACTTTAACTCTTTGGAAACTATAATGTTCCATGGCTTACAGTTATTCAGCATCAGCAGAAGAATACTGATGCTAAAGGATAGGATTTTGTTCCAAGGAAATCGTTGGAGTCAAAAAAAGAATTTCTATTACAAAAAGAAAAAAGACATTTCTGGACCAGACATTGTTCTTAAGGTTTTTTTTTGGGGGGGGGGAGGGAGTGTAGACAAGCAGGCAATCGTGTGAGGCATTTTGATGGGGAAGAGTATTCCAAGTTTGTCTTTAATTCCAAGCCCCTTAACGTGAAAGGGCAGTCCTCAGGAAGTATGACTGTGTGAGGAGCTTGCTTCAGTCTGACATTTCAAAAGAGCAGAAAAGGAGACAGTTTGGGGAAAACAGAGAAAGGCTTTGAAAGGATCCAAAAGATGTTGTGATGGACAAGAAAAGGGGTCCTTAGGAGGCTTTGTAGGTGTTGTATCATATGCCACTCAAAGAAGGCACTTGCATAATGCTTCGCTTAAGAGGCTGATGCAGGGTGCATTAGAGATCTGTGCCCTGTGATACACAGGGAACAGCAAAGATTCAGACACCTAAAAGAGAGGCAGGCAATTGTCTTCTAGAATGATATACTCAGCAACGATTCAGTGGTAACAAGGTCAAATGATGCCAGGCATGCTGCTGATTCATTATGATGGGCCAGGCTCTGAGCAATAATGAATCAGAGCAGTTGAGGTGAGTGAGCTCAAGAAAAATAGGACTTTGACAAGGAGTGGGTGGGAGGAGTGCAACTTTTAAGGTGCACAGGGACGGACTTCGGAGTCAGAACACTTGGATTTGATGCCTGGTTCCACCACTAACTGGCCTTTCTCTGATCTTTGGTTTTCTCCCTTGGAAAGTGGGAATACATGGTTGCCCTACCTCACAAGTGGTCATGGGGGTTATATCTGGAGTAGATTGTCCAGTTCTGGTGGAACATTTTAGGGAAAACATTAACAAGCCAAGATCAGAGAATCAGAGACAGAATAAACCTTAGAGTTTATCCAGGTGTCCAGTTATATCAATCCTCAGGCATGAAACAGGGAGGCTTATCTCTGCTTCCAGATTCTGTTTCAGTTTCAGTTACAGTCCTCAGTGGAGGCACCACCTCCCCCTGCACAGGGCTCTGCCATTTCTCTTTTCACTAAAAATTCTCAGGTTTTTTCTCCATCTCTTCCAGAAAGGCAGTCTCTCATTCCCCAGTCTTTGGACTAGGGGGAAAACTCCTTAGTGTTTTTCCTCCCATGAGAGGATTCTACCTATACTTAGACTCTTACAAGGAGAATCTTTGCCAAGTCCCAGCCAACTAAGGCCACCAAATAAATTTATTTCACCCTTCAATTTCCCATCATTAAGATCAGGGTTTCTGTCAGAAGTCTTACTCTGACTTGGGACTAGAAATTCCTTATAAGTCTCTGCTTCATTTCTTAATGGGCATCCTATACTCCAAACCCATTTCATAGACATTTTGCCAAAGAAATCAACAGAGAGCTATGTGGCTCTGACGCCATATGGTTTTCTTAGTGGCCCCAGAATACTTTAGGTCTGCCATGCAAATGAATATGAACAAAATTGGCCCAGAGGCCAAGATCAATGTTTCCCTAGAGCTTATCAGCATTCCTGCCTTAATGTGTAAGTGTGGCCAGCTCCAAGCCACCACTACAATAATAATTAATAATAATAACAACAACAACAACTTTTACAGAGAGCCTGCTGTGTACCAGACACCGTTAAATGCTTTACAAATATTATCTCATTTGATCCTCACAACAATTCTGGGAAGTGGGTGCTTTTACTACAATCATTTTTACAAATGAGGATACCAAGGTAGTCAGGTTAAGTGACTTGCAAGAGCCTGTTCTCCTAAGTCTCAGTCAAATATCAGGCCATCCCAATGTCCTCAGTGATCACCCTCACTGGGGATGTGACCCTCAGATGCCTCCAAAAAGGGGGTCCATGCCCTGTAATCTCATCAAAGTCACAGCACACCTACTAGGCCTGTGATCTTGGGCAAGTCAATCCTCTAAGACTCAGTTTCCTTATTTGTAAAATTAAGGGGTCGGATCAGATGACCTAAAAAGTCCCTTCCAGATCAAAATCTATGAACCCCTTGTAGCCCACATGACCGTGAAGAATACTTCTCCCCATCCCACTCTCACAAACATGTCTCAATTCTGGAGAAAGACTACATCATGCCTCGTCCTCAGGGCTTCTCGAGGGAACCCCTAAGGAGTACGAAAAGGGTAACTCTCTACCGCTATTGGCTTGAGCTCCCACTAATGCATTTCCCCTAGAGTTATCAGTGTACACCATTTGTCCATTCAGCCAGAGGTACCGTAAGAAGAGTTGGCATTAATATTCCTCAAAGATGGCGGCCTATTCTTCTAATACATATGGAGTCCAGGAAAGATGGGGTCAAGGTCAGAGGTCCCCTGGGGCAAAGTGACAACTCTGACCTCCTACCGGCTGAAGTCTTGTCGCCCATGCACGGGGGGCTCAAGAAGTTCCCTATAGGGAAGAGTTATCTGTGTCCATTGGCTGGTGATGCAGACGTCACCAACAGTTGATCTGGGGCTGTGACTAGAATACTGGTGGGAATACCTCTGCTAGACCCCTCAATGCTCCCAAGGTTCTCCTGTGGCCCAAAGGGACTGGGGGCATGGAAAGAAACCTAACAAGGCTCAAGTCAAGGCTTCTTTTTGCCTAGGGAATTCCTCCCACCTGAGGGGCTGGAGAGTCACACACTGAGGGGGTCTCCAGAGGCTGAAGTTGGGGCAGACAATCCAGAAACAAGAGCTTACCGGGTCATGACTCCCATATGCATGCCACTCCACTGTGGTGAGGCAGTTGGTGGAGCAGTGGATAGAGGGCTAGGCCTGTAGCCAGGAAGACCTGAATTCAAATCCAGACTCAGACACTTACTAGCTGTGTGATCCTGGGCAAGTCACTTGACTTCATCTCAGTTTCTTCAACTATAAAATCAGGATAAAGCAGCACCTCTCTCACAGAGTTATTGTGAGGCCCCAGTGCCTGGCACAGAGTAGGTACTATATAAGTGCTTGCTCTGTCCTCTCGCCCCTGCCAGTCTGAAGGCCTTTTCCCACCCTTAGTGTAAAGCCCAAGATCTCTTATTTCAAATTGTATTCAGGTGTATCGATGCTTTGTGACCCCATTTGGGGCTTTCTTGGTACTTCCTTCACCAGCTCATTTTACATTTGAGGAAATTGAGGCAAACAGGGTGAAATGACTTGCCCAGGGTCACACAGCTAGTAAGTGCCTGAGCCTGGATTGAACTCATGAAGACAAATCTTTCTGATTCAAGGCCAGTGCTACATCTACTTTGCCAGCTAACTGCCCTCTTACCTCAAGTTGGATGGGGCAACTATGTCCTTACACTAGGGTCATCTAAATTGATTGGAAAACTCATAAAATGGAACACGCCCACCTCCAACAGACACACAGACACAGGCACACAGACACACAGACACACAGATAGACACACACACACACACACACACACACACACACACACACACACACACACACACCCCACAATGCTTTCTTGGCTCAAGTGGGGATCAGTGGAAATTCTGAAAACAATAACCTTGAAATACAGGGAAAGAAAAAAAGTTTCACCAGATGGGAGCAGGGCACCTGGTACTCTTCATACAAAGGGAATGAACCTTTTTATCTAGTTAATTTAATTCATATCTATGTTTATTTTAATTAATTCAAACTTAGATACATCAGTTAGAAGGGGTAAAAATTAAACCCATTTTGCCAATTCTGTTGTGCCTCAAGCAGAAGATTTAAAAGGGCAAGAAGAGGGCATTTAAATTTTTAGCCTCTCTTAACTATTTTCCTTGGACAGGAATAATTTATTGCCAACAGCTTTGTTACAAATTTATGATCCGTTCTCAAGTCTCTTGTTTTGAGGAGAACATTTTCTGGTGAAATAGGTTAAAGTAAGCTGTTCAAATGCCTGATTCTGTTCAAGCAACATACCATCCCACCCCCACTCCATGGCCCACTCCCAAGGAGTATCTAAGAGTTGACTGCCCCGCACTAAAACTTCATGAAAAACACTCCCTCCCTCTTGTCGACAGGAACATAATATTTAGGACTTTTAGAAGTCAGCTTCATAATACAATAAATAGATGGAACCGCCAGGAGATCATTCATGCCTATTGACCTATGAAAGTGAAATAACGATGAGGCTACATAAAAAACGAGAGGAAATAGAGTCTCTTTATGGAAACATTTTTAAAAACACTTCCACTTTATATCACCAAGTCAAAACATTGAAAGACTCTTATTGGTTGATCCACTTACTTTTCTTAACCAAAATTCACCTCTGACATTCAACAGAGGGCAAAGCTACATTCATTACAAATTGCTAAAAGAAAAAAAACATAGTGGTGTCCAAAAAGCTGTTTTGATTGTCCTCTTCAGCCAGTAATCCTTGTATCAGAGACCTAATATAGGTGCACAATTAGCTGAGTTTCTCTCTCTGTCTCTGTCTCTCTCTGTCTCTGTCTCTATGTTTCTCTGTCTCTCTGTCTCTGTCTCTGTCTCTGTCTCTATGTTTCTCTGTCTCCCTGTCTCTGTCTCCCTCTGTCTCTGTCTCTCTCTCTCTGTTTCTCTCTTTCTCTCTCTGTCTCTGTCTCTCTCTCTCCCCTCCCTCCCCACCTCCTTCCCCCCACCCTTCTTATGGTTGGTGTTGAGAATAACCTTTAAGGGAAGTTGTCTGATCAAGTCCAGTATTTGTTGAGTTGCACGCAGCCCTGAATGGGTTGTTGTCCTTCATGCTCGAAGAAGACCAAAATGGTGGCTCCATGTTGGGCTCAAGGTACAGTGTGCCCTCCTTCGACTGATCAGACCAGCAGGAGCTCTGAAGGCTCAAGCACAGGTTGGGCACAAATAATCCACCCATGTGCTGCTTTCAACCTATCAAGTCAATGAGCACTTATTAAGCGCTTACTGTGTTCCACTCACACAGTGCTCATAAAAACAAAATGCTAATGAAAGCCAGTGTGTGTATTCATGTGAAACCAAGTGCTCCTCATATAGTAAGTTCTTATTAAATGTGTATGTAACGAATGAGAGGTTATTTACTAAGCACTTACCATGTCTGAGTGTTGTTGGAAAAGACCCTGATGTTGGGAACGACTGAAGGCAGAAGGAAAAGGGGATGGAAGACGATGAGGTGATAGACAGTGTCATGGAAACAACGAACATGAGCTTGGACAGATTTGGAGATATAGTGGAGGATAGAAGGCGCGCTGTGGGCCATGGGGTCATGACGAGTCAGACATGGCTGAACAACTCAACAACAACAATAAATGTCTGCATGGTCCAGGCGCTAAATGGATTAATTTTTATTTATGGAATCTTTGCACGTTAAAAATAGATCTACATTTGAAATGTTTTCAAGGCCATACCAAATAGAGTAAAACACGAAAAAAGAGACACCCCCCCCCCAGCAAACTCCGTACAGGGCAGACAGTAGCACTGGGGACTCCAGCCGGAGTCAATGCCACTCTATGAGAATTGGCTAAATAGTTATAAATGGAACATTCAGCATCTTTTCAATCCACTTCATGAAATGAACTTTCAAAGTCAGCAGAAATTCTGATAATCCTAGAGCAGAGAAGGTAATTTCAAAAGGTAATTGATGTCTTTTTACCTCAATCTGTCAGACTCTGTTGAGAATAATGGAGCTCGACAAGACTGGAGTTGAAAGAGGATTTATAAAAATTGATCCACTCCGGGTTTAGAATGTTCACACTAAGGCAACACTGAGCTCACATCTGCATGCATCCGTAACGCACAAGCCATGATCATAATGGAGCCCTGGACCTTGGAAATAGATCGGAATGAAGGTCCTAGAGGGGTTTCCAATATTCAGTCCAAGTCCTAGGTGCAGGAAATGGGGGAAAAGAAGGCAACTTTGGCATTTTTTAATGTCTTCAACTTTTCTGGTCTACTAGGACACTATTGAATGCTCAGAGCATATCCCACATTCCCATTAAAAGAATCTGACTCCATGCAGAGGATAAAACAATCTTCAAATGATAAATCACTAAAGGATGTGAATGAGCAGTCTTCTAAAGAAGAAAGTCAAGCTATCCACACCTATGTGGGAAAAATGATGCTCCAAATCACTAATAATTAGTGAAATTCAGACTACAACTCAAGATTCCACCTCACACCCATCAAACTTGGCAAAGTTGATAAAGAGGAAAGTTACCAATTTTGGAAATTCTACAGGAGAAAAAAAAAGACTTACTGATGCACTGTTGGTGGGGTTGTAAATTGGTCCAGCCATTTTAGAAAGGACTTTGCAACTCTGCTGCCAAAATTACTAAATTAGACACACCTTTAGACTCAGGAATACAACTATTAGGCCTATACCCCAAAGAAGTCAAAGGGAAAAGGAGCTATACCTATCCACAGTCCAAAGCCCACTGGTATGGGACTCTTCCTTCACGGATGAGCAGTGCCCCGCACCTGTGTAAAAGGTGGGGCAGAGCTGGCAAGAGCAAGAGAGGGGAGCGCTTCATTCTTTGCGTGACTGGGCTCTGCAGCCACTGGGGGTGCTTCTGGATTCCAGCTCTGAGGGAGAAGACAGAAGATGCCAACACCACTTCAGTTTGCCGACGGAAAGATTCTGGGAAGAAGAAGCCAGGATGGAGAAAGCTGCCTCCTCCCATGTCTTCCCAGAGGTCCCCCCCTTCCACAGAGGCAGCACGTTATTCTCTACCAGTGAGGAGAGTCCCACACCAGTGGGCGCTGGTCCTCGGGTCTTGTCAGTCTCGTGTTTAGATGATTGCAGTAGCTCCTGCACTCAAACCTTTCACCACTCCAAGCCGTTGTCCCCTCAGCTGCCAAACTGATCTGACCACGTCACTCCCTCCCTATTCAACAAACTCCAATGACCACCTATCACCGCCGAGGTCAAATATCGAACCCTGCCAGGTACTCTCAGATCCAGGGACACTCGCCTCTTTACTGTTCCTCCATCTACTCACTCCAGCCACTTTCCCTGGCTGTCGTTGGTACCTGGAATTCTCTTCCCACTCACGTCCACCTCGTGGCTTCCCTGGCTTCCCTCAGGGCCCAGCCAAAACGGCGCCCTCTTCAGAAAGCCTTTCTTAGTCCTGTTTAACCCTACTTCTCCCCCGAGAGGCAAATGGGTGGCACAGTGAGTGGTGCTGGGCCTGGAGTCAGAAAGACCTGAGTTCAAATGCAGCCTCGGACCCTTACTAGCTGTGTGATCCTGGGCAGGACACCTCACCTCTTTCTGCCTCAGTTTCCTCAAATGTGAAATGAGAATCATAACAGCATTTTCTTCCCAGGGTCATTGTGAGGATCAAATGAGATAACTTGGCATAGTGCCTGGCATATAGTAGGAGCTTAATATATGTTTATTTCCTTCCTTCTTCCCTCTAATTTGTCCAGTCTACATCTTGCCTGGGCACAGTTGTTTCATATCATCTGATAGGAACATAGACTGAGCTCCTTGAAAGAGGAAGCTGTTTTTCCACCTTGCATCGTATCCCCAGGGCTCAGCAGAGTGCCTGGCATATAGCAGGTGCTTAATAAATGCTGGTTGATTTATGCATACCTAGGTCCCAGAAAGTTTCCTCGAGTTCGGTCATGCTTGGGGGCAGCCCCCATCGAGCTTCCTTTTACCAACCAGTCAAACAGCAAAACAAAGGATGAGGACTATTTCTTCTGAAAGCACAAGGATGATTCCCACATCCCTGAGGGGAGAGGGCCCCCATGGAGGGACAAGCCGCCCCCAGCCAGGACAGCTCTGGCCCTTCTCTCCACCCCAAGCCCCGCCCCCCTTGCTGTTCTCCAGATCGTAGCCCTTGATGGCTTAGTGGTGTCATTCACCTGCTGGCCCTCCTGGCAGGCGTCTGTTTGCAGGAGTCTGTCTGTCTGTCCTTTCCCGTCCTCAGCCGCACTCCACAACCTCGCTTCTCCAGCTGAGTGGCATCTTTTGTGTGGCCTCTGCCAGACGGGGAGGGCTCCTCAGCTCTTTAGCCATAGCCTCAGGGACCACGTTCTTCTCTTTGTGGGAGTCAGACCCAGAGCCCCAGCTAAGAAAGCAACCGTAGCCAGAAGATGCCCTCAGGCTCAGACTTCTGCCTTTTGAACTCTTTTGTTTCTGCTTCAGGCCCTTGGCTCCTTAAACTCCATCTGCTCCATAGCTGGTGACCAGAAAATACCCTTCCAAATTTTTTTTAACTACTGCCTTGTATAGCTCTTTACTTGGCCAGATCAGTCAGGTAGGGTGGTTGTAGTGACTTTTTGTTCTGCTCCCTTGACCGCAACACACCACTAGCCTTCCTATATCAATTGACACACATTTATTAAGCTCCTGCAGTATACTAAGCACTAGATCAGGGCTTGTGGCTAGGTGGTTCCGTGAATACAGCAACCGTCCTGGAGTCAGGAAGAGCCGAGTTCAAATGCTACCTCAGACACTTAGTAGCTGTGTGACCCTGGGCAGTCACTTAATCCTATTTTCTCAGTTCCTCATCTGTAAAATGGGGACACACTGGAGAAGGAAATGGCAAGCCACTCCAATATCTCCAGTATTGGACAAGAGCTTGCTAGGGCTTGGGGGATAAGGACAAGGGATTGTTTGATTCACAAAGACCTTCCACTCTAAGGGGCAGAGACAAGAACACATGTAAATATAGACACTCCCTCTCCCTACTTTTTTCTTTAAAAGTCCATTAGCTCAAATCAGTAAGTTACTAGACATTTAAGTCACTAATAAGTCACTAGACACGCCTACTACGCGCCAGGCACTGTGCTAAGTGCTAGGAATACAAAGAAAGGCCAAAGATAATCCCCGCTCTCAAGGAGTTTACAATCTAAGGGAGAGGCCAGCACATAAGAAGAAGCTAACAGGGGAGGGAAGAGGAGAAAGGAGTGACTGGGAAGTGGGGGCATAATGAAATCCAGGAGCACAGCTAAGTGGAAAATGATAAGATGGCTGCCCTGGGTGCTGTCCTTAAATGACCTCTGGGAGGAGGACCTAGAGGAAATCTCCACAGGGAGGGAGGGAAGAACTCCAGGGCAGGAGGTCCTGAGGAGCTGGGAGGATGAGATTCCAGAGGGCATGATGAAGTCCAGGATGACGATGTCTTCTTCTCATCACCCCATATTCTTCTTTGTTCATGTTAGAGCCATATATTGTCTTGGGAGGATTTAGATACAATTGACTTTCTTCTGTCCACTTTCAGCAGACCTGTGTTCAAGGTGCTGCTTCTGCTGGCCCTGCCCTATGGCACCTTCGTGTTCAGAGACCCAACCTCTTCTCTTGACTCAGCGCTGTGGTCAGTAAACCTTGCCCTATGAATACGCCCTTGAGTGAGCTGTGAAATGGACATCGCTACATCATGTACGGTAGGTGATGCAGGAGGAAAGGAACCAAGAAAACACCCAATGGCAGCAAGTGCCCTGGGCCCCCACATTAATGGTTCTCCAAGAGGATGAATGGCCTGCCTTCAGAGGCATTTCTCTAGAATTTTGGGCAGAGAGTTTCAGGACCAGGACTGGGATTTATTCTTGCCCTAAGGGCAGAAACAACCTCTAGAAGGTCCCTGTCATGTTCCAAGAAGATCTGAGGTACATGTGGGGGAAAGGATCTATTAGATTGTTTGAATAAAATTATTTTACTATTTAAATCCAAGTTTTTTGTGATTTACACCCAGAATGTTGCCTGATCCCAGGAACTCTTAGAAACACTACACAGTATTTTGGGTTCCCCCAGGTCCTGGATGTACCCAAAGCTTTCTTGTCTTGGGTTACCACACCCAGGACTTGTTTGGGGTCCACTCAAGCTTTTGCTTGGTGTTTTGGCTTAGCCTGAATTTTATTTTTTACACCCCCTCATATCTACCTCAATCTACCTGGCTTTTGAGTCACTTCCATTCTGCATCTGCTGGTCTGCCTGGTCTCAACTCCACGGAGCAAGATGCCCCACCCAGGAGAAGTTCATCACTTCTCACCTCACTGCCATGTTGCTAACTCCAGCCTTGACCAACACAACCTCCCTCAGCCTCCTTTCCATTTTAATTGGAGGCCTGGAGGGTAGAGGACCAACTCCTCATAATGTCTTCCTTTATAGAGGGCAGAAACTGGACTTGGGCTCCGACCACTCCATCTGCTTCTCTGCCTGGTTCCAACTCCCCGGTGGGAGCACCGCCTGGTCCTGCTTTCTTTTGTGTGTTGTGTCCCTGCATTAGGTCGCAAGCTTCTTGAGAGCAGGGACTACCTTCATTCATTGTACCCCCGTGCTTAGCACAGTGCCTGGCACATAGTAAGGGCTTATTAAATGTCTGTTGGGTTGGATTGACTGTCTGGTTCTCAGTTTCTTGGTCTATATGATGAGGACTTTAGACTAAAGTGATCCCAAGTCCTTTCACGTTTCAAATCTGTGATCCTAGGACGTATTACATGCTGCCAGGAAAACAGGCTGGCTGGGCCAGAAGGGCCATTGTGGGTAGAGTTGAGGGATCCAGAGAGGCAGAAGGGGTAGTGTGGTACAATGAGGAGAGTATAGATTTAGGATGAGAAGACCTGGGTTAAAATACCATGTCTGTCACTTGTGGCCTGTGCCGTCTTGGGGGAGCCACTTTAATTCTCTGGGCCTTAGCCTTGTCATGTGTAAATGTGAGGGGGTGGGAAGAGATGGCTTCTGAGGGTCCCTCCCCTGCTCTGCCTCATGGGGCACCTGTCCTGGCTGATCTAGACATTGCACAGCAGCAGACATTTTTATGAGGTGTAGACTAGACATAATAAGCTTTTCCATTGAAGAAACATTAACTCTTGTCATCTTTCCCAGAGAATCAAAGTGAAAGTGTAAACCCCATGCAGCCTGTCTCCCAATGAGTTGGTTTATAAATGTAAAACCTGCCTCTCTGGGAAATCCATCCTAAGTCTCAAATGGAAAACAAGATTGTTCGACAAGGTTAGAAAAGCACCAGACAATCCCCCACAAGTCATTAATGTACAAATACCCATGGGCCTGAATCGCTGTTTAAAGAAATAATTTCTAAAATTCCCAGGCAGCTCCAGCCCACTCTGCCGACCACCGAGAGGGCCTTTATCCTGCTGCCTGTACCAGTCACCAAGCAACAGAGAGAGGCCACAGCTTCTCATTTTTGTCTTAAAAAACACCAAAACCAAAAAAGTTTTCTGAGTTTCCACTCAACATCATGCTCGGAACAAATTCTCCCACAGGCTGCTGCACTTAAATCTTGTTTGTAAAGTGCCCAACAAAAATACAAAGCAGGATAGAAATGCCTAGCTTTGTCATCACTCTTCTATTCCTTCTGCTGGAACATTTTTCTTCCCCCATCATCTCCACCACATTGAAGGGCCACTGACCACTGCTTGTACTAGAATGTTTGATAGATGTGTTTTATCTTCCCTTCACAGTCATTTCATTGACCCTTTCCATACTGAACTCGCCCTTGTAACATGGAAAAATAATTTAGCAAAGCTAATCAAATGACTGCGAATGACAATAGCATTTTCTGTGCTCTCACAGAAGTGGCCCCTCACCTCTGTTACGGGGAAGAGCTAGGCTGCATCATCTGCTCCCTGGGGACCATTACTAGCTCCTCAGGTGCCTGGACAGTGATTCCTTCTAAGCGATCTGCTCATTTACATGCTCCTCATCCTCATTTGTACTCTTAGTCCTGCTCATTCACTCTGTCTCAGGTCAAATAAATCTTCCCTGGTTTCTCAGAGCTCCCCCCATTGTATGAACTTGGTATGAGACAAAGAGAGCTACTGAATTAACCCAAGGATATCCAGGGACGGCAGGCTTCCCACAGGTTGTCCAACTAAATTCAGGTCTTGGGAAGTAGGGTGGTGGGGAGCCATTGTGGGCGGACTGATCATTGGTTAGAGGGCTCCTCGTCTACCTCCCATAGTGGTTTAAGCCATAAAATGCATTATGATGATGAGCTGTTAATTATTATTATTATTATCAGCAATATTAAAACACTGCTATGATCAAGTCATTCCCCTGCCCTAACATCTTCAGTGGTTCACTCTTACCATTAGAATAAAATACAAAATCCTGAGTCTGGCATTCCATGCTTTCTACAAATGGTTTTCACCTGCCTTTCCAGGCATGTTTCATAATGATGTTTTTTACGGATTCTTCAATCCAGTGAAATAAGGGTGATGCCTGCTCCCCACTTTCCATCTCAATGAGTCAAACAACCAGAATTTAGTAAATACCCACTACAAGTTAACATATGTAATTCACGCACAAGTCAAGGTATCACCCTATGGCGGTCATTGCTCCTCTTGGAAAACAAAGCACAGCAACATCAACAATGAATAAAGCTTTGTGCTAAGGGTTGGTGACACGGAGAAAGGCAAGACAAAACTCAGACCAAAAAGACAATCCCTGAACGCGAGGAGGTCACCGTCCAATGGGGAACGTAGGACAAAGAGCGATGAACAAACAAGACCCACAGGGTACACTGGGGGCAGTATCAGAGAGAGGGCACTAAGACTGAAGAGGACTGGGAAAGGCTTCTTGTGGAAGACGGGACTCTAGGTGACGCTTGGAGGAAGCCAGGAAGGTAGAGACGAAGAGGAAGGGCACTCCAGGCACAGGAGACAGCCAGTGAATTGGTGAGTTCCATGCACGAGGAACAGCAAAAGGCCAGAGTCACTGGGTGCCAGAATTCGTGTGTATAGGTGAAATGTAAGAAAACTGAAGACGTAGAAATGGCTCAGGTTACAGAGGGCTTTAGAAGTCAAATAGACCATTTTATTTTTGGCTCCTGGATATAATAGGGAGCCAGTGAAGCTGATGAATTAGGGCTGACACAATCACGCTTGAGCTTTAGAAGAGCATTTGGGCAGCTGATTGGAAGATGGGCTGGAGTGGAGAGAGATTTGGAGAGCTTTTGGACAGGTGGCCCCTGATGCATGGAATGCATACTCTCTGTTCCTCAACACGGTAAAATAATTAGCTTCTTTCCTTCAAAGTAAGTTCATATACTACAACCTATACTAGGTTTTCCCTGATACCCTCATATGGTAATGATCTCTCCTTGAAATTACTTTGTATAGTAGCCCTCTGGGTTCACTCTCCTAAACATCCTCACATTGGCAGGTTGGGTCCCCACGAGATTGTTTATCAATTCTCCCCTTGAAGAGGTAAGGTAATCTACAGCTCATAAGCCCCCATCTGACGGGCTTTCAACATCAGTTAACTAACTGAAATCAGGTAGTTATTACAAAAGAATATTTACAAGAAGCTGCAGCAAAGGCTATAGTCTGAGCTACCTCCGAGATTTTTGAAGAGCAAAGAATTAAATTTCCAAAGAAACCAATAGCAAGACTCCAGATAAAATGCAATAGGACCAAATAAAGCCCTGACATTGCCTCCAGAAATATGCAGAGGCTGATTCTAACACAAAACCCAAAGTTAGAGCCCTTAGTCCAGAAGGGTGATTAAACAAAACAGATTCCCACAATATGAAGTTCTTATTGTACCAGAGACTTCTAAGACACAAAAGAAGAAAATAACTCCAAAATACTTATAAGCAAATCCTTAAAGAAAAACACAGCTTGCCCACAGTCAACTAGAATTCTTGAAAGAAATGAAATAATGCTGTAAAAAGAGTTTAAAAAGACTTTTAAGAATGAAATAAAAGTGCTACAAGAAGGAATTAGAAAATGAGAGCATTGATGGAAATATTTGAAAGAATTTATGGAAAAGGCAAACATGTTACAGGGAGAAACAGGCTAGTAAAACTATACTAGTAGAGGATCTCAAAGTAGCCCTTCCAGAACTGAACCAAAAAATAAACAAGAAAGAGGGGAAGGACCTGAATAAAATTTTAGGAAATGTGGATATGCACAAATACTGTGCTAAGCACTGGAGACACAAATAGAAAAGTAAGACAGTCTCTGTTCTCAAGGAGCTCACATTCTGATGGGGAGGACAACATATGAAAAGCGTCATACTACTGGTGATGGCTGAATGGGAACAGAAAGGAGTATATGTATTTTTCAGCTATGCATGGAAGCTTTACAAAAATTAACCATTTGTTAGAGCATAAAAATCTTACAAGCAAATGTAGAGAAGCAGAAGTAGTAAGTGCATCTTTTACTGACTACATTGTGATGAAATTATATTTGATAAAGGCTGATAAAGAAAGTATTAAAATTAGACACTTAATAACAAATTTCTAAAAAATTCTTGGCTGAAAGAACGAACCATTTAAAGATAAAAATAAGGCGACCTACTGAAATTTTAGGGATGTACCTAGCATAGTCTTTAGGAGAAAGTTTATATATCTAAACACTTTCATCAATAAAACAGACAAAGAACAGGCCAGTGAATTGGGCAAGCAATTTAAAAAAAAAAAAAGAAAACTAAAAAAATTAAAAAACCCAATTAAAGTACCAAGTAAAAATCTTAAAAAAGTCAAAGAATTAACAAAATTGAATTTTAAAAAAGGAATTAATAAATAAAACTGGGAGCTATTTAAAAAACAATAACTATTAAATAATTTTATTTTAAAAAAAGAAAAATAAATCATCAGTATTAAAAATGAGAAAGGAGAATTCACAATGAATAAAGAAGAAATAAAGTTAGTAAAAACTATTTTGCCTAATTAGATGCCAATAAAACTGACAACCTAATAGAACAAAATTAATAGTTACAAAAAATATAAAACACCAAGATTAAGAGAACAAAAATTACTTGATTAAAGTAACCCGGTATCAGAAAAAGAAGTTGAAAAATCCATCAATGACCTCCAATGGGAAAAGAAGCACCAGATGGACTTACAAATGAATTCTAATATTCAAAGACCATTTAAAAAATTCCTTTAAATAATTAATTTTTAGTTTTCAACATTCACTTAAGATTTTGAGTTTTAAATTTTCTCCCCTTCCCACTCCTCCCCCCCAAAAAACTGGGGGCAATCTGATATAGGCTCTACTTATACATTCATATTAAGCATATTTTCCCATTAGTCATGATGTAAAGAACAATTAGAACTAATGGGAGGAACCACAAGAAAGAAGCAATAAAACAAAACAACAAAGGAAAAGGAGAGCAAATAGTCTGCTTCCATCTGCATTCGGACTCATTCAAGTTCGTTCTTGCTCTGGGTGTGGAGAGCAAGTTCCATCATGATTCTTTTGGTGTTGTCTTAGATTTTAGCATTGCTGGGAAGAGCCAAGTCGATCAAAGCCAGTCATCGCACAGTGTGGCTGTTACTGTGTACAATGCGGGTTTTGCTCATTTCACTTAGCATCAGTTTGTATAAGTCTTTCCAGGTTTTTCTGAAATCTGCCTGCTCATCATTTCTTGTAGCATAATAGTGTTCCATTACATTCATATACCACAACTTGTTCAGCCATTCCCCAATGGATGGGCATCCCCTCAGTTTCCAATTCTTTGCCACCACAAAAAGAGCTGCTATAAATATTTTTGCACATGTGAGTCCTTTCCCCTTGTTTATGATCTCTTTGGGATACAGCCCTAGAAGTGCTATTGCTGGGTCAAAGAGTATGCACAATTTTATAGCCCTTTGGGCATAGTTCCAAACTGCTTTGCAGAAAGGTTGGATCAGTTCACCACTCCATTAACAATGCATTAGTGTTCCAATTTTCCCACATCTTCTCCAGCATTTATCCTTTTCCTGTTTTGTCATGTTGGCCAATCTGATAGGTGTGATGTGGTACCTCACAGTTGTTTTGATTTGCATTTCTCTAATCAATAGTGATTTAAAGCATTTTTTCATATGACTATAGATGGATTTAATTTCTTCATCTGAGAACTGTCTGTTCCTATCCTTAGACCATTTATCAATTGGGCAATCAAAGACCAATTGATTTTTTTTTTGGCTAGGCAATGGGGTTAAGTGACTTGCCCAGGGTCACACAGCTAGTAAGTGTTATGTGTCTGAGGTCAGATTTGAACTCAGGTCCTCCTGAATCCAGGTCAGTGCTCTATCCACTGTGTCACCTAGCTGCCCCCCCAATAGATTCTAATATTACATAAGCTGTTTGAAAAAAAAAATAAAAAGAGGGGATCCTCCCAAATTCCTTTTATAATACAAATATGATCTTGATGCCTAAATCACAGTTGAAATATAGAAAGAAAACTAAACCAAAAATTTTAATGAATATCTAAACAATTTTATAACTAAAATATTAGCAAAGAGACTACAAGAAGATGTCACAAAGATTATATACAATGACCAGGTTACATCAGCCATGCAATGGTCACTCAATATTAGGAAAATTATCCATATAATTGACCATATTAGTTATCAAAATAACCAAAGAAAATATATTACAGTTTACTTAAGAGAACCCTAAAAAGTCAACTAAAAATGAATTGAAACAATAACTTCAGCAAAGTTGCTGTGTATAAAATAAATCCCCATAAGTCATCAGCATGTTTGCATATTACCTACAACACTTAGCAGATGATAGGGAATTCCATTTAAAATGACTACAGAATGTATAAAATACTTGACAGGTAATATATAATGTATAAAATACTTGACTGCTAATATATTCATAAGCATTATATGAATGCAACTACAAAATTCCTTTTATGGAAATGAAGATAGACCTAAGTAATTGGTGAAGTGCTCATGAGTTGGCTGAGCCAACAGAATAAAAATGACAATGCTATCGAATTAATTTACTTGTTCCATTCGATACTGATCAATCTCCCAAAAAATTACTTCATATATTTTAAAAAAGAGAGAATAACAAATTTCATCTGGAAGAACAACAGGTCAAGAATATTAAGGATAATAGTGAAAAGGGAGGGAGGAGGAAATCAAAGTAGACCTAGCAGTGCCAGATCTCAAAATGATTAACAAACAGGAAAGTCAAATCAGTGGAACAGATTGGGTGTACAGCATTCAGAAACAAAGAAACACAGTGGCCTAGTGTTTGATAAATGCAAAGATCTGAGCTATATGGATGGCTGGTACAGATTAGATTTCCCGTTACATCTCACTCCATATACCAAGAAAAGCTCCAAATAGATGAGTAATGGGGCTTGAGGGTCACCCAGATTGCCTAACATGGAGGCGCTCTGTCCTGCATTCTCCTACCACGTGGCTAGGAGCAATATCCTTTGATTGGCAATGTAGCCAGAATAGGTTGCGTCTTTAAACACTGCCAGATTGGGACAATCTCTCGCGTTTGCTGCTGTGTCAGGAGGGTAAAGAACACATACAGTTCACTTACACCATGAACTGAACTGGGAAAGGGGAAGATACCTTTCCCCCACTCTCTTGATTCACCTTCTGGCTCCAAGAAATGGGTCTGGAGTATTCCTGTTTCTGTCTCTTTTGTTCTCAGTTTCAGGTGGGATCCTCTCCAGACCCAGTAGTTGGAGCCCGGAGAGCTTGGAGTCAAGATTCTAGATGTCGTATTGCAGCCAGCTAGCCCAGTAGAAGCCTGGAGAAGCCAGAATGCCTGAGGACTTGAGCTCAAGGGAAGCTTTGGACTTGCAGCAGATATAAGACAGCCTTTTAGAGGGGAAGGAATAGGAAGGGAGGAAGGTAATAACTTGGAGAACGGATTTGTGGAGAGGGAGGGGGAGGACCGGAATGGAGTAATTGCCTCCCTGCATTCTGAGGATGACGTGCAGAGCGAGAGTGCCCATGGCGAAAGGCAGATGCTGGATTTGGCTCATGTTTGACTCAGGGTCCACGACACCATATGCACTTTCAGTTTATCCCTTTCACAAAGTTCAGGGAATGGAGCTGCACATACAAAGATCTTTCCAACAAAGAGAGGGAGGCTGCTGGGAGGGGGAGATCACAATCACACTGTTATCTGGGCAAAGGAAATGAAGTTCCCGGTGATGTTGTCTTCTACCCACCTTACTTTGTATAAAGGTCATTAAGAGGATGAATAAAGACTATTTATATACAAAGCCCACAATGGGAGCTTGGATTCTTGAATACCTTAGAAGCAAAAAAACGATGAGTATTTCTTGGGAATGGATTTCTTAGAAATAGTTTCTGCCATAGATGGCTGTCATTCAAAGTAAGAGAAGGACTGATGGGAGCAAGGGATGGATAAAATGGAAGATTCCAAACTGAAATCTTATTTGGGTTGGGGGAGGAGAGAGAGAGACAGTGAGACAGAGAGAGACAGAGAGAGACAGGGAGAAAGAGACAGAGAGAGAGAAAAACAGAGAGTGACAGAGACAGAGAGAGACAGTGAGACAGAGAGAGACAGAGAGACAGGGAGAAAGAGACAGAGAGAGAGAGAAAAACAGAGTGACAGAGACAGAGAGAGACAGAGAGACAGAGAGAGACAGACAGACAGAGACATACAAAGAGAGGGAGGGGGAGAGACAGAGAAAAGAACAAAAAAAGAAGAATCAAGGAACCTGGATTTGGGCCACATGGCAGAAGGCTGGAGGTGTCTTGGGACACCAAGGAGATTAGATGGATGTAAGCAAAGCAAATAGGGACCTAGTGCTTACTTAAAAGAAAAATATTAATTTAATAGAATTTGATGGATGGAAATACCAGCTTAAGAATTATAACTTTGAATATGAATGGGCATCAATCCATCAAAAGAATGGCCAAATGTATTAGCAAACAGAAAACAACAATTAGCTCCACAAAGGAATCATATTTAGTTCCACACACATTCAACAAACATTTATTTAGTCTCTGCTGTGTACAGGCACTAGGACACTGATGGAGTTAAATGAGTGATTAGAATAATATCTACTGTGTTTCAGGCAGTTTCCAAAAATGGGGGTTGTCAAGATCTCAGATAAGACAGCAATGAAAATAGATACTAACGAGAAGGAAAAAACAGGGAAACTACATTATGCTTAAAGGCACCAGAAATAATGAAACTATCTTGTTATTCAGTGTTTTCTTGAATCAACAGATCTGTGATGTCCCACAAGCAGGTAATTTTTCCAATGATGAAGATCACCATGCAATTATATCTGCATGTGGCAAGCATCCATTTCCTCTCGTAAATTAATTGCAGAGGAGCCCCTCTATTTGGGGGGGAACTACCTCTAGTTCCCTTAACATCAAATGCATCAAATGTGATTATTTGTCAAAGCACCTAGACTAGCGCCTGGCACATTGTAAGAGCTATGTAAATACTTCTTTCCTTTCCTTCCCTTCCCCCGCTAGCATGACTATGGCCGTCTCCTCGTTAACAATTACCCCCACTGCATGATCAGCCAAGATTTTTTCTGGTCCTCCGCTTCTCTGTTGGTCCCTTTTACATCCTTTCTCCTAAGCAGTTCCTTGTTCATAATGTGCAGAAGAATCTGCTTGCCCACTCACTCTGCACTTCTCCACGTTCAAGGCTTTGGGGGATCTTTGACCTCAGGCTGATGTTGATATTCTAGCTGATGACTCTTGGCCATCCCACATCAAAGGCAGAATATTGGTGTTAAAAAAAGAAAGCCGTCTTTGTTTCAGAGAGAGACCAGAAGGTCATCAAAAGTGTTGTAGAATTTCCCAGAGGATCCAGCTCAAGGTACTTCCCTGTTCAGTCTCAGTCTCGGTTTCTTTGCAATGTCTCTCAATGACAGATTCAAGAGTTATTCTCCAACCATTTTTTTAACCCATGTGTACAGTGAGGCTGAACTCTGGAGGAACTGTGTACCTCATTTAGAGGTTTCTGCAACATTCTAGGACTTGAGGGAGTCATCCCAATGCCATTCACAAACCAGAGCATCCACATCTATAGGGAAATCACCTTTGATTTGGACTTTTTTTTAAGCACAAAGACTTTTATTCTTTTTTTTTTTAATTCTAAATTCTTTCCTTCCCATCCCAATTAGAAGAGAAGAAAAAGAAAATCTATTACAAATATGTATAGTCATATAAGCTAAATTTCTGCATTTGTCATGTTCCCCCAAAAAAGCAAGAAAAAGAAAGACCAAAAAAATACTTCATTCTGCACTCTGAGTGCATCAGTTCTCTATCTGGAGATGGAGAGCAGGTTTCATCATGAGTCCTTTGGAATTGTGATGGGTCGTTGTGTTGATCAGAGTTACTAAGTGTAGCTCTCTCTTTCTCTCTCTCTCTCTCTCTCTTTCTCTCTCTCTCTCTCTCTCTCTCTCTCTCTCTCTCTCTCTCTCTCTCTCTCTCTGTCAGTAATCACGGTTAAGTGACTCGTCCAGGATCATACAGCTAGTAAGTGTCTGAGGTCACATTTGAACCAAGGTTCCCCTGACTCTAGGACTGGTGCTCTATTCAATGTACCACCTAGCTGCCCTTTACTAATTATTTTAAAGTTTATTATCTTTACAATATCACAATTACCGTATAGATTTTTTTTTTATCATTCCGTGCACTTCACTTTGCATCATTTCATGTCTTGCCAGGTTTTTCTGAAATGATCCCTTTCATTATTTCTTTGTTGTTATTATTGTTTTTCAGTTGTTTCAGTCATGTCTGACTCTTCTTGACCCCATTTGGCATTTTCTTGGCAAAGATACTGGAGTGCTTTACATTTCCTTTTCCAGCTCATTTTAGAGATGAGGACACTGAGGAAAACAAGGTTAAGTGACTTGCCCAGGGTCACACAGCTACGAAGTGTCTGAGGATGGATTTGAACTCAAGGAGATAAGTCTTCTGATTCCATGGCCTCTCTTCACTTCTTACATGCCTCCTTCATTTCTTGCAGGAATAATACTGTTTGATCACATTCACGTACCACAACTTATTCAGCTATTCCCCTTGATTTGGACTTTGAACTGGCTAGCATACATGACAGTGGCAAAGACCTTTAGTGGACACTCATCTTCCTGTTTTTGCCTTAATGCTAATGACTCTAAAAGCATCGAGAAATGCTTTTTCCTTAGATTTTCTTAGCAGATTTTGATATCAGCTTGGGAAACTCCTTTAGGAGAGGAGCCGTTAAGGTAACTTATTTTCCATCTTGCAGCTTTGCTGAAGATATTCACAATTTCGTCGACTCTCTCATGTTCTCAACATATACTGTTCTAGCACCTGCACACTTGTGTTTCCTCTTTGCCCATGCCTTTTCCCACCACAGGCTTCACTCTCTGAACTTTGCCACCTTTTCCTTTCTCCATGCACCCTCTTTCTCCCATTGGGTGAGTTCTTGCTGGTGCTTCCATTTTGAGGTGAGGTCCAGACCAGTCATCCTTTATTCTCAGGCTTCATCACCGTATAGGTGTTATCTCCTGCCCCTTCAGCTATTATGTATGTGTCATCTTCCTCCATCAACACTGCAGTTCAGTTAGTTTTCCTTTTTCGTATATAGATGATGATATGCTAATAGGTGCCGATAAGCTCCTTGAGGGCAGGGAAGCCTCCCCAGAGCTTTGTACAGTGCCTGGCATTCATAAGTGCTTCGTAAGTGTTTCTTGATTCGATTTGATTTGACTTATGCTTATTCTCTCAATTTCTTTTTTCTTATTGCAGCTAGGTGCCACAGCAGATAGAGTGACCAGGCTGGAGTTAGGAAGACCTCAGTTCAAATCCAGACTGGGCTTACTAGCTATATGACCCTGGGCAAATCATATAACCTGTGTTTGCCTCGGTCTTCTCATCTATAAAATGGGGATAATAATAAAACCTACCTTCTAAGGTCGTTCCAAGGATCAGATAAGATAATAGTTGTAAAGCACTCAGAACTGACCCTGGAACATAGTGAGTACTATATAAATGTTAGCTATTAATTATAAGTATTATTACTATGAGCTTTTAAATAGTCTGTTCCTTCTTCTGCTAACCTGGCATTTTAAGTTTTTCTAAGTATTCATCTATTTCCTCTAAGTTATCAGCTTTATTATTATATAATTAGGTAAAATAGGTTTTTTTTTCATTTCTTCCAATATTTTTTATTTAAAGTTTTGGTTTCCAAATTCTATCCCTCCCTAGCTCCTTCCCTTTGCCCCTCCCTGAGACAGTAAGCAATCAGATATAGGTTATACATGTGCAATTATGTAAAACATTTCCATATTAGTCATTTTGTACAAGAAGACTCAAATAAAATAAAGTGAAAAGTAGCATGTTTCAGTCTATATTTAATCAATACCAGTTCTTTCTCTGGAGGCAAATAGTATGCTTCATCACTAGTCTTTTGAGCTTGTCTTGGGTCATTGTTTTGCTGAGAATAGCTCAGTCATTCACAGTTCTTCATCGAACAACATTGCTGTTACTGTGTACAAGGTTCTCCTGGTTCTGTTCACTCCACTATACATCAGTTCACACAAGTCTTTCCAGGTTTTTCTGAAATTATCCTTCTTGTCATTTCTTACAGCACAATATTCCATCCCAATCATGTACCACAGCTTGTTCAGCCATTCCCCAATTGATGGGCATCTCTTTGATTTCCAATTCTTAGCCACCACAGAAAGAGCTCCTATAAATATTTGTATACAAATGGGCCCTTTCCCCTTTTTTTGTATGTCTTTGGGATATAGACCTAGCAGTGGAATTGTTGGATCAAAGTTATGCACAGTTTTATAACCCTTAGGGCATAGTTCCAAATTGTTCTCCAGAATGGTTGGATCAGTTCACAACTCCACTAACAGTGCATTAGTGTCCCCATTTTCCTACATCCCCTCCAACATCCAATATTTCCCTTTTTTGTCATGTTAGATACTCTGATAAGTGTGAGGTGGTCCCACAGAGTTGTTTTAATTTGCATTTCTCTGATCAATAGTGATTTAGAGCATTTTTTCATAAGACTATAGGTAGCTTTGATCTCTGTCTGAAAACCACCTGTTCATATTCTTTGACTACTTATCAATTGGGGAATGACTTGTATTTTTATAAATTTGATTCAGTTCTCTCTATGTTTGAGAAATGAGGCCTTTATCAGAGATAAAAATTCCCCCAGTTTTCTGTTTTTCTTATAATTTTGGTTGCATTGGTTTTGTTTGTGCAAAAAACTTTTTAATTTTATATAATTAAAATTATCTATTTCACATTTTGTAGTGCTCTCTATATCTTCTTTGGTGCTAAAATATTTCCTTATCCATAAATCTGACAGATAAATTATTCCATGCTCTCTTAATTTACTTATGGTATCACACTTTATGTGTAAATCACATACCCATTTTGACTTTATCTTGGAATACAGTGTGAGATGTTGGTCAATACCTAGTTTCTGCCATACTGTTTTTTAGTTTTCCCAGCAGTTTTTGTCAAATAATGAATTTTTGTTCCAAAAACTTGAATCTTTGGGTTTATCATATACTAGATTACTATGGTCATTTATTATCATGTAATTTGTACCTAATTTATTCCGCTGATCCACCACTCTATTTCTTAGGCAGTACCAAATCGTTTTGATAATTACTGCTTTACAAAATGGTTTTTGAAAATTGTCTTTATTTCCTTGTCAGTTATTGGAAGTAATTCTTTTTCATTTTTTGAAATGAACAATTTGTTTTTTCTTTTAAAAATCAAATTAATTATTCATCTGTTTTATTTATTTTTAAACCAGCTCCTACTTTTATTTACCAATTCAGTGATCTCTTTGCTTTCACTTTTATTATTTTTTTAATTTAATAGACAGAATTTCTACTTTGCTATTTAGTAGGGGATTTTTGTTTGCTGTCATTCAAGTTTTATAAATTCAATTCTCAATTCAATGAGTTGCTATTTCTCTCTTTTGTTGATGAAATCTTTTAGAGATATGTTTTTCCCCTCTAAACTGTGTTAGCTATATCACATAAGCTTTGCTTTCTTGTCTCATTATAATAATTTTCTTTGATGAAAAATTTCCATTCTTCTGTAATTTGTTCTTTGGCCCACCAGTTCTTTAGAGCCATGTTATTTAGTCTACAATTACTTTGTAATTCTTTCTTGAAAATGATTTTTATTTCATTGTGATCAATAAATGATGTTTCAAATTTCCGATTTTATACATTTTTGGTAAGGTCTTCATTTCCTGAAATGTGGTTGATATTTGTAATGGTGCTGTGTAAAGCTGAGAAAAATGTAATTTGTTCCTATTACCATTCAGTTCTCAACAGAGATATCTCATTATTTTTTCTAAAATTGCAGTCAGGTCCTTAACTTCTTTGTTGTTAACTTTTTAATTATTTAATTAAATTTGTCTGAATGCAAAAAGGGGATACATTAAGGTCTTCCACTATTATCGTTTGCTATTTTCCTATTCAATTCAATTAATTTTTCCATTAAGTATTTAGATGATATGCTTTTAGGTACATATATATTAAGTATTGATAACTGATTTGTGCCCTTATACAAAATGTAATTTCTCTACTTGTTTTTTTTATTGTAGACTTAGCTGAAATCATGATTGTTCCTCTTGCTTTCTTGAGTTCAGCTGAAGCATAATAGATTTTGCTCTAGCTTCTTATTTTAATGTTCTCAATCTTCGTGTTTCATGTGTGTTTCTTGTACACAACACATTGCTGGTTCTGCTTTCTAATCCATCCTGCTATTCTCTTAGATTTGATGGTTAAGTTCACCCCTTTTATATTTGCAGGCATGATTATTAATTGTGCATTTTCTTCTGTCCTGTCCTCTTACATTCTTCCTCTACCAACTCCCTTTTTCACAAATGAGAAGGTGGTAGAAGACAGGGGATTTACTTGACACTTGCGATCTTAGAAGTGAAGTGCCTAGTTTTCTCTCTGTCACAGCTCTTCTCTTGCTCTTACCCTGACCCTGATCTCAAGATTTTGTGCTTTGTTTCCTCTCTTTTAATCCTGTTTACGTACCTCCCTCCAGCATTTTAGTCTGTTATGTCTATTCCTTTATTCATTACATCATTTCTCTTAGATCCATCTCTAGTCCTTCCTCATTTCTGTCCCCTCCAATTCCCCTTTCCGTACCTATATACCAAGACATGTGTGTGTTGTGTTCAATCTCTTTTCTTTTTTTTGATTAGGCAATTGGGGTTAAGTGACTTGCCCTGGGTCACACAGCTAGTAAGTGTCAAGTGTTTGGTCTGAGGTCGGATTTGAACTCAGGTCCTCCTGACTTCAGGACTGGTGCTCTATCTGCTGCACCACCTAGCAATCCCATGTGTTCAATCTCTTTATCCCATTCAGATGAAAGTGAGATTCACCTTTTCCCTCCATGACCACATACTACTGCTCATCTAACGCGCTTCTATGATGCAAGTGATCTCTCTCTCCTTCTTCCTCTTTTCTTTCCCAGCATAGTTCCTTGTTCCTCCCATTTTTGTCTTCTACTAAGACACTTAAAACAGATCAAAATTACCCACAGACCCTGTGCCATTTTTTCAACCTTTCTCTATGATACTTAAAGTTATGAAGGTTCTGAGAAGACATTTGTTTCTTATTTTCTTAGTAACATTTAAACAATTCATCCCTATATATTTCCTTTCAATTACTCAAATACGTGAACCTTTTTGTGTTTCTCTTGGGGCTTGCATTTATATGTCAAAATGTGTACTCACTTCTGGTCTTTTTATCAGGAAGGTTATTTCCCATGCTCTTGTAGGATTATGCTTAATTTTGTCACAAAGGTTATTCTTTGTTATTAACCTCTATTTATTACTTTCTGGAATGTTATATTCCAAGATTTCCTCTCCCTCAGAGTGGCAGCTGCCCAGTCTTATGCGATCCTTTACTGTGGCTTCTTGGTACTGAAACACCTTTTCAGAATTTTACTTATCGTATTTTTTTAAATTTTACCTGGAAACTCCTTTTTTGGCGTTTTATTTATGGTATTTTTTATTTGACCTGGAAACTCAGAATTTTGGCTATGATATTCGAGGGGTTTTCAGTTAGGGATGATCAATTAATTCTTTCTATTTTCACTTTGCTTTCTGATTCTAAATCAATTTCCATTTATAATTTCTTGAAATATGGCATCCAGATTTTATTTTTCTGATTATAGTCTTCAGATCATCTGATAATTCTTAGGTTATCTTTCCTGGATCCATTTTCCAGATAATTTGTTTCTGATAATATACTTCTTACGTTTTCTTTTCTTTTCTTTTTGCAACCTTTAGGTTTTCTTTTAATATATCTTATTTCCCCCCACTTAACAGTATTTTATTTTTTCCAATTACATGTAAAGATGGTTTTCAGCATTCACTGTTATAATATTTCAAGTTCCAAACTTTTTCCCTCCCTCCCTCCCCTCTCCCCTTCCCAAGACAGCAAGCAATCTGATAGAAGCTATACGTGTACGATCATATTAAACATTTTCACATTAGTCATGTTGTGAAAGAAGAATCAGAACAAAAGGGGGAAAACACAAGAAAGAAAAAAAAGAGAAAATAGTATGCTTTGACCTGCATTCAGACTCCAGAGTTCTTTCTCTAGATGTGGATAGCATTTTCCATTATGAATTTTTTGAAATTGGCCCATTTCATTGCATTGTCTAGCTCATCTTTTTAAATCATTTTCTGTCTAGCGCATTCCAATTTGGGAGCATTCATGAATGTTTTAGGCTGTGGTTTTCTACCACCTGTTCTAAGGTGTGAATTTTCTTTACCATTCTTTTCTCTCTACCTCTTTTCCCTTTCCTTTCCTTTCTCTTGTTCCATTTCCTCCAGACAGTCTTTGCAGCCATGACATTTTTGTCTTTGAGACTTTCCCTAGACTTGTCATGGAGTCATTATTCTCTTTGAAGTTTACCCCCTGGACACCCCAAACCAAGGTATGTCCTGATACTATGCAGAGATTTCTTCATTTTCCTCCTCTCTTCCACCTCAGTATCTGGGCTGGTCAGGAGGAAAAGGAGCCTTGACTCTACAACGGAATGTTATGGGCAAGACCTGCCTGGTCCTGACTTTAGTGAGCCAGACTAGGTCCCTCTTTCAAGGGACTGTGGGGCCCTGCCTGTGTCCCCTCTCTTGCTAGAGGGCTCTAGATCCATCCACCGATATAACTTCTGCCTGGGGTCCTTCCTCTCTGCTGTTGGGCTCCAGGGTTATTCCCATGCTAGGTTCCCTCCAAAGGCTCCAGTGACTGTTTGAACTGGAGTTTTACTAGGGTCTTTCTCCCCCAGTAGGGCTTGAGACACTAGTATCTGGCTGCACCTGCCAAGAACGCCCTAATGCTGCCCTCTCCAGCTTGGTTCTTTTGCCTTTCCTCAGTCCTTGGGAGCCTTAGGGGGGGGCTGGGTTGGACTGGGTGTGGGGCCTGTCCTCTGTCAGGATCAGCTAGGGAATACTAGCTCTAACTGGAAATTTATTTCCAGGCACTAATGCTTCACCCTCAGCCTGCCCTGGCTTGTCTATCCCAGGCTCAGTCTGTCTCTGTCTCCCAGAACTCCAGGGGTCCTGACTGTGGATTCCTGGGTTGGGTGGAGACGTCTAGAGGTGATTTCATCTCTTATTAGAGTAAAGGATCTGTAAGCCCCAAGACCATATTTATTTCGGAGGCATCTGGGATCCCTCTTGTCCTAGCATATCACCATCTTCTAATACTGAATATTTAAAAGAAAATCTATAAAGAATATAAATTATCCATATTAACAAATTAGGAACTAGAGGTAGCAAATAATTCAATCATAGAGAAATTAAACAAACCAACAGTCAATTACCAAAGTGGGGAAAACCAGTTGGTTAAGAGAGACTCAAGGGGCAGCTAGATGGCATAGTGGATACAGCCCCGGCCCTGGATTCAGGAGGACCTGAGTTCAAATCCGGCCTCAGAAACATAACACTTACTAGCTGTGTGACCCTGGGCAAGTCACTTAACCCCATTGCCCAGCCAAAAAAAAAAAAAGAGAGAGAGATTCAAAAGCGAACCATAGGCATTTAAAGAGCAGGTAATCCTGGTGCTTCACACAGTACATTGCTTTCAATAACTAGGAAAGCAGGTCCTCCATCAGACTCCTTTCATGAGACAAATGTGATCCTGATGCAAAAAGCAGGGAGGGATAAAGCAGAGTTGAGCTATATATCAATTTCACTAATGAATATTTATTTAAATACGGTTATAGCAAAGAGACTAGAGCAATATATCCAAAAGTTGTTATTACGATCACATCTGATTTGTGCTAGGTATTAAAGGATGAATTAATATAAGATAGTATTTCATTTTTATTAAATTGGTTTTAATTAATTGATTAGGCAGCTAGGTGGTGCAATGGATAGAGTGCCTGGCCTGGGGTCAGGAAGACTCATCTTTGTGAGTTCAAACCCAGCCTCAGACACTTACTAGCTGTGTGACCCTGGGCAAGTCATTTAACTCTGTTTGCCTTAGTTTTCTCATTTGTAAAATGAGCTGGAGAAGGAAATGGCAAACCACTCCAATATCTCTGCCAAGAAAACCCCAAGTGGGGTCATGAAGAGTCAGATATGATTGAAAAACAACTGAACATACAACAACGAAATTTGATACAATATAGAAATAGCACACATTTAGGGTTAGTGCAAAGTGAAAGAAACAACAAGGAAAAGGCAGAATTATGCACTTTCTGAGTCGACATGATGGATTAAGGAAGGGAACACTTATTGAGGACCTACTGTGTGTGAAGCACTTACTAAGCCTTACAGACTATCTCATTTGAGCCTCACAATAACCCTGGGAGGGAGGTGCTATCAATATCCCCATTTTACAGATGAGGAGTCTGGGGCAGACTTAAGTGACTTGCCAAGTCACACAGCTAGTGAGTGTCTGAGGTTGGATTTGAACCCAAGTCTTCCTGACTCAGGTCGAGCTTTCTATCCACTCTGCCACTTAGCTGCCCTGTGACTTAGAAAAACACATCAGTGAATAAACTAATTGAGAAATTAATGACTTTTGTAAAGCGAAAGAATAAAAGATACATGCATAATAATTATTAGAATTTCTGTATGTTACTAGCAAAAGTCAGGAAGGAAAAAAGGGATAAATTCCATTTAAAATAACTACACAATACATAAAACCTCTGGAAGTTAACCTACCAAGATACACCTAGGACTTACTTAAATATAACTAAAAAATCTTTACAGAAAGAAAGCAAGACTTAATAATTAGAGAGCTATCCAACGTTCATGCTGGGTTGTATCAACATAACAGTAAGAATAAGATATCATCTAAATTAACCTACAGATTTAGCTCTTTATCAGTGAGATGCCCTTCCAACCCCCCAGTCTACTCTGGCTAGAGCCCAGCTTACCCTCTTGGAAGGCGTGGAATTGAGCTGAGTTTTCCTTGGCCACATCAGCGACTCGCGAGGTTCAACCTAGAAGGACGTGAACCTTGGGTTGAAAAAGCACACCTCTTATCGGTCCCTTGGCCTCTGTGATGGAGGCGAGGATCACATGTGTCAGAGAGGCTTGGCCACTCAGTCAGCAATAACAGCTGACTCAGTAGACATTAAAAGCAGTGACTCCACCCCCCGGCACTCTCTTCTGATCTGCACAGAAGGTAGAGACTCAGCTGAGTCTCTCTACTGGACTTTACAAGAGGTGAGGGAGAGCTATGTGAGGGAAACCTATACAGAAGAGAGTATCAGGAAGAAGAGGTCATCAATAGTGGCAAAAGCTATAGAGAAGTCAAGACGGATGAGGACCAAGAAAATGCTATTAGATTTAGCAATTCAGAGATCATTCGTAACTTGGGAGACAGCAATTTCAGCTGAATAATGGAGGTGGAAACTAGACTTCATAGAGTTAAGAAAAATGGGTTCATACCCTATGGAAGCCAAAGACAGAAAGAAGGTTCCCTGGCCAAAATATCCATTGCAGCACAATCTGTAGTAACAAAAATCTGGAAACAAATGATGTGCCATCAATTGGGGAATGACTAAACAAATTATGGAATATGAATGAATGGGTCTGTCATGAAGAAAGAATGCATATGAGAAGCCGCTTGATGTAGGAGGAAGAGGCTGAGATTGGGAGTCAGAGGGCCTGAATTCAAATCCCAGCTTGGTTTCACAGTTGATACAACCCAGCAAGTCACTTGCTCTCTGTCCTGTTTCCTCGTCTGCAAAATGAAGAAGTTGGACTAGATGACTTTGGAGGTTCTTTCCATATACGAATCCTATGACTAGAAAGAACTCAGAAAACGTGCCTAGAGAGAAATCAGAGTGAAGAGGGGAAAAGGATGCAAGGCCTTCACCTGCATCAGTGAGAATCAGGCCAGTCAATAGCTGAGCTGGATCTCAGAGGTTAACTCCCACTTTGTTTCTGTTAAGAAAGAGTTAATGTAAGAGAGGAAAGCCTGACCTGCTGCCAGATGTGATCTTTGTATCAAAGGGATTTATTTGGCTGCTTATTAAGGGAAGGTATGGTGGGAAGGTTTTATTTGGCAACGATTGTTATAGAAAACAAAATGTATTGATTTATAAAAAGGAAGATAAATTATCTGAGTGGGAATCTAATCAAGAGTTTAATATTCATAAAGAATGGACTAAAAAGATTCCTTTGAGTGATGGGCTGGGAGTCAGGAAACACAGGCTTTCCCCTCTAGCTAGTTGACCTTGGGCAAGTCACTTAACCTTGGCCTCAGTTCCCTCAGATGCAAAAGGACAAGGTGGAACTGGGCAATTGAAAAACAAAATTCTCTTCTTGTTCTAGAATTCTAATTCCATGATTTTCTTTTACTGAGTTCAGTATTTTTTCCCTCACTCACCAGACTATTACACAAGGGTAAGAGGCTCATGGGATCATAGGATTTTAGAGGTGGATGGAACCTCAGAGACCATCTTTCTGGGAATATAAACCTCTCGTTGTAAATGAGGAAATAAGGTGGGGAGGAGGAGGAGGAATTTGCCAAGGTCGCACAGAAACCCTGCCAGTGAGCTCAAGGTGACAAGCATACAATGAATGAGCAAACATCCCCATAGCACTAGTGGGTCTCATGAAAGAAGACCAGATGCCACCAGAAACAAGGGAAACTCATTTTTCACTGAGGAAGTTAAACCCTTTCTCTTCAGTCACTCTTAATGCACAGGCCAAACGCCTTCTGCTGGGGACACGCTCACTGCTGGGGAGAGAGCCGAGAACGGTGAGGAGAATATTAAACACAGCTCTCCTGGCAACCCTGGAGAGATGTGAGGGAGGTGCTGCTGTCTGAGCGGCTGAGCCGGGATAAACTGTCCAGGAGAAGAGGTGAGGGACCAGGGGCAGACTGATTTTTCCAGGTCTGATGGAGTTTAAGAAGCTTTTACATCTTGTCCAGTCTTGAAAGCACATATTAATGAGTGGTGACTTGGAAAATGCATGTTTGGAATGTCCTTATCCCTTGGAAAAGTCATCCACTCTCAGAATCAGGAGAAACCTCATGTAATATAAGTCCTGGTACTGGAGGCAGAAAACAGCTGGGTGGCTCACTGGATAGAGCGCTGGACTTGGAGTCAGGAGAGCCAAGTTCATTTCTTGGCTCTGGAACATACTAGCTGTTTGACCTTGGGTAAGTTACTACACCTCTCTGAGCCTCATCCTTCTTATCTGTAAAATGGGAATGAGAATGCTAGGATGACCCTACAGTAAGGAAAATGTTTTAGAAATCTTAGCATGCTAAAGAGATGGGGGCCCCATGTACCAGCAAACATTGCCATTGGACCAAAGGGACACAGATCTAGTACTGGAAGCCCCTCATTTTAGGGTAGAGGAAACTGAGGCACCAGAGCAGGGAAGTGACCTGACCCATGCCACACAAACAAGAGTGTAGCTGGAATTTCTACCCAGATCCTCTGATTTTGAATTCAGGGTGGTCCTTCCACACTTTCCCACACTGCAGCACCCCTCATGGCAGGCCATTCTAGACAGCTTGGGTGGTGAGCTTTTTCATTACAGGTTTCTTATTACAAGTAGATAACTACTCACCAGGTATCTCATAGAGGGGTTTCTTCTCAAGTAGAGGCTGCCCTAAAGGGTCCCTGAGATTCCTCCTGGCTTTGAGATAGTATCATTTTCACAGGATTGCTGTGGTTATTGAATGAGCTAATTGAAAAGTGCTTCACAAGCCCTAAAGCCACGCACACATTGTTATTCTTATTCTGGTATAAACAAAGAGTCTGGGTGCCCTTTTTTTTCCCTTTAAAGACTTTTTTGAAGCCTTAAAACATTGCTATCACTTCCTGATAATCCCTCCTTAGAATGCTCTCCTTGTAATGAAGGAGTGCCGACAAGCAACGCCAGCAGGTACATGCACTTAGTGTGACTGCATCTGCCTCCAGCCTCCCTTGTCACCCACATCTGCCCTTTGGAGGCTGAGAGGAGGGTCTGTCTCATCACCGGTCATTGATCAGATTTCAGTGCTGCCTTCCTTTCCATTACTGAGGTCATTGTGTATATTATTCTGTTGAGTCTTCTTTCTTGGCCCTCCACTCTTACACAAGTCTTCCCAAAGTTTTCTGAATTCTTCTTATTCATTATTCTTTATGACCCAGTAGTAGTCCATTACATGCAGACAGCATGATTTGTTCAGCCATTCCCTAGACAATATGCATGCATCCATTTGGTTTCTCTGGTGCATGTTCCACATATACTAGTATAAGATCAGAAGAGCCTTGTGCATACACGAATAAGCCTATCTTTGGCAAATTGGCCAAGAGTGCACCTCTGGGCTGGTCTGACTTCTGCAGCGCCTTTGTTGAATGAAATCTCCAGTTAGTTCTGCCGTGTCCATAGACACATGGGGAACCAAAGAGAAGGACTCAGTCCAGCTTGGTCTAGTCACTTGCCCCATTTGTCATCTTACCAGCTCAAACAGCTTGCTTCAATCTACTTGGAAGTAGCTGCCTCCGTCTTTCCAGGCCCATGATGCTTCAGCCTATTGTCCATTTGATTATTAACCATTTTGGTACTTCTCTCTCCTTCCTCCCACCACCCCCACCCCAGCCATGTGATGGGGATGTGCTGATGGCCCAGGCCAGGACAATTCTCTCATTTTATAGATGATGAAACAGGTCCAGAAAGAGAAGGTCTTGTGGTCTAGAAGGTCACCTGGTGACCTACTAGAAGAGCTGGGGTTTGCAGGATATTTCAGATGACTTGGAGGGGAAAGGGGCTTTTATGAGGGGGACAAAATAATACTCAATTTAATTTTCATTGGCTATCCCACGAAGAAATGAGGAGGGTTTGATGTTGAGATGAGCCTGCCTAGTTTCTGGACAAGGAATCACAAAATCAGAGAATCTCAGGGTTGGAAGGCAACTCAAAGGATATCTAGTCCAACCAATATCTGAGCTAGAATCTCATCTATAATATCCCTGATACCAAACCTAAATCTTTCTGACTCCCCCACCCTCACCCCTTGCAACTCCTCTCATAGCTCCTTTTCTGCCCTCCAAAGCAAAGTGGAACAAATCTGAGCCTTCCCTCTTCTACATTACAGACCTTCAAATACTTGAAAACAGCTCTCATGTTCCTGGGAAGTCTTCTCTTCTCCAGGCTAAACATTCCCAATTCCTTCAGCCAATTCAAACATAAAGTGGTTTTTAGTCCATTTACCATATTAGATTGACCTCCATTGGCTAAGGCCATGTTGGTCAATGTCCTTCCTAAAATGTGGTACCAGAACCAAACTTATTCCTCCCGCCAGAGGTCATCGGATTAGGACGGAGGCCAGCAGGACCACTGCTTTAATAATCCTCAACACTGCATGACACAATGCAACTTAAGTTCAGGCTAGTTTTCTGACTGCCATGTCATACTACTGAAATCGGTCCCCAGTTTCCTAGAAGCAATTCAGCCTGATTTCATCCTTTCTTCTGCCTCCTTCTCATAAAGCCTGGGTCCCAGCTTATTGTCACTCTGCAGCACCTGTCCTCCGTCTATGTGCTAATGGACTTACTCAATAGGTTGCACAACCTAGTCTGAGCAAAGGGGATTTTTCATCCACTTTTTTTTATCCTGTGTGCATCGTGTAGCTCTTTCGAGGCATTGTGGATCTTGATGAGGAAGGCCTAAACTGTTCTGAGACTAAACCAGAACAATGTCACCTATAAACCAGAGTATCTGGAGGACCTCACCCTCAACAGGGAAAACCGCTCTCATTGGGAAATTATGAGACATTTTCAACAATTCCAAACTGCTGAATGAAAGCCCTTCTTTCCTTAATACCGGCATTCCTGGTATGGCTATGAGTTTTGGAACGCAGTTCTATGAAGAAGCCCAAGGTGAGCCAAAGGGTGACAGACATGTGGTGGGTCTAATAGGCAGTAGCCATGAACACACGGCAAGCAGGCGGATGCCTGAGAGGTGTAATCCAAGAAACGGGAGATGAGAAGGGGAGAAAGCAGGTTCATCCAAAGCCACGTATGACGCGTCGGCTGCGCACAGGAACTACGGGAGAATAAATGCTGATAGGCAATCAGACCAAGGGCCATAGTGGAGCTCCCAGAGGAAGACGTCCAGCATGCAGGTGACTGCCCTCTGGCATGACGGGATGTGTATGGGATGAGAACATCACCTGGAAGGTGACGGACAGAGCAAGGCCTGCGTCTGGGAGAGCAGGGATCCAGGGACGTATTGAGTATTTCACAGTGCTGATGTTTGAAGCCCAACGAAACCCTTAGGTTTCTTCATGGCAGTTTTTGTCTAGACATCCCGTCCCTGCCCCATCTTGCAGCAGCTTCCTCCAACCCAAGGGTAAGACTTTAGGATTGTCTACCATGCCCATTTTTTATTGTTGTTCAGTCATGTCTAACTCTTTGTGCCCCTGTGGACCATAGCACTGTCCATGGGGGCTTCTTGGCAAAGATCCTGGAGTGGTTTCCCATTTCCTTCTCTAGTGGATTAAGGTAAACAGAGATTAGGTGACTTGCTCAGGGTTACACAGCTAGGAAGTATTTGAGGTTGGATTTGAACTCAGGTCTTCCTGACTCCAGGCCCAGCTCTCTATCCACTGTACCACCTAGCTGCCTCCATCACGCTTCATTGTATTAAATTTGATCCGTCATTCTGACCAGTCCAGATTTTTATTTTTTTTAGATCCAAAGGGAAAAAGCATGGCACAGGTGAGAGATTATTACCTCTATCAGAGCTCCTTCAATGCTTACTATCTGTGTAACCTTAAGTAAAATCACCATGTTCCACTCATAAGGGCCTCAGTTTCCCTATTGTGTAAAAGGAAGGAATTGGCCTTGATGGTCTCTGAGGTCTTTTCCGACTCTCAATCTATGACTGAAGGGTTTCCAGGCCATGGTGGAAGTAGGTTTAAATGGAGCAGAGCATCCAGGTGGGAGAGACCCAGAAGGCCAGAGTCAGGAAAAAAAAAAAAAGAAATCGCAACTCATCTTAAGTAAGTGTTAAGACTGAGATTAACCTAAACTATCACTTCCAGCTTCTGTGGATAGGGGATTCCTCTCCTTCCGACCCCAGAATAAGATTTGTTCCTGATTGGCACAGAGCAGTAATTTAATTCCTCATTCCCTTTGGAAAGTTACTAATATTTTATAAAATGTCCCAGGGTGGCATTTGAAGACAGAAAGAATGTCTGATCAATACATCTGTAACATTTTTTTCCTTCATTTTCTGTCTGGAAACAGTGCTACCCCTCAAACCCTGTGCAAAAGTGTGATTACTAACAGCACCGGCAGCAGAATAAGCTTGAGTAATTAAAGTAGATACAATTTTGTAACATGCTGTAGCATGAACCAGCACAGTCATCAGCTGTGACAGTGCTCAAGCTCTTAATAAGACCACTGTTGGAGAAGCAACCCCTCCCCCCCACCACACACACACTTTGGCAGAAGGCTTTTACCTGCAAAACAGAGAGGAAGTCGCAGCCTGAAAGGAAGCCTTCCAGCTGCTGATAACTCCTTCTGATTCATGGCCGACTGCGAAGATTTCTGAGCCTCAGGGCTGGTGACTGCTCGTCCCCAAATGTCCATTCTCAGAGCTACGTGGTAGCTATGAGCCAGACAGACCTGGGGACCTCATCTGTAAGATGAGAGGCTTGGGCGTGTGTTGGGCTGGAGATGACCCCTGAAGTCCCTCCTCAAGTACAAAATGTGTACGCCCAAAGTTTGAATCCCTGCTTTGCTGTGTACAAGTAGAACAATAGAACATAAGCTTTTTGAGATGAAACCTGGATTCATCTCTCTTCCCTCCTAACTGACAAGGAGAACACAATGTGGCAGGGAGCTGCTCTTGAAGCCAGGAGGACCTGCATTCCAGCCCTGCCTTGGACACCTAATGGCCATGCGTAAGTGGTTTATAAAGACTTTCATTTAGCTTCCTTATGTGGGAGGTCCTTACATATCAACGAAACCACAAAACCATGGAGCTAGTTCTTTTTCCACACCTAGCACAGTGCTTTGCTTGTATCAAGCACTTCCTAATGGCTCAGTTAATGGGATTGCATTCAATCAACCTTGGGCAAATCACCTCACTTCTAGCAGCCTCAGTTTTATCACCTGTAAAATGGGGAAATTGGCCCAGTTACTCTCCGCGGTCCCTCCCAGCTCTGACATTCTATGGTCCTATGATTCATTTCATACTTGAAAAAAGGGACAGTTATAAATTCCCAGCATTGAAAGGCATTTCTTATTCCTGGCACCAAAATTAGCCACAGAAGGACTGAAATATAGGGTGCTTTTTAAAGATCGGACATCAGCAGCACAAGTTTCCAGAGTTCCCATAATGCCTAGAGAAAGGAATGACTCCTAGCTGTAGTTCTTACAGGCTTTGATAGAGATTTGAAGAGGGATCTGGCTTATCTGTTTCATTTCAGCTGACATCTCGACCTGAGGCTTTGGATAGGTAGTCCTTGAGTGAATCCGAATTTTGGCTTTGGGTAGACCTAGTTGGAAAGCCCTTTGCCATCCTGTGCAAATCCCCTCTCCTCTTCATAAGGATGATGGCTTATCTCAGAACAGCACAGGGCTGACCTTTGCCTCTTCCACTTAATTCCTGCTCTCTCCCTCCAGATGGGTTTATCAAAATCATACTCAGAAGATGAAGGGCAGCAACAAAATACAGCTCCTTTACTTACATACTTGGCATCAGAGACAGGAAATGAATTCCAAAGCTCTTTGGAAACCTCAGCCACCTCATTTCCAGCTTCAAATAACCTCCTTTGAAATGCTGAAATGCAATCACCTTTCACTCATTATTTGGAAACCTGGGGTGGTTGGGGAGTTTTCCTTTTCAGGATTATTGCTGATGTTTTTAGAAGTTTAATTTCTTTGAAAAGTCTTCAGAAGGCAGTCAAAATAAATGAGTGTGCACCATTTTTCCTGCAGAGAAACTGAGAATTGGTAGGGCTTTAAAAATAACTTGGTATTTTGTAGGCAGCATCTTACTGGATATTAAGTGCACTTCTCTCAAACACAAGTGTTCATGAAGTTAAATTAACTGTTAACAAGCATTTGAAATAGAATAATTTATGCTAATTCATAAAAATTTCAGCTAGAAACTTGATTATTTTTACCTCACAAATTGCTGCCCTTTTCTATGAGTGGCTCAGAGCTCAGCCAACCGTGATTCAGCACCAATCAATCAATGAATCAATCAATTAGCAAGCATTTTTATTAGGTACTTCCAGTGTGCTAAGCACTGAGCATGTAGGGTGCTGGAAATATAAAGACAAAGCGAAGAACAGTCCTGTCCTGTAAGGCAATTATATCCTATTGAGAGGATGCAGAATTTCGGAAATGAAAGAATGCTATGCTAGCACCTGGGGAGATGGGAGAGGCTTGTTGAAGCACCCCATCAATGAGCTTTACCTTGAAGGAAGTTCAGAACCCTAATGGGTGGAGGGGCAGAGGAAGTGCATTTCAAACATGGGAGACAGTCAATAAAAAGGCATAAAAAAGTGATTGTTCAGTTGTTTTCAGTCATGTCCTACTCTTTGTGACCCCACTTGGGGTTTTATTGGGAAAGATACTGGGGTGATTTGCCATTTCCTTTTCCAGGTCATTTTGCAGATGAGGAAACTGAGGCAAACAGGGTGAAGTGACTTGACCAGGGTCACACAAAGGTAGAAGATGTAATTCAGAGTTTAGGAACAGGATGAAGGGAGTCAAGTGAAATAAGCTATGAAGCTAGGTGGGATGGATTGTGAAAGGCTTTATGCAGAAGTAGGAAATTTATTTTATTCTGGAAGCAGTGAAGGTTTTGAACAGATAAATAACATCAACCTAAGATGATGTGATTCTAGATTTAAGCTAGAGGATGCCTTAGTAGGTTCCCTAGCTTGTCTGCAGTAGTAACGGGCAGCTCCTCATTTGGCTTTCTTCAAAAACACCATGGACTGCTTGGTGGCCAAATAGGCCAGTCCCTTCTCTGGCCCAAGCCTTGTGGAGCTCTCTCTGCAGCATCTGGCACATGGTTTCCTAGTCCTCAAAGCTCTCTCCTCTCTGGCTCTTCATGGTTCTGCTCTCTCCTGGTTCTCCTTCAGTCTGTTTCACTTTTCCTTGTCTCCTTTTAGGGTCTCCTCCCAGGTCACTTCTGCCAACTGAGAGGGTCACTCCAAGCCTTTCCCCAGACCCTCTTTTCTTTTCTCTGCACACTCTCCCACTTGGTGATCTCATCATTAGCTCCCAGGAATTCAATGAGCTGTGTACAGGTAACACCCAGATCTCTACATCCTGCCCTAGCCCCCCCCCTTCTCCTTCCCACCTGGCTTCATAGCTTATTTCACTTGACTCACTGCACCCCATTTGCTTCAGTTTCCTCATCTGATTTCATAACAACACCTCACTAGGCTTTCATATTGGATATCCCATGGGCATCTCAGACTCAACAGGGACAATACAGAGCTCATTTTTTCTCCCCCACCTGCATTCTAACCCCCCTCTACTGTCCTTCCCAGTTGTCCAAGTTTGCAATGTCAAAGTCATTCTCCACTCCTCATTGACACTCATTCCACATGTTCCATCTGTTACAGCCTCATCTTTACAGCATCTCATTCTGAGTGCTCTTCTCTCCACTCACACAGCTACTATCACCTCTTGCCCAGATCATTACAAGAATCTTCTAATTGCTGGCCCTGCCACAGGTCTCTGCCCACTCCAGTCCATCCTCCATCGGGTAACTAAAGTCCAGCTCTGACTACATCACCCCACTACTCAGTTAAGCCAATGGCTCCCTATGGCCTCCAGGATCCTCTGTTTGGCCTTTAAATTTCTTCACAACCCACCCTACCCCTTCTATTGGCACCACTCTATGGCTCAGCCACACCCACACCCAATACTCCATGGTTCCATGTTTTTGTGCTGGCTTTCCCCCATGGGAAACATGTAATTCTCTCCCTCCAAACTGCTGCCTCTTAGAATCCCTGGCTTCCTTCAAGACTCAGCTCAAGGGCCATTGTCTGCAGGAGGCCTTTCCTGGTCAACCCTCCCTTAGCCCTAGGTGCCAGTACCTTTTCCTTTAAAGTCAATGTGTATCTACTCTGTCTGTTTCTTCATTATACCTCCATTGGTACATGTTGTCTCCCCCTTTAGAATATAAGCTCCTTGAGGGCAGGGGCTGTTTCTACCTTTTATTGGTATATGCAGTGCTTAGCACAGTGCCATGCAAATAGTCAGAGACTAACACTTTCTTGTTGATTGACTGAATGATCTAGTCTGACCTTTTCATTATACAGATGAGGAGACTGAGGTATAGAGCCAAGAAGTGACCTGTACAAGGTCACACAGGTGTCAAGAAGAAGGTCTTCTGCCTGTAAATAGTGTTCTTTCCTCTCAGGTTTTAGGAAGAGTAATTTGGCAGCTGTGTATAGGATGGCTAGGAGGAGGGAGAGATTTGAGTCGAGGAGTCCAATTAGGAGTTTATTGAGAAGTGAAGAGGGTCTGAATTAGGGTGGTGACCTTGTGAGTGTAGAGAAGGGCAGGATATGAAACAGGTGTGGGGAGTGAACCAATCAGACTTGACAATTGATGGGCTTTGGAGTGGAGGGGGAAGAGTTTGAGAAAAGAAGCCTCTTTATGCTCTCACATTTTCTTATTGAACCTCCTGCTGGTGGGATAGATACTAGCACAGCCTGTTCTTTGTCCTCCTCTTCCTCCTCCTCTCCCTTCCCTGTCTCCCTTTTACACTCCTTCTCCTTCCCTCTCCTTCCCCTCCTCCTCCTCCTCATCTTCCTCCTCATCTTCTTCCCCATCCTCTTTATCCTCCCCCTCCTTTTGTTCTCCATCCTCCTCCTGGTCCTCCTCCTCCCCCTTCCCTCTCCTTCCACTCCTCCTCCTCCTCCTTATCCTCCCCCTCCTTTTGTTCTCCATCCTCCTCCTCATCCTCCCCCCCCTTCCCTCTCTTCTTCCCTCTTCTCCTATCTTCAGTGGAACATCCAGTACTTCTAGCACAAGGCTTTATGTCAGAGAAATAGAAACAAAGTTCTCTTCCCTGGTTTGCAGCCCCTGAAGGCTTCAAAGTCTTCTTCTCCCTGAAAAGTGATTGATCATTGGACGTAAGTGCTGTGTACTCTTTGGGTATTAGATGGACTCAGCCTCTGAATGTTGTTGATGGGAAAGTCACTCTGATGTGTGGGAGCTGGGAGAAGGGACCTGTGTTCAAATCCTGCCTCAGACAGGCTATCAGCCTGGCTCATGGCACGTACTTCATTTCCTCGGCAAAAGGCGGCTAGAACTCTTGCCCCACAAACGTCACAGCTTTGCTGTAAAGAAAGCCTGAACCTCAGGCACTGCAGAAACAGGAATTATTATATAATAAATGATTATACTTGTCTTCACTCTACTCCCTTTGGGAGGCCAGGACTGTCTTCTGATTCACTTGCATCCTCCCACTATGCCCTAGTGCAGTGCTGGGCAAACAGAAGGGCTCTTAGACATAAATCTAGGACAATACTTCTATTTCACAGAGGAGGAAACTGAGGCCCAGAAAGGGGGCCAAGGTCACGTGGCTTTTATAAGAAAGAGCTGGGAGTTGAATCTAGGTCCTCTGAGTCTCTGTCTGCAATGCCAGCATGACCCCTCAGCCGGAAGCCTGTTGAGACACATGCAGGATGACAATGAGCCCCTCGGCGACTTTCACAACAGCTAAAATTCTCCCCTCCCCAGAGCCTCCCCAGAGCCCGGCTGACCCGAGGCAGCATTATTTCCACTGACTGGACTATTTATAGTCTGGAAAGCTTACTCTTCCATGTGTCTTAAAATTTTATCTGCATGAAAAAATGCCAAGGAAGAGACGTGCGGGAGTCCTCCAGGTACCAGGGACAGTTCTGAAGCCCTTTGCCGGAAGGTCTTCCAAAATCTGATAAATGCTCGGCTCTTTGGGGAGACTGAGCTGTGAGCTTGCTGGAAGGTAGGCACATACTGGGTCAGGGATCTCAAACCCCTCATGGCTATTGGTCTTTCTAAAGGGATGATGTAAAACCCTTTGTCCCAATGAGTAACAAATGGGTTAACAAGCTTTTGTGCAGGGAAGCAAAGAAGAGTTTGGGCTTGTTCTTTTCGGCAAAACAGGGAGAATGGATCAGAGCTGCAGAGGCAGATTCAGGCTGAATGTGTGTGGGGGAACAATTTCCTAATCACAAGAGCTCCCAGAAAGTGAAACGAGCTACCCTTCGAGGTGGTGGGCTCTTCTCTTTGGAGGACTTTAACCAGAGGAGGGATGCCCACTTGACAAGAAGAGATAGAGAGCAAGGGGTTCTCAGCTATGAGACAGACTAGAGGGATGGCCACTGAGGTCCTCTCCAGTGTGGCCATTTTGTTAAGATTGAGGTAAAAGAAGCAGAGAAAACCCTGCTGGGCTCCGAGCTGGAAGGTTGAGATAAAAATTCTCAGCTCTCCTGATCGATTAGAATTGCCTCCAGTTGGCTTGGTCTTTCTCAAGAGCTGGGAGAGTCTCTTTGCTGGGGGTCTTTGAGACAGAGCTGGTTGACTTGTCAGCTGGAGCTCCTTGTCCAGGTTCTACTGTATCCGATGGCCTCTGAGCTTCCTTCCAGATCCAGGATTCTAGGATTTGGTGAGAGGCAAAGTTTTAAAGGACTTTCAAGGTCCTCTAGTCCAACCTCCTTATTTAACAAAGCAGGAGACTGAGGCTAAACACCAGCATTCAGCACAGTTCTGGGTACATAGAAGGCCCTTAATAAGTGCTTGTTGACTGAGGCCCAAGGGAGGCTAGTGACTGCCTCAAGATCACACATCTAGTTTGGAGGAAGAGTAGAAATTCCAATCCACATCATTATATTTAGCTGAGAACTCTTTACATGACATTCTAAGTCAGCTGAACTAGATGACCATGGACATGTCATTTGCCTTGGCTGAACCTCAGTTTCTTTGTCTTCAAAACAGGGTTAATAAAAATATCCAGCATTTACACATCACTTTAAGGTTGTTTGATGATGTTATCTGATTTGATCCTCAAACAGCCCTGGGAAGGAGGTACTATGATTGTCCCTATTTAATAGACGAGGAGAGTAAAACTGAGAGTTTGAATGACTTGCCCAGGGTCACACAGCTCAGTAAGTGTCTGGGGCAGGATTTGAACCTGACTCCAGGTTCATCATTCTATCTGCTGCATCACTTGAGTCCTTATATCCGCAGTGGCATGGTGAAACCCTACCAAGAGCAAAGGTCAGACTCCAAGTTCGAGGCCACAGAGCCAGAGCATCAGATCATACTTGTACAGCCACAAGGAGCTCAGAGCATCCAACCCGATCCCTCTATTTTATAGACAAGGAACCTGAGGTTAAGGGGACTAGCAGGACACCTGTGCTCAGGCACTGGGTCATCTTTTGGAACAGGGGCTGGCTTTGCCCCACTTTGTGCCAAAAGGCTGAGCTAGGAAGACTTCCCAGGAAAGACAAAGAGGCATATTCAGGCTTGAGTCCAAGAAAAGCTTCCTAACAATTAGCCCTCTCCAACACTGGAAGGTGCTGGGCTTCCCCGAATCGGAGTCTTCTAGGGAAAGGCAGGATGACCACTCACTGGGGATGTTGGGGAGATGGCTCATGTTCAGGGAAGGCCAGCCCTAGGTGTCCAATCTGAGACTCTGGAATTCTGAGTTTTTCATTTTTGCTTTTCTGTGCCCTCAGGGTAAAACCAAATGTTCTTGGATCTGTGGCATACGATCCTGAGGAATTGGGGGCCTAGTAGCAACACCTCTGAGGGAACTGAAGTATGGGAAAATCCCTTGACATCCTGATGAGTAGGAAGAATTAGTGTAAAACCCGGAAGTCTAGAACTACTCAACAAGGACATCTGAGTGACTGATTGGACATGAAAATGAACTAGCAGGATCAAAGAGAGGATATTCAGCTTGACAGGAAAGGAAGGAGCCCAGGGTGGGAAGAATTAACCTCAAATTAGAAAGTTTCCCAAAGTGGGCAGTGATTCACACAGCAAGGAAGGAGAATTTGCATTTTATCTTGAATAGAAGAAAGTCTCTGAAGTCCAACGATAGATATCCCCCAGACTAAAAAAAAAAAAGTAGAAAAGGTGAAAATGTTCAAAGAAAACAGAAACGAATTTAGAGCACCGCATCTCTGAAAATAGATGTTAATTAAAAGCATGGACATAAATTAAAGGGCTAGGAGGAAAAGCACAGAAGGAAAGAGTCGTAGTCAAGTCAATGCAACAAACATTTAAGTGCCTCAGGTTCAAGTTCCTATGCTGAGCACCAGGAAGCCAAAGACAGAAAAAAAGACAACCAGATCGGGACTGACAGTCCCCAAAGAGGTTATGGGAGAAGGCCACCCATGGAAGGATGTGTTCTGGTGCTCAAATGATGTGAAAGAAAGAGCCAATGTGTTCTAGAAAAGTTTGAGAAAGGAATGATCACTTTCACGTGTGGTAGGACATCAAAGAAGGGTTCATGGAAGAGGTAGCACACAAGCAGAAAGCCTCGAAGAAAGATAAATTCAACAGGAAGATGTGGGGGGAGTCCTTTACAGTCTTAGGGAACAGCCTGTCACAATAGGCAGAAGCAGGAGACCACTGTTCAAGAAGCAGCAGACCAGACCTCATTTTACTGTATCTACCACAAAATGCTGGGGTGGTTTTCTTGGTTTTTAAGATGTGAGTCTAGGTACATCTAACAAGTCCTGTAGACCCATCTCTGACTGACATACTTCCAATGATGCCCTATGTCTGTAAATCATAGAAACGCCATATTCTCCAGTGAATCAAAATTGTAGGTGACCCAAAGGGAAATGGAGAGACGCCTGGCAGTCATAAGGAGACTACAGCGCATTATTGATGATGCCTTTGGACAAGAAGTGCTATGAAAGTTATCACCTAGGATTGGAGAAATGGATAAGCTGCTCACATATCCAGGGCAGGACATAATGGCTGCACAGCTCTGGTTCCCGAAGAATATTATAGGAAAGTCTCCAGGGCCTTGGGTAGATCTCCTATACAGAATTAATGGAAAGACACCAACAGGATTCCCATGGGACAACCAGGTATAGATGTATCATAATCTGCCCCACTGGATCAAGTGCCCACATGAAAGATTGTCACAGAATAACAAATTCACAGAGATGCAAGGAATGTGCCTTTTGGGATCAAGTGTTTCCCCTGTACCAGGACCTCGCCTTCCGTGTTAGTGTGACCTAGATTGGTTTGAGGGGGCATTTCAAGGAGAAGAGGGCAGAAAGATGCAGTAGCAGCAGGGAGAGGTGATGTAATATATCTATGGCCGTGTGTGGGCTCCCCATTCCTGGTCCTAGGACCATGGTGGGCATTCGTCCCCTTGATCTCCCAAGTTAGAGGATACAGCTGGAAGAGAGGAAGCTTCTATTCTATTGACCAGAGCAATCAGAATCGTTGTGTGCAGTGGCCCCCATTCCCGCAGTTGTCTGAACTCCTGGAAAGGCCTAGCCCCCCACCTAGTGCTAGCCAACTCCTGGAGCAATGGGGATGTTTTTCCGCTTAGCTGGTCCCCTGCTTCCCCAGCAGATGTCATGCGCTAACTGCCACGAGGGACCCAAGGAATCCGTCTCTTTCTCTGCAGGGTGAAACAGGAGTGTTTGCCTGCCCCCTTCTCCTCCATCCTCTCTAGGGCACAGAACTGGCCTTGTACCTGGGGAGAAAGGAATCACAACCTTTTATCTTTGAGGTGAGAGGAGCAGATGGAGTAGGAGGGAGGAGAGAAGCTGTTTTTTAAGGGTTCCCACAAGTGATGAGAGCTGGTGTGTATTTGGATTGTGTTTTTACTATGCTTTTATTAATCTAATTAGACTGTTTAACTATGAACTTGAGGTGGAGATAATTTGTAAACAACATGAAGAGTCTGAGGGGAAGTAGAGATTATTGGAGAGAAAGGAGCAGGGAAGCCCATGGGAAGAACTTGAGTGTTTGTCTTACATTAGCCTAAGTCTTCCTCCAGTGACTCCTGACGTTGTCAAGGTGACTTTGAACCCTGGAGAGCTCAGGCTGTGGAGTGCAGATCCCCATAAGCTGGAAAGCCAGTCAGTATGGGCTCCATGGTGGCTTGTGCTTTGTCATCCAAGGCCCAGGCTAGCCAGGTTAGGAAGGGGAAGTGAATAAGCATCTCTATAGAGTCTACTACGGGCCAGTCCCTGGGCTAAGCACTTTGAAAATGCTGGCTCAGTTGATCTTCCCAACAACCCTGCAAGGAAGATACTATCATTACCTCCATTTTACAGTCGAGGAAACTGAGGCAAACTGCAGCTAAGTGACTTGCCCAGGGACATGCAGGTAGCGAGTGCATCTGAGGTCAGGTTTGAACTCATGTGCTCCTAACTCCAGGCTCAGCACTCTGTCCACTGAGTCACCAGCTGCCTTGGCCACCAGAATAGTCACAGGTCACGGAAGAAGAAGATGGATGTCAGGTTTGGGGCTCCAAGGGGGCCACTTGTTCTGTGGCAGGGAGTGAATGAGGGGAAATGATGTGTAATTAATTAGTTTCAAAGGATAGGCGGGAGGCAGATTGCGCCTTTAAAAGGGTTTCTTCCCCTCCTCCGGGAGTGTGCTGACAGATGTTTAACAATCAGCTCTCCAGGAAAAAATAACCATGTACACATTTAAACTTAATCTGCATTATTACCATTTTCTGCATCACTTTCTTAAGTCCAGATAATCAACAAACAATAAATCAAGCCCTGATTTGTAGGGTTTGGTATAAATGCTCGCATTGAACATATCACAACCAGCCTAGAGCCTGGTGAAGTTATCTATAGCATATCCCTGCCCCAGCATCCTAGGGCACATGATTTACCACTGCTGTGGCCTTTTCTTTTTAGGGAGAGTCAGAGCTAAAGGTTGGGGTCAGGGTCAAGGATTAGTCTGGCAGGGTCTTTCTTGGCCATCCCATTCCTGGCTAGCTACTAATGCTCTGAATTTGACCTTTTTTTTAAGTACTAAAATTCTAAAGTTCTGTTAAAAGTAAACTGATATAGTGTAATCCATTAAAAAGGCATTTAAATAGAAATTCACACAAAGCAAAGAAAACCCCAAGCAACAGAAAATCAGGCTGGAATGTGAAATGGTAAAATCTTGATATCAAAGAACTAAGGTCACAACGTGACCCAACTCTTAAGACAAATTAAAAAGATAAAATCTTCCCACCGAGGAACCATCTGAAAAGGGGTCAAGGGATGAGATCTGAAACTACTCCATAGGTCAGGCATAGGAGAAAAGGAAACCAACCTCTTAACTAACTAAAGAGGCCCAGATTCTGGGTGATGGGAGCTGGGGAACTGGGAGTGGAAGGAAGGAACCCTGAGTTTAGAGGCCAGGAGTTCTGGGTTTGAATCCTGGGTCATCACTGACTTGCTGCGTGACCCCAGGTCACCCTTTTCTGGGCCTCAGTTTCCTTTTCTGACAAATGAGTGGGGTACACAAAGGGGTGTCTATTTGGACTGTTGGTGGGTCTTTGGACTTCAAAGTGTGGGAGGTCCTTAAGAATTGGTGTTTCTGAAGGAACTTGGCGAGAGACAGAACCCCCAGGTTGGAGGAGAAACCTGGGGGTTTTGCCTGAGGCCTCGGACCTCAGGACAGACAATGCTCCTATTATGAATCTGTGGCTGAATTGACTTCCAGAAGCCCAAGCTGCCAGATCCCAGAAGCTTTCCCTTCCCGCAGAGTCTGACTCTTCCATTACAATTGACCAGGGCAGCTGTAGAGTGAAGTCCCAGTCTGCCCCAAAGCACTCGGGTATCGGTGACAGGGGTGTGAGTTGCTGCTGAGCCTCCACAGAGAATAGGAGCAGGCTTCTAGGAGAATGAAAAACAGTAGGAGAAGCCTGGGACTAGAAAGAGAGTGTGACAAGACCGGATTGATGAGGAGACAATGTGAGCTCATGGGAAGGTTTGCGGGTGAGTCTACATGTGGATCCCAAAAGGACTGGATTTGCCTTGAGGAGGAACCTTGATTTGTGGGAGTGAAAAAAGAGGAAGGAAGAAGCTGGTTCCCAGCCCTCGCTGCGGGGATGGAGTATGTGCTGTGTCTCAGCCATGGTGCTCTGTCACGAGGAGAAATCATTGGAGTTCCTTCCCATATTTGCACAGCACAGCTCCAAAACCTTAGTCATCTTTGCACAGGGAAAGGAGAAAGTCCAGGTTTGAGGAAGGACACAGCAAGAACTGGAGCTTGGAGAATGATGGAGATGAGCCAGCATGCCTGAATGGGTCCAGGACACAAATCACCGCTTTGTATTTTTGCTTCCTGTCTAATGTTAGAAAACAGGACTCCGTCACAGACAGATGATCGAGCGTTCTTGCTGAGGAACCACGCACGTGTATATAACTAAATCATATGGAAAAGCACTGGAGAAATAACGAAGTCTGTATTTAACTGGAAAGGATGGTAGCAGGGGGCAACATTAACAAGGTCAGATACCAAGACTTTTTTTTTTAAATAATGTTTTATTCTTGGGAGTCAGTGACACGTTTACGACATCTACATCAATAGCATAATGATTGTAGCGAGTAAAAAAAATATAGTTGGCAGAATAAAAAATTAGGGAATAAAAAGTTAGTCTCCATATTTTTTAACCATCATCCAATATTTTCAGAATGTCCAAATTCTAAAAAATGTTATTTATACATTTTTAGGTGTTAAAAAATTACGAACACACACTGGGAATCACTTGCAGATACCTCTTATAATAGAAGTAGGCACCGTACACATTAAAAACATTCTAAGACCCGTCATATATACACATTTCTGTACAGAATGAAGACGCAAGACAAAAAGATCTCTGCTAATCAAAACCACCTGTGCATGTTATTATGCTTTTTCTTTTAAAAAAAGAAAAACTTCATCTTCCTATTGTCCATATTGATTTTCCCAAAATGATCCAGTAAGTTCTGATACTCCCCCCCCCACCATAAATTAGTATCTGTTCAGTAGCTGGAAAAATATCCTACGTTAAATTACATCAGACTGAATGGGGGACCTGCTGTGAAAGGGGAGGAGCTTGATATGTTGATGAATTAAAATATAGTCAGTTGATAAGAAACCATTGGAGCAAAAAAAAAAAGAAAAAAAAGTAAATTGGCACTCATTCCACTGGAATGTGGGCCCTCAGCCCAGGGTGCACCTCAGAGAAGTCCCCTCCCCTCTATGAGCCTCAGCCAATGAGATGATCTCTAAGGGGCTTCCGGCTCTAAGTCCTAGGATGATCGTATCAAGTTGCTAAGGGTTCCTGCACATGCCACTGTCTGCAGAGCTATGGATGGGCACGTGTCCTTCCTGCCTCATGGGGGTCATCTGGCCTGTCTGCTAAGTGGATCATTTGGTATGAAGAAAGGGGACCTCGGTGGAAGAGCTCCCCAGCCACACGGATCGGGCCCAGGCTCTCCCCGGCCACCACCTTTCAGGAACCCGCTGGCGCTGCTTGGGCATGGGCCAGCTTTACTCGAGTGCCATTTTTGTTTGGCTTTAACTAAGAAGCCTGCTCCATTGTTAGCCAGGAATCCTCTTCCGTTAGAACATCTGTACTAAACGTTAGACACGGCAGGCCCACATGAGGTAAACAGCAGACTCCAAACCGATGCAGGGAGAGGACACAGCCCAGTCGGATCTTTGGAGGAAGGCCCGCTCACTCTCACTGCACGATCCCAGAGTCAACGGAAGCTTGCTTGCGGGTGGTCTTTGGAGGCGGCGGGGGTGGAGCTTTGCTTGGCAATGGGGGAGGAAGATTCTAGAAGGAAGGAAGAAAAGAAGCCAAAGCATCAATTCAATTCAATTCAGTTCAACACAATGCCAAATGCTGGGGCCAGAAAACTAAAAACAAAGCCACCTCTGCCCCCAGGGAGTTGACATACTGCTTGGAGAACACTACCTGTATACCGATACCAAGTCAATCAACTAGCATTAATGAGCACCTGCTATGTGCCAGGAGGCGGCTAGGCTGCTCGCTGGGTAGAGCAATGGGACTGGAGTCCAAGAGGCCCGAGATCAAATCGAGCGAGCTGGAAAGGAAACGGCAAAGCCCCAGACGGCATCACAAACAGCCGGCTGTGACTGAATGACAGCTGATGTGGTGAGCCTCTAGAAGGGAGTCTGAACCACTGAAACAGGCAAACTCACGAGCCGGCAGTCTCAGTTAACCACACACACCAAGTCCATCAGTTGTGACGCTCTGGATTGTGTGGAGACTGAGGGTCCGGACTGAAGCCGCCTTTGGCTTAGAAAACCCTCCCCCTGATTGTTCTATGTCGGTAAATGTGCCCAAATGGTAGGAAGGGACCCACTAGGGTGAGGTGGTCGTGGCGCTGGCTGTTTGTTAGCTGATTCTCCTGGCGTCTCAAGCCCGGAACTCTTGGGCCCAGCGGTCCCCACGAGAGAGCTGTGAGGGGTAGAACGGCTGATCCATGGCCGTGGGCAGACTGTATGCTTCTTCAGGGCGAGGGTTTTTCTTTGCCTTCCTAGTGACTTACACACTGTAGGTTTTCTGCAGGTGTGCATTTGTAGAATTTCACTACCCCACATGGTCTGAACTTGAGTTTTCGTCAATCAGCACTCGCTTCTATCTGCTTATCTGATGATAAACTAGATTTAAATCCAATTTCAACTGCAGTTTAAATTAATGATGTAAAAAAGACCATTGAAAGCATGGTTAAATAATTCACAAGAAAAAGGCTTCCAAACATTCAAAGGCAACCATCGATGGGAATCCAATCAGTCTACTCTGCTCTATTCAACTCACTGTATTTCTCATTGCTTCTCATCCCTTAAGCCGGGTCCCTAGAACTTTTCTCGGGTAATGCTGCTGTAGTCCTACGTTAGGGCAATGGGTGATTTTCTCTCCTGCTAAAATTGCACTTCCTCCAATAGTTTGCATGAGGGAGGGTCTATGGCAGTCACCTCCTTTTGGCACCCAGATAAAGCTGGACTCTCTTTCCCCTGAACAGTCACAACTCTGCAGGATTACTCAAACGAGAACAGTTTTCTTGTCACAAATCAAGCCCCCAGACCCTGGAGAAGCCTGAAACAAGCTAATGCAGCCATCATGCTTCTTCATGGTGCAGGATGAGTAAGAGCAGATTCCCAGCACTGCTCCGGGCTTTGTTTTAAGTGAAATAGTGCATTTCCATGAAGCCAGGGCAATGTGGGAAGGTAATAAAAGCCTGGCTGTTGGGAGAACCCACAGGCGCTGCTGGCTGGTTCCTGGGCTTACTGAAAGGCTGTGGGAGTGCCCTCCTCCCCCTTCCTAAAGGTGGGACCTTGATTTTCCTCATTCAATCATTCTTTCACTCCCCATTTATCAAGCATCTACTTTGTGCCAGGTGCTGGCACCGTGATCCTTGTCCTGAAGGACATATATAAATAAATATGAAATATACACCAAGAACCTATAATATACTTGGTATATTTAAATTGTATTCAAAGTAACTGAGGCAGCACTAGCAACTGGGGATGCCCTAAAAGCCTCCTGTGGGAGGTGACACTTTGAGCTGAGCCTGATGGAGGGAGGGGATTCTATAAGGTGGGGAGGGGGAGGGAGGAGGGAGGGCATTCTAGGCACAATGGACAGCCTGGGAAAGAGCGTGGAGATGAGAGACGTAGGAACGGCGACAGGCCGGTCTGGCTTGGATGGGGGATATTTATATCGTCCAGATTTTTGTTGTGGTGGGGTTTTGGTTGTTACTATCTGTAATTTCTTGATTTTTCCAGGAGCAACAAAACTAAGCCTGGTTTTTTAGCCCTTCCCAAATAAGGCCCCCGGACTCCCCTTTTGTGCTTCTGCCTCTCTGTTCTTCCCCCTCTTTCCAACATGTGGCTCAGCTGATCCAAGACCTTTGATCTTAGAGCCCACCCCCTCATTTTACAGGTGAGTAAGCTGAGAGCCTGAGAATTGGGGGCATTTGTCAGTAAGTGTTCAGTCAAGTCAGTTACAAATAATCAGTGGATCAACATTTTCTCAAAGTTCCTGCTATGTGCTAGGTAATCTGCTTAGTCCTGAAAACATACAGGCAAGACACAGACACAAGCTATGTAGAGAGTATGCAGGAGAATGAAGTGCGAGTCTGGACAGGTAGGAGAGGGGCCAGTGGGGACGGGCTTTAAGAGCCAGCAGAGGACTTTCTTTGTGATCCGGAGGAAACAGGGAGCCACTGGCTTGTACTGAGTAGAGGGGGTTGATGGGGTCAGATCTATGCGATGAATCCGATGGTGAGATTGGAGGCAAGGCCTTCTCCAGACACGCTCCAGCTTATCAACGTCCTGCCTCAGAGGGGAACACAGCATTTCACGTGCCATCGGATCAGCTCAGATTGGAGGGGGACTATCCTCCCTTCCTTCTTCCTGGAAGTTTTGCCCTTCTGAATGTCAGTCAGGATCTGAACACCGACCCGAAGGTCAGAGAAACTCCACCCCAGACACTTACTGACAAACGCCCACAATTACAAAAAACCCAGAAAGGAATACGTCGAAAACGTCTGGCATTTTAACAAAGACATGTTCAGGTGTATATTTGAACCTTCTTAAGTTATAGACAAGCAGGCTCAAAGCTCATTGTTTATGCTAACTGTACATCATTATGTTTCATCTGCTAAAGCCTCGATCAACATATAGGGAAATAATGAGTTCTCACAAAAATCCGTGCTTCAATATGAACAAAAGTCCCTGGATTTTCTTGCCGGTTGTCTCAAGCCCAATGTCTTGATGTCAGGACCATTACGCCAAAGCGCTGCTTGGACCACGACAGTGAAAGAGGCTTCCCAGGGGATGATGGGGAGGTGGCGGCACCTGGGGATTCACCAGACCTGACAAGGAGACGTGACCCCCCATCGCGATCCACCGATCAATCTGTGTGGCTGCTGGTGGAAGGAGGAGGCCGGAGCTGCCCCTGGTTCTGGCTTCATAAATTAGGCCTAAACAACGAGTCCATTACCTGGAAGTGCTCACATTCTGCAAGTAAATCAGGCAGGAATGAAACAGCAGAGAGAGCTGGGTAATTAACATAATTGGATTTACAATTCCATTATCAGGCAGGCTAAATTTAGCAGTTCTTCACTCCCAGAGCCAAGGAGGGCTGCAGGAGCAGCAGGATGCCATCCTGGTCGCACACCAAGGGTCGGCTCGGCCAGAAACAAAGACGTCCCGGACATCATTCTCCGCCCTGTGCCCTCAGCCACAGCTATCACCTGGCCTGAGGTCACTGCTGCCTTCTGCATTCAGTTACAATCACCACTGACGGAACCCCCTGGGATGGCCTTTATTCCGAAATCCAAACCAATCTGATTCACGATGAGACTTCACGAGTTCACCATAAGGCTGTCAGCTCGAACAAATAATTAAAACATCCTGATCGAAGTTTGTGCTCCAAGGCACCATGAGTGAGCACCTCAGGGCGTGCGAAGGGCTTCCAAGGACATGGGTACTGGACTTCTGCTTGGCCTCTCAGAGGGTGGGATGGGGAAATGAGAGGAAGGTACAAAGAGGAAAACGTGGTCTTGAAAGCAAGTTTCCAAATGCCGAGAGTCGTCCTGGCGAGGAAATGGCTGCCTCAGCAGAGGACAGAAGGGCTCCTCCTGGGCGTGGGCAAGAGGGGATTCCCTTTCAGGGTCAGTCGGACCGGCTGCCAGTTCAGAGATCTCTAGATCTCTCTAGCGCTTCCCAAACCTCTCAAATGATCAATCAGTGAGCACTTCAAGAGCCCCCTATGTGCCGGGCACTGTGCAAATCACCTGGGACACAAGACAGGTGAAAATACAGCCCCTCCCATCCAGAAGCTCCCATTCCAATGAGGGAGACAACACTTATCGTCTCAAGCAAGAGGGATCCCGGGGGAATGGGGCTCATCTCGGGGGGAAGGTGCCGCAGGGGAGGAGTCTGGGGAAGGCCTCTGGCAGAAGGTGGGATTGGAGCAGATTTGTGCAGGAAGCCAGGGAAGCATCAGGCTCAGTGGGGCCATGGCTTTGTTTTGGAGAGCCCAGCCATGAGGGGCAGCATCCACCGTCCCTCAAACATCCCCCAGGAGACGTACGGCCTGTGCCACAGACTGTCAGCTCCTTGAGGGCAGGAACTGTTTCATTTTGTCTTGGTATTTCCAGAGACAAGCACAAGGCATTTCTCATCACAGGCGCCACGTAAACATGTGTTCAATTGGAATAAATTGTACACTTGGCTTAGTCTTTCCATGCAAAAAAGCTAGCAGAGAAAAAAAAATCTCTTCTTCACTCTGTAAGAAGTGGGATGCCCAATATGGAAACCCCTTAGAGCATGGATGGGAAAAAAATCCTCTTAAAAGAATGAAATTGCACATCAGATTTATATTGTTTTTTAAGAAAAGAGAAACTTCCCCCCCTCCCACCAGCCTGGTGAAAACCCTCCGCCCCCTAGTGAAGCCTCCTCCATTCTGAGCCTTGCCAAGAATCTTTACTATGTAATTATTTTATTGAGACTGAATAGCAAGAAATATGGTGGGGCGGGGGGGTGGGGGTGGACAGGAATACTTTCCAGTCTGGAATGGACTGATTTAATTTAGTAAGATCACAAAGAAGGAGGAAGAGGAAGCAGCCAGGCCGTCCAGGCCCCAGTGCCTTAGTTCCATTCTCTCCTTCCCAGTCCTGCTGATCGGACCCCAGGCCCGATCTGTCACCAGGGATAGGCAAGGAGGAGGGCAAGCCCCCAAGAGGTGCTTCACTGCCCCATAAGCCACCGGGCTCACTCTGAAAGGGGCCTTTCCCCTCAAAGCCGTTTGGCCTCACCCCCGGACGGACACCTGGGTGATGATGGTTACAGCGGGGAGGCGAGGACTTACTGCCAGCAAGTGGACATAAGGACGGGCCTGGGACGGACCTGGGGACATGGCTTATGCCAGGTAAAAACCACCCTTAATCCACATGGTGCACATGCACAAACATATACACACTCATACACATATATATTCATACTCACATGTACACCTGCACTTATACATTCTCACATACACACACTCATTCATGTTTATATACACATATGCCCGTATACACACATATACGTTCTCACATACACACACTCACAGTACACACACATACACTCATGCTTACACACTCACATACGGTCACACATATATACACACTCACCCATATGTACAGTCCACACATGCATACACTCGTGCATATATACTTACATGCTCTTTCTCACACACACACACACACACACACACACACACACACACACACACACACACACACGGGGTTCCCTGCATAACCAGCCTGGGCGGGTCGTCAAGGTTGCCCTGTGGCCCCTCGCAATCCCAGACCCCAGTGGCCGATTAGCAGACACTGTCTCTCCTCGCAGATCTGAGTCTGAGCTGCTTTCTCTGGGGAGGGTCTGCTCTTGAAGCTTCGTCGTGATGGAGAAGCATGTTTTCAATCCCAGCCTCAGCGAACAGAGGCGGGAGTGATATCACAGAGACTGAACTATGTGTGATTTCGCTGGTATTGGGAACTCCCAGGTGAGAAAGCTGCCTCCCCCAACGCAGATTGGCGCCTTTTCTGTAACATACACGATATCTTAGAGGGACTTGCCCAAGGTCACAGAACCAGAACGAGTCAGAAGCAGGACTTGAACCCTCCTGTCATTATTCCATGCTACTTCCTGGGCGAGTGAAAGCAACGGGCAGTGCAAAGAGTGTCAGCCTTGGACCTCTCTCCTGTAGTGTCTCTGTGACCCTGATCAATTCATTTCCCCTCTTTGGGCCTCAGTTTCCCCATCTGTCAATTGATACAGCTGGACTGGATCACAGTATAAACCTATGTTCCTTAAGTCACGTCACGTGGGCAGCTGCCTACTTTGCCTACATGTAAGGCTAAGCCTGCCACGTCCCCATATTTCATCCTCCCTCCCTTTTTGAATTAAGTGATTCAGAGACTCATAGACCCAGAGCTAGAACACAGCTGAGATCATTCACTCCTCTTCATCATACAGAAGAGGAAACTGAGGCCCGGAGGCCCGGTCCTGTTCTTCTTACTGGGACCCAAGGGAGGATGCCACCCAGTGATCCTTCAGGGACCCATCTGGCGGCCATCACGCCTGTGCCCGGCCCCTTTAGAGCATACCGGCCACAGGGAACAAAGCTGTCCCTTTTCATCTTCCTCTTAGCAACGCACATAAAAACACAAGTGCTGCAGAGCCCAAGACCCAGGGGGGTGAGCTCCCTCTGCTCCCCTGACCTGGGGGCTCCAGGGAGTGTTGAACGGGGACACAGAGCATTCTCTGGGGAATGCCACCGTGGGGGCTAAGACGCCATGGCCACAAAGGGACGGGCATGAGGAAGCCTTGGGAAGTCTCGTTGTCCCTTAGGCAAATAAAGTCAGGATGATCAAGCGTGGACATCCCTCACTGCCTTGCAGAGCCCTGGCTCAGTCATTCTTCAGCTGAGGCAGGCCTCAGAGGGCTGGTCCCGGAGTCAGGAAAGATGTGGGTGCTAATGCCCCCTGGGTCTCTGACTGCTGACTGGCCACATGGGAGGACCAACCCTAGGTCGTGAGGTGACCATGCTGTAGCACGTGGGCGCTGTGGACCCTAAGGTGCTACCAAAGAGTCATTGCTGCAACACGCTTTGTAAGTCTAGACTGTATGTAGTAGCAGATAGGTAATGTTGACAAAGTGCTATCCTCCTAACAGCTCCCTGAGGCTGGTAACTCAAGAATTATCATGCCCATCTTACAGAGAAGGAAACTGAAGTACAAGCACAGAGAAAGAACCTGCCCAAAGTCACCCAGCTTGTAAATATCAGGGCTGCGAATCAAACCCAAGACCCTTGATTCTAAACCTGAAGGTCTTTCCCATCGCACTACCTATACCCCTTCTGCGGACCCATCCTATTCCCACCTCTGTGAGACTCTAAGCTTCCTGAGGGCAGGGGCCATGCCTTCGCCATCTTGGCATCTCTCGGCATGCAGAGTACATAGGAGGCACTGCCTAGCTTTTTGTTGGAGGAGTCAATGGACTCTAGGGAAGAGCTTGTTACTCAGACGTCCAGGACGTAAGGGAGGGGAGGCCGACATTTCTGCAGCTGCTTCTGACTCTTCAACAAGCCGTGTCCCTTAACCTCCCTAGGCATCGGCTTCCTCTTCTGGAAAACGAGGATGACAGCACTGACCTTAGAATTCACAGGGAGATGCTCGTCCCAGGTAGCATGGCCAATCAGCCATCATGGATGCGGTCCACCATGCACTTTGAGTCTGACATTTTTCTTTTCTTTTGAGCTATACTTGATTAGAACCGGAGGTGCTTTTGACTAGATAGCATTAAGGCACTGAACTCCAGAAGCTTTCAAAAATCAATTTCTTAATTGATCTCCAATGTTTCCTAGCAAGCCAAATCCCCAGCATTTCCTCCCATGCTAAGTCATCAGCCCTGGTGTAGACCAAAGCTTTCATAATCAGAGGGAGGAGGTTCTGTTTTTCAGAATGGAAAAAGTTTCTGTAAACACACAGTGCCGATGGCAAACTTACCCGATGATGTGGGGGCGGGGGTGGTGGGGTTGTCGGGCTCATCATGTCTTGATTCTCCATTAGGTTTCCGTAATCTGCCATGCTGCCTTTCAAAGGTAAAGGCGGGGGAACACCAGTCATTTCCAAGCTCGGCATCCCATTCAGCTCCAAACCTGGAAAATGAGGATTCATTAAATCCAATCAGCGTTCTGATTGAGGCTGGTGCAGGGTTACACGTGAGCTCCTGGGTGTGATTTAGGAAAAAAATACCAATGCACACAGCACCTTCCAGTAGAGAGCTTCCTTTATGAGGAGGAGAGAAAGGAGAAGAGGATGGAAGACAAATGATGGAAGCAACCTAGGGCTTTAGGATGCAGACAGCCGCTGGCGCTTCATGGAGGACGGAGGGCTTCTTCAGCCCTGGAGAGCCTACCCTGGTGGAAAAGTACTTCCAATGGGCTTGACAATGGACGTTGGGTCTGCCACGCCAGGCCCAGCGGAGGGAACCCTAGAGACAGAGCCTCATCCCCAGGGGGCTGTGTGCTGCTGGAATCTGTGCATGAGCATGATTTCAGCAACCTGCTACCACTGAGATTCTGGTGTTTGTTCTCAGACAGGGTTGGGTTATATTTGAATGGAAGAATGAAGAACTGGAAAAAAGCATTTAGTAAGCACCTACAATGTGCCAAGGACAGATGGACAGCATGACATAGGAGACAGAGAGTTGGCCTCAGGAAGACCTGGGTTCAAGTCCTGCCACTGTGTAACCTCAGGCAAGTCACTTCATCTCTCAAGGCTTGAGGCAAATCTCTACAATGACAGAGGGCTCCAGCCATCCTGAACTGGCCAAGGGAGTTTCCTCCTGGGAGTTCCCCATAGCAGTGAAACCACTAGTCCAGGCCCTATCCCTATCTCTGTCCTGCAGTGTTCCTGTTATTGGACATCTACATACAAAAGGAAGGTCTTTCTTGCCCTCGAGCAGCTTAAGTTCTAAGAAGGGAAGCCCACTGATGTGAGGTCTTGGTGGCCAGGGAGGGGAGCTTGGGCCTGGGGAGCTATGGAAATGGTGTGAGAGCCACAGAGCAACTGATGGTCATTCCTTCTTGAGAATCGATGGTAATACTGTTATGATTACTGTTAGGGAAACTGTGCAGAGGTCTTAGTAAGCCCAGGCTGCTCCCAACGTAAAGCCCTCTCTTTGTAACACCAACATTCTGTCAGGGACGCTGTATGGGTGTGACTCATTGAATGCTCCCCCTAGAAACATGCCATACTGTAGGCGAGCCAGAGGACAAAGACAACACCATCGATGGGTGCAGGGAGGATGCTGCATACTGCACTGACACGAAAAAATAATGGTGTCAAATACAATAGCCTCAGAGGCCAGACTGGAGGACATCAAGTCTGATCCCCTCATTTTAGAGATGAGCAAGCCAAGCCTCGGGGAGACTGAGGGATTTGCCCAATTTCATAAAGAAAGTGTCAGAGGCGGGGTGTTTTCTCAAAGAGGGATGGGCCAGGCAGTTTAACCAGAGGGAGGGGATAACAGGCATAGAGCCCAATGGTTCACTGGCAACCAAAGTTCTCTCATAGATGGCCATGGAGGAGACGTAGAGGAGAACCATGTGAGATGAGAAGGCCCAGCAGGGCTGTGACCAGTGCTGGTGCCCACACCAACGAGATCCTGAAACCATCAAAGCAAGGGGAGCTTTCCACATGCTGTCCCTGACATGAGACATGGGAGAGCACGTCTATGGTTACTGTCCCATTGATAGCGCTGAGAAAAAGCCCTGAATTGGAAATGCTCATGTAAAAGGTCACCAGTTACTTTCCTTTACAATCTCCTTCAAAACTGAAAGCCCCATTAGTCTATCGAAAGAGGCTATTACTTTGGGTTGATGAAGTTCTAAATACACCAGAAGTGAAAAAGAGGCTTCAGAATTCATGGGGAAAATGGCAATTTTATACCTAGGAGACACAGATCCTCCAGACAGGATGTTTTCTCACTCTTCTTTCTACTGGAGGCTGAAATGAGAATATCTCTATTCCTAAGTACAGAAGGATGAGCATTTTGGCCTAGAGATGCCTTTTTCTATTTTTTCCAAAGGTCCCTTTGATGGAATCCTCCAGGGGAGACAATCACAACTACAGATCCCAAAGCCCCCTCATCATAATGAGGACTCGAAGGAGAAGCCTTAGTGGACATGCTCACGAGTCACACTTACACAGCAACAGAACGTCAAAAAAATGAAAAATGAGGATGGGGGGAGGGGTAGTGCAGAGAATATGGCTTCTGTTTGCTTCCTTCTTCTGGGGCATCTAGGTGACACTGCAGTGCACAGAGCGCTGGGCTTGGAATCAGGAAGACTCATCTACCTGAATTCAAATCTGACCTCAGACACTTACTAGCTGTGTGACCCCGGGCAAGTCCTTTAACTTTGCTCACCTCACTTTCCTTATCTGTAAAATGAGCTAGAGAAGGAGATTGCAAACCATTCTACTGTCTCCACCAAGAAAGGGTCACAAAGTGTTTGAAGAACACATGCTGCTTTCTCCTTCATCCTTAGCTCTCATAAGCACTAAAAAGGTTAATACAATTTCATTATTTGTTCACACCACAACAGATGTTTGGGAAGGGTTACTGTCCTTTCCAGGGGAGGATAAGAAGTGAAAGGACCATGGGAGGGAATTGGAGGAAGAGACGCCAGTCCTGGGACAAAAGGACTTAGAGTCAGAAGGTGACCTGGAGACCATCTGGTCCAACCTCCCACTTTATAGATGAAGAAGGGAAGTGACTTGCTTAAGGTCACACAGGTGTTACATGGCAAAACTAGCATTAGAACTCGGGTGTTGGGACTCCAAATTCAGCCCCCTCCCCACTGAACACGCCGGGTCCCCGAATGCTGAACTCCTGACTTCTTCATTCTATGAGTTATTCAATAGTCCACATTAAATTCTTTGCAATAAATATGTGCTTTCTGAAGCATTAAGTAGAGATCCATTTGGGAGTCTGAAACACGTGAGGTTTCGAATTAAACTTTTACACATGATTCTGCAGTAGTGAGAGGGGAAAGGGACATCTGGTGCTTGTCCTTGAAATAAGGGAAGGGCCTAAGATTCAGCCTGATGAGCTAGAGCTTGGATGCCTCGTGTCTTCCAATGGAATCAAGCATTCATTTGAGACCTCATGAGCCTCCTGCAGAAGAAGAAAGCAGCCCTTACATGCACTGAGAACAATTCAGCACTAGGTCCGGGCTCACAGCATCTTCCCTGCTCCTCCCCCCACCTCCAGGAGACCCCCCACTCACTCGACTGCAGACTGAAAGTCAGCTTGGACCTGGGGGTGATGGGAGGAGGTGTTTGCTGACAAGACGGGGGTGACGGGGACACTGAGAAGCGCCGTTCATTTCCAACAAGGATAACTTGGCTCTTTGGTCTCTGAGGCCTCAGCGGACTGATCTGAGTGGGAAAAAAAGAGAGAAGACACTCAGTGTCCTGACCACATAAACGATGCCTTTTTGGTGCTGAGTGCAGGCTGACTTGCTCTGTTTCTTGGCACAGAATGCAGGGCCATAACAGCATAGATTTCCAGCTGGAAGGGCCCTTCAAGGCCATCTGGTTCAGCCTGGCCATTTTAAAGAAGGGGCCAAGGCCAGGAGTAAAGGGACTTGCCCAAGGTCACTCTGGCAGGGCGTGTCAGAGCTGGTGCTTGACTCCAACGCGCTCACCCTTCACGCGGTGCCTCTCTGAATGGACAAGCCAGACAACCCAGATGGGATGGTTTTCTAAGGGCCAGGAAGAGGACAAACATGCTGCTTAGGGCCCATTCTAGTGTCACTGCTCAGCCCTGCGACACTGGATTTCTTGGCGTTCTCACCTTGTACGTGCTGTCTAGAAACTCCTTAACCACCCGACCCAGCCCGTTCATTCCTTCCTCTTCTGTCCCGTGTCCATTCTGGGAAAGGGACAGCTTTCTTCCTCTTCTTTGCTTTCCCCCCTCCTCGTTTCTGGATCTCCTTGACCTCATCCCCACCTCAGTCATTTCCCTGAGTTTATCAAACCAGCCAGCTTTATTTCTGCATTTCTCACATCTTGGGCTCACACTGAGAGGCCTGGGGGAGCTCTAGCAATTAAAAAATACAAAGGAATTGAAGCAATTACAAAGATTCTTAAACACAGCCACCCATGAATGAGAGGACATAACCTCCATCGCAGGACCAGCACGGTCCTGCTTGATTACGTACTGGACACGGTCCATTTTCTGGAGGGCATGAGTGTGGAGACAGTCTGCACACACGCTTCTCAATCTGTCTCGTTTTGCTCCTTCAACCTGCCCCTTGGGCTCTCCTTTCCCCCTCCTCCCTGCCTCCAGAGGCTGCTGCGGTCTTGGACAGTGGGGCTCGCTGCGTCTGGCCCCCAGCTCTTCTCTTCTCTGGGACCCCCTCTCCCCGCCCCCCCCCAGTTCTAGTCCTGTGCAGGGTCTGGCCCCAGACACACAGTTCTTGGGTGGGTGGGTGCCTTATAGGAAGGAGAAATGTTGGCACTTTTTCACATGCTTTGACAGACTAGATGGGAAGGATTGTGCCTGGCCAAGACCACCCAGAAGACACAGCAAAGAAGAAGGATTTCTCTTTGGCTCCCCCATCCCAGTCCCATCGGCTCCCATAGCTCGGCTGTCACCATCCATGAAGATGAGCTGCAGCCCCACACCTGCCATCTCCAATACTAGATGACCTTCTAAGCTGCCATGGGGCTGTCAGGGAGACAGACCTGGGGGCCAATCTCACCTCTGACATTCGCTAGTTCTGTGACCTGGGTAAGTCACTGAATTCTCTGAGACTCAGGCAGCAATCTGAGATCAGTGTCCTGAGTCACAGAGGGGTGGTGATCTGTTTCCCCAGGTCTCGCACTGGGAGTTCCTCACAGTGACCATTTCTCAGATCTTTTCTCTCTCTGCCTGCATTGTATGATCCTGTTTTCTCTCCTTTATATTTCCAGAGGGGAAGGGGATGCCCCAATATCTCAGAAGCCTGACCCAGCTCTGGGATTCTCGCTTTCTGGCTAGAAACAGACCTTCCTTGGAAACAAGTCCATCACAGAAACATTGGTCTACAGTTCCCTGTGAAGCCATAAATATTGCTGTGTGTTTCCAGGGAGCTGTAGTCTCCAGTTAATTTCACACTGACGGAGCGCCTGCTAAGTACAGAACACTGTGCTGGGCTCTCGGGGAGAGAGGAGATCGAAAAGCAGCTTTTCTGCATAGCCACAGAAGGGGGAAAGCACTGGGCCAGCTGTGAGGCTTCACTTTTGCTGAATCTCCTCTTCTTCAGCATCCATTTTTAATCTCAACAAACTTACAGAACAGCCAGCGTGGGGATCTGGTTGGTTTTTATTTTCTTTCTGCCCAAGGCAGGGGTGGGTGGAATAAAGGGGGCAAAGACTAGGTGGAAAAAGAGGATGACGGAGGTATCTGTTTTTACAATTCAGCAAACAGAGCAGAAGGATGGCTGGAAGGAAGCCCAGACAGGCAGGACAGCTTTGAAAGCTACAGGCTGAATTCATTGGGTTTATGTACAAGCCTTCATGTCTGCTCTGCCACATATGTGGAAATGCTCATCGTACTTGGTGTTTGTTAAAGTCAGAATGAAAGAAACAACTCCCAAGCCCTGCCTTAGGAAGCCAGTGCCCACACAGGGTCACCCATCTGGAGCTGCAAGGGGCCTCTGGGGTCACCTGGTCCAACCCCTTCATTTTACAAGTGGGGAAACTGAGGCCCAGGCAAGTGACGTGACTTGCCCAAGGGCACACAGGGAAGGAGTGGAACAGCGGATCTGGACTGGGGGTCTGAGACTCTGTGGCTCTTTCCATTGCTTCCCATTGCCATCTTATCCATTTGACAGATACGGAAGCTAAAGGCCGGAAGAATGGAGTAACTTCTCTGAAGAGGGGGCGAGAAGGGGGCCGTTTGATTCCAAAGCCCGCGTCCCTTCCACCACGCCATGCTGACGGCCAGAAGGCGAGGCACCAGGTAGAGGCTGATGGCTGACCCCAAGCAGCAGCTCTCCAGGGACGAGCGCTAATGAAGAAGGCCCTGGAGGAGGAGGGCTTCTGAGAGAAGGCGCAGGACAGACCGAGGGCTTCTGCCAGACTGGCACTGGGTTTTCTGGGAGCTCAGGCAAATGCACAAACCCCCAAGGTGGCATGCAGAAAGCCCAAGCACTCTGCTGCAGAAAGCCCATGTCTCCTGGCCTTAAATGCAATAAGGGATTTACCCTGGGAGGTTTTTGTAGCATTCTGGCTTACTCGAGCAGGAAGCTCACCAAGGACACAGAGCCCTTCAACGTCCAAGAAAGGGTGACACCTAGAGGCAAACTCCAGAGGCTGGCGGGAGGGGCGTTCTCAATAATCAGCCAATGAATCAATATTTATGAAGCACCTTTGTGTTCCAGGCACTGGGTGGTTGTCTAGGCATTGCTTGAATACCTCCAAGGATGAGACGCCCATCACCCAAGGATGTCCAATCCACTCTGGGCAGGGTTGATTTTTAGGAAGTTTTCCCTTTCATCAAACAAAGAAGCCTCTTTCCAAGGCAGTCCTCCCAGTACATATAGGGTGTGGGGAGGCCACAAACATCTCTGTTCCTTTGCTGGAATTACCCTGAGGCCAGTGATTGCCTTGGACCGTCATCTCTAGCGATTCATTTTTGGCCCATTCCTGTGATTTCCCTGGTATTAGGAGCTCCCAGCCAGGAAACTCTCAAACCCCATGCAGAGCAGCACCTGGTATGTGGCTGACGGTCCCTGATTACGAAGGGACTTGTGTGTGGTGTGGCCTGGCCACTGATGTGTCATGGAGAAGACACTGACTCGGAGGCTGACTTTCTATCCCCCCATGCTGTCTCCTCTGGGTCTTTTCTGGCTCATGGAGGTCTTCCTAAAATGAGCTGTTACCCTGCTCCTGATGGGGTCTGTGCAGTGCAGAGTACAGAGGGACTGTCACCTCCCACACCCCAGAAACAACAGCTCTTAGTGTAGCCTCAGGTCATGGAGGCTTCCTTGGCTTCCACAGCACATTGTTGGCGCATAGTGAACTGGGGTCCATTAACAGTCCCAGATCACTTTCATCATCTGCTGTCTAGCTGTGCTCACCATCTTGTACTTGTGAAGTTGATTTTTTAACCTTGCTATAACTCAAATATAAAACTTTATATCTGACGCTCAATTCTATTCCATTTTGTCTTGTCAGAGTGTTGTTCTAACTTGTCAAGATCTTTTTGCATCCTGCCTCTGCCATCCAACGTGTTAGCTTGCCTTCTTGGCCTGGTGTTACCCACAATTTTGATAAATAGCCCTTTGTCCAACTCAAGATAACGACGGACCATAGAACAAAGCCAAGACCTATGACACTCCAACCCTCGGCACCCACTGGAACTGACAGTGAACACATACTGAACACACCTTGGGGCCGACTGTTAGCTTACCCAGCATCTCTTACCTGTCTGGCTCACAGCCCTCCATCTCTCCCAAAGAACAGCACGCCACTCTGATCGAACAGTTGGCTAGAATCTAGACTCTGACCCAGCCCTTCCTGCCAGTGCCAGCTAGCAACCCAGACACAAATAGTGAGCTGGGACCATTTCACCTTCATTTTCCCCAGTGTCTCTTTCAATCCCAAATGGGATGGAAGCAGACACCACCTTTGAAGGCTTCCACCCGGCTTCTGGCCAGCAGAACCCAAAGACACTGGCTTCTTCCTCCTCAATTACCGTTTCAGAGAGGATCACCGCCTCAGACGGCTGCAGAGAAAGGTCGGAGGGCTTAAATTCTTTATCAAATATCTCTTGGTGTTTGCTGTTCCTCTTTTCCTTCTTCTTGTCCTTCTTCTCTTTATCAAGGTCATCCTTATCCAACTTGTCCTGGGATCTCGAATGCATCTTTTTTGGCAGGAGGGGCTCCAGAACAAACCTAAAGGGAATGTGGTCAGCTCTGATCAATTAAAAGATTGACTACAAAGCACACGACGACAGATTTTTTTTCTCCTAAATGCAAAAATCACTCAAAATTCAGTTGAAGGACTTAATGGGAACAGCAGAAGTTGGCCAGGTCAGAAATGATTTATAGAATGTGATGATTTTGATGAAAAGAAATACTATTTGGCATTCTAGGGATGACAGGTTGAAAATAGCAAATCTCATGGTACCATTACAGCAACATAGGACAGGGATAGGGTCAACAGATCTGGTTTCAAATCCCACCTCAAACACCCCCCCTCTCCCTGGGTCTTTCCTGATCCCCCCACGTGCCTAAACTAGCCTCTTTAACTGCTTTGCATAAATTATATTTGTGTTGCATATATTTTGACATGTATTTGTGGTCTTCCCCAATGGAACACGAACTCCTTCAGAGCAGGAATGATTTCATTCTCTGTGCCTGTATTTCTAGCACGAAGCAGGTGCTTGGCATGTAAGAGACCCTTAATACTCATTGATTGATTGTGACTGCAGACAAAGGATTCTCCCCCTCTGGGTCTCAATTCCTTCATCTGTAAAATGAGGAGTTATCCTGATGACCTCCAAGGTTCCCTCTTACTTTAAATCCATAAATCCAATACCTGTAGTGCCCATTTCACAGGTTTGTCAGGAGGCTCAAAGGAGGTCAGCTCTTATAGTTAAGATTAAAAGCCACCATCAGTGGAATCCGATAGGTACACAATACACAGTAATAAATGATCATAGTAATCTAGTGTTTGACAAATCCAAAGACCCAAGATTTTGGGACAAGAAATCACTTTGACAAAAATTGCTGGGAAAACTGGAAAGCAGTTTGGAAGAAACTAGGTATAGACAAACATTTCACACTGTATACAGATATAAGGTCAAAATGGGTATGTGATTTAGACAGAAAGGGTGATATCAAAAGCAAACGAGGGAAGCATGGCATAGTTTACCTGTCAGATTTATGGATAAGGGAAAAATTTATGACCGAATGAAAGATAGAGAGCATTATGGGATGGAAATGGATAATTTTAATTACATAAAATTAAAAAGTTTTTGCTCAAACAAAATCAATGCAGCCAAGATTAAAAGGAAAGCAGGAAACTGGGAATTTTTTTTAACATCATTTCTCCGATAAAGGCCTCATTTCTCAAATATATAGAGAACAGAATTTCCACATCATCACCTCCCTACCCCTCGCCTCCAAATGCTTTTTCAGCTCCTTTACGTGTGTTGTCTTCCCATTAGACTGTAAGCACCTCGAGGACAGGGACGATTTTCTTTTTTCTTGTCTTTGTATCCCCAAAGCGTAGCACACTGCCTGGTACATGGTAAAGGCTTAATACATGATTGTTACTTGCTTAAATATTGGCTTAAATGCATGTATGCCGGGAAAAAATGAATGAATGAATTAAAAAAAAAACTACAATCAACTGCGACTCCTCATCTCTCACTGTTATGATAAATTTGGCATTTAAGGTCAATCTACAAATGTAACCTGCTCTCTCCAATTGTTTTTACACATGCAGCAGCATTTAAGTGCATTGAAACAAAAACACCTTATGGGCCAAAAGCAGAGGGGAAGCCACCTCCCCATTTCTTTGCAGAGGTGGAGGAGGATGGGTGTGAAGGAATGTATACTGGTCCCAGTCTCCGTGTGTGTTCCACAAGCCTGGCGTCCCCCTCAGCAGGAAGAGCTGCATCCTGTAGGTGCTGGCCCTCTATGGACTCCAGCTACCCACCCCTCTCTCTGGTCATTGGTTGGAGGGTCTCTCTTGCTGCTGACATGCAAGAGATTCATACCAGCATCACTGAGAAAATCAACTTCCCTCTTGGAGATCAAATTTTTAGAAAGAGGCATCTTAGCATGTGAGTGACTTCAAAAAAATAGAAACTATTTTGTGCATATTTATTTCAAACATCTGCAACCTCTTGGGATGCAGTCAGCCAGCCAGCCATCAGGGTACACCAAATCTGGGGAGCATTTCAGATGGACTAACATTGGGAGAGACCAAGGCATGCACCTAAAACTGACATGGGAAAATCTGCTGGAGATGAAGACGGTGGTGAGAAGCCATTCACACCAGGCTTCTCTAGAATCCCTTTCTGTCTCAGGTTGGGCACTGAGTTAGGGGGCACCAAACGCTCCCTTAATGGTTGCTAAGGCACAGCATGGCTAAAAGGCAATGATGATTGAAAAAGAACTTAATTTCTTTTGAACTTTTGAGCTCCTTTCATCTAAAGTAAAGGCATTTTCTCTTTAAACATATAAATGTAACTTCATAGGTTGTTTATTAGATGAAAGAAAAAATTAGCCAAATGCAAAATAAGAGTTTTTCTTTAATTTGTGAACCTCCCATCTGTGAGTCTGTGGTTGCATGGGCTCAGCCTTTCAGGACTTCATATTTCATTAGACATAGTTTCTATCAATGTCCTCTTAGAAAGCTTGTTTTTCTTCCATGAGATAGAATGGACACGCATTTAGATTCTCACTTTACAGGGAAGGACACTGAGGCTTTGAGAGTGACGTGTCTCACCTGGTGTCACTCAGCTGGCTGGGAACTTCCAGCACTGTCCCCTCTCTGCCACCCTGGCTAGACACATAGCTCTTCGCCATTTTTTCTCTTCCTTCAAGCGTGGACATTTTGACTTATTTTTCCCATCCCATCCTTGGCTCCAACTTCCCCGTCATAGCTGGGTTAGAGGGAAAGGAGAAAAGCACAGGATGACAGTGGAACTGAAAGGCCACCTCCAGGTCACTGTGTCTGAGTCCTCCAGTATACAGATGGGGACACTGAGGTGCAGAGGGCGTGGTCACACAGGCAGAATCTGGAATCCAAGTCTAGTGGCCATTCCATCACGCTCATGCAGCTGAAAGGGATGGGGCTGTGAAGAGGCTGGATTTTGGGGAGGCACTGAGCAGTAAGAGAGGGTCCAGAACACGGTTTGGTTCTGGATCCAGTGGCCTTCAGGTTGAATCATCCCTCTGTCTCCTGCCTCGGATGAGTGACGTGACTTCTTTTGGACTTCAGTTTCTTCATCTGCAGAATGAGGGGGTTTGGACCAGCTGGCCTCCAACATCTCTTCCTGTCCTACATCTACGATCCTACCACATGACCTGGGTTTAAACCCCAGCTCTGCTGCTGATTACCCCCATGTCTTTGGGGAGGTCACCTCACCTCTCCGAAACTCAGTTTTTCTCCTCTGTAAAATGGGTGGGTGGGGGGTTGTCTAGATGGCCCCTGAGACCCTTCCAACTCTTCATCTGTGGCCTCTTTGAACCCCCAGATTTATTATTCTTTATCTTGTTGAGCCTCCAAGATGGAGGTATGGTAAAATGGACTTTTCCCTTCAAAGACCTTGCCTTGACTGAGCTGGTCATAGATGATGTGGCCTCTCCCTCTGCCCATGTCTCAGTATGGATGAGATGGTAGACTGCCCAAAGGCAGCCCACTACTGCTCCCTCCAGGAAGATCTGGACATTCATCCAAATGGATACATAATGACAACCTAAATTCTCCAGCAGAATGGAAGCTCCTTGAGGGCCGGGACAGGCTTTCATTTTGCCTTTGGGTCTCCGGAATCCAATACACGGCTGGCACATAGAAGAGGCTCGAGAGTCTACAGCTGGCAAGGAGCTCAGAGGCCTCTGAGCACAGCCCTATCATTTTACATAAGAGGAAACTGAGGCTCCGGGAATCAGAGGGATTTGTTGAAGGTCACATAGGCAGGGAACATCTTGTTGAATGAATTTATAGCCCTGTGATATCAATGATGATCAGTGGAGATAGCTATTTGCCTAACTGGAATCTTCCTGCATGTCTAAATAAGAATTACTTTTTATATCTTGGGCTACTTTAGAGACCTCTGTATTTTTTTTTATTTTCTAGATTTAAAAAACTCAAAATCAATGAGTCAGGCTAAGAATTGATTCTGGTGACAAGCCAGAGCCTGTGGAGACAACAAACCCATGAAATGTCGACTGGCTCGGGAAGTGACGTGGGAGAGTGGGTCATGGTCTGAACTTCTCACATTATGAGAAGCACCTGCCAACAGGATGACCTTTCCTTTTCTGCTGACCTCTGGCATTGTGGACCCCACTTGGAGGTGGCAGGAAGAGGCAGGAAGAACCGCCCGGGGTGATGGCTCCAAAGTGTAACAAAAGGCAGCCCGTGAATCGAGCTGGGCTTCTGCAAAAGGTTACATGAAAGCCTCCCTGGGAGAAGGGACCACGCAGGCTGCGAGGGCTGGGAGCTGGGCTTGGCCTATTCTTCTGAAAATGTCTCCACATCGCAAAGACATTTTCTTTTGCAGAACATCCAGGGGCTGCTCTCAATTGCAGCCAATAAAAACTTAGCCAAACTCGCCTTGGGGTTGTCTAGGGGGAGGCTGGAATGAAATTCCTTTAGCAAACTGGCCTGGAATGATAAGTACACAGGGTTTAAACATGGCTAAATTGAAAGCTTCCATGTGTGGGTCATCTTTGGAGGAAAAGCATACATTAAACTGATGATGAAAAGAAAGTTATAACCATTTTTGAGGTGGTTAGCACATGAGGAATAAAAAGTGAGATGTATCAGTACTGCAGCTATTCTTGGGGGTTGGAGAAAACCGGGGACCTCTGCAAAGTTGGGCCCCGTGGTTGGGAACCCTGCTTCGAAAGGAATCTGGATTTTAAACCCTCTGGGGTTATACCACCCCCTCCACCCCCAGGGCTGCCCTGGAGGTGGGTGACAATATCTCACCTCTGATGCTCTGTTTTGAGAGGAATGAGTGGAAATAGTCTCTGTGTCTGGGCTAATGAAAAAATCACCTGACTTTCCCTGGATGACAGTAAGATGATTCTCAAAGCATGAAGATCTTACCCATCAGGCTTTGGGATGTTTTAAATAAATGACATTTAACATGGGTCAAACCTGAGTATCAGTGTTTCCAGAAGACTGCAGGTAAAATCTAGACTTTAGAAGTCACTGAGCCCAGGATCCAAGTCCTAGAGAGGGGATGTGACTGGTATACGGTGACAGGGTAGCAAACGAATTCACACTTGGGTCTTCTAACCCCAGGCCTCCCAAGTCTTTCATTTCTACTGAGTCTTGTGTCCCTCCAGGCTTTAAATTGCAAAGACCTCTCCTTAACACACATTCTGGATTACCCCGAAATATCACAGTCATGTACACCTGCCTCTTCTTTATCACTGAGCTAGAGAAAGAAAAAGGGAGCTAGTGGGGCATTTCTGGATGACAGGCCAAAAGGAGCGAGTGAGGCTCGTCTTGGCTGAAGGATGAGAATGTCATGGCAACCTCATCATCTTACATCAGTCTAGAAGAGTCCTCCCCAAGACTGTAACAGATGTAAGAAATGATGCCTATAAAGTAGGCAGAGAATAGTGGGAATGGAAGAAGTGTCAGAGAGAATCAGGAAAAGTATGTAGGATGATGGTCATGATGGAAATGGAAAGGGGAAGAAAAAAATAAAGGAAATGCTGTTGAATTAGAAGAAAGGACCATGACCTTGGAGAGGAGAGAAGATGGACCTTTTCCCTTCCTCGTGGGGGAGGGGAACACAGCATCCTCTGTCAGCCCCAGCTGATGGGCTGCTGGCATTGGCAGAACTATGGTTTGTTCTCTCTTTTCTGTTCCTGGCTATGAAGTGACAGAGTCAGGGGTAGGGATGCAGGGAAAGATATACGTGGAAAGGAAGGTTTTATGAAAATACAGGCTGTGAATACTTAGCTAAACCACTGCCCAAAGCTGGGAGGGTGCTGAGCAATGGCGACCAGTGGGATGGCTGCGGGCTGGCCCTGAGCTGATTTCAGTCGGCCCAGCTCCCCTGAACTCAAGGGTGGGACTTCTGGAGGCTCAGCTGATAGGTGAAGGCAGCACCTTGGATAAAAATCTTCTTAAGATGCAAGCAGGAGCTGCCTCACTCTCTTCACCAGAGCCCATGGGACATAATCTGACCTTTGTGGAGGACTCGGGGTCAGTATGAACATCAGTTTCTCCCTGGCCTATGACCTAGTGGGGCCCTCAGTACCATTGGTAGTGTGTGTGTGTGTGTGGGGGGGAGAGTCTACCAGCTACCAGATGGTGCCAGGCTACTGTATTTTGGGTGACTGCATCTGCACAGTTCTCTGCTGGAAGACCTCTTCTGTCATGGCTGTCCTTCTCCACCCCTGGAGAACAAGGTCCTAAGGCTGGAGATCTGGAGCTGGGAGGGGCCTTTGGGATCACTTAGTTCACACTTAGCTCCTATTACAGGGGCTTTAACTGAGGCCAGCAAGATTAAGCGGCTTGCTCAAAGTCACACAGGAGCTAGAATCAGCCTCCCCACCCGGCATTCCGTCAGTGAGGCGGCAATCCCCCCTCTGGGAGAGTCTGGATGCAGAGCGCAGAGTGCAATGTGCAAAGGCCAGTGAGGCTCTCAGAGCAGAGAGGAGGTTGTGCTAATCCAGATGAAATTTTCATACTCATAACGCATTTCTTCTTATAATGAGCCGGGCTTAATCATGTTCCAGTGCCAGGATACAGCTATTCCACTGGTCGTTATTACTTACTAATAACGGCAGCGGGGTGGCGCAGTGGACAGAGTGCTGGGTCTGCAGTGAGGAAGGCCTGAAGCTAAAATCCGACCTCAGACACTGGCTGTGTGACCCTGGGCAAGTCACTTCACCTTGCTCAGCCTCAGTAGAATGGGGATAATAATAGCATCTCCCTTAAGGGTTGTTGTAGCATAAAATGAAATAATATGAGTAAAGCACTATGTAAAAAGCTAATAATTAATAATAACAATTATATGTAATATGGTATATTCTATATGTTATCATAATAATGATCCTTATCATTTTTGCCTGATCACATTTGGTCTGCCTCTACAATGCTCGTATTTCATAAAATGATTGCTTGTACATTAATGTAATACACTCTTTCAGGATTTTATTGGTTGACATCAGTTGCTTCCACCATCAGAACTCCTGGTGGATTTCAGTCACTCAAGTGAGAGTGGAAAGCACACTGGAATTGTCACCAACAGGACCCGTGTTCGAATCTCAGCTCTGTCACCTACTACCTGGCTGGTGCAAGGCCAGTTGCTTCCCTGTATTCTCCTCTCCAAGCCTCAGTTTTCTGCATCTGTAAAACGAAGGGCTTGGCCTGGAGGCCTCTGGGTGCCTTCCCGCTCTGAATCTTTGGTCTCAGCGTCTAAATGGAGGATGCCATGACTATGTAGAATTGCCCCAGAGCTGCTAAAGGCAGAGCAGGGCAGCCACGGCTCTGCTCCTCGGGGCCCCCTTGTGTTCAGTGGTGGAACCGGAATCATTCCGCTTGGTCTTGTGGCCAGTGAACCTCCGATCCCAGCTGTAGATGGGACTCCCCTACATGGGGAGAAGGCTGAGAACCCAGCTCCGGTTTATCACAGGGAGGCTGACTGTGCTACCTTCCAGCTATCGCTGGCCCTGAACGCACCAAGAGTGGATGGAAAGTTGAAGGGAGCATGGCGGGAGGATGGAGCATGGGGGTGCCAGCCAACACGGAAGACCACCAGGCTGGGCCACCCTTTCCTCTGGAGAGCGCAGCGGCTGGGCAAAGCCAGCCCCGCACAATTACCTTCCCACCTTTCCCTAAGGGCTGGGGCACATTCTGGGGCTCAGATGGCAGAATCAGCCCTGACAAACCAGCCCAAGGTTTCAAAGACCGTTTAGAACCAGGGCACTGGGAGGACCCTCCATGGGAGATCTGTGGGAGTAAAAGTACAGGTACTGCCCAGGTGCAGACGGGAGGCAATAATGCACCTGCCAGGGGGAGGAGAAGCAATACTGATGAGACTACGTGCCCCTCAAAGGCTTCAACAATGAAACCAGGGCAGCGCAAGCCCTCCCAGCACCAGAAGGGCCCTCAGCCACCCTCCAGTCTGAGCTCTAGCTGAACAAGAATTCCGATTCTGGCATTTCCAGGAAGGGGTCACCCAGCCTTTGCCCGGAGACCTCCAGAGAGAGAAAACTGCACAGTGCCAGGAGCACCCCAGCGCACTTTAGGGTAGGTCCAAAGATGAACAAGTGTGCTTACATCTAGCCTCTCCTGAGACTGGTCAGCAGAGCCGATGGAAACCCTCTGCTACAAGACAGTTCTTCAAAGACACAACACAATTCTTAGTCTTCTCTTCTAGAGGGGAAACATCCCCAATTCTTTCAACTTTTTTTCAGGTCCCTCCCCCCCATTCTGCGTTAGAGCCTTCTTACCCATCAGAGCCAGGTCTGGAAGGGGTGCTATCTGAGGACATCGAAGAGACTGACGCGACCGACAGGGGCCTGGAGGAGGAGGGCATGGTGAAGGAGCGCACCATGGACCGCGGGCGACTGCCTCGTCTGTCGTCCATCCCCGAGGGCTGCAAATGAGAGGACCGATGTTTATGCAGCTGTGAGCACTGGTAACTGGATGGATTTCAGAATTATGCTTGGAGTCAGAGGCGGTGCAGTAATTAGAGTCCTGGGATATCAAACTGGCAGGTCTGGTACAAAACTCACCTTCAACACTTACCGGCTGTGTGACCCTGTGCTCTGGGGAACCCCCACTGCAACAGAGGCTGGCCTGGAGGAACTGAAATCAAATGAAATCCCAGGTCTGGCCCTATGATCACCGGTCAAAATTCTTTACAGGACAGAATTCCATTTTCCTCTGAGTGTGACCCATCCACACTACCATAAACAACATGGATTACAGCCCTCAGAGCCAAAGGTCTTCCATCAGGAAATGACATCCAAAGCAGCTTTGGCATTCAGCTGGGAGAAACCAGAAACTCTTCTGATTAACTTTCCTTTTCTCCCCACTGAATAATCCTCCATCGGAATTCGTCATTTGTTAGCAATAAGGTGTTCAGCCTTTTTCCAAACTGCAGCCACTGGTGTGCGTCCAGGGACTCCCCCAGCTGAACTGCTTCAGCTTTCTTCATTCAAAGTAGTTTTCTTTGCGATACTCTGCAGCTCGTAGCCCTGTGGGGTTAGCTAGTGCAGGCGCGAGCATCCCTACTTTACGGAGGAGGACATCGGGGCTCCGAGGCTGGTCTGAAATCAGTGTCTGGGAAGGGGCAGAGTGGGGACCTGAACCCAAGACTCCAAGAAAGAGGCAGATATTTTGTACTGCAATACAAGGTTCTTCAGGGCAGAGGCCAGATCTTATTTAGAGTCGGTCCCCCATCACGCCTCTCAGACAGTGCTCTGTACACACTAGGGGCTTAATAAATGTTTCTTGAACGAACAAACTCTTTCCACCAGATGATAAAGCTCTAAAGGGCCTGGCAAGATTCCTTGGCAAATCAGAAACCCAAGTGCCTGGGGGTCCAGTCCCTGATGGGAAACTCTCCATTGTTTCTTTGACATGATTTTGTGTTACTGAGACCTTTATGTCACTGGATGTAGTTAATATTAATGACCTCTTGGTTTCAATTCCACTCCATTCACCAAAAAGCACCCACTGTGCACAGAAGCCCTAAGAAGGGCCCGAGAAGATACAGTAAGGACTTTGATTGGGGAGCTCCGTGGGAGAGTACAATTCAGTCCCGTCTCTAAAACCATTCCTCTTTCCTGGGACATGTTTCCTCCTGATCAATTGCTATTGACAAGTCACTTAAAAACCTGGTCACTTTTCCTTCAGATGACACAGAGTCACGGAAAATGACCACTTCTTAAGAGAAGTGGGCATCGTATCAGAAGGTGTCAACATCTCTATCATAATTATACCCATTTCTGCATTTTTAATCCTTAAGATCCTGGCCAGCCTTGCAAGGAAGCTCATGTTTGGCCTCTCACAGGGCTGGGACTTGCTGGGAACAGCCCCCCCCCCCCCGGTTAGAACTAGGCCCTGTGGGCTCCAGAGGAAGGATCATCAGTCCAAAATCTTGTGCTCCTTAGAGTGTGAGCTCCTTGACCCTTAATGGCCTTGGCTTCCTTTTACCCTGCTCCCTGCCCCCTTTAGTCCCCCCTCAGCAACCCTACAGGGGGCTCAGCTCTGGGCCTATGGGCTGGACTTGAGTAGATGCCAACAGCACTTTCCACGTACAAAGAAAACCGGTCGCTTGAACACCTGATTTCTTCACATGAATTCAGACCCAAGTGGGGTCAAACCTTGGGCACACGTGACGTTGGCACTCAGACTCTCCTTGGCACTCGATGCTGATTTTAACAAGTGGCAAACAGCACTGTTCAGAGATTCTGACTTTGGTGAAGGGCCCTCCAACCAGACCCACGGCAAGAAAAAACCCTGATTTCTGAGAGTCTCTTCAGCAGCAGGGCTTCGGGCTGGGCTCCCGGGGCCATGAGGCGCGGCTTGTCAGGCTGCCAGACAGATGCTGGGAGGCGGCTCTCTCCAAGGTTTGGTAGGGGCTGGCCTAGCCTGGCCCAAAGCTAAGAGCGCACTGGCTCCCCCAGGGTCCTTTGGTCCTCGGTGCAAGACCTGGCACCTTCTCCAGAAAAGTCCCGCCTGGGTTCCCTGTATCACTTTCCCTCTCGGACCTCACGAGGCCCTTGTTCAGACCCCATTTTATGCATGAGCAAGTGATACTGCGTGACAATGAGCTGTCTCAGCGATTCCTCTCCATCCTCTGCTAGACTGCAAGCAGCCTGAGGGCAGGGAACACCGCCGCTCCTCCACCACCACTCAGCTGATCTACCCGGAAATCCAAGACATTGCTCTGTCGGGTAAATCTATCTCAACAGAAAAAAAATGTGTCAAAGTATGTAAAGGTGAGCCTCAGATAAACGCGCTCACAGGGCCGCTGGTTCTGGCTCGAGACCAAAGGACGCTCCAGCGAGGGGCCGAAGGGGGAGGGGCGAGCCCGAGGCGGCCTCCCCGCCCCAGGCCCCAGCCCTCCAGGAGAAAGGGAGGAGAGAGGCTGGGATCAAGAAGGGGAAGACGCTGGTGATCCCAGGTCCTTCCCCGGGCCCCAGAGATGGAGACACCTTCAAATGGCAGCAGGGAACACAAAGATTTCCTTGGTTCCTCCTGTATTCTGGGCCCCTCACCCCTAGAGGCAGGTAGGACACACACACACATACACACACACATTCAGACATACACACACTCACACACGTACACACACACACTCACACACACACGCACATACATACTCACACACATACATACACACACATTCAGACATACACACACTCACACACGTACACACACACATTCAGACATACACACACTCACACACATACACACACACATACACACACTCACACACGTACACACACACACTCACACATACACACACGCACATACATACTCACACACATACACACACATACACTCAGACATACACACATACTCACACATACACACACTCACACACTCTCACACATACACACATGCACATACACACTCACACACACATACACTCAGACATACACACACACTCACACATGTACACTCACACACATACACATGCACTCAGACATACATACATATATACGCACACACACACACACACACGTATTTATGATTCACATATACAGAGAGACAAAGCAGCCTGGGGGGTTGGAGGGGTATACTAGCTGCCTCCCTCAGGTGGTGTACCATCTTGAATGAAGCCATGGATTCCTGCAGAGGGAGGTGGGAAGGAAGTGCTTTCCCGGCAGAGGGGACAGCCAGCATATTGTCTCCCCATGGGAATATAAGCTTCTGACTTGGTATTCCCAGTGTATTACAGAGCTCCTGGTACATAGTAGAAGCTTAATAAATGCTTATTGATTGATGGACTAATTAATCGATTGAATGATTAATCAGGATAACTAGTCAGCTGTCGGGGAGCTGTTCAGCCTGGAGAAGGAAGGTTCAGGTGGAACACGATGGCCATCTTTGAGTCTTAGAAACATCCCATGGGAATGATCAGGCTTGTCTCTGCATGGCCCCAGAACTGAGACCAATGGGTCCAAGTAACAGAGAGGCAGATTCAGACTGGATGTAGAGAATGTCTTCTCCAACGTTGTAGATGCTTGCACATGTATGAGCTATAACAGATTGCTCGCCATTTTGGGGAGGAGGAGTTAGAGGAGGGAGGAAGGGAGAAAAATTTGGAGCTGAAATTCTTATAAAAAATGAATGTTGAAAATCGTCTTTACATGTAACTGGAAAAAAATAAAATACTATTTTTTTTTAAAGCAACGTCTTCCTTACAACAAGAGCTCTTGCAAAATGGAACGGCTCCCTCCGGAGGTACCGAGTTCCCCGTCGATGGAGGGCCACAAGCAAGGGCTGGTGACATCTGTCAGGTACATTGCAGAGGGGCTCCTTGTTCAGGTCCAGGTTGGATCCGGCAGCCTCAGAAGTCCCTGAGGATGGCCTGAGAGGGCTCCTGTGAGCTGCTACCTACCTGTGCATTCCCTCCCACCCTCTTAGTCACAGGAACAGGAGGGGCTCCTTCACCTTCCCATGAGTGAAGATGTGCATCAACCAGAGCTCCCCTCTCTCCCTCGCTCTCCACCCCCACTGGCCATTTCCTTCCACTGAACTCCACCACAGAGAACCTCACCCCCCCAACTCTAAAGACATCGCCCAACCCCGCACTGCTCACCATGGTCCGGACGCCATACTGCTTCTCGACCTTCTCCTTCAGCTGCCTGAAGCAGGCTTCCATCCGCTCATGAAATGGCCTCAGTGCTTCCGTGACTTTCTCTCCATGAATCCTGATCCCCTCTGCCAAAAATGGAATCTGAAAAAAACCAAGAGCTTGATGGCAGGTTTGCCTGTGATTGACCGAGGGCACCAGAAACTTGGAATGACAGCCATGGTTGAAAAAGAAAAGCAAAATGAAAATAGAGGGTCACACAAAGAAAAATCAATTGGCAAATAAACTAGGCTACTTGGCTGGATGTAGCAGGTGCTTAATTAAGCCCATCAAGAGTCAGACTAGATGAGCCAGAATTCGAGGGCCATGGGGTGGGAGCGGAAAGGTCCTTGGTGCGCATCCCTGGGCCCCCTCCCTCACCGAGGCCTGGAGGTACATCCCTGCGGCCCCCTCACCAACAGGGGCCTGTGGGTGCATTTCCCCCATCTCCCCCACACACCAAGGTTGCTGTGAGGATCAAATTTGACAACACATAAACTATTTGTAAAACAGTGGTTTGCTGACCTGTAAGTATTGCTAAGTGCTAGCTATTATTTTATTGTTATCTCTGAGGAGCATGTAAGCTCCTTGAGGCCAGGTCCTTGGCCTCTTTTTGTATCCTAATTAGCACAGTGCCTCATAAACATTAATAATTTATTTTAATGACGATTCCATAACATATTATTATTATTATTGTCGTGACAGACTTTTCATTGATCTAGTCCAAACTCCGTTCCTCCTCCATCAGGCTCAGAATCCAGAATATTCCTGATTCCAGTCAGTCCCTGCCCTCCACTCCTGGGTATTTACTTTGTCTCTGTCTAGGACTTCGGCAGTAATGCCCAGCTGTTCTTCCCCAATAAAATGGAAACTCCTTGAAGGTAGGCGCTATTTCATTTTTGGCTTTGTATCCCTTAGAATACAACAAGGTGCTCTGCATGTAGCAGGTGCTTCATTAATGCTTGGGGAATTGAGTCAAATTTTGCCCGTGAACCTAACTGGGGTCTCACAAGTCTCAAGTATCAGAGCTGACATCCCAACTGTCGGCACCCTGCCCACCTCGGATCTGGAAGCACTGCTGCTGGCGTCCCGGCTTGCTGCAGCCTGACCCGGGCTGACAACCGTCAGCTTAAGGGTCCCAGGACAGACTCATCTGAGACGAGCAGCTCTCTGGGCTCTTGGCTCCCTGCAGCCTGCTCTGCTGTTGAAAGGGCAAGTCCCCGGCACGGCGTTCTTAGCCGAGGCAGCTGTTTCTGCAGCCGACAGTCCTTCAAAACTAAACGTCCTCATTCTCTGTGATGTGTTGGCCTGAGCCATCGAGGTTCTTATTTTGAAGGGAAATTGGCCTTCTCCAGCCAAGGCTGCCATCACTGGTGGTTTGGAGTGTGGACAGGGGCCTGACCTTTAAAAGGGTGTCCAGGCAGAGACTGTCCTTGCCATAGTGTCCTAGACAAGCCATGACTTAACTCTCTCAGAGGCGCAGTGAGAATGAGCACTGGTTCTCAAGTCCAAGAACTCTGGCTCAAATCTTCCCTCAGGCACTTACTACCTCTGGACTGTGGGCAAGTCATAACCCCTCTGGGCCTCAGTTTCCCCATGAAGGGCCTGTGAGGTGACCTTGGAGGTCTCCTTTACTCTGAAGCTGCTGCCTGCTACTGATGTGACCCTGAGCACGGCGTCCACTCTCCCCAGTCCTTTGCTTCGTCATCTGTCCGACAAGGCCGCTGGACTTGGGGCCTCTATGTAGCTGTGGCTCGCCCGTGGTTCGGAGTCAGAGCATTGAGCTAAGAGGCCTCCTCTTCATATTTCATAATTAATTTGCAGTGCTGATTAAAAACAGAGTTTTCTAACATGACAGAGCAGTGACCCAAACGGGCAGATTTATCAGCTTGGGGGATCACGAATCTGCAGTGGAATGTCGTGTGAGCGAATTCTGGGAGAGACAGTTCTGAGGGAGACCATGAAGAGAACGCGTTTTGGTGCCATTCATAGTCCCCCAGCTGGGACATTGGGGTGCCCAGGAAGCTGGGGGCGTGGACAGTGGGGCACTGTCATCAGTAACTGAGCTCCAGCCAGATGGTGGGAAACAGAGGATGTGCACACTCATACCCACATACACCCCCACACTCATACTCCCTCACCCTCACATTCCACACTCAGTCACACTCATACACACCCACACCCACACTCACTCATATTCACATATATACACATTCACACACATTCCACATCCTGATACACACACTCACATACACATTCCACACTCATATTCACATAATACACACTCATACACACATACTCTCACCCTCATATTTATTCATACTCACACTCACACTCATATACACATATGCACCTACACCCCCACCCATACTTCACACACATGCACACCCTCACACACCTTCACATTGACACATACTCATACTCACCAATATAAACACACACTCATAAAAACATACACCCACTAAAACACTCATTCACACACACACACACACACACACGCACAGACACACACACACACACACACACACACAGAGGATGGATGGCATGGGTGGGTCTCAGCACTTCCCTAAACACACGGCTGGGGCAGATGGCGCCTGCCTTGCTTATGGGGAGTCCTGCAGATCCCCCTGAGCTGGGGCTTCCCGTAGACACCTCTAACTAAGTCCATAAACTGGCTTCCCGTAACACCAGGCCTGTGATTTCACTGGTGCAGAGAGGTCCCGGGGAGGAAGCTCGCAACACCAATGCTAACTTCTGGTCTTGCAGATTTAACTGAAGCAACAAAAGGACGAGTGACTTGTCCAAGGTCACATGGCCCAAATGTATCAGATATTGGAACCCAGGTCTTCTTGGTTCCAAGGAAGGTTCTCTATCTGTCATGCTGTCTCCTAAGCTAACTTTAAAAGCATGTGTAAATTATAAAGCAAAAGTAAATTAAATGTTTTGCATAAACATTTTCCCTAGTTTTTTATTCAAAGAGTAGCTCAGAAAGCTGGTGGAGTTATTTCTTTTAAACACCCCTTTCTACGAGTGCTTTAAAATATATTTTTTAATCTAGTGATTGGGAGCAATGACATGGTGCTTACACCAAGATGCTCTACTGGGAACAAATTAAGACTTGCAGCTCATAAAATCCAATTTACTGTAAAAGCTCACAGGGAAACGGTGACTCAACACGACCACTGTGGCCCTGATTGGCCTGGCGGAGGCCCACGGGGGCTTGCGCAGCTGCGGGGGCTATGCTGTGACTGCAGACTGGTCCAGACAAACAGAGACTGGTCCAGAAACGCCAATGGTCTATCCTTCCTCATCCTAATTCAGGAGAGAGTCACTGTCCTGAGAAATGAGTCCTGACCGCCCCATTCCCAGCCAGCCAGCCAGACACACGGATACACACGTGTGAACATACACATAAACGCACACACATACACATACATGTACACGGCCACACATGCATGTGTAAGACAGACCTATACAGATGCACAGACATACATGTGCACACACATATACAGATGTGTACAATGAACATATACAGATACATACATGCACACCGACAATTATTCAGCTGCACAAATATACAGACACATACACAAACATACACACACACATACATGCACACAGGTATTCAGCTGCACACACGTGAACATGCAGACATACACATACATGCACACAGACACATGCCCCTCTTGGGCCTCAGTTTCTCCATCTGCAAACCAAGGAAGCTGAACCAGGCCCCCTCGGGCTTTCGGTCTGGGACTCTATGAACCATCCCAAAGCTGCTCCCCTCTGGAGGTGAGTCGGGCAAACGCTTCACACAGCCCCCAGATTCCCAAGTTAGTCACTGGCTCCACTGCTAAAGATAGCGTGTTCCGCCTCCACCGGCTCTGGGGGGCCTCCTGGGGTGTGTATATCCCTCCCTCCAAGGGCAGCCACGTGCTTATTAGCAGCACATAACTGGGCACGTGCATCTCGGTCCATGGCTGCTTGTGGTGAGCCGAAGAGTAGGGCTGATAACCTGAGTCACTGGTGGGATGATTCAGAAGAAACAAAATGTCAGACCTTGGGCTGCTGTTCTGAGTGTGGCCCACATGGCCCTGGGGGTGGGGGGGCGCAGCTGGACGCCTGCATCCTTGTCGGCAGGTGTACCAGGGAAGGCTGTCCCTTGACACAGACCTTGACCCTGACCCGACTGGTCCCAGCTGACTTTACCTGCCAGGCAATGAGGTCCTTGAGCTTCTCAATCTTTTCATGGTCCTCCGGGTGCTCCTGCATGTATCTCTCCGTGAAGAAGGCCTAACAGAGACAGGGAAATACTGGTTACTTCAGAAATCACGGATAACGCCGACTGTCCGTGAACTAAAGATCCTCCTCTTCCCAGACCTGGCCCTGACGGCTGGCGATGAACGCACCATGACGATGGGGAAGCGCCCATCGATGTCAGCCCCAGGGAGGGAGAGAGGCGTGCTGGGTTCCTTCACAACAACCTGCAGGCTGGCCCGTGGCTGGCATCACAGAGTTAGGATGGAAGGGCCCTGGGAGGTGACCCGGTCTGACCCCTGCCTTGTAGAGAGGAGGGGCCTGAGGCCCAGGCAGGTTGAGAGACCAGTACCCGGTCACAAAAGTGGGAGTGAAGGTCAGAGGGCACTCTGACTGGGAGTCACGGATCTTTCCATCAGACTATGTCCTCCCACAAGGACGACAAGGCAAAGTCCCCATCTACCAGCGACTGAAATTCTCAGCACGGGACAAGGGGAAGAATGCCAGAATGGGAGTCAGAGGGCAAGACCCACGTCCTGTCTCTGGGTGACCCTGGGGCGGTTCCTGGATCTCTGGCCCCTGCCTCTTGCACATAAAACAAGGCGACTAGACTCGGTGGCCTCTGAGGACCCTTCCCGCAAGTAGATACAGCCCAAGATCTATCCCAAGATCCCAAGTAGATACAAAGTCACTCAAATTAATTTTAAGAGAGAGACTGCTAATAAGTAAGGAAATCAGGGAAGACGTCCCATGTGGGGGGTTGTACCCACGCTGTGCTTTGCGGAAGGTAGAGGGGGTTGGATGGGGCTAAGGTGAGAGGGGAGTACACTCCAGGCAATGGGGAAAACCGTGCAAAGGCAAAGAGGTAGGAGACGATGGGGAATTACACGAAGGTTGGAAATACAGGTGGAAACCAGATTGTCCAGAGCTTTAAACAGCAGATAGAAGATGTAATATTTTACCCCAAGGGTAATAGGGAGTCAGTGGAGATGTTTCGAGTAGGTATATGTCTCTGGTGTTGGGCAGTATTGGGGGGGAGGTCAGATCTGTGAAACATAGGAATATCAAGGCAGGAATAGCAGGAAGAGATCTTGCTGGGGGGGCTGGGGAACAGCCCTGGGAACCCTGAAAGAGACTGCCTTATTGTCTCAATGATGGTGGGGGGTGGCAGCATGAAGAAAAGAGGGTCAGGAAGGGGACAAGTTCATAATGCCATCTCATTACATTTTTCTACCAAGAATTCCATTTCAAACGACTTTCTTTCCTGGCATCGGCTGTAAATTTTGTCTCACTACTGTGAATAGCACACAATTAGCCGTGGAAAATGATCTGGCTGCCCCCGACAGAATTCTAAGAAGGCAGGAGCTCGTTTCTGGAACCCTCCCCTCGAGGGAGGGCAGGAGACAGCTCCGTCTTCACCTACCTTCTCATAATTTGTAAAGCCGCCCATGACAGCGGGATCCACAATCCCATTCAGGAGCATGGAGAGGGGGTTGATGGGGAGGCCGGGGTCGCTGGAGTGCTGCTGAACCAAGGTGTTGATCTTGCCATTAGTTAAATGCATGGTCTCGATGGCGTTTTCCAGAGGACTGATCTCCACCTGGCAGGAAGGAAGAAGAAAGGAGCTTTCACCGGTGACGTAGAATTCATCTTGGGGAGCTGACTGCTGGCGACTCTCGGGGCCCTGGGTATCACAAGAAGAGGAGGGCCATGCTTCTGATCCCTGCCACAGGGCTCCTCCTGATGAGGTGAAATGCTGGCATTCAGGGAGGTTCACAAAGCACTTTACATACATTAGCTAATTTGGGTCTTGCAACCACACCATCCTTCTCTTCATGGATCGATTCATGCATCCACTAATTCAGTAAGCATTTAGTAAGCACCTACAGTGTGCCAAGTACTAACTGGGTGGTCATCAGCATTCTCTGAGCTAGAAATCATCCTGACCCCATTTTTTTCAGAGAAAGAATCTGAGGCAGAGAGTGGTTCAGACTCTCACACAGAGCCACAGAGCCAGAAGTGCCAGTGGTGAGACTCGAATTGAGATCTTTCTGAGTCCAAGTCTAACATTCTGTCTACCACACCCGCTGCCCAGGAGAGTCATTCAGCATGCCTTCAATGTCACTCTCAATCCTGTATCCTGATGATGTCATGCTCAGGGTTTCAGAAACAGCATTACTAATAATAACTGGCACTGATGATACCTGATTGAAAGTTGGGAGAAATCATCTTCCTGGATCACTAGCAGCGGGTGTTTGGGGGACGGCTTTGCATTACCTAGCTCTGGGCCTCAATTCTGGGTCAGGGCTCACTGAATCACACACAAACCCGCGCTCTCTCCCACACCTGAGCCTGGCTTTCCTCCTGTCCCCCCCATTCTGAGTTAGCTCAGAAGCAGTCATGCTATGGAGGTTTGGGTTGCTCTCGTCTTCTTTTTTTAATCACTTTTCCATAGGGACTGTTTAAAATTCAAAGGGAGGATGGGAAGGCTTCTCTGCTCCAAGAGGAACCTTATTGGGCCGGTGTCATCCCAGGAAAGAGAGCTGAAACAAACATGGAAGTGGTAGGAATTCCATCTCTCAGGGTCCGACCCAGAACGCACTGGCCCCTTTGGCTGGCCCCTGCTCTTCAGCAGAATGGACAGGGAGCTGGGCTTGGGGGTAGGAGAAACCTTCCCTTGTTTGAATCTGGGCTCTCCCACTCATCACCTGTGAGACCCCAATAATTCCCAGAGCCTCCGCGTCTTCATCCGTAGGATGGGACTAGACTTTCCTGAAGACCAGAGAAGTTAAGGGATTGGTGTAGGGTCTCCTTTCCAGGCCTGGAAGTCAGGCCTTCCTGACTGTACGCCTGGCTTCCTAGCCACTAGGTTGGGTAGACAGCTCTCAGACAGTAGGAAATGAAGAGCGGGTAAAGGTTGGCATGGAGGAGGCACTTCAGTCCTAGCTGATGGATTGCTTCCTGGTGTGGCTAGAGGGAGTTTTCACCTTGGGAGTGAGCCATGCCAATGAAATCATGGCTCCAGGCCCCAACCCCCCCAAACCTGCAGAAGCTCATGCTGTGGCACTCGGAGTGGTGGTTATCATTATTAATATATTGTTTTTAGAAGGCTGGGAAGTAAACCTTTTAAGAATCATGCCCTGCTCCATCTCTGGACCAAAAAGGACCCCAAGGATATTAACAAAACCCTCCCCTAAATGGACAGCTAGGAAGCTGATTGTGAGATAAATGGATGGGGAGCGAGACAGAAGCATCTTTAGCTGAAATAATACCAGAGGTGGCCTCAGGAGGGGAGGGGAGGGGAGGGGAGGGAGCCCGGCTACTGCCTGAGTGAGCCCCAGGATCTGGGAGCTCATTATCTGCCCTCCATCTCCATCAATCCCTCATTAGCCTAGAGAGTGGCTGCCTCTCTCTGTGCCACACAAGCCACTTACACACACACCACTTATAATCAAACCTTTTCGAATGTCAGCCTCAAACCTGCAAACTGATTACATTATTCTCTTTGTTTTAATTATCATTTAGCTGCATCTTCTGTGGGCTTATTTTCAATTCAAATGATTCTGGGCCGTGATTAGGTGGTCAGACTCGGGAGTGTGTCAGGCTCTGGGTGGTTTCAGCTTGTTTGAGACCCAAAACCTTGGGGCTTCCTGATGGAATGACGGATGTGGCGGGCCCGCATTTGGGGGCTTCCTTTTCCTCCTTCCGCTTTCCTCTATCTTGGAGACTCTGAAAGCTGACTATTAGAATGTCTCTGAGAGGCCTGTGGGTGTCTGGGCCAGTTAAGAGAAGCCTCCCAAATGGGAACAGCTGGAGAGGGCAGACAGCCTCGGGCTCTCCTGGCTGTCCAGTTGTGAGTGTGTGTATCAGTGTGAGTATGTGTGCACATGCGTGTTTGTGTGTGTGCAGACTCTGGATTGCTTTTTGGATAAGAAGCCTATAAGATCGGAGGTCGAAAGTCCACAGGGTCTAAAGAGGCCATTCAGCCCTCATTTTGCAGATGAGGAAACGAGGGCCTAGAGGGGCTGAGTGGTTTGCCCAGGGCTGTGCGGGAAGTAAGAGGCAAAGCGAGGTTCTGGACCCTTCCTTTTCAGAGGCCTGACAAAAATAAACAAGCTAACCCCCAACTTTGGTATAGGCAGCACTCCTGTGATTTCCCTGGTACAGGGAATTCACAGATGGAGAAGCTCAATTTGCCAATGCAATTTTCCCCAATTTAGAGATGTAGAGTGTTCCCGGTGGGCACAGAGAGATGAAGGGATTACTGGGGCTGCAGCCATTCCTAGTCCCAACGCCAGTCCTCCACCCCCCACACCAGAAAACTGACCAAGGCACATATCCAAAAGGGCCCTATTTCTTGGAAGCCAAATGGAGGGCTCCAGCCTGTCTTTCTGATTGATATTACACCTTCCATAGGAAGACTGCCACCCTTGGCATAACAAGCCTGCAGAGGAATGCCATCCTGCCTGCCCGCCCGTCCGCTCGCTCTCACAAAAGGTCAGGCCTCATCCTCCTTTCTCTCTCTTCTGGCATTATTAAGCTTCTTCTCTCAGCAGTCTGACTAATATAATCCCTGATTACACAGGGTTTTACAGGTGGAAGGCCATTAGGAGGATTTGTGCGTGTTTATACAAAGGGTCTCTTCTTCTGGGGTCACCATACAAATCCCCAATTCAGGCCATCCAGGACAAAAAAAGCTTTCCTGAGCCGCGCCAGGCCTGCTGGGAATGAATACCTTTCAGGCTTACCGAGTGCCCTGGGAAGCAGGGCGTGACGGTGTTATGATGCTCATAACGGAGCCTCAGTGAGGCCAAGAGTTTTGCCCAAGATCGCCCAGCTCATAAATCTCAGAGCTGGGGTACCCAATTGTTTCTCTTGTAACGTTACTTCTGCCTCATCATCCTATCTCTCCTAAACTTGTCTGGATTAACATCAATGTGAAATTCATGAAACCACGTGAATCATCCCATTCTGCTACCAAGTACTGGCCAACCCATCCATGTCCAGTTACTTCATCATCTACTCCATGACTTTGGCTTGTCTGTCTGAAAAAACAAAACAAAACCATGCCCCAGGTCCTCAACAAGCAATTAAAAAAAAAGGTGATTACGAATCCCAAGGCCAGCATCCTTTCTTTCTGGAGAAGAATGGTGGGAGTAGCACATTGCCTGGCTTACTTTTGTGAAATCCAATGCCTGATGTCATTCCTGCGGATCAGCAGGCTGACGGCCAGAAGGAAAGAACTGAGATGGCTTTAAAGAAAAGTCTGAGCTTGTCTGAACGCTTAGACAGAGAGAGATCTGGAACCACAAGCGGAGGGCTCAGCGGGAAACACCAGCAATGGGAAGCAGTCTGAACAACGTGTACAAGGCAAGGCTTTCTGTTCTGAGACAGAGATGGGTGTGGGCAACTCACTGTTCTCCAAGCTCTTCATGAGCAAAAGCATCTTGTGGGAGAACACCTTTGCCTTGCTAGTTTATGGCTTGCCAGAGAGCCTGTGACTGCATTGATTCGATCCATTCAGTCCTGTAAGCACTTATTAAGCACATTCAGTATGCGCAGACTGAGCAGGACAATAAGGGACCAAGCCCTGGTATACGTAGGAAGCAGCAGGCCTGTTCTGTAAACCAGGGCCCAGCAGGTGAGTCAGCAGAGACAGTTCACTCTAGGGGTGGAGGTGAAGGGCCTTACCATGAGAACGGACTTGACCTCAAACCATCGTAAGATCCCAGGCAGCTTGTAGGCTGTTGTGTAAATGGTCCTCTCTATCCACATGTTCTGCGCAGGCACATTGAAAAGAAGAAAAGAAGACATCGTTAGGAAAAGCACATCAAGTCGATGGATGGTGATGTGTGCCAGCCCCAGGGATACAAAGACAAAACAGAAATGGCACACCATTAACCGAGAGGGGCCTCAGTTATCTCATCTATAAAATGGGGATAATAATAGCACTGACCTCGCCAAGTTGTGTAAGGCTCAAATGAGGTGACTCCTGTAAAGCCTTTTGTAAATATTTAAGGCATTATCATCGTTGTTGTGACTGCCCAAGGTAGGATGGAGCAGGGAGGGGATGTGAACTGAGGTATTCTGCCCCCTGCCACACTTTCCAGAGCCTAGATTAGAACCCAGACCTTCTAACTCCCAGGTCAGTGTTCATTTCGAGCCCCTGTCCGCCACCTCTCGGACGGACGGACATTCTGCTCCTCGCGGCAGGCACTCGCTGTGGACGCTACAAACCGTGGCTTGTTCTCTGCATCCACGGGATATTTGCTACAGTCATTTTGGCCGTGCTGCTAGTGTTTGGGTTTCATCTCTCAAGTGCATGATTGATAGGCCTCTGTTCCTACTTCCTCCTTCCCACCAGGCAGCTGCAAATACTTTTATTCCTGTTGTACGATGTACACAGATGTGCCGAGGTTAAGCAAATCGCTGCAGGCGACATGGGCAATCAGTGGCAGAGCTCAGAATAACATACGGCTCTCAACTCCAGTCGCTCTTCCTCAGCATTAGATATGATGCTTTCTCTCAACTGCACTGCAAATTCTTCAACTGGACCCATTAAATCTTTAAACTTGGCTGAGGCTTTTAAGAGGAAGGCATTTAGCTCTTCAGAATTATATTGCCAGGACCTAAAAATGCCAAGTCTTTCAGGGGAATGTATGCAGGTCCTCCTGGATTGGAGATGCAGGTATCGGGAGATGCCCTCCCTTCCTCCAGCCCCCAGCCAGGAAAGGGAGCAACAAGGGGGCCTGGGGATGGTAGGCAAGGGCGGCGTGAGAGGGGCTGCCTGGGCATGGCACAAGCGCATGGACTCCTCCCAAAACAGAAACGAGAAGGTGACCCAGGCCAAGCAAGATGGCACCCTTCATTACTGTTGGCAGGTACCAAGCTGCCAAGTCATGAAGGTGAATTAAGATGGGTATTATGAAGGATGGGTTGGGTTTTCTTAAGACTGTGGACCCAGAGGTGGAGGGGAAGGGAACAAAATAAGAGCTTGGGTCCAGTCACCTCATCTTCCATATGGAAGCCCTCCCTTGGCCTTTGACTTCCTTGGTGCATATGCCTAGTAGCAGTATCGCCGAATTAAAGGGTTTTACTTTAGGGTTTCCATACAGCCCTGTTGGACATCCCAACTGGATACCCTGCAGGCGTCTTCCAAAACAGAACTCAACCTTCTCCATCCCAACTCAGGGCTCCTCCTAACTTCCTTATGTCTGTAGCGGAGTAGAATTGCACCATAAAAAAGACACATACAAAGAATTCAGAAAAATTGGAGAGATCTTGTATGAACTGATGCCCAATAAGGAAAAAGGAGAACCAAGAGAAAAATTTACAGCCGTCCAACAACTCTATATGATGGTATCCCGAGCAATGCACTGACCCACTGTGAATTCCGAGGACTGATGGTGAAGCGTGTTCCCTGGCTTTTGGAAATCACAGTCTCAGAGTTACTAAAGCAGTGAGGGGTGAAGTGACTGGCCCAGAGTCACAGGGCTAGTATGTGTCAGAGGCAAGATTCGAACCCAGGTCTCCTGAGCTCTATGACTAGATCTGTTCACTATGTTAGGCCAGCCCTCAGGTGGCAATGATACATGAAGACCAAAACAAAACCATCCCTTCCCTCAAGGAGCTTACATCCTTGTGCCCAATACAGGTCTCTCCACTACCTATTGGCGAGGCCCCACTACTGACTCTTCAGAAACCATGGCGCCCTGTGACTTGCAACAGGGGTGAATTGATGGGAGAATGAGTTAGAAAGCTGGTCTTCTGTGGCATAAGTGGCCTGAGATCACTTAAGGTTCTCTGCAAATTCCCCATGGCAATTCAGCCTGATCTCTGACCCTGATTCCCTCTAAACTGTCTTTAGAAGCATGACTGGACCTGCTCTGAGGGCCAGGAGGGAGTGTATCTGAGCTCTGCTCCCAGAAAGCCTGAGCCATGCTGGCTGTCCTTTAACCCGGGTGAGCCCCAAGGGGAGGGCACAGCCCTCCAGGCACCTCCAGCACCACCATCCCCAGCAGCAAGTGAATCTCTGAATGACCAGACGCATCCCAATTGTATCCAACAGAAAGGCTGATTCCAGGAAAGGCCTCTAGGGCTTTTGGGCACGTGGGCATAGGTGCCTGCTGGGGATGCTGCCGAAAGGCACACAAGCAACTGGTGGATTTTTAAGAATAAATAAATAAAAGAAGTTTGAGATTGAGCCAATATTGTTTTATTTGTAAATCAAACCTTTTGTGTGTGCAAAGAAAGCCAGGAAACCAAACTGCTCTTTCGAGAGCTGAAATAAAGGAGGGGCAGTGTAGCTGAGGAAAAATGGCCTTGAGCCCGGGACCCCTGGTTTCCGGCAGGCCTCTGCCCCAGTGGATGAGCCCGGTGACTTAGAGAGACACCAAGAGCCACAGTAGCGACAGCAATGATGATGATGATGGCGATGGCTGTTATTTACAGAGACGGCACTTAAACGTCTGCAAAGCACTTTATGTACACGAACTCATTTGATCCTCACAAGTCTGAGACATAGAGACAGGGGACATTATCATCCCCATTTTACAGATGAAGAAACTGAGGCTGAGAAAGGTTCTAGGTTCATCTAGCCAGTAAATGTCAGAGGCAGGACTCTAGCTTGGCTCTGCTAAATGGGAGCCTAACTCCCTAACCATTATACCACACTGTCCCTCCTGCTCATTTTTTTTAAGACAATGACAGCTGCTTAGAGGATCTAACTCCTCTTCCATAGGATAGCTGCTATACAAATGTCACATCCCACTGAGCCTTCTCCAGGTTAAACAGCCTCAAGGTCTTCCCTAACCTTCCTCCTGAAGAGCCAGGTGTGGGGTCTACACCAAAGGGCAATGCAGATATGCATGTGGAGCCCAGGGTTAGCCTCCTGATGATAGGGGTGGGCATGGTGCATCCTCTGGTCCCTATACCATCCCGGTGGTTTTGATGCCTCCAGGAAAGAGCTTGCTTAGGATGCCAGAGATTTCCTGGCTCTTCTGGAAATGACCACTGGGCAGCAAGACTGCAGTCCTATTGGTGATGGTCAAGGTGGCATGGTGGATGGAAATGCCCTTGATTTCTTCACCTTGGATCCTTTGGGGAGAGCTCTGGGTGGGATTCATGGCCTCAGGACAATCCTGCAAGGTGGTGGGGAAGTGGGAAGAGGACCGGGTCAAAGCCCAGCTTTGCTAAGGGCATGGCCCTTCCCAGCATTTCTCTGGCCTCAGCTTCTCTATATGTAAATGAAGGGGCTGGATGAGAGCGCCTGAGGCTCCTTCCAGCTCTGAATCCTGTAAAATTCCTCACAAAGTTTAAAAAAAGCACCATTCAGTTGTACAGTGTTAACATCACATTACACAGAGTCATGCATGGGATCTTAGATTTCGAGCTGAGAAGAGGCCTCCCAGGCCAGCCAATCCAACCCCCTTATTTTACAGGTGAGGAAACGGAGGCCCAGACAGGCTGAGGAACTTGGGTGATGAGTAAAAGGCAGGATTTGAATCCAGCTCCTTGACTTCTGACCTGGGACTCTTTCTAGTGTGCCATGCTTAGGAGAAGTAAACAGAGCTGGCTTTCTGGAGGCCATCTGGGCTTTTCCTCTTGTACCCCCAGAGGCAGAAAGTAGCCATAATGATGAACTGAAACACACCAGGCTTTAGAACCAGAAAGCGGCTTTTTTCCTTACCGCAAATTCGTTATCAGGGTTTTTCTCTCCTTTCCTGATAGGTCTGGAATACTCAAACCTCTGCACCTCATTGACCCGATAGAAACTGTTGAAACACAGAACAAGTATGTTAACTGAGAAGACAGAGCCCATGGAATGACCAGTCACTGGATAATCGAACAGCCCCGTGGCTAGAACAGCATGGTCCACCTACATGTCATTTCTCTGAGGCCTCAGTTTCCAGATAGAATCTATGATCCTTCTGGCAAACAAGGTAAAAGCCTGGCTTAACCAGGAGTTTCCAACTGCCCTCCTACTCAGGCTCAGTCCTGGGCAGGCGGTAGGCAGTGGTGTTGATGAGCAGTGAAACCAAGAGGGACAGATGAGGGAGGAGGGGGAGGACCTTGAATCCAAAATAATTGTATTTTTATTTTTTAAATGACTTAAAATAAATGAGAAAGAACATAATATGATTTAACAAACAGCAAAATGGTCCTTAAGCGGGAAAAATTACTGTCGTTCTTCCCCTACACAAAGCGCATGCTTTAAACACAGCTCTACATGTGTGCCCAAGGATGGGGATGGAATTTATGAACAAGCGTCCCCAACAGCAGTGGCACTCCCCAAGTCAACAATAAATGTTTTAGTAGACTCCATGGTTCTCTGTTTGCTTAATGCTTTACTCTGAGTAAATTGTGGGAAAGCTTAAATTTTATGATTTATAAAAACAACCGTGTATAAATAAACATGATGCCCAGTTTTACTTCCATTAATGCTTTTAACAACAGGTGAAAGGAACAATATTGAATTTTATGGGCAAAAAAGTGACTCCAAGCGTCAGGATGATGAGGAAGCAGCTCTCAGGCAAAGTCCAGCCACAGGTTAACATGGGTGAGGATGGGTACCACATAAGAGGGAATGTTTCCATGATCAACACACCATTCCTGCAAAGGGCACCTTTTCTGAACCCTTTCCAAGCTCAACTCAGGTGTCAGGGACGTCCTAGAGCAGGTCCTTTATGATACTCTGAGATAACAGTGCTCCCTCCATCATCCTCAATTAATCACGCAAGTATTCATGTCTTTACATGTTATATGGCACCAGCAGGACATAAGGTCCCGGAAAGCAGGGACCACTGATGGAGCTCAAAGGGAACTCATCTTATTTTACAGATGAGAAAAGTGAGGGCCACACAGGTCGGGTAACTTGCCCAAGGTCATAGGTGGGAGAATCAGGGTCTGAATCCAGAAATCCAGCAAATATTTCACTGTGACTTTTCATTTTGGAAAATGAATGGAAACTCAGAGCCTAGTACAATGGCATACAGCAAGTGCTAAATAAAGGCTCGTTAGAATTGCTTGTCTTTCAACAGCATTATAACAGAAACATGAGCCAGTTGGGAAGATTAAAAGCCACCTCTGACTTGGAACATAGACCAGAGTGCCATAAAGAAATTACATTTTTTTTTTGGGGGGTGAGGCAATTGGGGTTAAGTGACTTGCCCAGAATCATACATCTAGTGAGTGTTATGTATCTGAGGCTGGATTTGAACTCAGGTCTTCCTGACTCCAGGGCTGATGCTCTATCCACTGTGCCACCTTGCTGCCCCCGATAATTTTTTTCCTTTTTGGGTAGGCAACGGGATTAACCAACTTTCCCAGGGTCCCACAGCTAGTAAGTGTCAAGTGTCTGAGGTGTCACATTTACCGTATTTGATGGAACCCCAAATTTTCTTTGTCCTGCTGGGATGAGAGATAAACATTGTAAGGTACAGAGCTGTTCCTTTCGCTTCTGCACTAGCTACCATGGCCAGAAACTCATGGCCCACGCACGCACCACATGCAAATGGAGGCCCGCTTTTTTCTCCAAAGGAGATGGGGATGTTTGCATGGTGGTGGGGGGTGGGGTGGGGGAGGGGAAATGGACAGTTCCATTCAGAAAAATAAGGCGAGGAGAAAACCTCTGGAGTTCATCAACAATAGGACAGAGAGGAGGGGGATTTCTTACCTCACAATTTGCTCAGAAACAGGTCTGTGGAACTTCGGTGGCAGGTCAAGTTTGGGCTTCACGGTGAAGCACTGGATGTCTGAAGGGGACAGTTAAGGGGAATGAACCCAAGGAGGCAAGGGGCACCGCGGTCTGCGGCATCTCGGTCCGCAGGGGACAGAGCCGGGCCACGGTGCGACTGAGCAGCCCCGAACCCCAAACCGCAGGAGGATACACTGGCCGGGAGAGTTCTTAATGTCCTCTCCAGGGGGAGAAGTTGTCTTCATCTTCTCAGCGTTGGGAAACTGAGTCAACAACCGCGCTTCAAAGTCTTCCCGACGTTCGTATTCTTTTCCACGGTAAATGAAAACTTTGCCCTAGAAGAGCGACCTTTGTCAGATACGAGCGTGCAGTAAAAGCTTGGAAGACATTCACCCAAAGTGCCAGCCTGCCCAGAGCCCCGCCTGCTGCCTGCTTTCAAAGGCCGGTGAATTGTAGCACCTCCCTTAAGATGGCAGTGACTGCTGGCTATTCTCACGGTGCTCTTCCCCATTGTGGGAGGAGGGAGGGATTGTCCACAGGGACCAAGGGCTATGCGGGGAGAGGAGTCAGTCAGAAAGGTTCAATAATGACCACAGAAAGAAAGGGCCTTGGAGATCCCTGGGCCAACCCAGAGAAGTAAACTGAGGCCCACAGAGGCAGTGACTTGCCCAAGGACATGCCCAGTGGCAGAGCTTAGATTCAAACCCAGGGCCTCCGGCCCCAAATCCAGAACTTTCCACACTGTACCGTGCAATGACTCAGGCTGCTTGCTTGCCTTATTTTTAAATTACCTTTTCAAATAAAGTTAATGGAGGGAAAAGACAGATTTTGGGGGAGAGAGGAAAGTATAGGAAAGAAGAAAGGAAGAGAGAGAAAAAAATGAAAAAAGGAGAGGGAAAGGAAGAGAAAAGATAAAGGAAGAGGGAAAGGGAGGACAGATCCACTAGACTGCAGGCTCCTTGAGGGTAGGGACTGTCTTTGGTCACCTTTTGTATCCACGGTACTTCAGCACAATGCCTGGCAAATAGCAGGCACTTAATCAATGTTTACTGACTGATTACTGGGGGGGGGGGAGACAAAAAACAAAAAACTTGAGTTCAAATTCTGCCTTTGAAATACATAGGCTGGGGGCAGCTAGGTGGCACAGTGGATAGAGCACCAGCCATGAAGTCAGGAAGACCTGAGTTCAAATCTGACCTCAGACCAAACACCTGACACTTACTAGCTGTGTGACTCTGGGCAAGTCACTTAACCCCAACTGCCAAAAAAATAAAAAAGAAATACATAGGCTCCATGACCCAGGGCAGATCACTGTCTCAGTGCTTGAGGCAACTCTCTATGAACTTTGAGGTCAGAGATTCTGTCAGTGTGCAGGGAGTCTCTACATGCAGCAGTTTCCCAGTGAGTATCAGCAGTTCCCCGGGAATGGACAATGCTGGAGAGTGATCTCAGCACTCAGAGGCTAAATAACTTTCCAGGGTTCAGGGGCAGGATTTGAATATAAGTCTTCCTGACTCCAAGCTCCAATTGGCTACTCTCCTTCCCTGTCTACCACTGTATACATCAAGGCTTTTTGATAAGGACTGACTGTATTGGTATCAGTTTCACAGTTTGACACGTGTGTGTGTGTGTGTGTGTGTTGTGTGTGTGTGTACACATACACACAAAGTCACTGACTTGACTTTCCAGTGTGTATTTGTATGTGTCTGTGTGGCTGGCAGGGAGGAGGGAGGTATGTAAGAGCATGGGCAGGAAATGTTCATTTTATCATTTTGTCTCTCTAACCCTCAGTTTACTTTTCTGTAAAATAGAGATAAAAATTCCTAGGGGACTTATTTTCTGGGGATAATGGTTGTCTCAACGACATAATGCACTACCAAGGGCTTGTATGCAGATGCAATGTATCATTAATATCGACTATTGTTAAAATCCCATCTAAGTTCTCCCCCCAACCACGCCCTGGTGCCACGTCAAGATGCTGGGTCCGTTTTTTCTTGTATCCTCCTTGAAGGTGCTTATCTCCTTCTATTGCAAATAACAAGGAGTCCTTCTCCATCCTGGGCCCCTCCTGGCTTCCCTCAAGTCCCCGCTGAGCCCCTCTTCTGCAGGAAGCCTTTCCCCATCTCTTGGAATTCTAGAACCTCCTTCCACTGCAGGATCATTCCCCACGCCTTTTCTGTCTGTAGCTGGTTGGCCATGCTTGTTTGTGTGCAGGACTGCCTTTGCCTTTTCTTGTAACCCTGCGCAGTGCCGGGAACATGGTCAATGCCTGATCCATGTTTACTGACTGACAGACAAATTCATATTCTTTCTAGAAGGCACAGAAGGCAACTGCAGCATATTCTACATCGGGGCTGATCTGGCTGTTTCAGGAACTCTCTGTGGAAGGTTTACTGATACAAAGATATCATAATGTGAAAACATGACGCTGCTCTACACTCAGCAGGCTTCTTGCCAGAAGAAAGAAAGGTACAACGTCATTATTAACAAGAAAAGCACCACAAGCACTTTCTCCAAGTGTTGATTACACTTTGTTTAGGAAGGCTCCCTCCCTTCAAAGGCAAAGACAAAGAAAAAAAAATTACACATTTCTCTTTTGTGGAGAACACAAGGATAAGGAAAGAGGGGGGAAAAGCACAATGCTTTTGGGGAGAGGACACCCCAGATGCAAGAAAGGCCTTTTTTGTTTTTGCTTTGTTTGTTTTTCCCCGGGGCCCATTTTCTCCCAGCAGTGAATGAATGACTAAATATTACCCAGTTTGCTTTGCCTAAACAGTTCATGCTGTTGACAAACTGACCCCTGACCTGTGCATGTGAGCTGTGATTTGTGAAGCATTATACACACATCTGTGGAGTAACATCGAATAATGTAGCTGAGGAGGAAAAGGCCGCTCCATATTAAGTACTCCGGTGAAGCTCAGTTCCTTTTCTAGAATCTCGGGCTCCTGCAGGGACCCCTCACTGTGCATGCTCAGCCCTGAGACCGTGGTAAATATGTCGCTGGCTCACTCTCTGATGGTGGCTTTCCTGCCCACGACCAGTTCCTTCAAATATTCAGGACTGGTTGCAGTCTCTCTTGTGATGCCAGGATAATCATTTTCCACAGGGCTGAACTTACCGGCTTTAAATCATGGCCAGATAACTGTCCGTAGGGGCATGGGGCACTCCATTAGAACAGAGTGTGCAAGGGGCAAGATTTACAGCCAATCACAGCCTGAGACTTCTCAGAGGAGTTATTGATGACTTCCACCCTCAGCCAGGCATATATCTTCTTTTCCAATTTTAGAGGATTAGTATTCATCTCAAACGCATACCCAATTTAGAGGCTGTCCCTTCGAAATTTCCTGCCATTTTTTACTGAATTGCTTTGGGGCAAACCTATTCAGATTCAGGCTTTCTGATCAACTGCTCCCTTTAGACGGTGTTTCTGCAGCAGCAGAAGAGACTTGTAGGGAGAGTCAAGTAGGAGGGAGTGCAGAAGATGCATCATAGAGAAGGATTTCATTAAAGCAGAGGACAGAATAAGTAGTCACCCAGCTCAGGAAATGAGGACTGCATAAAGCCTTCTCCTGCTGGCTGGCCCAGGCCAAAAGTGCCTCCTTTATAAATTGGCCTTATGATTTGTGAGAATCCTGAGAGGTAAATTATTTGTTCTTGGATAGAAGATGATCTGCCCCACTAGTGTTGATGAATTCTAACAGAAATTCTTAGAGACCAAGCCCACAACCTCTACTGAATCACAAAAGTACTGAACCTAAGGGCTTGAACAATCTGATACAATGTTGGTACAGCTGCAATACAGCTCTTTTCATAACCATGAGTATTATTCAATTGCTTTCCATGATGAATGTAGACAATCTTGGGTCTGAAAAGCAATGTTTATAAGGGTAAGTATCTAAGAAATGTAAAGAAAACATAAACAGATTATAGGAGAAAGACAAAGAAGGAAAGAAGGAGGGAAGGGAAGAAGGTACAGAGGGAGAGGAGAGAGGGAAGGAGGAAGGAAAGAAGGAAGAAGAAAAAAGGAAAGAAGGAAGGAAGGAGAGAAAGGAGAAAAGGATGGAGGGAGGAAAGGAAGAAAAAAGGAAGGAAAGAAGAAAGAGAAAGTAGGCAAAGGGGAGGAAGGAGAGAAAGAAGATAGAGAAGAGAAAAAGAGAGAGTAAAAAAAGAAAAAAGAAAAGAAAGAAAAGGAGGAAGAGTGAAAGAGGAAGAAAACAAAAGAAGAGAAGGAAGAGAGAGTGAGAGAGAGAAGAAAAGGACAAAGAGGGAACAAGAAAGAGAAGAATAAAGAGAAAAATAGAAAGAAATATAGAAAGAGAAGAGAAAAAAAAGGAAAGAGAAGGGAAGAAAGGAGGTGGGAAGAAAATCCCAAAGAGAGAAAGAAACCAAGGAAGTCCTTGAGATGTACCGCAACATAGCTGTGGAAACCATTTTTGATTCCGGGACAGATGAACACTCCCCTGTGTCTATGAAACAAAAGTATTTTCTGCAAAATTAAGGGCAAAGTGTGCCAAGGGCAGAAAGGGGTCTGTGATGGCCAGTGAAACAACTACAGAAACATGTGGCTATTTCAGCACCAACAAGGTGGTCATCTCACACTGAACGAGTTAGTGCTGGAATCTCTTTTCAGGAGTAAGGGGCATTTCTGTTCCCCGTAATTAAGCTGCATTCCACTTTACCCTCAAGAACGTGGGAAATCCTTGTCCATAGTATCCAACGGCAAAATAATCAGGCTTCGGCCTGATCACTTTGACAATGCTTTCATAAAACTGGGCCTGTTTTTTCTGCAAGAGAAACAGAGAACCTTTTCAGATTAGGACCAAACCATTAGGAAGTGTTCTGTTCTTCCCGGCAGCATGCACTCACTGCCCCCCTCTCCCCCATGTCCTGCTGGAGGACCCTTGGGTCAGGACATAGAACTGATTCATAGGAGCACAGGCTCTTACATTTGAGGTGAGTCCCTTCATCTCTACCCCCATCATGAAAGAAGTAGAGCTAGCCAGGAAAGTCAAAGGAAATAGTTCTTCCTTTGGCTGAAAAATCTTTGGTTTTGGGGGAAACCGGCCTGCCGAGAACTCTGTACAGGATTGATATGCAAGAAAGTTCACAGAAGAGAGTCTTTCCTGCTCTAACTTGAAAACAGCTCCTTGTCCTTCTGCCAGTCAACAGTGCACAGATGGAGAGCTCAGCTGTCCAGTGTAGAGCTGAGCACTCCGGGATCCTGGCAGCTTTGTACAATGAAGGGAAAAAGCCTGCTTGGGGAAACTCAACCCATCCACTGCTGAAGAGATAATTGCTCAAAAAGCAGGGGCATTTTCCCACCTGCAGACATGTGGCCTCTCTCCAGGAGAATGGAAGCACCCTGGGGTCAGGGTCAGTTTCACTTTTATCTTTGTATCCCCAGCACCTAGCACAGATATCTGGTGCAGGAAGACTGTTTGTTGAGTTAAAGCAAGCCACGCCTGGAAGTTTATTTATTTATTCATTAATTCGCTCCTTAAGGGTTTATTAAATGTCCAGCACTGTCCTTGGTGCTGGAAATAGATAACAGGAGTGAAAAAAACAGAAAAACAATCCCTGCCTTCAAAGAGCTTTCATTCTAGTGGGGGCGACAACATTTGAACAGACAAACCCGAACACTCTAATTTGAGCAGAGAGAGGGCACTAAAGGCTGGCACTAACAACTGGTTACTCCCGGGCATATCAAGAATCCACTATAAATGGTACAACAGCAGATTTGGAAAATCAGAGTTGTTCACAGGTAATTGGGGAGAGGGGGGAGGGGGCCTAGCCACAAGACATCCTCCCTAGCACTGCACTGCCCAGAAAGGATTAGCTCAGAGGTAAAGGAAGCCACCTGCCTGGAGCAACCAGGCTATGGTAGCCAGGGCAGCCCCACCCCTGATAAGAATTATAATGCTAAAATACATAGTAAGAGGCCAGAAAAGCCTGTATTCATTTAAATGGAAGGACACAAATACCCACCAGCAGCTCGCTGAGCTGTTCATAATCAAACATCTCGTTTTCATACTGTTCAGCAAGTTCTTTGCCCAAGGCAATGGCCTCTTCCCACATCTGTTAAAAAACACACACACACACACACACACACACACAAAGAAAACAAAACATAAAATTACAACAGGAAAAAAAATGCTGAGTCACGCACATTAGTCAAACTGTGAAACTGATATTAAAACCATTCTTAGCAAACATGGCAAAATATCACTTTGTTGGAAAAACAAGGTGCACAAGATTAGGCAACAAAAATTATTATTATCTCAAATCTTTTTATTTGTCTTTTTAATAAAAACCAGGTCACTAAACTGGTCATCCACGCATGTGAAGAATGTCTTGGCCTCTGCCTAGGGTCAGAGAATCATTGTGTTTGAAACAGTTCCTAAGCCAAGCTACTATTCTGGATCCCAAGCTGCACTATTTCATGCATCTCAATGGTCAGTTGAGAATTCTGAAGATGAGACAACAGGTAGGATGCTGCCATGTCTAATCACAGAGGCCGAAAGTATTCTGAATGATTGAGTAGGAAAAATGCTCCTTTCCACATGCTACCACCCTTCACCAAATCTTAATCAACTATAGATAAATACTATGAAAAATTTTTGTTGGGAGAAATATGGAAAATTAATTATCAAGGATGAGTTTGGTCTCATCAACCCTCCTATTTATGAGCTTGGAAGATTCCCTGGTGGGTCACCACAATTCCTCAGAGATGGCAACACTAACTCCACTTGGTGTCCCAAACGAGGAGACCAGTGTTTTGGTGGCAGAAGAGCAGAGAGGGAGGAGGGCAATGACATTGGGGGAGAGCAATGTTTCTTCTTATCTCTCCACTCTCTCCTACTGGGATATCAAACCTATGTTCCACCTGTACTAAAATCTACATGAGTGATAACTGTTTCATTAAAGAAATGAGAAGGAAATGTTCAACCCTTGTATTAATAATTTATTGAGCTTATCTGCTATTTTTCAGAAGAAAACTTCTGCCTAGGACCTAGAGAAAGATCCTGAAAATGTAATATTGCAACTAAGACCTCTACCAGAATGGAAAAGGGGTAGTGGTGTCAGAAATGAAGCTGAAAGTCAGGAGGGAAAGGAAGGAGGCTGAGGATGGAGGGGAGATGGCCAGATAGTTCACCTCTCCCTACATCTTCCTTCCCTCTTTTTAAAAAAAAAATTAATAAATTTATTTTGAATTATCACCAATCACTTCCATAAGCTTTTGAGTTTTAAATTTTTCTCCCCCTCCCTCCCCAAGACGGTACACAATCTAATATAGGCTACATATACATTCCTATTAGACATATTTTCATATTAGTGATGTTGTAAGTAAGAATTAGAACCAACAGGAGGGATCTTCCTTCCCTCTTTCTACAACACTGGCGAATTTTCACAATTCTATATTTTGGAATGTTTTCGCCGATCACCTAGACTCACCAGCACTGTAAGGTGGAATTTCCTTTTTTCCTTAATACTTTTAAAACTCTAGTAAACAAAGTCTCCTTTAGCATACATTCATTTCAAGAAACACTTTATCAAGTCTTGCCTCTGCTAGTTCCTGTTTAACCTTGACCAAGTAGTTAACCTCGACAGGCCTCAGTTTCATCAGCTATAAACTGAAGGGGATTAGGCCAAATGATGTCTGAGTTCCCATTTAACTCTAAATCCCAAATTCTATTAAGTTGCCAAGATGCAGATCTCAGTTTGAAGTAATGAGAATCTTCTCGACAATTACATCCATCCCAAAGCGAGACGGACTGATCCTGGAGCTAGTGAGGCCCTCATCAGTGGCAGTCTTCCAGCAGAGGGTGGATGACCACTTGGGGATGCTAGAAAGGGGATATTTATTCAAGTTCAAGTTGCAGTGGATGGCCACTCAGAGAGGTATCTTCCACTCATCTGTGGATTCTGTGATCAGCTTTAAGGTTTTTAATCAGATGGAGGCAGAGAGAGGGTTTTCCAAGGTGAAGACACAGCTAATGGCCTGGACAAAGAGAAGCACAATTTTGATCTGTATGAAAACTGGCAATGAGGTTGATCATAGCTCAAAAAAGGAGAGCTGGGTGGCAAAGGACAGCTATCCCTGCACGGTCATGCCCCTCGGAGGAGGGAGGGACTCTGCTTTACCACTTGGGAATCTGTTTGCCAAGGTAGAAGTCGAGAAGAGAACAACTGACTGCCATTTTGTGTGTGTTGAAAAGTTCAATAATAAACAAGAAGGTGCTATTTTGAACTGTCCTCAGCATCCCTGCTTGTCCCGTCATTAAATATTTGAGGTTACACTGGGACCCTCAGGGACAGCTTGGTGTAATGTCTAGACTGCTAGACTTGCAGTCATGAAGACCTAGATTCAAGTCCTGCTTGAGACGCTTGCTAACTCCTCTGTGAAATGAAGCTACTATATAGCTCCTTCCTCCCAGGTTTGTTGTGAGGATCACATGGAATTATGTATGGAAAGTGCTTTGCAAATTTGAAAGAGAGTGGTTATTATTATGCCACTTCTGACCTACTACCAGTTATGATCATGGGCAAGTCCCTTAACCTCTCTTAGCCTCACTTTCTATATCTGTACAATGGGGAAAATAACAGCCCATACCTAACAGGCCTACCTTCCAGCACTATACAAATGTGAGCTAAAAATACATGTGTATGAAAATATACCTAGAGAAAATCAGCTCTTGTACTTTTATTCGTGTTATAAGGTGCAGAAAGTGCAGAGTTCACCAGCTCCAGATTCAGGGAGCCTTGGGGTTGCTTTACTCTCAGCCCTGATTGGCCCTAGCTCCCTGCCACTCAGCACCTGAGGCCTAAGTGGTGCATCAGATTCCCAAGCCCAATGGCATGCGTGTTCAGATTTGGCCTCCTTGACCCTTTAGATGGCATTCTTGAGATCGTGAGCTCAGGAAAAGCACAAAGCCCATGCTCTCTACTAATATTAGCTAGGATCTTTGGAGAGGACGACCTTTTTTCCATCGCTCCAAAATGACAGACTGGGGGAAGGTTCCACTTTTAATGGTCGAGTCATTTGTAGCGGAGACGGTCCAGTGAAGGGCTGGTTCAGGAGCCCAAGCTCTTCTGCTTCCACGGCACAGGAAGAAAAAAATGGCGTCATCCATCAGCTGAAGGGGAACAGCCCGAGGGAAAGAGAAAGCCTCCTAAGCAGCTGCTGGTCAGTGGCCCAGGACAAAGACCAAGGCAATGGGCTCACTGAGTCGGAAGGAGGCAAGGCCAGCTGCATTCGGAGCCAGGAAAGGTTTTCTAGGTTCAATGGGCATTTTAGAGTTTTCTCAAATGTTAGTAACTCTTCTTCAGTTCTGATGGAAAATCAGTCTTGGAAATCAGAGTGAGGAAACCAAGAATGGGGACTCTCACTTTTCTGTACTCGAGGCTAAAAATGACGAGAAGAGGAAGAGAGTACAGGTGTAACTTTTTGGGGTTTTGGCTACATCTGTGATTCCATTTTTATAGAGAACTCCCTAAGGGGCGGGGTGGGGATGGGGAAACTTTGTCACCCCTTAGGCACACTTCTGACTTAGGATCATGAGATCACAGAATGTTAAAGTTTGAAGGAACATCAGAGTTCATAAAGCCCAATCCTCTCATTTAACAGATGAAGAAACCGAGGTCCCAAGTGTTAAAGGGATTTTACCAAAGGCACACAGCCAGTGCTCCAAGCAGAGATTGGAACCTGGAACCTGGGAGGTTCATTGACTTGTCCATGGTCACACGGCTGGTATCTGTTAGGGATAGGATTTAAACCCAGGTCTTTCTGACTCCAAAACCATCCCTCTGCTCTCCAATCTATGCTGTCTTCCTTGGGTCAATTCAAATCAATGAAATTCAACAGTTATTTACTAGATACTGATTACATAGAACATGCAAGACACCATGCTAGGTGCTAGAGGTATAAAGATGGAAAACAAGTGTGGATTTCAGTCTACTAACGAGGGAGGAGGGGAAGTAAGTTATACAGACACTCACACACAGAAATCACTGAGTTTACTCCCTCAGACAAGCCTTGTCCTTCACGATTTCAGTTATTGTGTCTGTGCTATTGGCTTTTTAATTATTTTTATCAATCCTTATTAATTAAGGATAAAGGCAGAGATGGAATATTTCTCAGATTTGCAGATGACAACAAGCTGGGAGGGAGAGAGAGCAACAAGATGACAGAGTCAGGATCCAAGGTATCTCTTGACAGATTAGCACCGGGCCTGCACAGGGAGAATTCAATGTGACTTTTGGACTTGGAGTCCACAATCAAGTTTCCCAGAAAAGCAGGGGACAGGCTTGGGTACACAACAGCTTATCTAAAAGTGATTTGGGGATTTCTGTGCACTGTGAGTTCGATATGAATTTACACTGTGATACCGGTGGTCTTGGCGGACACACAGCACACAGGACTAGGGAGGTAGTGGTCCTTGGGGGTTCTGCCCTAGTTGTACCACACCTGGAATACTGTGCTCTTCTCTGGTCGCCACATTTTTGGGAGCACAAAGACAAGCTGGAGCATAGAGGAGGGTGACCAGGAGGGTCGGAATGTTTAACTATTAGCTGAAGGAACTGTGGATGTCTAACCTGGCACAGAGAAGACTTAGGCAGTCACAACAGCACAGAACTAGGCACACTGGGCAGAAGTGGCAAAGAGATGAGTCTTTTAGGCTTAATATCAGGAAAAGCTTCCTAACAATCAGTTGTCCTAGAGTGGAATGGGAGGCTCAAGGAGGCAGCGGTTACTCTTGTCAGGCATCTGGTGACAAAGAATCTCTCACATGTTTGGTGGGACCTTCTGACCTAGGAGGTTGCTTCCAATGCTAAGATTCTATAACATCCAAATATCGATTTTCACTATCTCAAACAACAACCCCCGTCCTATACCACGGTGAAGCACAGGAGACAGGGTACCAGACGGTAGTCAGCCAAGTTGGGTTCAAATCCCAGCTTTGCCATTTATCATTTGGATGACCTTGGACAAGGCAATTCATCTCTGGACCTCCATTTCCTCATCTGTAAAATCAGGGGGTTGAACTAGGTGGTTTCTAGGCTTCCTTTCAGTTCTAAATCTTGGATATTGGGATTTCAAATGTCCTAGAGAACATTTCCACTTGGAAGCCCAGTCCATTTTAAACTCAACATGTTTAAATGGAACTCACCATCTTTCTGTCCCAGCCTGGCTTCTTTCCCAACTCCCTCTTTGTGTTAACTGCTGGCCTTGTCTCAGAAGCATGAAGTCATCTTGGACGTTTCTCCCTCTTTGGCTTTTCATATCCATTGCTCATCAAATCCTCTTGAGGCAGCCATTTAATAAATGCTGGCTGATTGATTGACTGACTATAATATCTCCCAGATCTACTGCTTTCCTTGCAATTCTCACTTCCATCACTGATGTCCAGGCTCCTAATACTTTATGGCTATGTTTTCTAGCTAGTATTAGACGGTATTGGGAGATACACAGCACACAGGACTAGGGAGATGGTGGTCCTTGCCCCCCCTCCTTCTAATCTATCTCACAGACAACGCTGGGTTTCTCCTGCTCAAGGATCTACAATGGCTTCCAAGCATTTACTTTCTGTTTTTCCGGGGTCTCCATCTTCTTCACCAAGCCTGCCTATTCAACTGTATTTTCTGTAACTCCCCAGCATGACCTTCCATGACATTCCATCCTATCCACAGATATCAGTCTAGCCAGGTTGATATCATTGTTATATCATGGTTACTGACAGTCCTAGAACTTGGAGATGTAAGGGAACTCTGGGGCTATGTTATACTGTATCTCAGTCAGACTTCCCTCTATAACGATAAATCTCTTTGCTTGAAGAACTTTAATGAAGGGGAAAGAGCTCTAAGAAACACCCATTCCACTTCTGGATAGGTCTGTCAGGACTCTTTCCCCATCAGTCCTAGACTCGTCCTCTGTAAAGGAACACAAGTCTCATACAGGCTCATACTGAGCTGATTGTTCACTGAAATCCCAAGATCTTTTTCAGAAAGATGTCTTAATCATGTCTCCCCAATCCTGTACTCGTGAAGTCGATTCTTTGAACGATAAGGGTGGATTTTGCATTGATCCCAGTCAAATTTCCTTAGATTCAGCCCAGTGTTTCACCCTTCCTGGAGCATTTCACACAAAGCCTGGCACAGAGTAGGCACTTAATAAACGCTAGCTGACTGACTCCCTGCCAAAGTGTTTTTACATCTAATATTATAAGCCATTAGCTTGTCATACAATGTTTCAGCTCTCTAGACCAGATTTGTGCCCTCTACAAACTTGTAGTAGTATGACATATATGCCTCAATGCAAGTCATTTGATAATGAGATTAATGCAAGTGGGGCCAAGCCCAAATCCCTAGGAAACTCCCCTGGAGACTTTCTTCCAAGTTGGTATCAAACCATTAGTGAGCACTCATTTGGCCCAAGCATTTCAATCACTTCTGAATTGACCTCACTAGACTCTCTATATCTAACCAACATCTCTCCATGTTTTTCCACAAGAATAGCACAAGAAATCTTGTTAAATGCTTCTCTTAAATGTAGCTAAATTTTGTCAAGAGCAGTCTAGAGGTCTACTGAACAGTGACCTGGCTTAAAAACAAAACAGCACAAAACAGCAGATATGGTTCACCAGACCCACTTTCCTTGAATCTGTCTATGCCGGCTCCCTGGCTTCATCTTGGCTCATACCTATGTTCTCTGCCTGGAATACACTTCTCCAGCTTCTCTCATGGTCTAGATCCTAGGTCAATCAGTCAGTCAAGAAGCATTTATTAAGCACGGGCTATGTGCCAGTCACTGTGCTACGTTCTAGGGATACACAGAAAGGCAAAAGACAGTCCCATTGGGAGACAAATGATGAATTGGAGATCATCGGCCTTCAGGTCCAGCCCTAGTCGCCAGATGCTGTCTCCAACACTTACTAGACCTCAACATGGCCAGCTCACTCTATCTCCTCCCCGTTCTGGGCTGGCGGGCTTTGGTGCAGGGCTGGGGGACCGTTAGATGACTGAGAGCTCCTCTGGTCCATTCCCCTTACTCTGCTGAGGAACAAACAGAGGGCCAAAGAGGGGAAGTCATTTGCCTAAGGTCATGGAGGCAGGAAGAGCCAGGGCTCATTACCCTGAACCTGTATGTGCCCCAACGCTGTCTGACAGAACTTTAAGCACTAAAATGCAGGCTTCATGGGAAGGATTAAAAAAAAAAATCCAACACACACACACACACACACACACACACACACACACACACACACACACACAACCCCCAGCTGTGTGGGAAATGAAAGCTTTGATTACATCAATTTCTGATAAACTCCCTCTGATTATTAAACGAGGTGCCTTTTGGAGAAGCCTATAATTTAATCTGAAAAGTTCATGTGAAATGAAGTCATAGCCTCCGAGAGAAACCTGGGGTTGTGCCCGCAGGCCGATATCTCTTGTGGAGGATTAGTAAGGCCAGCATAGAACAGCAGTCACAGGACAAAAAGGACCTGGTCCCACTAGGTTTAGGAAACGGTATACAACCACTTAACACGCTGTGAAATGCCTCTACAAAAAGGTCATTCGAGGGGTGCTGGCCGATCATCAGCTGAAGGTCAGGAAGCCGGGGACGGCTGACAGGCCTGAAGTCAGGGAAGACTAGGGTTTGAGTCCCATCTCCAACACACTAGCTGTGCAACCAAGGCCAACTCACTTGAGTGTTTCTAAGCCTCAGTTTTCCCATCCATAAAGTGGGATAATGACTCCTATAGCCCTAGCCTCACAGAGTATTTGAGGGGGAAAACGAGAGACTATTGTTGAGGGACTTGGGAAATGTAAACAACAGTCACTGAATGTCACCTTTCATGTAAGGGAAAATGGGTCCATCACCTGACCCGGGTTGAGACTGTATTTAGTTCATTCCCCAACCCCCCAACCCCACCCTCCAGTCTCATTAGTCTCCACGAATGACACCGAAGTTCACTGGGCTTTAGCCAAGCCAGGGACGGTTTTCTCCTCTATTAGCTCGGGATCCTGGTCACCAGGCCCAGCCTCTGTCTTCCCACTCTGAGAACTTGGCCCAGCTCAGACTCTGCTGCTGCAGCCTTGAAGAGCCCAGGATTGGATCCCCTCCACAATATGGCGGCAGAGGAAGATGCCAAGGCTGCTTCTCCTAGATGACAGCAATGCCTTAGCAGAATACTCTAGCCACCCACCTGGGCTGAATTTCTCTGGTGGATTATTCAGTGCTGTTATCTCTCCAAGGTCTAAAAGTAGGCTTTCTGAGGAGGTAGCCTTTGATGCTGGAGCTGTTTTAAAGGGAAGGTCTCACCAAACAGACTCACCAAATTCTCATTGGGAATCCTGGAATCCCCTTCCACGGGAGGCCTTTCCTGGTCTTCCCAGTTGGTAACAGTGCCTTCCCTCATGAGATTACCTTCCTTCTCCCTGTATAGATTTTGACATTTGTAGACAGTGATTCTGCCCTATTAGACTGTGAGCTCCATGAGGTCAGGGACTGTCTTCTACCTTCCCTGGTATCCCCAGAGCTTAGCACAGTGCCTGGCACTAAGAGTTTGCTGACTGACTAGCCTTGCTTGTCATCTCTCACACCCAGTGCTTCATCTCCCGACTTCAGGCCCTTGTACCGACTGTACCCCTCCCTAGAACACTGTCCCTCCTCTCTTCTGTCTCTTGGAATTCTCAGTTGCCTTCAGGACTCACATCAAGCCCCACATTGGACGGGAAGGTTTTTATTCCCCCTTTTGCTTTTTGCTGGGCCCCCCAGCTCTGGATGCCTTCCCCATCCAGGCTGTCTTGAATCTGCTCTGAATGCACACCAGACATACATCTGTGCGTGTTGTCTCTTTCATTAGAAAGTAAGATCCTTGGCGGGATCTTACATCCTACATTACTGAGTATTCCCATTATTGAGTAGAATGCCTAGCCCATAGTAGATGCTTAATAAATGCTCACGGATACATTGATGGCAAAACCTCTTTACCCAGTGATGCTTTTAGAAGTAACCTGGTTAATATCATTGCCACCAAGCCCATCCATAAGATCAAGGAATTTGGGGGACGGGGTGTCCAACGATAAAGCCAAAAGCTGGTCCTTGGTAAATATCTATAAGCTCTTTGGGGGCAGGGACTATAATTCCTTTTGACTGTGTATTCTCAGACTTTAGTATAGTTTCCGTTACATAGTAGGCAATTACTAAAGGTTTAATGGATTGGATGGGGATGATGAAACCCGTGTAACTGTGAATACGTTTTCCAAGCGCTGCTCACTAACATAAAGCCATTAGCTCAGAATTCCTGAAAATTCCACTTCTAAAAAGTTCTGCCACGTCACCAACTATGTAGAGCAGTTCCATGACCTTATATTTTTAGTTCCTGAAATAATGGGAAAATGTCTCTGTCCTTCTTGTTCTTTGGAGAAAGCCAATGATGTGTGAACTTTGTAAATGGAAGGGCTATTGGAGGGGAGGGGAAACTCTGCTTTGCTTGAGCAGAAAACAGTCTCTGGGCTTAAGCTACTCCTTAGGCTATAAATTATTCATCCTCTCTGTGTGCTTGCTTCTAGATTTTAAAGGTAGGTTAACACTGACTGATGCTTCCTTTCCCACTCTGATAAAATTACCTTCTTCTTCTCTTTTAATAGCCAGCATTCTATTTTCTGCTCCCATCCTGCTGTATAGAAGACCAGTGGTTTTCAGTGGAGTCCTCAGATTAAGGGCTTTGTTGAAAATTACTAGGCCTCAGCCAAACACAAAAAGTGCAAACAATTCTGAGCTGCTCTAGCAAAGGACACTAGATTGTCATGAGAAAAGAAACAGAAAGCTTTGGTGAGAAAGTGGAAAATCACAGTAAAAATGGAATGTAAAAGGAGTGAAGAGTAATTATCGGTAAAGCAGGAGGAGAAATGGAAAAAGGATGGAAAGGAAAGCAGATGGAAATGACCTTTTATATTTACAAAGAACATGATTAAAAACTAAGAGCCAGATTAAGAGCAAATCCATCCTTTTTTAGAGGGTGGAAAAGCAAAAATAGAAGAATGCTTTGGTGTGGGGAAAAAGGAGAAAGATAACAGAGCATCATTTATACATGAGAGAGCCTAACAGAAGGAAGAAGGAGATCCGGGGGCTGGGTTACAACTGCTGTTCCTCTTCTCCCCTCCTAAGACCACCAGCCTGAATCAGGCCCTTACTGGGACCACCTCCTAACTGGGTTTCCTAACTCGAGTCTCTCCCTTTCCCATGCATCCTTTGCCCACCTTCTGAACGAATGTCCCTAAAGCACTTCTGACTACATCACTCCTCATACTGAAGAAGTTACACACACACACACATACACACACACACACACACACACACACACACACACACACACACACAGATTTATGAGGCATTTCTACCCGTTCATAATCTGGCTCCAACCTAACCTTCTACACATTTTATAATCCTAATCTACATTCACTCCAAGTTGCAGCTAAAATAGCTTATTTACTTTTCCTTTCATACAACATGCCTTGCCTCTGCGCTGAGGGTCCACCACCCCATAAGTATGCTCCTTCACCACATCTGCTTCGTGGAGACCCCAGCTCCCTTCGAGGCCCCTCTGAGGTACCACAAGGTGCATTGTGCCTTCACTACATATCCCCCGCCGCCTTCAAGCTATAAGTGCTCACAGAGTCCTGACAGTACTTCATACCTATTTCATTTATTTAATTATGAATGGGATGTCCCAGTGAAGACTCCTCAGTGTAATTAAGGTTTGGGATAAGTCTGAGTGGGACGAGGGGTCCTGTGAAAACTTCTTAGAAGAATAAATAGAAATTGTATTAGAGTTAAGGCAAGCATGGCAGCCTGACAGGCCTAAGTTTCGGTTTACTAGAAATCACCTGATTTACGGGAATTCAACCCCAAGTACCCCACCCTCCCCATGCCATTGTTAAGTAGTTAAAGTTTGCCAAGCCTGAAACTCCTGAAGAAGACTCCCCTGTGGCTATATTTCAGTCATGGTGACCTAGCTATACAGTACAGTGTTTAGCTTGACTGCACATCTCTAATTGCTTCTTTGGTATTACTTCAGCAAACTAAGAAATATAGATATGTATATTGTGTTCATTGTTTTGTTTTCAGTTTCTATGGGACATTGAAAATGTGAGCCAAATAGTGGACAGTTGCTGGGAGCGGGGGAATTTGCCATTAGGGTATTTCATCGGGTCCTTTGCTTCTGTCCGTGTCTCCTTTCATCAGAGTATTCTGGCGGAGGGACACCCAAATCTCGAGGTTTGAAATAATAATAATAAATCAACTTTCTGTTTCTCCTTGGATACTTCTGTGTGTTCTTTAATTTGAGTGGTATCCCACACAGTTACAAACCTAGCAAACACCAAATTAGATGAGCCTTTCCACACACCTAGTAGAACAGAAAAGAAGGACTGATTGTGTTCATGCTGACATTGGCTTCTCTGTATACAGCACATTTTATTTCTCCCCAGCAGAATGGAAGCCCCTGGAGGGCAGGGCTCATTTCACTTTGCTCTCTGCATCCTAGGGCTTTGCACAGAGTAGGTACATCCTAAGTGCTTCCTGAATTCAATTTAATCGAATTGAGTTACCCTGGAAGGAACAGAAGGAGGTTATGTGAACAGGATGCAACAATGATACGGCCTAGGAAGTGGTCACCTCTCTCCCCAGTGCTGACAGATGGAAAAGGCTGACCCAGAGAGGTGAATGGACTTGCCCAAGGTCATGCAGAGCTAGGGTTCCAACTCCAAGCTCCTCAGACTCCAACACTGCCCCAGGTCGTCGGTGACAAATGTGTGCTGGGTTCAGTAGCAGCAATGGCCTCTGGCCTTCCTCCCCTGCCCTTTTATCAACAGGAGCATTTGTTCTGAAATTCGAGCAGTCTTAAATAAAGTCAAGGGAACCTGGGTGAATGAATTGCTCCTATGTTTGTTTCAGAGAAACTCCAGGAGCCCTTCCCATTTTCCCAGGCAGTAAAGCGCGCATCCAGATAAACACCCACTCTATTCCATTTAGGGCTAGTTGTCCATGATGTGACATAACCCCTCTGGGCTTTGGTTTCCTCATCTAGAAAATGAAGAGATTGGCCTAGATGACCTGTGAAGTACACCCCAGCTCTAGGTGGAGAACCCTGTGTTTCCTGGATTTGCCTTTTGGCCAGCAGGGTCAAGATTTACTATCAAGAGAAAATAACATTAGAAGCAAGGGCTGTTCCTGAATATCTAGTCTAAGGAAGAAATGGTTATCCAGCATTCAGTGCAACAATAGGTATTTACTGAGTGCTTAGCAGGGACCCTACTCTGCTAATGGGCAGAAGGTGGGGACCAGGACAAGGACTTAATGATTTCCAAAGGTGAGGTTGGCCCTTCTGTCTCTGTATTCAGTGCACAATCCTAGCCATAGACATTAAGAGTGAGTATGGAGCTCTGCCCTTGGGTAGCTCATATGGGGATGTTATATCATGTCAAGGTGGTTCTGGGAATTTGGTCACATCTCTTGATCTCTCCTTAGATCCCCAAGCATTGTTAGTGATTAAATTTTTGAATGTCTGGAAGAATTTATGGGTGAGAGGTTTATCTTCATGATTGCTTGGCTGGGGCAGGGCTAAAATCCCCTTCTTTAATCTAAGTTATTGTTTTCTTTCCTTTTGCTGCTCCACTTTTGTTAAGGGCTCTGTCTTCAGCCCATCTTCAGCCCTTGTGACTTTGGATAAGTTGTCCTCTACATGGCTAGAGCCTACAAAATCTGGTGGCCAGATCTTGACCAGGTGGGCTTACCGAATGAAGTGTCTGTTTGCCTGTAAGCCTAGCTCAGCCCCCGCTTCCGAGCACTTCCTTAGGCTTAGCCCTAGGCCTCTCAGCCTTCCCAGTCACCACCATTAACAGGAATATATTAAGCACCTAATTACCCACAGCACTGGGCACTCCCCTAGGCTCTCCGTCTGCCTGACACATGACTTCACGTTGGGATTATCCCTTCTCTCTGATCTGAGCCTAAACCCTAAAGCAGATGGGGGTGAGCAGGTGTTGGAAAGTGGGGCTGTACTGCCCCCAGGGATGGGCGCAGGAAGGAAACCCCTCTTGCCAAGGAGGGGTAAAAATGGGATTGGCTTCAACTGGAAATAGACGCTTCCACAAACCACGGTGCTGACGAGCCACGCATCTAGTTGAGAACTTCAGGCTGTTGTTTCACGTGTCATGGAAAACAAGGGGAGAAAACCTTCCCTCAACATAGACATGCACACACTCAGCTGTAGGACGACAGGATCACAGAAATCCAGGGTTGGGAAGGATCTCTGCAGGCCAACCCTCACTTGAACAGGAATTCCTACTCCGTCAGGTGGATAAATGGTCTGCTTGGAGATCTTCGAAGGGAACACACTGCTTCCTGTGGCAAGCAGCAGCTCCTTCCTCCTCAGGGAGCGTCTCTTTTCATCAAGCCTACACTTGCCCCTTGGCAGATTTTTCTCCACCTGATCTTCATACTTTTGCCCTCTGGGGCCATGCAGAACAAATCCGGTCTTAATTTCTAAGTAGAGGTATCATTGTGTCTTAGGTAGAATTCTGGACTTGGTATCAGGAAGACCTGGGTTCCAATCTTGTCATAAACATGGGCTAGTCACTTACATTCTCTGGTCTTCTGTTTCCCCATCTCTAAAACGAAGGGGATTAGACTCGATGGTCTCAAAATTCTCTCCCCATCACCTCTCTGAACATCTCTTTTCTCATCTGTGAAACTGGGCTATCCACGGCACTTATCTCCGTCCTGTGTTTTGCAAGCCTTAAAGTCCTACTGAAACGTTAGATGTCAATATCAATGACAGTACTAACAAGAACCGAAATGGTGACAACAATAATAAGGGGTGCCGTCTTCTTCCACTGGTCAGGGTGACTTTAGGATGCTGGACAGCACTGAATCTCAACCCTGTTGTCTCTGGATTCTCTACACACTTACAAGGCAGGGTTTTCTTTGGCTCTGGTTTATTCTGACGCCCAGAATTGAGTGAAATCTCTGGGGTAGCAGGGTCCAAGTGGATCACGACCTACTGGCTCAAGTGATGAAAAACAAAATGGCTCACCCCAAGGCCCATAGGGCTGGCTGAGAGTCTCACTAGGCTCAATATCCCCCTCTCACTTTGGGGAGTGACCAGGACCAGTATGGTCATTCCCCTCTCTCTACATCACTGGGTCTTTGGAGACCCCAATCACCACAAATAGCATTCATTAGCAACTGATGAACACCATGGCAGGTTCCACACTACGGGAATCAACAGTGGTATAGGGCCCAAAAACCCTGCCAGCTGCCAGGTGAACCAGGTGAAGCATCCGCTCACCTACCAAGGGATTTATTTGGCCTCAGCCACAGAGAATGTGTAAATAACCAGAGGATTCCAGTAACAAGCACTGGGGATGACCTCCAGATGAGAGACCTCCAGCTGAAGTTCTTCCTCGTTAATGCCTTAAAAAAATTCATGGTTTATTCTTGTTTTCAGCCAAGCAGTTAAAAAATGCACTGCTAGTTATTCTTTCTGATTCTGAGGATTTCGACACTTAACCTTTATACACAGAACAGGGAGACTGTACCCAGGACAAATCCACTTGCACCTGACAGCTAACTTCAACCTCCTCTGAGAAGCTTCCCTAAGGAACAGGTTGGCTTCCTTCGAGCTCTATCTATGAGCATGCCTGAAGGAAGAAGAGGGAGAAAAAAGCCAGTCATGGGGTTTACCTTGCCCTTGTCAAAGTAGTGAATGATTTCTTGGTACAGCTGGTCTTTGAGTTGACCTTGGGTAGTTGCTTGGTACCCATCCCGCTGAGTGAGATGGGCAGCACAGGCCTCCTCGGACCACTGGAACAAGAGAAAAACGTAAAAGTTTCAGGGATTAAGAAATAAGCTACAAGAGCAATAGCCTTCTACCACTGTTACCATTCAACATGTCCTTTAAAAACTTGATCATATAGACTCAGGCGACAAAAGGAGATGGACGTTTTCAGGCATGGCACTTGGCATAGATGTAATTTGTCAGACAGGCTTTTGTTATGGGGGTGGGAGGGCTAGAAGTGGGATGACAGTAATGACAAAACAGGGAGCAAGGGAAGAAGGAGGGAGGAAAGGACCAAAGTGGGCCCTGAGGATTTCCACCAGTGAAAACATGGGATATAGAACTCATCACAAAGGCCTTCAGAGAGAGTTTAAACTGTTAGTAAGAATGGGAAGGGGGCAGACAGAAGAGCTAGGTATAAGTAGAAGGGTTAGTATTTTGAACTAGTTCTAACTCTGAATCTACCCACTAAACCAACCTGCCTCTCGGTCCCACTGTGTACTGGGCAGCCCATTGGCTACTTCCAATCATTTTCACACAAACCTTTGTCTAATTCTGCCTCTACCATTCTGTCCTTGTGAAAGTGATTTTTTGATTCCCAGTGTAAAAGTATACACTGATTCCTATTAGATTCTGTGTGGCTAAAATCAGTTAAGATCTTTTAGAACATGATTCTCTCATCCAATGTGTTTGCTAGCCAAACCAGCTTTGGGTCATATGGAAATCTGCAAATGTTGTTATCTATACCTTTACACAAGTCAATGATAAGAATGCTAAAGAGTACAAAATTAGAAATTGATCCCATGGCCACCCATGAAAGATCTTCCAAAGAGACAACTTATGCATTATTGTTTGAGTCTGGCCATTCAACCACAGCATCTTGCAGCCCAATTCCCCAAAGATATTTCTGTTCCCCAGGTGATAAGCATTAATTAAGCACTTAATATGTACCAGGCACTGTGCTAGGCCCTGGGGGAATCAAAGGATGGCACAAAACAGTAAATTCTCTCAAGGACTTCACATTCTAATGGCAGAGGCAGCATGCAAACAACCAGGTGTGTACAAGACATGGAGAGAGTAGATGGAAAACTACCAGAGGGAATTTATCAGAGTGAAGTGTGGGAATAGAGAGTGAGAAGGGTCTTGTGAAGAGGGTGGGATCTGGGCTGCCTGGAAGGCAGAGGGGAAGATAGAGAGCCTTCCAAGATGGAGGACAGCCAGAGCCAATGCAGGGAATGCTTTCAAGGAAACGCAAGTGAGCTTGACCGTAGAGGGTGAGCGCGGGGAGCAAGGTGCAAGAAGGTGGCAAAGGTAGGAAGGGCTTTAAATGACAAACAAAGGACCTGAATGTGACCCCAGAGCTAACAGGGAGCCAGGGGAATTTTCTGAGGGAGAAGAAAGTGTGACATGGTTAGACCTAGGCTTTAGAAAAACTGCCTTGGCAAGTGAATGGAGGATTCATTGGATGAGAGAGAATGGAGGCAGGGAGACCAGTCCGCTCTGCCTGGAAAGACAAGGGTCAGAACCAGGGTTGTGCAGTATGGGAAGACAGAGGGGAATGCCCAAGCAAGCTGATTTTCTCTTCTACCAAATGGAGTAGCATTTGGATGAGATGGCCCAGGGCATTCTGGCTTTAAAACCTGTGCATAGAGATAAGGTCCTCCGACAGAATGTAAGCTCCCTGAGCGCAGAGGCTTTTGTTTCTGACTTGGTATCCCCAGTGCCTAGCACAGTGCCTGGAAGATAGTAGAGGCCTGATAAATGTTAATGAATGGGTGAATTTTATGAACTCAATCAATCATCTCTTTCTGAAGCCTGCAAGAAAGAGCCAATGGAAGAGACACACAAGGCCCCAGACCCCTGATTAATGGTCACTTGGTAAAGTAATCAGGAGAATGAGCACTAAGAAGGAGAAGGAGAGTATTCTGGTTGAGAAGGAAGCAGGTTAAAAACTACACAAAACAAAACTGCACTTAAATGTGTCTCTTCTTGCTCTGAATTATTGAATTTCACAGTCAAAAAAGAAAAAAGCAGTCATATGTCATGCTCACTGGCTGTGGAGCTGGACTGGGACTGTGCTAACCCTTCAGGCCAGGAGAGGTTCAGAGCCTCAACCTCCCCAGCAGGACTTTCCCCCGCAAACCAAATTCCCACTGGGATTCCCTCCAAAGGGAAGGTGGCCCTACCCTTAATTCAAGGCCACGGTCTCCTCTGCTGAAATAGCCCTCTCCTAGGTGGACGACTCAGGCAGGACTGACCATTGTGCGGATGGTAACGATGATGATGATGGACATTACAAGCACATGCCCCACTTCTAAAGGGCCTTCCTCACAACCCCCTCGAAGCTCACCAGGCTGGATTGGTCTACTTCTAAGGAGAAAGTTGCCATTTTTGTCATAAGATCAGAGTACCTCAGAGCTGGGAGGGAGGGGCCGGAGAGTCCAATGGACACCTGAATAAAAGTCCCCTTAATGATTTGCTCAGCCACCTCCCAAGGCAGCCCATTTGGCTTGAATATTTTATAAAGCTCTAGGCACCACTGAGTCTTCCAGCCAGGTGGTAGTTACTACTGGCTTTATCATCTCCACTTTACAGATGAAGAAACTGACTCAGCGAGCCCAGATGAAGAGCTGGACAAAACCTCAGGGCTGAAAGCCCCCAACCCCTTCACTTTGCAAGGGAGAGAACTAGGGTTGAGACTGGTGTCTTCTGATGTCCCACAGACTGTATGTCTGACCACCCGAGGGGAAAAATGAGAGAGATAAATAAGGAAAGAGAAGTGCCTAAATCAAGTGATGTCTTAGCTTAAACAATCATTTGGGGGCAAGGCTGCCTGATCCACACGCACTGCTGAGAAGCCATCCATGTCAGGCTGACTCGGAAGGTGAGAAGGCAGGCTTCTGTTTCTCTTGCTCCACACAGAATTACCTCATGAGGAAAGGTGACTATTTTCAGATTGTGTCTGTCACTGACAAGAATGGCCTAATCACATCACAGGAATTTTTTTTTCTTAACAGAATAAAAATCATGCTCTGAAGACAGTTGATTAAGCATTATAAATCCACATTGGAAGCCATATGCTCCACATGGTCATGACAAATTACAAAGCCTAATGGTGTAAGAGACACAGAGTGATAGGGGGTCATCTAGTTGGAAAATATAGGGCCCTGCAGCATAGGACACCTTGGCTGAATCGGGGGGGGGGGGGAAACAAATGACCAGGCCAGCAATGATGAACTATAGAGCTTCTCACTGTACCTACAGTGGGGCCAAAGACAAATTGCCCCTCCCCATGCGCACAAACACACGTATGCATGCATGAGCACACATGCACACACACACAGTCTCTCCAATGAGGCTGTCAATTCCATTTTAATTTCCCTGGTGTATCAGAGAGATCTTCACGTTCACCAAAATAGCTTGTTATCGAAATTCAGACGTGTAAGAGGAGTAAGGCCACCTACATTCCCAGGGTGACTGCTGATGTCAGATGTGACTCCTGAAATCTTTATCTTCATAAATTACGCTTCTTTGAGGGACTCTGCATTTCCATGTCATTATCATGGGAAGGAAGGGGTAGGTGGAACTAGATTCCAGTGGAACTCTCTTTATCATGCTCATTATTGTGTGGCTGGCTCCACCATTCTTGCTGGGCACCGATTCGAAGGGAGGGCCACCAGATTTAATGTCAGAGTGCTGGGTTGGGAAAATGGTTTTCTCATCAATTACCCAGGTGAACCTCTCTTAGCCTTGCTGGGCCTCATTGTGCTCATGAGTAAAATGAAGGATCAGATGCCTCTGAGATCCCTTTGGTCCAAAGTCTTGGATACAACAATGAAGATGATGATGATGATGAGGATGATGACGACAACGGTCACCCATGAGCTGTTATGTAGAAAAGTTTCCCCTTCAGTCCAAAGTCTTGGATACAACAGTGACGATGACGACAATGATGATGATGAGGAGGATGATGACAACAATGGTCAGCCACGATCTGGCGGTCCCACTGCTCACACACACAGACAGAGGTGTTTAGCCTATACCCAAAGTTGATTTTGTTCTGGTTTCAGCTTATATGTAACATATCCAAAGCCATCAAGATGTTTTCCCTTGAGATGGCTGATGGGGAGTACAACTTCTCCTAATATGATTTTATTTATTTTCCTTCTAAACAATATACTTTCCATCTTCATCATGAATCCATGTGCTCTGAGGGGTAACGGGCTCTAATGAGAAGAGTGGCTGCCGGCCGCTGTCACAGGCAGCATTCCGCACCGGGGCGCACTCGCTCATTCACGCTCTGTTGCTCATGAGACATACCAGACAGTGGCATACCAAACACATGGCAGCCTTTGGCAGCACCAATAGTCCCATTTGGCATCAGGGACCAGGATGCTGATGAGCTAGGCAAACAGAGGATCCGTCGGGGCATTTGGTGCATTTTGAAAGGGGTGCCATTAAATTTGCCTCAAGTTATCTGTGGATGAGGTGGGAAATGCCTGTTACAGTTCCTTGTATCCCCAAAGGGGAAAACAGAAAGAAGCACAGGGAATCTCTTCTCGGTCATTAAGGAGACAGATGTTCATGTTGGAAGCAATGTCATGCTAACAAGGGGTCTGTATTTAGTCTCAAAATACTTGATACAGATAGTCAGTCAGTCAGTATTTATTAAGCACCTACCACGTGCTAGGCACTGTGCCATGTACTGGAGAGTTAAGTAGAAGTCAAGACAGGGTCCATGTCACTTTTAGCCCAAGCCCAAGGAAGAGTCAATGACTCAACATACATGTATAGGAAAGCCTCCAAAGAAGGGCCCCAAGGATCTGGGCTTAGCCCTATTCTGTTTAACTTTTAAGAATCAATGCTTAAAGAGAAAGATAACATGCCTGTTAAGTCTGTGGGTGATACAAAGGTCAGAGTGCTTAGCCTACATACAGATGACAAGAGCCCATGACAGATCAACAGGACAGAACACTGGACTGAATCCAATAAGATGAGACTGAAAAATAACAAACACCAGTCTTCGACTGGTCTTCAAAAAAAAAACCCAATTAATTTCACAAGTGTAAGATGTAGGGGTTGGGGTGGGGAAGAGTGGCTAGATAGCAATTTATCTGAAAAATGATCTGGAGGTTTTTAGTAGACCACAAGTTCAATATGCAGCAATAATGACACAAGTCAAAGAGGTGTGATTGTAAGGAGAGAAACTCACACTCCCTGGCTCGAGAGACAACTTTTCCTCTGGACCCTGACCAAGTTGGGCCACACATGGAAAATGGTGCAATTCCTAGCAATTCCATTTTAGCAAGAATGTCTGCAAGGAGGAGGTGTCTAGGGGACGACAACCAATTCGGTGGAAGGTCAGCTTTCTTTGTACGCCAGATGAGAGGGAGCTGGGGATCCCTTAGGCTGGAGAAAAGAAGGCTTGGGCCCAGTCAGATGATAGTTACCCGCAAAGAGCTGAAGGGCTGCAGTGTGGAAAAGGGAAAAGATTTGTTCTGATTGGCTCCAGACAACAGAACTAGGAGTAAGGGGTGGTGATTACAGAGAGGCGGCCTTTCGCTCCATCTGAGGAAACACATCCTACCACGAGAGCTGGTCAGATGGGGAATGAGGCGTTTGGAAGGCAGGGGGTTCCTGACCATACAGATGACCTTACTCATGTGTGGACTGGACAAGAGGGCCTCTGTGGTCCCTTCAGATCAGATCCTGTGCTTCCGCACGTGGTCTGGAGACATTTCTGCTGTTCGTTCTACTAATGGGACATAAGCTCCCTGTTTCCCACGCGATACAATTTGCATTTTCCGTGTGTTAGACTTCTTGTGGCCATCCGGAGCACCAGAATTTTCCATTTCCTTCTCCCTGCTCAAGCCTCTAGAGCAAACTGCTTGACTGATATTGAAATATTTGCCTCGTTCTTTCTAGTGCTCGCTCTGATTTCTTGCACCACATTAACCTTTTGACCTTTACTTTCCATCGCTGATTAAGGGTGTTTAGAATTTCTAATACGCTTTTGTGTTCTGAATTTCTTTTTCACCTGCTTCTTTTTGATATCTTTAATTGGGCAAAATTGCTTTCAAGTTTTGCACTGTGGAACCAGTAAACTTCTAACACCTTTCCCCAGATCTCCAAGAACCCTCTCAAGTGACTTCTACCATGAAGGCGTGTGATACTCATCCTTCAGGGTGAGCTCTTCTTTTTCTCCTGTCATTCTTATTACATACTTTCCAGGGCTGTGCGCAGGACCTGAAACGTCTTCAATCTTGCCGTCCAATGTAGCGCGTGAATGTGTTTACTCGCGGTGGCGAGAGTAGACACTAGTCTGCTAGCTGGATTCACGCCCTCCTATTCAGAGGGGCCTCTCAGGATTCTAGCCTAAGTGCACCCATCTCCTCTACAGAATCACTGCTGTTATTGTTATCTTGTTTTTCTCTTTTGGTGATGGAATTCCTATAGAAATGATCTCAGGGCAAGATGCTGTCCTGTGATTATTCCATGATGGTCAATGTTTTATACACTATTGCACAGGTGGATAAAGTAAAAGCTTTTTGTAACTGAACAAAGCATTAGGGATGTCAGCAGGTGAGCATCCCCACCGAAAGCATCCTTGGTACAACTCTAATAGCAGACAAGAAGATGGGGATGATTTATATTCATCCTGTTCATGTCTTTATATTTCAAAATAATTTATCTGTTTATTTGTTTTCTATAGCTTGGAGATGATGAGTTTTGGGATGAGGGCATCTATTTAAAATGTTGTTCTTAAGTTTTTACAAATTCACGTTATGTGACTAATGGGGAAATATGTTTAATATGATTGTACATGTATAGCCTATATCACATTGCACACTATCTTGGGGAGGGGAGGGAGGGGGGAAAATTAAATTAGAACTCAAAATTTTATAAAGGTGAATGTTAAAAACTAAAAATAAAGAAATTCATAAGAACAAACAAACAAATAAATACAATGTAAACTCATTTTTAAAAAATTCATGTTATGTCGTGGCAACCATGGGCAACAGTTTGCTCTGTGACAATGGATGGGGACTAGCGTGGTTTACGATCCTCTCTGGGATAATTTGAGGCCAAATTTGTCATCTGTCAGTCCAGGGAAGACAGAGAGCTTCTGATAGAGGATTGTGGTCAACAGGTCACATCACGCTGGCTAGTCACCAGGTGCTAAGCTTTTATAGCCTGAAGCGATGTGTTATGGCACCTCTGCCATTTCTTTTCATAATCGACATGGATCATTACGGATAAACCTTTTGTAATTTTGAGTGCTAATGACTTAGTCCCAAATTTCCACCACAAACGAGGCCACTCCCATGATCTAATCAGCATGACACCAACATTAGTCCTGCGCTTCTCGGGTGTAAGTGGACTGCTGTTGGATTCAAACCTTCTGACTCAGAAAGGGCTGTTTGAAAATCATGCTGAAATACACCCACATCCATGCCCAGTCACCGGAGCTGGGTTGCTGCTTTTTTGCTTTGCCTTGCTATTAGGCACGATTTCTGGAGTTTGCATACAGTGAAGGCGTTCTGTGACCGCAGGGTCGTTATTTCCCGTCTTCACAATTTAATTCTTCCTTGATACCTTCTGTCATTTCTCATGATTCAGGCTTAGGGACAATGTCCCGTTTTATGACTGGCTGGTATTTGTGCTGCTGGAATCGGTCATTACGGTGCGACTCGGAGCCGACGGCGATGGGATGAAAGCCTTGTATGTGACAGGTGAGATCTGTTTCTAATTTTGTTAGCTTTGACACATTCGTTGTTGCTTTCAGTACTGTGACTATGTTTATTATTAACTAGACTCTATAGACAGAAGAACTTTGCAAACACCAATGAGGATCATGGAAAAGACCACAGAGAGTCTAGACATTCAGTCAATCAATCAAAAAAGCACTGATTAGGAATTCATTATGTGCCAGACTGTAGCGGGCAGAAACAGGTAAAAACGAATAAATCTGCAGGTAGATGGATGGTTAGTAAACAACCTCAGTTGTTTGGATTAATGTCAGATGTTAGGTTTCTAGTAAAACATTTAATTGGTCAATCGGTCAACAAACACTTTTAAACATTTTTGACGTGCCAGGGACTGGCTTACGTGCTGAGGATACAAAGCAAAGAAAACCAGTCCTCAAAGAGCTTATGGTCTGATGGGGGAGTAAATGGAAGGTCATCTCAAGAAGGGAAAGCATTGGCAGCTGCGGGGAGGAGGGGACAGAGAAAGTCCCCCAGCACAAGGATGGAGCTGAACTGTACGGAAGGAAGCCAGGGAAAGAGAAGGACGCGAAGAAGAAGAATACTCCAATGCTGGAGGAGTGGTGCATGGAGAGTCGTGTCTGAGGAACACAAGGCATGCCAGACTGGATGGACGACGGCAGTCAATAGTTGACAAATACTGACTGTGTGCCTGCTATATGCTGTGCACCGTACTGAATGCTGGAGAGACAAATGCAAAGAAAAAGGAAGACAATGCCTGCCCTGAAGGAGCTTCTCATCTAACAGGGTTGGGCGGTGGGGGTGGGGAGACAACTCACAAAAGGAAGCTGGAGAAAGGGAGTGGAAGGAGGGAGAGAAGATACCCAGTATGGGGCATGATGGAGACACCCACAGAAGTCCCAGAGCAATGTAGCTGGTGGGAAATGGGAAGACTGCCTGGGCCTTCACTTTAGTAGAGGCCCTGTCTGGAGGACAGGAAGAAGGTCCAATTAAAGGACAGAGGGGCCTGAGGAGACGTGGGGACCAGGCTGACTCAATCTGGAAGCATAATGAGATTTTCTGATGACGAGTTTCCTGGGGAAGGAAGGCATGAAGGAGAGGTTGGAAGGTGTGCAGCTGGTGGGAAATGAGGAGTGTAGAACCGGCAGAAGAAAGGCCAGAAGGGTAGAGGGAGGCCAGGTCATGACCCTATATTTGACCCTAGAGGTAAGAGGAAGCTGTGGGAGCACACTAGAGGGGGAGAGGTGGGGGAGGGGTCAGTGCAGGCAGTGGGGTCTGGCATGGCCATACAGCACTGTGGCTGCTGAGTGGGAGAGATCTGAGGCAGGGGCCCCAACCTGCCATAGTCCAGGTGAGAGGGGATGAGGGTCTGGACCAGGGTGAAAGCTGAGACCCGCAGGAGATGCTGTGCAGGGAGAAATGACAAGATTTGTCACCCCCTTATCTCATAAATGACAAACGTGAAGACCAAGGAAGTCAAGTGACTTGCCCAAGGTCACACAGTTGGGCATCATGGGAAAGGCTGGAGCCAAGCACTCTGACTCCAGAGTGAGTCCTCATTCCCACGCGCCAAGAAGGCGCCATCTGGAAGCGGACGATTCTAGTTCAGGAAGTTCCCGACTTTCCCTGTGACGCATTATACAGGCAGGGTCATGGCTAGCGGTGTACTGTCCACGAGCTCCCAGCCTATCATGGTGGAAGAGCCCAATGGGGACAGCTGTGAATGTTAGAATGTACAGCCAGCTCCATCTGCACTTCCATGACTGGCCTAAGATGGAAGGAAAACGTTTCCTTTAACCCAGCACATTTTTACAAAATGGAGCCTTTGGGGGCCATGACATAAAAATAAAAATAGCAAATCCCCTTTTAATGGAGCTGGCCACTACTGGGTAGAAAGAGTCCTAGATTCGGTGTCCAAGGACGTGAGTCTGAACCTAAGTTCTTTCTGCTACTTCCTCCCTCCCTGTCCAATACTGAGCAATTCTTCCCCAGCCCTTAGCCTCAGCTTCCTTCTCTGTAAAAGGAGGGCTACCAGGGTCCTTCCAGCTCTAATTTGGCAATCGCATGAGTCTGTGCCCACCAGACCTTTAGGAGTGGCTGACGGGACAAAGGAGAGCAGCCAATGACGACGTAGCCTCCGCCCCCGTCCCCAGGCCCTACCTTGAGCAGCTTGGCATGAAGCAGCAGGGTGTAGGCCGCCTCGGTGTAGTTGTCACATTCTTTGTGCAGGTCACACAGCTTGTACAAGTACCTTGGAAGACAAGAAAGCATCAGAGTCTTGAAATGTCACCAAGTAAGCAGTGCAGTGGCCCCAGTGTACGTGAAGCCTTCCACACCACGCACTGTCCTAATGCCAAGAAAACGCTCAGTCACAGAAGAGGCAGAGAAAACCCAGCCTCAGTGATAGAGGAGATCGCTCGGGCCTCTCACCAATTCATTCCACCACTCACTTGTGATGACTCTGGCTGATGTGAGGCTGGTGGCGCCATTTTTTTGGGGATGGGGGAATGACGAGGTCAAGCCAACAAATGAATGAAACCAAGACATGAAGGCAGAATGCTCTCCAGAGACTTTGTCGAAAAATGATCGGTTTCTCATTCATTCCCACCTTTTCCAGACAATTTCCTCATGTAATTGAATCAGGCTGACACAATGCAAGTTCCATTTTCAAGTGATTTCTTAATTTTCTGTGGACTCCAGAGTTGAAAATCAATGAAAATGAAAAATCTTCAGTGTCAGCACTGCCAGGTTCTCCCAAGTCTATGGGGCCTGGCTGAAAGACTGAAGTGGGAGAGGGGGAGGCTTTTAGACGAAGCAACTTAAGTTTCTGCAGAAAAGAGACCCATTTAGCTCTCCTTCAGACACTCATGATTGATTTAATTCAGATGGAAAACACATGTCCTGAAGTGAATTTGACTGGAGGTGAAGAAATATGGAATAAGAAAAAAGAAAAAAGTACAATGAGAATGTTTCCAGGAAAAAAGAAGTTTGGAACATTCTTTACGATTTTTTTAAAAGCACACTTGAAAATGATCAACACTCTGAAGAACTACGGGATCCACCAGACACAGGTTAATGAGGACCGGAGGTAGCATCAGCAAGACCTGGGTTTACATCTCACCTTTGACGTGCACTAGCTGAAGCTGGGTAAGTTACATGACCTTTCCCTGTCTGGCTTTTCTTAACTGTCATGTAGAAATAATAACCATCCACACAGGGTTGTTGTGGGGTTCAGAAGATTATACAACGACACATTTAGAACTGGAAGAGTTCTTACTGGCCATAGGCTCCAACCTCCTGCTTTTACAGATGAGAAAAACAAGGCAAAGAACAGTGAAAGGACTTGCTTGGGATCATGCAAATGGGTAAGCGTCTAAGGGGGGAATTGGAACCCAGGTCTTCCTGACACCAAGTTCAGCAGCCCTTCCGTGGCGTCCCGTTGACTCTACGTAGCGCTAACATAGGTAATGTGCTTCGCCAACCAGACGGCGTTATGCCAGTTACTCTTACTAATAGCGCTGCTGTTTTTGTTGGCCTTTACTTCCTGTCACTGGGGCCAGTGCTAATCGGACCTCACTCATCTACTCCTTTCCCCCAAGATGGCGGAGAGAGACCAAGGGCCAGGAGTCTCATGTTCATATTTACTCCTCTTCTGCACAGCCCAGAAGTGGATGGGCCAGACACACATGTGCCAGGCCTAACACTGACAGGTGGGCAGGAATTTCGGAAAACTTCCAGGAATCAAGCCTCAGGCTTAATGACCTGATACAAAATGACATTTCTAAAGCAATTTGCTTGGTGTACCATCCATACATCAGCTCTCCAGCAGTTGTGAGCAAGGTACAGGCACAGCTGGTGCTTACAAACCTTATGTACATTTCTTCTCTTTCGATCTCTTTGTAGAAATTCTGAAAAGTAGAGTGGAAAACAAAGCATTGTTTTAGAAAAGGTGCCTTCCCTGGAGGTCGCATGCATATTTGGTATTAACAAGCCCTAACCACAAAAGAGAATATATGACAACATGGCACTTGTCTCCTGGGGTAGCACCCCAAGTTGACTGAAATTTAAACCAGTTCTGAGGCAGATCTTTGCCTAGGGTTAGAGTCTTTGCATTGCTTCTACTTTATACACCAAAGTGGAAGGGGGGTGTGGGATGGGAATTAGTGACTTAAAAGCCAAAACTTGGCAAAATCCAAGAAAGCCGTAGGCCCAACCTCATGCAGCTCAACTCAGCTGAAGTCCAACAACACGTATTAAGACCTTAGTGTCTGTAAGGCCTGGGCTCAATGCTGGAGATAACAAGACAAACATGAAACAACTCTTGTCTGTAAGGAACCCCCACTCTACTAGAAAGATATAGCATATACACGGCCAAGGAATATGAAAGGAATTCCACTGAAAATAAAAACAGGAAGGCATCTCTGAGCCCATCCCACTTAGAGCTTACCTGAAGGGAATCTTCTTTCATCCAGTCTTTGCCTAAAGGCCACCAGTGAGATTGAGTCCACTAGACCTTGAAGCAACCTGTTCCTCTTTGGGGCAGAGCTAACTGTCTGTGAAGGAAAAGCTTCTCTGCCTCTGAGCTTCCCTGGCTTGCCTCAGGGCTCAGCTTGAACCTCACTTTCCGGATAAAATCTTCCCTGGACCTCTCCACAACCAAGACCTTCCTTTCCCATTATCTCCTCTGTCTGTCTGTCTATCTGTCTCTCTCACATGTGGGTATATATATACACACACACACACACACACACACACACACACACGTAGCATGCATATGTATATGTAGATAGAGGTACAGGCACACAAATACATTGTATGTGACATGACATAGCTCTTTGCATGTTGCTTCTCCCACTTAGATTGTGAGCGCCCTGAGGGCAGTGAGTGATTTTACCTTTCTTTGTATCCGAAGGGCTTAGCGCTGTGCCTGCCCATATGAAGTGCTTAATTATTAATTAACTGATCAATTGAGGCATATCTGGGTATGACACACAGGCTGACAGTGATCAATATCCTGATAGAATCTTCTGCTCCGGATGCGTACGGAGCTAACGCTGTTTGCCTTCGTACTGGGCTCCGAGAGCCTGAGGACAACGTGTCCCTTTTAAATAGGCATATTCAATAACTTACAAACCTGGTTGATGGCTTGATGTTTTATCATACTGTAGGATTTGGAACTAAACTAAAGGGAAGTTATTCCAACCTTCTCATTTTAGAGATGAGGAAACAAAGGCCCAGGATGCTAAGGTGCTCACTTAGAACTGGGAAATACCTCGAAGACCACCAAAGGCCTGGGATCCTCCGTGGGCCCCCTGCCTCCTACAAAGACTGCTCATGAGCCCCCATCCCTCACCACCACCATGTGCTCTCTTTCACTATTCAGCCAGAGGGCAGGGACCAAGGCCCAAGGCCACCAGGGTAGTGAGGAACAGAATTAAGATTCCAACCAAGGTCACTCTGACTCCACATCTAACTGTCTGACTTAACAGAAAGCAGACAAAGGGCTGTGTGATGCCGAGGCCATTAACAACTAGAGATTGCGCTGGGAGAGGGTGAGTGAGATCAGGGAAGGCTTCCAGTCAGAAGGGTTAGTGGCAGCAGAGTTAGGATCTAGATGAGATGGAGGAATCTGACAGGCAAAGAGGAAGGGAAGGAACATTTCAAGGACGTAGGAGCCTGGGCAAAGACACAGAGGGAGTGTCTAGAGCCAGGGCATCAAATTCCCAGAGAAAGGGATCCTTGCCAGCATCATACTGACCTAGAAAACCACAAATTAACATTATATATGTTGTATCATATTTTTACTATATTTTTGTTATTTTTTTTTTGTTAGGTATTTCCCAATGACATTTTAATTGGATTCACTTCTTAGGGCTTTTGCTGGCCCATGTGGGGCAGAGTTTGACACCTCTAGTCTAGAGAACAAAATAACTCTGGGCTGTTGTCATGGTGACTCAGAAGCTTTCTTACCCTAGACCTTCTTTCAGAGCTTGGGGCCTTCTCTCACTGGACCATCCCTCCATCATTCAGTTGGTTGGGTTCCTTCTGAGGCCTCCATTTTGGAGAAGGGACCAGGCCAGCTAGGCTTCATTCCCCACTGCCTGAGCTTCTGATGGTCCAGATGTTGCTACCATATCCCAGTGAGAATCTCCCTTCAACACTCTACTTTTCAGCTTTGTGTTATCTTCCCTTGTTAGAATGTAAGTTCCTGAGGGCAGGCACTGTCTTCCTTTTGGCTTATATATGTATCCTGAGATCAATGCAGTGCCTGGCTCTTTGTAAGAGTTTTACAAATGATTATCGTCTGCCTGACTAGGTCAGTTTGACTGGAGTGTAGAGTGTAGTAGTATTTTAGTGAGATAAAAACTTGGTTGGAGTGAGGGGAGAATGAGATGGACCAGGCCTGCTGGGATGTTATTTCAATCATCCAGGCAGGCAACACCAAATTTCAATTCAACTCCCAGTTACTTAATGCAGTCTCAGTGTTGGAAGGGTCCTTAGCGACCATTCAATCCACATCATATCTGAAAGAGAATCTATTCTGTTATATCCCCCAAAAAGTGACAACGTCGCTTTTGTTTGTGATGGTAAAGTCACTGCCTCCTAAGCCACTCATTCCTCTTTGGGATAGATGTCAATGTTCTGATATTTTTTCCTGACATCAACCTTACGTCTCTCCATCACTGTCTCTCTTCCCCCAACTGCTTTATGTTCTGACCTCCGGGGCCAACAGAACAATGATATTAGTCTTTCTTTTTCTTATGACAGCCCCTCAGACAGAGAGACGTTACCCATGTGGAATCACCAGGATTTGATAATCCGTTGGTCATGAGAGGTGTGGGAAAAGAGAGAACTAGAGACAGCACCACACTCCCGAACTTGGTGGTGGGTGATAGGCAAGCCAGTGATGGGTGAGGGGCAGTGCCACGGACAGAAATGGTGAAATCAGAAGGAGGAGCAGGTCTGGGGGAATCTCAGGTTTTTTGGAGATGCTGAGCTGGTAGGACTTCCAAATGGAGGTGTCCCATAGGCAGCTGGCAACGCAGGCCTGGAGATCAGCGATGACCAGGTTAAATAAAGATGGCGCTCTGGAATCATCTGCCTATGAGTCGTACTTGAAGCTATGGGAGCAAAGTCAAGAGGAGAGTGAAGAAAAGGGGACCACGGCTAGAAGCGTGAGGGACACTGACACTGAGGAGTCAGGAAAGGGAGGAGAAGCCTGCAGAAGAGGCTGAGCAGTAGCTGTAAAGGGAAAAACCCACCAGAACACGGCTGAAACCAGAGGGCAGGATCAAATAATATAATGAAGGACTTAGCACAGCCTCTGGCACATCACAGGTGCTATGTGAATGTTGGCTATTATTATTATTATTCTTGATCAACAGGCATTTATGGAGTGCCTACTATGGGCCAGGCACTCTGCCAAGTAAGTAGGTATATAGTAGGTGTTTAATAAACATCTGCAGAATTGAATTGAATTGGGGTTCTGGGTTCAAATCTACTTTGACTACTTGTTTGGCTTTGCACAGGTCCCTTTAACTCCCTGTGCCTCAGTTTCCTTCTCTGTAAAATGAGAGGGTTGGACTTTATGCGATGTCCCTTGCAGCTCTGACAGGAGCTGGTGGATGAGCCAGCCAGGTGGATGACGCCTCAAGGCCGCACAAGGTGCGGGGGCCAGGCGGAGCCCCTGGCACTGAGCCCGCCTTGGCGGGCGTGGAACGGCCCTTCTGGGGGATGCTGGACTCACCAGCACATTGACGGTGCAGCTCATGCGGTTCTCCTTGTTCTCATCATGCATGATGGTCCGATAGTCCAACAGCCTCTCCATCAGCCTCACCACCAGCTTGACAAACGTCTCTCCCGACTTGGAGAGGTATTTGTGCTTCCTGCAGTGTTCCAGAAGGCTGGAAAAATAATTACATGCACTTTGGTAATCACACTCAGGAAAGGAGGCTCAGGCGAGGTGAAATTTTAAATATTTTACATTATTAACACATTTTAATGATTTCTGGGTGACAAAGTTCATTGTCGCCTAATTACCGCCTCCCTGTCTCTCCTCTGATATAAATCCCATTGTTAATCAACACTCACATTTTATCAAATAACACTTTGTACTGCTCGTCTCCTCGGCCGCCTTCCACTTCATGATCCAGCTTGGTGATGATCTCATTCTCAAACTATAATTAAGCAGAGGGAGCATAAATAGTTGGCAGGGCAAGTGCCGTGCTTCTCGATGGCCACGGCTTCTTGGCCGCCATCTTGGGACGTCACCTTAATAACAACAACAACCACCACAATAACAAGTAATCATAATAACTGCACGCGGATCTCAAGCTCACAAATTACATTATCGGGCTCGGGTCTTGGAACAGCTTCTTGAAATTGGATTTCTTACCAGCTGCATGACCCTGGGCCAATGTCTTGCAGCTCCATGCTTGGCTGTGTATAATTATCATCCCCATTACAGAGAAGACTGGCACTCAGAGAGGGAAAGTGATTGGTCCCGGGTCACACAGCTTCTGTCAGGAGCAGGATTTTCTAGCACCAGGTCCAGTCTGTCCACACAAGGCCCACAGACCTGAGGATGACCATTGACGTAGGCTTCTTGGAGAACACAAGAATGATTCATCCTTAAGTCTCCTCCTAATTAGCCACAGAGTTAGAAGGAAAGCTCTGAGTGACAGCGCAGGATGCCCAGAGCTGTAACAAGCCGCCCTGGCTCCTGGGGTGAGGAGGGGGAGGAGAACCAAGGGAAAGGTCTTGGACCTCGGGGTGTAAGCCTCCAGAGTAGAGAGGGAGCTTGGGGGAGGTAGGAGAGGAAGCTTGGGGGGAGGCAGGAGAGGGAACTTGGGGAGGCAGGAGAAGGAGCTTGGGGGAGGCAGGAGAAGGAGCTTGGGAGAACCAGGAAAAGAAGCTTGGGGGAGGCAGGAGAGACCCTTGCAGAGACACCAGGCTAGCAGAGGCTTCCATGGGGGTCCAGCCTGGAAGCAGCTTGCAGAGGGTGGGAAAGCCTTGGCATCTCACTTAGCTGCAGATGACTCTCATGTAAATCCTGGACTTCATAATAATGATGATGATGATGATAATGATAATAATAATAACAACAACAACAACAACAACAATAATAATAATAATAATAATAGCATTTTGAGGTTTACAAAGCACTTTTGTAAATATTTCATTTTATCCTCACAACGACCCTGGAAGGTAGGTGCTTTTAGTGTCCCCATGTGGAGGAAACTGAGGCAGGCGACAGTTAAATGACTTGCCTTGGGACACGTAGGCTGGATGTGCCTCTGAGGCTTCCTGACTCCAGAGCCAACACGCTGCCCACTGTGCCACCAGAAGCCTCCAGAGTGTGAGACTCCTTGGCTTCATGACAAGTCAGGTGGGTAGCCAGTGGGCTCCTGGCTCTGCTTGGGTACAGTCATGCCAGGGATGAGGCGATCTGTCTCCAGTGTTGCTGTGAGCCCATAGCTGAGCTGATGAATCCCAGACACCTCACTCTTGGGATCTGGTAGGATGGGGAGGAGGCAGACAGAAGCATCAACCCTAAGATGCAATGGAAACGTGTGAACTATGGTGACCTAAGCCCAGGTCGTGGAGTGGGACCAGTCACCTCGCAGATGCAGAGGGCTTTGGTCTAGGGTCAGCACACCACTACGGAGCACAGTCCAGGCCTTCAGATGGTAGCTCCTCACCCAATCCACCATTTCTTTCTGCTTCCTGCAATAGTACAAGTACTGCCAACATCTTCTCTACTTCAGCCCCTTGGGACAAAGCCCTCATTGCCCTGTCCTAGTTACAGCTCTGAGAACATCTAGCATAATCAGGATGTGATACCACTCACTCTAATGTGTTCACGATAAAGAACTCACCACGAGGCCGGCCTTCCTTGGAGCCTATCCAAAGGAGGTGACAATTGCCAGAAGGACTGGATTTTAAGGTCATTTCACCTACAGGATGATTCCGGTCCATGGAACTCACCTTGGGGCTGAGCTGTCCTGACTGCTGAGTGAGCCGTGCCCAAATGCACATCACCCAGCCTGGTTAGTCTTAGATTACATATACTTCATGCTGTGCTGGTGCCTGCCCTGGCCATCTTATCTCCATCACTGCTCTCCCCTCTCCCTTTGACCTTTAGCTCTCAGTACAATGGATCTAAAACAAGCCTTGCCACTGCTGCAGAGGAGGAGTCAAAGCACTGCCCTGTGTCTCCACTCACCAATCTGTCACTTTCTAAACTAAAATACTCTTCCCTGGCCACCATTTTCCTCTATGTTGTCTCCTGATGGTCGAATGTAAGATCGCTGAGAGGAGGCTCTTGCTTTTGTATTCACAAAGTCAGTGCCCAGCAAAGCATAAATACTTGGCACACGTTTTTCCTTCCTTCCTTCCTTCCTTCCTTCCTTCCTTCCTTCCTTCCTTCCTTCCTTCCTTCCTTCCTTCCTTCCTTCCTTCCTTCCTTCCTTCCTTCCTTCTTTTATTCAAGAAGCATAATGGTAAATGCCAACATAATGTTTTGCAATAAATAGATGAACTTAATGCTGTAGGATTGTGGCAAATCATGTATCTGCATTTATTGCTGGCAGATTTTCAAACTTGTAGAAATATTTTGGAGAGTAATCTGGCAGCCCATGGCAAAAGTTACATAAATAATATTGCCTTTTGATCCAATAATTTTGTTGCTGGAAACAGACCTTGAAGGTGTTATTTAAAAAGAGAGAAAGAAAGAGAGACAGAGAGAGACAGCCAGCCAGAGACAGAGAGAGACAGAGAGAGAGAGAGAGAGAAAGAGAGAGAGGAAAAAAAAGAGAGAGACAGTCAGAGACAGAGAAAGAGACATAAAGACAGAGAGAGAGAGAGAGAGAGAGAGAGAGAGAGAGAGAGAGAGAGAGAGAGAGAGAGAGAGAGAGCGCTAGCTATTTAAAGATTCTGACAGCATTATATGTAATTGTGGGAAAAAAAATGGAAGCAGCACACAAATCCAACAGTAGGAGAATGGCCAGATAAATTGGAGCACGTTAATGTAATGAAATATTAGTGTGTGACTGAGACCCCCAAGTGTGATGGCCACAGATGAGGCAAGCAGGAGAGGACTTTATGAAAAATGAGAAATGAAAACAGCAGAACCAGAATGAGCTGCACCAACCACAGGTGTGGGGAAGAGGGAGTCAGAATTGAAGGTACAAAGAATCGTGGAGAGGAGTCAAAAGTAGCACGCTACTGTACAGTGAAATGGACTGATCTAGATGTTAATGGCTGTGAGGCAACTCTAGCTGTCTGTACTGATGCTCAAAGTGCGATTTCTAAGAAAGCACTTCCTCTGTTAGCCAGTCAACATTTATTAAGCATTTACTACGTGCTTACTGTTTGCCAGGCACTGCGCTAGAAAGGTAAACTCCAATCTCTGCCCACCAGAAGCACGCGTCCTGGTTTAGCATGCCAAGTGAAGGACCTTATATTTGCCTTTGGAGGCAGCTGGGAACCAAAGCAGCTTATGGAGTAGGGGAGAGTGATGTGGCAGATCTGTACTTGGGGAAAGTCTATGTGAGGTGATGGATTAACAATCGTCATTCAAGGCTCTGTTTAGCAAGATAACCTGGACTGACAACAGATGTGCAGAAATTGAATCCCTCGTCATGAGTTAACCAGAGGACATTCTCATTCTGAGAACACAATTTTGGGAAATGAGATCTTTAATCTGCTACCATTTAAACCTGGTCATCACAAATCCTAGCAATAACCACCTGATCCACCTTATCAGCGTTTGACTGACGACTCGACGTTTTCCAAAACTGTAGGTGAATGTTGACTTAAATAGAAAAGAACCTGGCTGATTCTAATTTTACCAACCTCTAAGCTGAGCAATCTTGATCAACACCTGGGTAATTCTCTTTTGTTTTTCAATGAAAGTGTGATATCAGAGATCTGTGGTGAGGCCTCTGATTATAGAGTCTTCATTATTATTGCTGTTACTGCTTAAAAAAATACCAGAACCAATTTACCAGTGTGCTGCAAACTACTTCCATAATTAGAATGAAGCCACCCTGTTAAAATAAATTAAGACGATAGATCAGGGCACGCAGTTTGGGTTTTTTAAAATTATGCTTATTACCTTACTCATAAATGTGTACTATTGGAGCATTTGATGTGGGCCTCTAAATCTTTCCTATAAATTGACATGGTTTTGCTGCATTTTTTTAAAAGGCAGCAGAGGTTCCTGTGTTCAATATTCTAAATCATCATTTGGTTTTCTGTGAGCCAACCCAACCCCCCACTCTAGTAGATGCCCAGCATGGCTTGAGATGATGTTGGCAGGTCCCAGAACCTGGTGGGTTCCACTAGGCTGGACTAGCTTTGGGTATAGCCTCAAGTGGAAAGTAGCACATCTACCACCTGAGGACCGGTCACACTGAGGGCAGTGGCGCTCATCAGAAAACGTGTGGCCACCAAGTGACTTTTTTTGGGAGGAGTGGGGGTGGGGTCAAAGCAACTCATGAAAGTATTTAATAAAGGCCACAGAGGTTGGGACCATTCAAGGTGCTGGGAATCCATCTGAGGCATGCCATCAAAACTGCACGTTTTTCTGTGAGTCCTAGAGCAAAGCGTCCAGAGGGTCCTAAGGGGCAGTGTGCAGCACTGAAGGTTCATGTGTGAATCCCAGCCTTGCTACTTTCTGCCCAGGTGACCTTGGGCAAGTCTGCTTATCTCTCAGGGGCTGCTTCCTCATCTGTGAAATGACAAGGATGGACTAGCGAGCCTTCCATTTGAAGAATCTGATTCCTATGCTTCCATGGAGGAAATTTCTACATGGGGAATTCCTATACCAATAAAATTACAGGCCTGGATTAAAAAAAAACAAGCTTAAAATAGTAGGGCTCCATCTTATATCACAGCTCTACTACTACTGCTGCTGCTACTACTGCTGGTGCTACTATTACTACTACTACTATTGCTGCTACTACTACTACTATTGCTATTGCTGCTGTTGCTGCTCCCACTATTGCTATTGCTGCTGCTATAAATGCTGCTGCTGCCACTGCTCACTTGTAACATTATATCCTTAGAAAGACAAGTCAAGGCTCTTGAATGAATAAGGGGGACTCTGTCCAGTGTGGAGTGAGCAGGCCCAAGCAATGGCAAGTCACAGAGTTAACTCTACTGATGTTCAGGATGCAAGAAATGATTGTAATCATCATCATCACCATCACCATCATCATCACCATCACCATCATCACCATCACCATCATCACCATCATCATCATCATCACCATCACCATCATCACCATCACCATCATCATCACCATCACCATCATCACCATCACCATCATCATCACCATCACCATCATCACCATTACCATCATCACCATCATCATCATCTTCACCGTCATCACCATCACCATCATCATCACCATCACCATCATCACCATTACCATCATCACCATCACCATCATCATCACCATCACCATCATCACCATCACCATCATCATCACCATCACCATCATCACCATTACCATCATCACCATCACCATCATCATCATCTTCACCGTCATCACCATCACCATCATCACCATCATCATTACCACCATCATCACATCATCATCTTCACCATCATCATCATCACCATCACCATCATCACATCATCATTGATACAGGAGGAGAAGAGGAAACTTCCCTTGATTGGCTCCTCCCCCCGGACCTCACTAGTACTTTGTTTATATCTGTCCAATGAATTTATCACTGAATGGTATGTACCTGAGCAGCTGTTTCATCCCCTTGCTAGACTGTAAGCTCTGTGAGATCAAGGGCCTCACCTTATGCAAAGTTTATGCCTTCTCGGTACCTGCCACAGGGCTCTGCACACAGGACTGCCTTCAGACAGGTTTGGGGACTGAATGGACTCAAATGAATGAAAGGATATATACCACCAATCTGCTTCCTAAAGATGTCCCTACTCTTCCTTTTCCTTGCTAGGGAAACTTATCCTGAAGTGTCTTCCTTTTGGCTGTGTCCCTGTTTGGGATGTAAATCCTCTTCTCCAGATCCTTCCTTGAAAGACAGCAAATGCTCTTGGTCTAACCCAGTCCAATTTTTGTTATTTCTGTCTTTTTTATTCACCTGCCTGTTGTGACAAGACCCCCAAACAACTCCCAGATTAACTCGTTGGCTCAGTATAGACAAGTGTATATGGTGAACATGCTTTGTGCTCCTCTGTGCTGTATCAATGCTGATCATTACTGGTTCCCTCTTTATCTCCCATCTGGCTTTTATTTATCTAATAACATTATCAAATGAGATGATATTTGTAAAATGCTTTGCAATATTTAAAGCACTATCTACCTTAGACACACACATATACACACACACACACACACACCACACATATATGCTAGCTCTTTAATCTTTACGCTTCGTATAAACTAACTTTTATACAAATACCATTTCTCCTGCCTGCCCTCTCTGTAAATGTAATTACACACTCAATTAACCACTGGCACTCTGACTGAAGAACTGATACCTCTGGGCTAGCTGCCCTCCATCAGGTAGGCAGCTCATGACATACATAGAGGATTCTGGATAATGTCCTTAAAACCCAGAACAATGACAGTACTAAGGTAAAGTCCAAGAGACAGTCCACAGCTTTGATATCACATAGAGAAGGAGAACATAGCCAATAAATAATGAAAATGATTTTCAGAATTAACTTGGTGGAGAAACCAGATTCTGGGCCCTGCCAACATCATCTCCAAGCCACGCCAGGCATCTGCTAGAGTGGAGGGTTGGTTTGGCTCAGAGAAAAGCAAATGGTGATTCAGAATACTGAAGTACAGCAAAACCATGACAATTTATTGTAAACACAACACATTTACGTTTTGAATGATCCTAAAAAAGATAACCCAGAGATGCCTCCCCTAGGCATGTCGGTCTTGGAGGACAAAGACAGAAAGGTCCCATACACACCAAAATATTTCCAGAACCCCATCTTACTGAGGAGTGGCTAAATCTATGGTTAAATAAAAACAGAACGGGATATTTCTAGGCCATACAAAGCCGTAAGTACAAAGAATGCAGAGAAACATAGGAAAGCTTAACCAAACATAGAGAGGAGTAGAACCATGAAAACCAGGAAACACAATGACCACAAAAATGCAAAGACAAAAAAAGAAAAAAAAAGAAAAAAGAAAGAGAAAAAGGAAGTGAAACACTATAATTATGATAAAAAATGTAGCCTCATCCTCCTTCCATTGCTGAGATGAGGGACTATGGCTAGGGAATACGGCATACGTGGTGGTTCTATCAGCTTTTTTTCTCTTTCCTTTTTAATCTTTGTTACAAGGGATAGCTCACCAGGTAGGTGAGGGAGAAAGGGATATATTCATAAAGGAAGCTGATGGGAAAAACAAAAGATATCAGTAAAATGGATTAAAATATCAATAAACAGACTCGTCTTCCTGAGTTCAAATCTGGCCTCACTTCCTAGTTGGGTGACCCTGGTCCTCATCTATAAAATGAGCTGGAGAAGGAAATGGCAAACCACTCCAGTGTCTCTGCCAAGAAAATCCCAAGTAGGGTCGTGAAGAGTTGGACAAGACTGAAAAATGACTGAATCAATAAAAATAATAACATAACAGCTCACACTTTGCTGGTACTTTATGTTGGGGTGTATGTGTGTGTGTGTGTGTGTGTGTGTGTGTGTGTGTGTGTGTGTGTGTTGGCGGGGGGGGGGCTTGTATTACAATAGCCCTACAATGTAGGCAGGTGATTCTAAAATAATCAGGAGCTAAATCTGGGGAACTTGGCTGTGAATAAGGGTCTTCATCTTAACTGGGAGAAAGAAGAGGTTTTAAATGTGGCTGCAAATATCTGAAGTTGACAAGTTGACATAAGGCAAGAAGTATCTAGAGAGGATGTATTTTTAAAAGCTGAAGAAAGAAAGTGGGGTGGGGGTGGGGGGCTTGTGGCTTCTCCTCCTTTGGAGGACCTATACAACAGTAGTTCTTCATCAGCCCAGGGTTATATGGGGACAGAGTCCTGCTCACAGGCAGAGTACAGAAGTAGGAGGGATCTCTCAGGGTCTCTTCTAGAGGACACAAGTGTTGTCTTTCTTCTCTAAGGGTTCACCTCCAGGCAGCAGCAAGGCCAAGGCCAAGGATGACATTAAGCACTCTTTTAAAATGAAACCAACCAACAAAAAGAGCAATGAATTAAAAACAAACAAGATGAGGGATGATGGAGCCACGGAAGCCGACTCCCATTCAGTAAGCAGCATAAAATCTCCAGGCTTTTCCAACAAATGGTAGCGAGCACACAGTCTGCCAACATCAACGGGGCATCTTTAATTGTTTTTTAATTAAATTGTGCTGTGAGTTACCAGGGTTGGACTGTAGGAATGGATTATTTGTTCTGGAACTTGGGAAGCAGCCGGCACCAAGATCACATGTGTTCTAATACAGTGTGATGGGAATTTCTCGAGGTCTTTTATTGACCCTCCCAAGGAACACCAAAAATGGCTCTGTGATTGAAAATATGATTTTTGCTAGGTAGCTTTTTCCAGTCCAGTTTTTATTAATGGTGTGTAGCCCATCTGGCTATGTGCAGTAATATTCTCTCCTTTTTTTCCCTTTATTTTTCTTCAAGAAAAATGAACCAATTTTTTTTTTAAAGGTGCCAAGTGAGACTCTGAGGCCATGCTCCTTTATGAAAGGCTTATCCCTCCACAAGATGGCAAAGCAAGGAATCACAGACATTTGGGAAATATAGTATGAGACCTGTCAAAGCCTCAATAGATCTCCCATCTACCTCCTCCCTCTATTCCTACCACCCCTGCCCTCGGTCAGGAACTCCTTACTTCTGTGGACTACGCCAGCATTCCTCGCACTGCTGAAGCAGGGGTCTCTCCACCTCCAGTTCCTCTCCTCTCCACCACGCTATCACCAGACAGATTAATCTGCAAGGGCAACTTTTCATCTTCTCCTGATTCCCTCTCTTCTCAAGACTTAAGGCAGGTCCTCCCTACAAATACTGATCCATCCCTAAGCCCAACCCCAATTCACAGGCATCTCAGTTACTCAATAGTCAAACAAGCATCTATTCAGCATTCACTATCCTCCAGGCACTGTCCTAAGCCCTGGAGATAGGCTTACCTATGGTTAATGCCCTCAAGGAGCTTACACTCATAGTCCCTAAAACCATTCTGTGATCTCAGTTACATTCTCCAATGCCCTCAAAACGGGCTGATGTAAATGACTTGACCGGCCACCACACCTTCACTCAGCACTTGGGCGTCTGAGGTAGACTGTTTCCCTGTGGTCCTCTCTGTCTCTCCGCAAGTCCTCTGACTGGATGGGCTCATCGCACCAATGCTCCACACCCGTCCACATGAGCGTGGCACCACAGGCCTCTGTCGTCCTGTCAGTGTAGCTTCTGGCCTCACAGCTGCAGAATGCAACCTCTTTTCGTAGGTGGTCTTTGCCAGCTGTTGATGCCAACCTGGTGATGACCTTCCAGAGCTTAGTGGGGGAGAATGTTAGACAAAAGACATTCCCCTCTCATGAAGCCCTTCCTTGAGATCTTTTAAATGTGTGCTTTCGGAGCGACAGCCTTGGAGAACGGAGCAAGTTGTTGTCAGAAATCAGGGTTTGAAAACTAGAGTTCTGGTGTGGAAGCCAGGATCCTGTCCCCTACCTAGCCCATGCCGGCCACTGAAAGTAACCTGGGCAAGGCCTGGCACTGCTGGCCATTGAGGGACAGTGTTGACTGACCCATCGAGATATCCCAGAGTACTGAATGAGCGATGAATTTATGCTTAGCAACCACCAAGTGGTTAAGTGGCAGCCTAGTGGATAGAGTGCTGTAGTTCGATTCAGGAAGACTTGAATTCAAATCCAGATTTGGACACTAACTTAGCTGTAGGACCCAAGGTGAGTCACTTAACCTCTGTCTGCCTCAGTTTCCTCACCTGTAAAACAGTGATGATAATAATTGCTCCTGTAAGGATCGAATGAGTCAATGTGTAAAATGCTTTGCAAGCCTTAAAGTGCCTTATGAATGTATTGTTATTATTACTTTTACATATCTAAAAGATTATCAAACAGAAGACAGAAGAAACCCAAGGACAAAAGAGTGGGTGACTGTTACAAAGAAGCACATGTGGAGGACTTCCCTAATCATCAGAGATATCCCAAAGTGGAAGGGGGGGCATCCAGAGGGAGTGGGGTTTCCCTCACTGGAGGAAACACCAAATAACAACTTGGGTTCTTTGGAGAGGGACCCCTTTTTCAACTATGGGTTGAACTAGACAGTCACTGACATTCATTCCAATTTTGCTATTTTATGAAACATCAATAGTATTATATTGATGCCCAAATAGAAACAGGGAGATAATGTAGCATCCAAAGGAGAAAGCTAATCGTGTGTTTAAGAGGAAAAAAAAAAGTACAGAACAGGCAAAGGAAACCTGAACTCTAAACCCTGTTCCAATAGGTTTGAATGTTGACTGTGAAGGTCAAGACAATCCAAAATCTTGCTGATGGAAGAAATAAAGTTAGATAATTGGATTTCTGGCAGCTCAGTTAAACACAGATCACCATTCTGGGTGAAGGCTTCTATGCTGGAAAGTGAAGGCAATGGCAATAGGTAGTTACCAGGCAAAGCCTGATAGAGGCCAACACACTTTAAGACTGTTAATGAAAGGCCAGTGACTAGCAGGCTGACTCTGAAGGACAGATTCTTCAGTGCATCCAGACTTGTGACTTCATCATGCCAGGCAATGCGGCAGGAAGGATCACATTGCCCCTCCCCCTTCATCCGCCAGAAAGGAGGCCCTTAGACTCCTAGTGCCTAAGGAAATGCTACACTCAACATTCTGGCAGGTACAGCTAACTCCGTTTACACTTGCATTTTGACTGGCACCTTGGTTCCAGGTTCTTGGTGGGTAGGGGGGAGTACCCCCTCCCCACGATACGGAGAGAGAGAAAATAAATGCTTGCTAATTGAAAAATAACAAATGGTAATAATAAGTGACTGATAAGTAACAATACATTAATTAATAATGTTAAATGAAATAAAAATTAAAAACAAAGGCATGAAAGCAAAAACATAAATTCTGCTCCCTCTGCCCCCTAAAAAACTATGCCTCATCTGGTGGTCAATCTCCCAGGGATGACTCCCACACTCCCAGAAGAGTAAGACTGATTCTCAGAAAGAAGATAGCACGAATACATCAAGCCCAGGCCCACCAGAGAATGTGCTTTACCAGCATAGACCAGGAGACTCTTGGAAGAAGGGATTATAGAGGCAGGGAAAAAAAAGGCCTGCCATTTCTACCTGAGATTCTCTCAGGACAGTTGTAAGCTAAACGGATTGGAATAGAACTGGTCCTGAGTCTGTTTCCAAGGTGAAAAACCATTAAAAATCCAAAGGCCCTTAGGAAATGAAGGAACCACTCAGAAGGCTTTGGTCCTCACCACCATAATGTGCCATTACCACATCTTGGCATGCTGCACACTTCAGATGAATGAAAATGCCATGGTACTTTTAGCTAAGGGCTAGTGTGTTAAATCTCAGTCTCTTGGGTTGGACAACTATGGTCCAACAACTAGTCATTAGCTCTGTACTGTTCTGTGGGATTTTAAACAGTTCAAGTGCCCTCTCCCTAACTAATCAAAATCTGGGGAAAAATTCTATTTAAAATTATCTTCCCCAGTCACGTAAAAATAATATTTATTGCTTGTGCATTGTATAGGGCTAAACCATGCTACCACATAACAGGCACAAACCTCTATAGGTTGACCTGTGTGTCAAGACAAAAAGGAAATGAAGTGCTGGAGAGTATGGCCATGTTTTGGTCATAGCACATAAGATGAAATTACTGGTGCTGTGATGGCATGTAAAGGAAAATTTTGTGGCTGCCTCCTACCAGCACAAATGGCATGGAGGGAGTTGCTTTATTTATTTATTTTTCTTCTAAAATGGAAAGAAAGATCCAACATTTGCTTAGGAGAGTCAAAGACTTATCCTCCCCTTGTGCATTTCAATTAGAGCTTCAGCTTCTTGGTAGCAGGATATGGGTGATGCCTCTCTTTTCTTAGCATCCAACATGGGTCTTGTACACAGAAGGAATTTAATAAATATTTATTGACCTGAATTGGAACAATTTTCAGGTAGGATCACAGATCTCAAATGGGAAGGAACTGCAAATTCAATGAAGTTTAATGTATTTATTACTTTAAATTTTACTAGTCATGCCTTTGATTTTTAGGATATCTATTTCGGTGTTTAACTGGGATTTTTTAGTTGTTCTTTTAGGTTTTTTAGTTGCATACCCAATTTGTCAATCTGTTTTTTCTTTCTTTCTTTTTTATTGATGTAAACGTTTAGAGATATAAATTTTGCCATAAGTACTGCTTTGGCTGCCTCCTACAAATTTTGATATGTTGTCCCATTGTTGTCATTATCTGAAATGAAATTATTGTTTCTATGATTTGTTCTTTGATCCATACATTCTTCAGAATTAGGTTATTTAGTTTCCAGTTGATGTTTAATTTATTATTCAGAGGCTTTTTATTGAATATAATTTTTACTGAATTATGGTCTTAATAGGATGTGTTTAACACTTCTGAAATTTTTTTGCCTTAATGCATGGTCAATTTTTGTGAAGGTGCCAGGCACAGGTGAGAAATAGGTACATTCCTTTCTACTCTCATTAAATATTCTCCATAGGTCTATCCTATCTGATTTTTCTAAAATTCTATTCATCTTCTTAATGTCTTTCTTGTTTACATTATGGTTAAATTTGTCTAGTCCTGAGAGGAGTAAATGGAAACCTAGTATAGTTTTACTGTCTATTTTCTCCTATAACTTTTCCTTGAAGAATTTGGATGCCATGTCATTTGGTACATAGATACTCAGTCTTGACATTAATTCATTGTTTATGATATTTTATGACAATGTAGTTTCCCTAAATATCTCTTTTAATTAGGTCTATTTTTGCTTTTGCTTTGTCTGAAATCATATTGCTACCCTGTCTTTTTTCACTCGGCTGAAGCACAATAGATTCTGCTCTCATTCCTTATTTTAACACTGTGTGTGTCTTTCTATTTAAAGTGTGTCTTCATTCTGCTATCCACTTCCATTTTATGGGTAAGCGCATCCTACTCACTTTCACAGTTATTATAGCCAACTGTGTATTTTCCTCTATCCAAGTCTCTTCATCTATCCCTTCTCCTTTTTACCCTACTTTTTTACTCAAAAGTCTGTTTTGCATCTGACCACTATTTCCCTTACTCTACCCTCCCTCTTATCAATACCTCCTTCACTTAGTGCTTTCTTCTCTGACTTTCCTATTGACAAAGATGAATTTGTATACACAATTGCATGTGTGTGTATATATATATATATGTGTGTGTGTGTGTATGTATGTATGTACGTATACACACACACACACACACACACACACACATATTCTTCCCTCTTTGAACCAGTTCAAATTTGAGTGAGGTTCACACACTGCCTACTCTTCCCCCCACCATAATCCTTTCCATCGTGAAAACTTTCTTGCATGCATCTTATGTGAGATAATTTTTCCCATTCTTCCTCTTCTTTCCCCCTTCTCCCGGTACATCCCTCTTTCTCACCTTTCCATTCTTCTTTTGAGATCACCCCAACATAACAGACTCACATAGATGTCACTATTTAAGTAGACTCCTTCTAACTGCTCCAAGATGATGTGGTTCTTAAGGTTTATAAGTATCATCTTCCCATATAGGAATGTCAACAGTGTAACTTTATTAAATCCCTTAGGATTTCTCATTTGTGTTTACCTTTTTATACTTCATTTAAGTCTTATGTTTACATGTCAAATGTTCTATTCAGCTCCGGTCTTTTCAGCAGGAATGCTGCAAAGTCCTCTCTTTCATTAAATATCCATTACTCCCCTTCAGGATTATACTGTTTTGCTGGGTAAGTTATTTTTGATTCTAATCCTAGCTTGCTGGCTTCCAGAAAATCAGACTCCAAGTGCTTTGCTCTTTAAAAGTGATAGTCACTCAATCTGGCCTTGAATGTGTCTCTGGAGTACCTGAATTCTTTCATTCTTATTGTGCACAACATTTTCTCCTTGACCTGGGAACTATGGATTTTGGCTATAAAATCCCTCAGAGTTTTCATTTTGGGATTGCTTTAAGAAACGACCAGTAGATTCTTTCAATGGCTACTTTGCTCTTTGATTGTAAGATATCTGAGCAAGTTTCCTTAGTCACTTTCTTGAAATATGAAGTCCAGGTGCTCTTTCTCTCTCTCTCATAGTAGAATAATTCTTAAATCATCTCTCCTCAATCCATTTTCCAGATCAGTTGTTTTTCTTTTAAGGTATCATACACTGTCTTCTATTTTTAACTCTGTTTTACTGTTTCTTGATGTCTTATGGAGATATAACCTTCCAGTTGCCCAAATTTAATTTTTAAGGATTTCTTTTCTTCAGCATTTTTGTTTCTCTTTTGCCAAGCTGTTAATTCTCTTTTCATAATTTTCCTGCATTGTTCTAATTTATTTTCCCAATTTTCCCTCTACCACTCTCATTTTTAAAATCACTTTATTTTTATCTCTTTCTTAAGCTCTTCAAGGAATTCTTGTTGGGCTTGAGTCCAATCTGTTTTTTATTTTTTATTTTTTTCCCTTTGAGGCTTTGCTTGTCCATGTCTTCAAGTCATTATCTTTTTCTGAGTTTGTGTCTCAAGCTTTCCTGTCACCATAGATGCTATTATGGTCTGGTTCAGTTTTTGCTGATTGTTCATTTTTCCAGCCTATTTCTCGACTCTGGACTTTGAGTTGGGATCTGCTCACCACTGGAGGGAGTTGGGGGTGGACCATGAACTTGGGCTTCTCTAGCTTGATCTGGGGACCTGTAGGCTTCTGGGCTTTAAAGGTGGTGTGAACTAGGGAGAGGTCTGGTCACTGGCCTCCTGGTCTGTCCTTTGTCCTTACCTAGGTAGGGCTCCTGCTCCCTCAAGACTGCCACAGCTCCTCTCCACCCTAGAAGTGGGTAGGTTCTGGAACTGCCAAATGGAACCAATCCTGTGCCCAGTGTTAGCACAGGGACTCTCTTTCTATTCAGAGGCTCAGTCCCCTTACTGTCCCTGTGCATTGGGCATGCTTGCTGCTGCTGTAGGTGTCACCTCGAAGGCCCACAGCTAGTGCCATCTCTGTTGCACACTATACTCCCAACCAGGCCCTACCCCAGGGTCTGCAGAACCTCTCTTTCTGTCTCCTAAAGCTGCCTTGGTCTGAAAAATGACTCACTATGACTTTTTGTTGCATTTTCAGCTCAGAATTCAAGTTAGCGCTTTCTGTGGTCACTTGGTAGGGGAGGTTTGGAGGAAGTTTGGCAGTTGTGACCCTTCACTTTTCCAACTTGACCCACCCTCAAGTTAACGTATTGATAAGGGCACCACCTTCCTCCTGGTCACTCAGATGTGAAACCTCAGATCACCACCCAAATCTGAATGTTTGGTATAAACCCTCATTCCTCATTCTCCAAACCTCAATAAACTTCAGTGCCTCCCTATGACCTCAGGGATCAAAGATAAAATCTTGTTTGACATTCAAAGCCCTTCAAAACTGGTCCCTTCTTCCCGTTCCCATCTTCTTACGCAAGTATGCCCTCTACAGATTCTAAGGACCAGCTCCACCGCCCCATTCGCTGTTCCACGAACCCAATTCTCCATCTCCTGACTCCACGCTGGGCCTTTGCTCTGGCTGACCCTGTACCCATAATATTCTTCCTCCTACCCCTGCCTATTCACTCCCCTGGCTTCTTTCAGGACTTAGTTCAATCCTCACCTTCCCTGAATGCCAGCATTTTTCCCTTTCAGTTTACCTTCACCTATTCCATTTATAGCTTCTATTAATGTTCACATCTATTTAGAACATGAGCCCTTTGAAGGCAGGGCTGTTTTTGCCTCTCTTTGCATTCTCAGCACTAAGTACCGTGCTTAGCAAACAGCAGGCACTTAATAACTGCTTGTTGATTTGCCTTGACCATGAGTGTGCTTAAGTTTAGAGATAATCACACTCATCAAATTCCATGAGAGCTCTCATCTCAGGAACCGGCCTATATGACAGATTCTAGCAGGAATATTAACAAGCAAGAGCACAGTAATTAGCCCTACACAAAATGAAGTTGTTTGATTAAATTCAAAATGTTAGTTGGGTAAAATGCAGGCGTTTTCATTTAGAGTGTCATTTCCCCAGGCATCTGCCAGACCCATGCTAAGTTCAATTTCATTCAAAGCAATGCCTTTCCTGATCCCCCTTAATACCAGTGCTTTCCCTATGCCGATGTTCTCCATTTTTTTTTGCACGTGTCTGGTTTGTACACGGATGTTTGCGTGCATCTCCTCTATTAGACTGTGGGCTCCTCAAGGAAAGGGACTGTCTTTTGCCTTTCCTTATAAGTCAGTACAGTGCCTGGCACATAGTAGGTGTTTAATAAATGCTTATTGACTATTGAGACCCTACTTCAAATGTGGCCCAGACACTTAACCAGCTATGTGACATTGTGCAAGTCACTTAAACTCTGTCTGCCTCATCTCTTCAACTGTAAAATGCAGATAATAATGGTGCCAACCTCCCAGGATTGTTGGGAGGATCAAATAAGCTAACATTTGTTAAATGCTTTGCAAGTCTTAGAATAATATCAAAATGGTAGCTATTATTACTTTACTTCTTTTCATGGACTCTACAATCTAGCCACTTTGTCCTACTTATTCCTTACCTTCGATGCTCCATTTCCTACCTCTTGGCCTTTGTACTGGTTGCCCCCAATTCCTGGATTGTCATTCCCTCATAAAGGGCAAAGATGGCCCATGCTGGCCCCCCCTTTCCATAGCCTGGCCTCCACTGCCCAACAGTATTTGGTTCTCACCATTTGGAAGCTTCTGGTAGAGTGAAATTCACACTGCATCATATCGAAGAAGATGGGGATGGTCGCCTTGCGGAGCTCTGTTTCCGGAATTAACGTCATCTCCAGGATTGGACCCACCATCTCTGGGATAAACTTGATCTTGTGTTGACCTTGGAATATAGAAGAGCGTGATTGAGAATTAATGAGGAATTCCTCATTGGGAAGGGAAGAATTTAAGTCGAGAAGAACATCCTCGTGACCAAGAAGGCCGCAGGCTCAGGGCTCCATAGCCGTTGAGCTCCTTTTTGAAAGGTTCTCAGCAGCATTTCTGAGCTAGAGGAGACACAGAAGTGAACTCTGCTTCAAACGTTACTGGTTCCGTGATTAAAACCATTCAGCATGGCACAGGACAAACACCTTTACACAAACACAGAAAAGCGACTCTAGGCTGGTAAAGAGAACGAGCCACAAAGACAAGAAAAGCTAATGAAGGAGATAGGCAGGAGACCCATGGATCAGTCTAGACCCTCCCAGCAGGCAGAGTCAGTCTCTGTTTTTGCCTTTGCAAAATTCCTAACTTTTCAGTTCCTAGCCCAGGCCCAATTGCAGAATGGAGGCTAAATTCCTGGGCCTGCCTCTTTTTTGCCTGTATGACCTTGGGCAGGGCCCTTCCCCTCCCCCACCTTCATGCCTCAGTTTCTTCTTCTGTAAAATTGAACTAGGTGACCTCCAAGGTCTCTTCCAGCTCTAAATTGGTGAATCTGAAATGCTCACTGAATGGAATTGGTTCTGTCAATGATTAGTTGGTTACTGTGGACAATTTGCTGAATAGGGCCCTCAGGGCCCTATTGTCTCCAAAAGGAAGAGGATGAATGAGTTAACCAAAAATGTTCCTTCTGGCTTCAGGCTAGGGCTGACTGGGAGGGAAACCCTTCGCAAACCTGATGATGTGGGAAATGCAAAATTCTCTATGAACACGCAAACCTCAGGCCGTGGGTCTGCAGTGTCATCAGAATGGGGAATTCCGGTACAGGACGCCCTCCTCCAACAGGTAGACTCTAGCCTTTCTAGAGCTCAGCAGGTGAGGCCCGTGGAACTGTGTGACACTCAGGCAGTGCCTGGCCTGGGGACCCACATGGTAAATAGCAGCCCTGGGATTTGAACCCAAGGGAACCTGATGAAGAAGTAGACTGGGACAAAAGAGATCCCCCAGGAGTCAGGAAGACATGAGCTTGAGTCCTGACCTATTCTTGGAGCCTGAAAGACTTGAGTTCAAATCCAGCCTCAGACACTAGCTATGTGACCCTGGGCATGTCACTTCACCCTGCTGGCTTCCTCTCTAGATGCTGTTCTGGGATATTCTGCGAGATGCCATCCTGTACAGTTATGGCTTCTTCAGGCCTAGGTCCCCAAGCAGGAAAAGTGTCTTTGGCTTCCTCTACGGCTGGCCCAGCACGGGGGCCTAATTGTTCCTCTGCATGAGCTTACCCTCCTGCTTCTTGCGTTTCTGGGGCATGGGAAAAAAGCATTAACCAGGTTCAACCACCACCTCTGATCCCTTCTGACTGACTGTGTGACCTTGGGCAGGTCACTTAACCTCCTGGGCCTCAGTTTGCTCATGTGTAAAATTCAGGGTGAGGGACACTTGTCATTGGCCAGACAAAGCGTGGCTGGAATCTGTTGAGGCATTCCTGAATGTGACCCATGGCAGCAGAGAAGAGAGCCTCCTAAGAAGAAGGAACCCAGCTTTTGAGAAAGTCTGGCTCTTACCTTTTTCTCTTTGAGCCTTAGGGCAGCAGTTGGGGAAGGAATTTCTTAGCTAAATATATTATATATGTTTAGGGCTATATATATATATTGTGTGTGTGTCTGTATACATATATAGTTAAATATCTATTTTATTTCCTTTTAAATCTATAAAGAAATGAAACATAATAAATGCAATTGTTAAAATGAATGATTTTGGATATTCTTTCATTAGCAAAGGTAGTTACAGATATTTTCCTGGGTCTATCAATATTCCTTGGATACTGGAACTTAATAGAGAATGACAAAAGGGAAGGATTTATTTTTATTTATTATTATTTATCATTCAGGTAAAAAAAAAATTACAGAGGTAATCAAGAATGCAAACTTGACCATTCACAAACCCCAAAGTGCCAGATAAATCTCATTATCTATAAGCCAGTTTTCATGGATCACACTTACATGACGCCATTTTTCCACAGGTGAAAATTTAATAGTGAAACCTTCAGCAAAAGAAACCTGACTAGACCTGAAATCCCATTTGCAACTTTTTAGAAATCACTCATATTTAATCTAAAGCCAATAAAGACGTGACCAGACTCATCTGCACAATATTACCCCCCTCTCTGATTCTTAATATTTCTGAAAGGCATGTAAGTACTGTAAAGCATTCTTTTAAAAACGCTTCTCTGCTCAGGCTCTCGGGGACATTTTTCTGGTAGGCTGCTTCAGAGGTGTCAGAGACAATGTTTCAGGGAAGGGGTGAGAGTGACAGAGAGTTATTCATCAGCAGCCGTGTCTGGGACCCCACATTATACATCTGCTGCAAAAAGATTTTATTGCTCTGAGCTCAGAGTTACAGACCAGGCAGGAACAAGGAAGTCTGGAGTTTGGGGTGGGAGGCTGCATCCTTAATCTCTCCTATTATATAGGTAGATAAAACAGGGGCCCTACTGGCAATCCCAATTGAGATTTAGAGGAGACACTGAGGTTCCCCAGGATGAGATGAGGTGGACACTTTGGGAGCAACAGAGAAGGGAGAGGAAATCCCCCTGGAAAATCGGTGTCTCGGACATCTGAACTGAGGGAGCCCACTTCTCTTCTGGTCCAATTCATGAACTCAGGCTGAAATCACCAAGGACCAAAATGACTTCTACAGACAAGGGGAGGGCTCCCTCCCCAAGGGCCAAGGGGGTCTGTTGGGTAGCAAGGGTGCTAAGAAACCAGACCACCCCCTAGGCTTTGGATGCCATCTACTTCCTGCCCAGACTGGCAGAAACTCATGGTGATCTTCAAGCGACAGCCCTGTCCCCTAGCCATAAACTGACCTGCTGGGTGGTGACAGCGGCCAGTGTCTACATGAGCAGCATCACCAAGGGTCTGCTCACCCTCCTGGCTCAAGCAGCCCTGGTCAGGGTTGAGGAGCACACCCAGTGAACCCAGATCCAGGCACAGGGACACACTCCATAAGGTAATCCCAACTGCATCAGTCTTCTAGTCATTTCTATCAAGTCGTCTCCCCTGGCTCCCCCATCTCCCTTCTGCCCAGCTTCCCCTGAGGCTCAGCTCAGGGCCAAGGCCCTTCTGTAGGGGGTGCTTGGTGAACTGCCCCCACCCCAGCTGGGAGGACGATCTTCATCTTCAAATCACTCTGTCATTTAGGACCAGGGATTTAGAGAGCTGGGAGGCACCTAAGAGTTTATCAATTCCATTCCCCTAATTTTACAGATGAGCAAACTGTGCCCAAAGACACTGAGGGCCTTGAGGAGGAGAAGACTTGATGCTAGGGAAGGAAGCACCGATGTGCGTGTCTTCCAATATCTGGCGAAAGACGATTGGCTTTGTCCCACCTGGCCCCAGAAGCCAGAAAGAGAGCGAAGCACAAAGAGACCAGGACTGACACAAGGAAAACCTCCTGAGTATCCCTGGGTAGAGGGGGCAGCCCCTCTTTGGACAAGCCCGTGTTGGGGCTGATGGACAGGGGATTTTCAATCATGCACAGGCTGAACCAGATGGCCCCGCCGCTCCCCTCCAACTCTGAAATTCTGTAACTCTGCCCAAGATCACACAGGTAGGAAATGGGGGCTCACAGTCCTGACTCAGAACGCAGGGCCCTTTGCCCCCCCCGACAAGACCCCAGAGTCCTGGCCCTGCGGCTGGAGGGGCCCTTAGCGGTCAGTGCCTCCACCACCCTCATTTTACACACGAGGAAGCCAAGGCCTCGAAGTTAGGGACCTTGCCCAGGGTTAAGCATCTCCTAAGAGCGTGAGGCCAGATTCAAACCCACCGAAGTCAATGGTCTCCGTTCAAACTACCCAAAGTAAGTGCCTGGAAGATGGGGAATTTTATTTTCTACTTCTCTCCTCCTCAGGGTGGCATATAGTAGGTGCTTAATTGATGTGTGTGGAATTAGACAGAATTGAATTCATCCTTTGGAAGGCCCCCCTCCAGTCTTCCCGGCCGCCCATTTAGCAATAACTCTGCAGATAAAGATCTTTCTGCTTTCGGATTAGTCATGGCCCGATCCAGCATGTTTTATTGGCTCCCCTGTGCTGTAATGAACAAAATATAAATTGAGGCGGCTTCTGCATGAGCCGCTCTCCTGCTGGCTGCAGAACAGACGCTGCTCTGATAAATAACCTCAGAGTGGGGTAAATAACTACATTTATTTTTTTTTTTTAATTTCAGGAGAGTGGTTGCCTGTGATTTTCCCTTTCAGACTCAAAATGTGACAGGCCAAGAAAGGGGAAAAACATCATTGTATCCCCAGCGCCAGGACATTTGCGCCTCCATTGAAAGTCAGCAGAACCTCCAGGCAACAGCTATCCAATCCTTGGTCCAGGGGAGGGTGGTGAGCTGGTTTCTCCTGGGATGCTTTTATCATTAGATGTTCATGGCTGAAAATATTGGACCAAAAAAAAAATCTACATTTGTTTGTGGGTTCTGAGCTAGACATAGGTGGTGACCAGTTTGCAAGATCAATTATATTTTCATTTTCCTGGCACCGCCCACTGGATCAGTTTACCAATATTTTCCCCAACCAAAGTCCATTAAAAAAAAATCTACACTTGAGGGGAAAACCAGACTGTGTTCATCTGGGGAAATGGAGCTATGCTGTCCTAAATTTCTAGAGACAGTCTCCAAGTGATTCCAGGAGTCGGGCAGAAGCTCTGGAGCTCAGGAGCAGAGGCTGAGGATTAATTATTAATCATTTGGGCTGCCTTCCTTAGGTTTGCTCTCAACTAATGAGATCTGCCCTCCCTTCTTCTCTAGGGTGGATGGGCAGGGGGGCTGGCTAACCAGGGGCTCACATTAATTTATTTATTTTTAACATTGAGAATGGAGAGTTTTTATGATTCCATGAAACGAAACCAGAGAGGTGTTTTTCTTCCTCTGTTAGGACCTCTTTAACTAGTATTTCTAAATTATTTCCATTTGATCTCGGGTACCTCTAGCTTTATAATTCAATTCAACAAATTTATTAAGTTACCTCCTTTTAAGCAAAGCCCATTGGTACTAGGTGTTGAGAAGATAAGGACAAAAAGGAACTAGGCATCCTCTCCCTCTTCCCCCTTCCCTTCCTTCCCTGCCCCCCCAGTGAAAACGTGGACAGAAGTAAGTAAACACAAAGCGGACACAGAGGAATTTATAAAGAAAAGGGCATTAACACTTGGGAAGCCCTGGAAAGGCCCATGTAGAGGGTGGCACCTGGGCCACCCATCAAAGGAAGAGAGGGATTCTTCCACAATTTTGTATTTTATCTTGGAGGTGATAGGGAATCACTGATGACTTCTGAGTAGAAAAGAGACATGGTCAAGATGTGGGTTTTAGAAATATCAAGCTGGCAACTGTGATCCTTCCTCCAGAGCCTGAGTCAGGGTTCTGGGGCCTTGTTACTTGGTTATCATATTCAGATTAGAAACTAAGAAGAAGAAAGGAAATATTTGCCATTTTAGGGACACCCTTCAGGTGGCAAATCAGAAGTCTCCTTCTCTTGACTCCATCCTAATTTGGAAGAGCCACAGATAATGTGAAGAGAGCTGAATACTCTGAAAAATATTCCAGTTTCTGATTTTGGTGACGAGACAATAAAAGCCTGAGTGTGTCAGAACAGGAAACCATATCAGTGGTTCCATGAAGCTACATGATGAATGAAATAAAACACTTCTTTTCTGAGTCTCTTCAACTAACGTCTGACATCAATCCCTTACCTAATACAGAGGTGAGGCTGGGTCCTTTAAGCCTGGACTAGTGACGTGAAAGTTCTGGAAGGGCTGACCAGCCTGGAAGCTTCCACGACAGACTGGACTCTGTTGTCCAAGGCTGTCTAGCAAACCTCGGAAAGGAGCATCTCCAGTAGGCTGGAATCTAGGTGATGAGTTTTTTGGCCATGGTGACCCAGGAAAAATGGTTGTGATTGGCACCAAGGGAAGGATTCCCCCCCAGGTCCCAGGGCCACCAATGAACTTCCATACCTCAAGGATCCACTAAAGCACGGATGTTTCTAGACCCGTCCTCTTGTTTCCTGCCTTGAGGAGACTGACCTTACACTAACACTGCTTAGTCCACTGACTCCACTGGTTGTGGACGCTGGTTTTGTGATCCAATCTCACACCCTCCCTCTTTTTCTCACTTTGACCACTCTATGGTATCCTTAGCTATCAGAAAAAAAAAAGCCCCCCACTGATGGGGAAATGGCAGTTTGTTAAGAATGCTAATTCGCTTTCCTTTTAAAACCTTGTCCTCTTTCAGAATGATGGACAGACAAGAACAACAAGGCCAACGCACACTCTGAAGAAAAGGTGGGGTGTCTCTTGACAGCAGCCAGACAATACCAGTGGAGGAGGCTGGGAATCGCTGCGCTGCTCACTGCTTTGAGCAGGTACGGCAGGTGCGGGTCAAACCGGGAGCTCCCTGAGGTATGGGAGAGGGTAGCTCTGCCGAGGCTTGGCTCCCCACCTGCCGGCCCAAAGAAGACGGAATCTGAGCAGCCGCAAACCCTTGGTCACCCTTGGAGGGGTGGCAATCCTGCTAGACAGCACCGGAAGGCTTGGCCTGGCCTCTAGGTGCTCTGGCAGAGACCTGTGGCCCCTTGCTGGCAGAACGCCTGCTCCGCTGGCTTCACCAACAGCCCTTCGAGGCACACGACAAACGTGCCAACCTAACCCCACTCAGGAAGAGACAGACTAAACAGAACGAAACCTCAGTGGACCTCTCGCTCATTTGAGGAGTTTGTAGAAAAGATGGTGATTCAGTCCTAAAATCATGAAGACACAGAGCTGGAAAGAGCAAAGAGAGATTTCTTTCCGTCCTCTTATTTGTAGCTGATGAAAGGAGTCCCAGAGAAGGTAAGGGACTTGGCCAGGGTCACCCAGGTAACTCATGGGCACACTAGTGTTCACACCTCCGCCACACCTGAGCTCCTCGGTGAGCCAAAGGCAGAAGGCCACACCCACCAGCTGATGCCCTTTATCTGTACCATGGCCCAGAGGCTGATCCACTGCTGAGGTAGAGGGTCCGGAAAATCAGACCATCAACAACCATTTGTTAGTCATGTCCTTTGGGCCATACACCATGCGAGGCACTGGAGAGATAGGGACAAACATTAAACAATCCCTGCCCTCGGGAGATTTCACCTCTCTCTCTCTGGGAGGATTTCTTTTTTTTTCTTTTTGGCTAGGCAGTGGGGTTAAGTGACTTGCCCAGGGTCACACAGCTAGTAAGTGTTATTGTTAGGGAGACTTCACTTCTACACATGTGCTCACCACTGAAAAGCCTACCTCCCACTTTGCCCAAATTCAGTCCTGGGGCTTCTAGAAAGGCGGAGTAGCAAGTGAGCTGGCTCTGATCCCACCTCTGACAGTCTGTCAGTCAGTCAATAAACATCTATTAAGCACCTAATGTGCTGGACCCTGTGCTATTCACTGAGGTCATAAAAGAAGGCAAAAGACAGTTCCTGCCTTTAAGGGGCTCGCAGTCTAATGGGCGAGACAAGCAGCAAACCCGTGTGTACAAACAAGTCACACACAGGATAGAGAGGACATGGCTAAGAAAGAGAAAGCACTGGGATTAAGAGGCAGTGGGAAAGGGTTCCCATTGAAGGTGGAACTTCAGTCGGGACTCAGAGGAAGCCAGGAGGCTGAGATGAGTAAAGAGAACATTCCCAGAACTGGGGACAAGAAAATATCCAGTGCTGAGAGATGGAGGGTGTTGTCTCTAGAACAGCCAAGATGCCAAGGTTACTGGATTAAAGAGAAAGAAAGAAAAAGAGAGAGAAGGAGGGAGGAAGGGAAGAGGGAAAGAAGGAGGGAAGGGAGGGAGGAAGGGAAGAAGGGAGGAAAGTAGGGAGAGAGGGAGAGAAAAAGGAAGGAAGAAGGAAAGGAAGGAAAAAAGAAGACAGAAAGACAGAAAGAAAAAAGAAAGAAAGAAAAAAGGAAGAAAGGAAAGGCAAAATGTTGTAACAGAATGTGATTGATTGGAAGTGGGGAGGGAAAAGAGTGAAATGATAACTATTGATGGCACTGACCCCCATGACTACTGGTGTTTCACTCTCATCCCAAGTCACTTAACAATTGTGAACCTCAGTTTCCTTGTCTGTAAAACAGCAATGGTAATACTTGCCATCCCTACCTTTCAGGATTGCTGTGAGGATCAAAGAGATAACAGAGGTAAATTGTTTGGCAAACCTTAATGGGCTCTAGAAATGTCAGCTCTCATTATGATAATACCCCATTGACTAACTACAAGACGAGACAAGAGCTGCAGAAAAAGTGTTCCCATCGCCCACCTAGGAAGGAATCTGGTTTAGGTTGCCCACCACTTAGGGGGAAGGTGTGTCCACACGCAGGGAAGCAAGCTCAAAGTCTAACACCAGCCTTTGATGAAAACGAGGGGCTTGCACCAGATCATCTTTATGTCACTAGAATCTCAAAATTGTGGGGCTGGAAGACAGCCCGAAGAGGGGGCTTACTTGTAACACAAACCTGAAGAAGAGGCTGCCTCTTCCCCCCACATTACTGACCAGGGGTTGCCCAGGAGACTCCAATGTGAGGGAACCCATGGGGCCATCCATTCCTCCTGTACTGGTGATTGTTAGAAAGTCCTCCCTGACACCGAGCCTCCATCTCCCTCACTACAATTTCCTCCCATCGGTCCAGGCTTTGTCCTCTGAGGCCAAACAGAATGTTTAAATCTGCTTCAATGCGACAGCCTACAAATACCAGTAGAAGGCTATCTTCCCTGCCCCAGCCCTCCAAATTGTGGGGGGAGAGGGAGGGAAGAAACAAGCATTTATTAAACACCTACTTTGTGCCAGGTAAGCACTCCACAGTTATAATCACATTTGATCTCACAACAACCCTGGGAGGCGGGTGGCCCCATTTTACAGATGAGGTACCTGAAGCACACAGAGGTTAAGGGGCTTGCCTAGGGTCACTCAGCAGGTAAGGGTCTGAGGCTGCATTTGAACTCGGGTCTTCCCGACTCTGTGCACTGTGGCACCCCTGGCTGTCTGCAGGAGGGAGCAGGGAGGCTACCTAGGCTCCTAGCAGCAACAGAAGATGCCTTGTGCAGCAGCTTTACTTTCCTATTCATTTCTGGACATGTAAGGGAAGGAAAGCAGTCTTTTGGGAACATGGAAGATGAAAAGGGCAATGACGCCTTCTGTGTGATTAGGTTAAAGGTCTTGGGCAAAGAGCCAAGATCCCCTGTAGCTGGGACTGAGAACTTGGCTACTGAAGATTAACTGGTCCAGGGTTTGAGATGCGAAGCCCGGCTGGAGATGAAAGGGAGATGGTGGAGCTCGTTGGAGTCAAGCTAGAATTCAGGGTGAGCTGACAGAGGAGAAACTGTAAGAAACAAGGGCCTTTGGACCTGGGCATTCACTTCTTGTAAAGGCTGGATTCAAAGCCATTGTGTGCTTTACTGAGGAAGCTGTAAAGTGGAGCTAGAGAAGTGAAGGGACCTGTAGGAAGACCCCCTGGAGGTCCGGAGGGCCCCCTTTTCCCAGGCTGCAAGGGCACGGATGGGGGCAATGCCCACCTCAAAGAGATGACTGACTTCTCAAGACCCAGAAACAAGGACACCACGTTTCATGAGCCTGTGAGGCGGGAGCTCAGTGATGACTATCCTCCTTTTATAGATGAGGGGAAAATAAGCTCATCCTTTATTGTAAACACAACTGGATTTCTGCCCCAATCCTTGGATCGTGGGGTCACAGAACACTCCTGGCTGGTGGCAAAGGGACAAGTTCAAGGGCAGGATTTTGGAGAGGTCATGGGAGCCCCGGTTTAGAGCTGGAAGGACCTTCGAGGCCATCATGTCCAGCCTTTCTGTTTTAAAGATGAGGAAAGTGATGCAAGGAGAGTGCCAGCGAATTGCCTAGGGCCACACGGCTAGTAAGTGAGGGAGGACGTGAGGCCGGGCCTTCCTGACTCCCAGCACAGGGCTCTACAGCTGCCCCCGATAGCCGTTGAAGGTTGGGTCTGCAAAAACCACAAGATGAAGGGACAGTAAATATTTTGAAGGGAAGAAGATCGATCATAGAAACTCAGGACAAGAGGAAGAGACCTATCCACTGGTCTCCAGGAAAGAGAGGAAGGAAGAAACATTTATTAAGAACCTACTATGTGCCAGGCTCTGAGCGACATGCCTTAAAATTATCCTCCCAGTCGGTGATGATAATAATACTAACAACAACAAGTCTAAGTACTTCACAAGCGTTATGTCCCTTGATCCTTACAACAACCCTTCGAGGGAGGTGCTGTTATCAGCCCCATTTTACAGATGCGGAAACTGAAGCAAATCCAAGTGACTTGCCCAGGGTCACATAGCTGGGAAGCGTCTGAAGCCACATTTGAACTCAGGGCTTCCTGACTCGAGGCCCAGAGCTCTGACCGCTGCATGGCCGGCTTGCTTCAGAAGTGAACATAGCTCAGCACAGACGGACCACAAGGACATGTCCTGTACATTTGTCAATCTGTCACTCAAATCACATTCCTTTTTTCCCGTAGTTTGGCTTCAGTAACTCAGGCCCTGAAAACAGCTCGGCTACCATGCACATAAAGTGGACAGAGCCCTGGGTCTGAAGAGAGAGGCCTGGATCTCAGTACCAGGCCAACTGTCTGGTGACCTTGGAGAAATCCCTGCACATTCCTGGGTCTCGGGTCCCTGTGAGAAAATGAGGATGCAGAACTAGACTCCTTTGCAGTCTCTGTCAGCTCTTGAGCAAAGACTCAGGAAGAGGGACAGAGTTCGAGATACAAGGACCGGTGACTTCCTCAGTGGAGGAGTGAGTACCTTCATGCAGGACTCAGGTCATCTGAGTACCAGAGAAAGTCAGTGACTGGCCCAGGGTCCTACAGCTCATGATGCAAACTTTCTGATTCCAGCGCTCTAACCAACTGGCAACGCTGCCTTTCTCAAGACCTCCATGAAAAACACCATGCAGGTGGTCCACGATAGATCGTTTACTCAATGCATCCATCCATCATTCAATCAACAACCCCTTGGCAACCTCGAGGACTAGATAGCCGCCAGAAGGCCCAGTCCCGGGGGAGTCAGAGCTACTCACCTAGGTTGTACCACATGTCCCTGATTTCAAAGCCAATCTGTCTCCTCATATCACCGTACCTGGAAAAGGGGGATGAAAAAGAAATGAATCACACGCATGGCTTTATGGGGAAAAGCAGACAAGAAAGGAGCTTTTTGGAAACGAAAAACATCAAGGGTTTGCCTGCACTGAATTCTTCCTGGCTGAAGGGAAGGGCAGGGGGTGGGGGTGGGAAGCACTGGAGAGAAACTCAGCCAGCCCAGGGACTATCTCCTTCCCGTCTCAATCAACTACACCATGGGCTCACTTTCCACTGGGGATGTGGGGGTGGATGCTGAGAGGAATGAAATTCTCTGGTCTCCTGTGGCTGGGGAAGGAGCCCATTACATCCTTCTAGCCTAGGGGTGGAGAGGGCGTAGATATTTTCTGCCCATGCTGTGAGCAGGGAGACTGTGCCGAAAGCTCTCCCTGCTTCGCCCTCTCCCCAGGAAGCCCCCCCATTCATCCGTACACAATAGCATGCCAGTGGGCAAAGATGAGACCCCAGAGTCATGGGGAGAAGGGTTGAGTACCCACTGCCAACACCCAGCAATGCCAGGGGGTCTGTGGATCAAGGTAAATGAATACTAATTCTCCTCCCAGTGGAAAGGGAGAGGTATTTGTTTCACAAGTAAACAGAATTTGATGCTTCAGGAGCTAAACCTTTATTAGTATGTGAGCATTTCTACTCTCCCCACCTCCACCTTGTTGCCTCAGGAAACAAAACCCTGATTATATTAAAAATAATAATTTGCAAAAATTTTCCTATACCACTGGAGCTCAGCAGCTGTGCCAAAGAACCTGGCCTGTTTACTTCTCTACCCTGGGATCCAAAGAGCCAGGGCTGAGTCTTTCAGTAGAAAGGCCCTTCTGCCTGTCAAGGAGGCACCAAAGAGCCACTGTCCTGGGTGTCCCTCCAGTGGGTGAAGCCAATGCATGCATCTTTTTTTTTTTAAATGAGTTTTACTGGCACGTTGGATTTTAGCATCATAATCATTTCTGACCATGACTCCCCTTTCTTCCCTCCCTCCAGACTCCCCTTCACTTCAAAGAAAACAACCGTTAAACAAAAACAATTCATCGAGCGACCTCAACTACCATCTTATGCAGCTTTCTTGGATTCCTTCACTTCTCTAGGGAAGGGAGGGAAGTATGTTCTACTCTCTATTCCCCAGGACCAAGAACAGTTCTTCCAATTACGCAGAGACAGAGTAGGCACAATTTAATAGCTTTTTGGGTGAAGTTCCAATTTGCTTTCCAGATTGGCTGGAACAGCTCCACCAACTGGACATTAGTGTGCCTGTTTTCCCACATCCCCTGCAGCATTTGTCATTTTCCACTTTTTAGTCATATTAGCCAATTGATGGATATGAAGTAGAACCTCAGAGTTGTTTTAATGTACATTTCTGTAATTATTAGTGTTTTATAGCATTTTGTAAAATGGCTGTCGCTAGCTTTGTGTTCTTCCTCTGATACTCGCCTATTTATATCCTTTGACCATGTATCAATTAGGAGATGGCTCTTACTCTAGTCAATTTGAATCAGTTGCCTACATGTCTTGGAAATGGGATTTTTATCAGAGAAACTTGCTGTGAAGATACAATTGAATTCTCTCTAATCAAGACTGAAGAGTTTAAGTTCAACTTCAAAACGGGATAGTTCACCTTGCTTACAAAGCAAGGTGTTCCCAAGGGGTCATCATCAATTCTCACTTAGGCTACTACAGAGGCCTCCTGACTGGTGTCCCCACATCCACCGCTTCCCTTTCTAAACCGTAGAATGTCATATTAGTATTCCTAAAGCATAGGTCGGACCCTGTCACTTTATTGCTCAAGACTCTCCCATGGCTTCCTACCATCCAAAAGATCAAAGGTCAGCCTTGACAACCTGGCTGCCTCCTGTCTTTCCAGGTTTATTTTGTTTCTTTACGCCATGTTGTTGGCACACTGGACCACTTACATCAACAACGTTGCATCATCCATCGCTAACCTCTGCACACCTTGATCCCCATGCCTTGATTGAACTCCCTCCTCACCTCTGCCTCATAGGATCCCTGGCCTCCTTCAAATCTCAATTCAAGGATCTCTCCCCTTCAGGGAAACAGTCCCTTACCCCCACCCAATTGCTAGCACCCTGTGTCCGAGATTACATTGCTTCTATTTTGAATATATGCAATATAAATATAGCATGCTATGTTATTTGCTATATGCATGTTACTTCTCCTAATAAAATGTCAGGTCCGAGGACAGGAATTGTTTCATTTTTAGACTTTGCTTCCCTACCTCCCAGCATAAGCCATGGCACACAGTCCATACTTGGTAAATGCTTGATAAATGAATGAATATTCTGAATTCAGCTGACCAACTCTGAAGGCACCAGAGTATAAGAGGCTAGTGAAATCAGTCTGCTTATTGTACAGAAAGAGAACCAAAACAGAGAGGTTAAGGAAGTTCCCTGAAATACCAAAACTCAGGGGTTCAGATGAGAACTTACTCAGAAATATGCATACTGTGACCCCAACCTTTATCCCAGGAATGAGCTCAGCATCTCCCCCAGGGAAATGCTCCTGGCATCCCAGGATTGACCAGACAGAAGGCAGCCAGTCCTGCTGTCAGAGAGAATCTGCCACACTGGGATGTGTTTCATCAGAGCCACAGGCCTGGATGAGCATGGCCCATATGGATGCAGCAAGAGAGCCCCCCTCCCTCTTTGTGCTCCTCACAGGGCCAAGACCATCATTTGCCCGGCTGTCAATGACTGACTCATTAGAATCTCAGAACCAGAAGCTCTGTCCTGAGATGGCTGGAGCAGCTGGAGCTTCAGGGATCAGGTATCCGTTATGAATTTACTAAGGGAAGAAGAAAGGGAAAACAAAGCACTGCCCACTTCTCTCCCTAGGGTTGTCTCTGTTCTGAGTCAGCACGTGGGCAGATAAGAACAGCCGCACTCACACCAGGCTTGGAATAGCCACTGCCTCCCTAGGATTACCACCCCAGAAAACTCAGTCGTGATGTAGGGCCAAGCCTGCTGGTTTCATCTTCCAAGGGCTTCAGGTGCAATTTATCTCATCCTCAGGTAGAGGCTGACAGAGGATTAATGTCCTTTTTGGTGCAAGAAGTCAGAGACACTTGTGCCCAGCCTAATAACACAAGAGTCCTGTCTTAGCAGCGAAGAATGAAGAATGTTCTCCTTGGTGTTACAACATCCTAAATTCGAACTAAATGAATCAAAAGTCTCTTCTTAATGTCTTGGCATAGTCTGAAGCCCTAGTTCTGCTGGTTAATCACGGTCCTGAGCCTCATCCATTTAAGAGGGGACAATGATATGGGTGCTGCCCACCTCACAGAGCAGTTGTGAGGCAAACTCCATTAATGTGAGTCATTAATATTATTATTCTATTCAAGCTAAACTGAACCCTCTTCTGCTTCTTTGAGTAGGCCTGACCCTGAGTGGGATCCTGGTGACTGAAAACTGATTATCCATCAATTAGCCAACATTTATCCAGAGCTGGCAATGTGTCAACCACCGTGCTAGGCTGGGACAGGAAGACAAAGAGACTTGGTCCTTGCCCTCAAGGAATTTACATCCCATTAAGGAGCTACAACCTATCAACCCACACACTGCCTCTCAGATTGATTACGGGCCATGGACCCCACTAAGTGTAGCATTTTGGCCAGTGAAAGGCAGGAAATGCTGCCCTTGCCTCCAATTCAACGTGGGCTCTCAGGGATTGCAAATATTCCTCTTTCAAAGAGCAATTCTGAAGCCAGCAAGGTAAAGTCTGTCAGTATTAAAAATGATATTTTAATAGCTGAGTGAGACAAAGACGCTGAAGGCCGTGGCTCCGAGGTGAGTGAAGAAGATGGTGTTAGAATGAGGAGGTGGTTTTATCTCCCCGACAGAAGGCCCTGATCTTTTCTCAAGTTTTAATAAGGAAATGGCTTTGAAGAATCCACATGTGTTTGTGAGCCATCCCCAAAGAAGCCGGGTCTGGTGCCTGAACTACAGGGATGTTTCTCTGAATACTTTATAAGCTTTTCCTGAAGAAAATGAGGGCTTTTCAGAATATAACCTCTCTGGGCTAATGCTCTAGACTTAGAATTCGAGGCTGGTAAAGCTGGGAAGGGAGGGGACAAGAGGAGAAGGGAAGGGAGGAGGGTAGAGGAGAGGGGAGGATCCCATGATTTTTAGAATCGATTAGAAAAATCCTTGGGTGAAAGATGGAGGAAAACATAGCATCATTGTTCCAATTATGCCACAAGGTGACCCTGCCAATGGAGAGGTTGGATTGATAGGAATAACTTTAGAAAAGAGAAATAAACATTAACAATTGCCATGTCAGGCCTCACTTCTTATAGAGCACCTCAGCTACCCAGCAAAGAGGGTTCAAGGGTACCTTATGATGATGCCCTACTGAATTACCACTCCATACGCAGGATGTAGAGGCACTGACTTGGAATAGCATAAAGACAAAGTCAACCAGGCCACTCAGATCCGTAAACTTAGGTTATCCATCTGATATGCACAAATGGAAATCTCTGCCTTCAGGGAGCTTACATTCCATGGGGAAGACACAATAAATAGATACCAAAGTTATATGAGGTAATTTCTAAAAGAAGATGATACCAACCATTGTGGAGTGGGATTGGGGGATCAGAAAAAGCCTGATGGAGGTGTTGGCCCTGAGCCATGCCTTCCAGGAGACCGTTCTCTGGCGCAGAGATAAGTCAAGTCAACAAGCATCTATTAAGTGCTTGCTGTATGTCTCCTTCCAGACTGCTCAAATGCCACCTTCCGCAAGAGGCCTTTCCCTGTCCTGGTCCATCCCCTTGCCCCTTCCCACACATACCTTATGGTGCCGTTGACCTCTAGGTTCCCTTGAATATACTTTATACATGTCATGTATATACCTACATGTGCACACAGATCACGGGTCATCGACTCTGCTATCTGGGACTGCTCGAAGGCAGGGACGGTTTTGCCTGTGATTTTGCAGCCTTGGTGCCTAGACCAGTGGCTGCCTGTGTGCAGGTATTAAATCAAGCACTGCTGACTGATGAGAAGATGAGCCCTCCACCTGAGCTTTCTTGAGATATATGGAGCTGTGCTTCAAGGGAGACATATTCTGAGCCAAATAAATTCCCACCAAGGATTGTCAGTTGCATGACGTAAATGAGGGTGTTTACTTCCGGCATTTGAGATGGTACAGGTTCCTTGCTCCCAAGGGAATGGCCCTGCCTCAAGCCCCAATGCCTGAAGGTGACATACCTGCTATTGCAGTGGGAAAGATTCCTTCTTCTAAGGAAGTTCAAAGGCTTTGCAGTCTACATGCTTTTGACTCAAAGGACTCTTAGGAAGCTGACTTTATGTGCCTGATTGTATAACTGATAACAATAACAGCATGCATTTTTTAAGGTTCACACAGAGCTTTACATACATAAATTATTTCATTAGATCCTCGTGATAACACTGTGAGGTAGAGACTATTGTTACCCCTTCTCCCATTTCATAGATTAGGAAACTAAGGCACCAAGAGCTTAAATGATTTATCTGGGGTCAAATGCTATTATTTATTCAAGCACTGTGTTAGGTGCCGGGGATGCAAGAAAAGAAAGAGTCACAGTTTACGTGTGTAGATGTGTGTATGTGACCCATACAGAGTAGATGGAAAACGGTCTGCCTAGAGTTCAGGAATGCTCTAGTACTCGAGGGAAGGGGAGTCCTGGGTTTCAAAGGAAGCCAGGGAATCTGAGAGGCAGAGGTGAGGAGGGAGGACATTCCAGGCTTGGGAAAGTCACTGAAAAAGAGACAAAGGCTGGAGATGGAACGTCACGTGCCAAGAACAGCCAGGAGGACACGGTGGCTGGATGACAGGGTACATGGTGGGTGCGGGTGTAGCAATGCATGAGAATGCTAGAAAGGCAAAAGGGGGCTGGGTTGTGAAGACCTTTAAATGCCCCACAAAGGAGTCTGTATTGGATCATGGAAGCAGTAGGAAGACACTGGGGATTACTAAGTAATGGAAAGGACATGGCCCAATCTGTGCTTTAGAAAAGTCACTTTGGTGCCTCAATACCAAATGGAATGGAGTGGGGGGAGACTTGAGGAGGGTCAGAAATTCCCAGCCATAAGCTGAGACTCTGCCGCATGTCCCCATCTCCTTAGGGAGTTGGACTCTTTGTGACACGTTATCATCTTATACAGCAGGGAGAATCAGGCAGGACATTATTCTCCTATCCTTCTCCGCCCATCCTTTCGTCCTCACAGGGCAGACCTCAAGGCCCTTCACCATCTTGGGCTCCCTCCTCCACCTTCTCCCCAGCTTGCTTTACTCAGAAACCTTCCTCAACAAGAGCTGTCCAGAGGCGGGATGGGCAGAGGGCATCAAGCAGAGGGTGGCTGATCTCTACACAGCTACTGGAAGGGGGATTCTTGGCCAGACATGGTTGTTACAACGGGAGTTTCTTACAATTCTGAGATTATGTGAAACTGTGTCCCTCCCATCAATCCTAAGACTATAGGTCCTGTCCCTATTTTACAGTTGGGAAAATTGAGGCTCAAAGAGATCACATGTCTTGCCCAGGATCATGTAATTGCCAGTGGCAGGATTCGAATCCAAGTGTTCCCTGACTCCAAGTTTCGCACTCTACCAAGAACGGCATGCAAACAGCAGATAGCTGTCCAAGACCTCACATTTGGTACAAGTTGAGTAAGTGGGGGCTCTCTTCCTCCCCCATGTCCCACACTGTCCACCCCATTGAGAGCTGGAGCCTTACTGACCACTGCCTACAGAAGGCTCCAAATGCTACTCCAACTGGGATGGGTAAAGCTGCAGGAAGAAGAGCTCCCAGCAAGCTGAGATCAGGGAGAGGTGTCCACTCCACAGGCAGACATCTCTCAGCCCAGACTGCAGCACCAGCTGGGAAAACCTCTTCTCCAGAGTGCCAGCTCCCCCGGGTTCATGACAGCCTCTTTTGTTGGCTTTCTCATCTCCATCATCTAACTCATCCGCCAGGAGGCTGGTTCAGTGGAGAGGGAAGACCGCATCCTGCCGACATAAGAGATGCCCCAGTTATTACAGTGGGAATAATATCTTTCAGTTGGCTTTTCTAGTCCAAACAGCATAAGCGGGTTGTCTGTGGAAGGACTGGTGGAGGGCAGGGCTGGGGGAGGTGTGAAGCCAGTGTTATCCACAGAATAACCATAAGCGTCTTTAGGGGTGTTTTTGTGTGCCTGCAAACGAGTTCCCTCTCGCCAAGTATAGGAGAGAGATGGATTTTATTAATATCATTAATGCATCTAAGCTACTCAATTACTTTCTTAAATGTTAATTTGGCTTTTTTAATTAATTGGCAGCTTTCACTGTTGTATCACACTCATTTTCAAATTTAGCCTTCTTCCTTTTGACCACTGCCTCCTTCAGTCCCTTCCCCCTTTTATTATCCCTTTCCCTTTTCTTCCCCTTTATTCTTACTGCTGATTCCCTCCCTTCTTTCCCTCCCTCCCTTTTCTTTCCCCCCCCTTTTCTTTCCCCTTTTCCCTCCCACTGCCTATAGGGCAAGTTAGATTTCTATACTGATTATATTATGCCCTTCTAGAGCCTAATCTGATGAGAGTAAGGTTCAAACAATGCTCCCCCCCCCTTTCCCTCTGCTGTAATAGGATTTTGTGTCTTTTCCTATAATGTAATTTACCCTTGTCTGCCTCCTCCTTTCTCAGTACCTTTTCTAAGATCAGATTGATCCACTTATTTGGATCCATTTAACTTGATTAGATTTTTTTTTATCATTACATCAAAGTCAACTAATATCCATCCTCTTTATGTATACTCCTTTAACAAGGTGTAATAACAATACAGTTCTCAAGGGTTGCAAGTCTCATATTCCCTTGTAGGGGTTTAAACAGCCCCCCCCTTATTAACAACATATTGTATCCTTCTGTCCCATTTACCTTTTTAAGTCCTTCTTGAGTCCTGTACTTGAAGATCAAATTTTTTGTTGAGCTCTGGTCTTTTTATCAGGAAAGTTTGGAAGTCTCCTATTTCGTTGAATATCCACCTCCTCCCTTGAAAAATGATGCTCATTTTTGCTGGGTAATTGATCCTTGGCTGCATTCCAAGCTCCTTTGCCTTACGGAATATCATGTTCCATGCCCTGGTCTTTTAATGTAGAAGCTGCAAGGTCCTGTGTAATCCTGACTGTGGTTCCATGATATTTAAATTCTTTCTTTCTGGCTGCTTGCAGCACCTTCTCTTTCATCTGGTAATTTTGAATTTTGCTATTATATTTCTTGGCGTTGTCAATTTGGGATCTCTTTCAGGTGGTGATCGGTGGATTCTTTCTATGGTTATTTTCCCTTCTGGTTCTAGGACTTCTGGGCAGTTTTCCTTTATGATTTCCTGAAAGATACTGTCCAGGCTCTTTTTTTCATCATGATTTTCAGGTAGTCCAATAATTTTTAAATTGTCTCTCCTGAGTCGATTTTCCAGGTCGGTTGTTTTACTGATGAGGTATTTTACATTTTCATCGATTTTTTCATTTTTTTGTTTCTGTTTGACTGATTCTTGCTCTCTCATAGAGACATTAGTTTCCATTTGTCCAATTCTAGTTTTTAACAGATTGTTTTCTTCTGTTAGTTTTTGTACTTCCTTCTTCAACTGGCCAATTGTGTTTTTTAGGGACTTGTTTTCTTCAGTGTATTTTTTTTCCAGACTGGCCAATTGCATTTTTGAAGGACTCTTTTACCTCTCTCATTTGACTATTAAAATCCTTCTTGAGCTCTTCTAAGAAGGCTTTTTGGGCTTCAGACCAGTTCATATTCCCTTTTGTTGTTGCAGATGTGGGTTTGTTGACAATGTTGTCCTCTTCAGAATTTCTGTCTTGATTTTCACTCATAACATGAATCTGTGGTACGTTTCTTTTTACTCATGGTGTTTCTTTATTCCCTGGCCTTTAAAGAGATTGAGCTCTCTTGCTGGGGCACAGAGGGTACTGACCCAAGCTTCTTGTGTTGGGAGCCTAGGTCTTGGTCACTGGCTTTGCTTCTGGGGGCCTCTTATGGGAATTGGAGGCTGTAGGTTTCTGGCAGCTTACCTTGTGTTGGGCTGGAATCAGCAAGGCTGGAACTTTCAGGCAATTCTAGGTTGCCTGCTTTTCCTTTCCTTTAGCTTTTTTATGCTCCTTTTAGATGGGTGCTGCAGGGTGTTTGTCTGCCTGGTGCCCCCTGCAGTGTTGTCTCCCTCGGTTCTGCTAATGCACGGGGAGATTCCTTTGTGGTGGAGTGCCGAGGCTCCTGGTGGTTTTCTGAGCTGGTTTCCAGCGGTTCCCCTGCCCTCACTGAGGCACTCGGAGGTCCAGGTGTTGGTGTCTGCCTGCTCTACCACCTGGGCTTCAGGATTTCTTCACAATTGGGGGCTTCAGGGCTCCTACAGCTCACCTGGTGTTGGGTTGGAATCAGCAAGGCGGGCTTTAGGAAGCCTTTAGGTTGTTTTTTCACCTCCTTTCAGATGAATGCCGCAGGGTACCTATCCGCCTCGGGCCCCTTGTTTTTGCTGAGGCCCTGGTAGACCCGTTTGCTGGGCTACTGCACTGCTGCTCCTTGTCTTTCTTCTAGTTCAGGTGTTCCAGGGTTTTTTTTTTTCCTGGGCTGATATTTTCTGGGTTTGTGGAGGTTGATAGGGGAGAGTGAGAGCGACTCCCTTTTCACTCTGCCATCTTGGCTCCCGGAAGCGGAAGTCCCAGTATCTCTTTTTCTTAGAAGAAGTTTCCACAGCTTGCGAAGCAGGTCCTTCTAAGTTGTCTTTGGCATTTGTGGATTGAGGGGTCTGGAAACTGCCACAGCTGCCTGAGATTCAGTCCTCTGAGGCCTGCTCCAGGTTCGCTGCGGCCTGTGCACCCACGTTGCGCTGCACTGCGCTCCCAGCCTGGCGCGATACACCTTTCTGATCAATCATCCAGGATGCCTTGAGCTGGAAATTTATTTCACTCTGTCTTTTTGTGGATTCTGCTGCTTCAGAATTTGTTTAGAGCCATTTTTTATGAGTATTTGGAGGGGTTTGGAGGAGAGCTCAAGCAAGTCACCGCTTTCACTCCGCCATCTTGGCTCCGCCCCCCTAGCCTTCTTCCTGAACCCAGGCCCAGCACTCTATCCATTGCGCTACCTAGCTGCCCCCTTTGCAAATCTTGGGAAGCTATAGAAGTGATTTTCTAAAATTATGATTATTATTACCTAAGGTAGGAAGCAATACAGGCAGAGCTTTTTCTTCCATGTACTCAAGTGCTACACGATGCTTCATCACACTCAGGAATCAATCTCCCAACCTACCGAGCCTACTGATTACCACCAGGAGGGAACACATTGACACCCTCTTATACTCTGCAGAGCAATCATTACCACCAGCATCTGCAAGCCGCCTAAGCAGCAGCCACCTCTTCAAAGGCTATCGTAATGAATATTCTTAGTAAGGATTTTCTGTTCTCTAAATTTATAGTTACTTATGAATCACTAATGTGACGGTTAATCTGTAAATATTTTCAGACCAGGGCTAACATGATCCATATCTGAATTAATAAGTCCAACGCAGACATTAGGACCGATAATTCCTTCTCATTCAAATGCAGATCTTGGTCCAGAAAATAGGGCTTAGAATACAAAACACTATTTCCTCTTTTTCCCTCAGGAAATGTGAAAGTGCAGACCTTCACTGTAAGAACGACAGGTGTCTGTCTCCTGTTGGTTGGAGAGATGGTGCCGTCTGTTCTCAGTGTGGAAGGTTACAATGGACGATCCCTTGTGGCAATAACATACATGTACATATACATATCTGTATGTATGTATCTATGTATGCATATATACACACACACACACACACATATATTTTAATCTGGAACTGCATCAGAGGAAAGGACAAGCTGCACAACTTGTATATCACACACACACACACACACACACACACACACACATTCCTGATTCATTCCACTGAGATCTGCCATTCTGGAGTGTGGAGTTATCTATCAAGAACTTAATTTCTTCCGCTCTCTTTTCTCTTGGGGTGGGTGGGGGGGATTGGGGTGCGACCTTTTCTGAATGAATGAAATATTTATCACTGAGTGCAAAGCATGGTGCTAAACTCAGGGGACATAAACAGAAAAGCAGCTCACGCCTTCTCCATTCTAACCACTTTCTTTCTGGAGATTTAATCAACTATTACTACTAATCAGGTCACCTTTTAGCCTGGGGTAGTCTACTGCCTCTATGATACATGTTCATGTTGTTTATGTTTCTGTTTAACTCAGACTTAGTATCAGAAGAAAAGCTATAATACAATCGTAATAGCTCAGAGCCCCCAGTTAGGAAATTACTTACTATTCAAACAGAAGTGTGACTCTTCATAATTTAAATTTTTTGTTTATCTTTAGTTACCCCTTGGCCTTTCTCTATTTGAGGCAAATAGAGGGACACAGACAATATCAGAGTCAGGGACAAACATTGTTAAGCTCCTACTAATAAGCCAGGCACTCTGCTTAGGGCTGGTGATACAAGACAATCCCTGCCCTCACAGGCGCCTGTAGTCTAATAAAGGAGAACACACACACAAAGAGCTGACAAGCAGGGGGAGTAGTGGGGAGAGGTGGTCGGTTACCCAATAGCTAAGTGGGGAAGTGACCTGAGGAAGTGAGAATTTCATTAGATTATTTCATCTTGAGGAATAATGAGTTTCTGTGCATCATGACGTCCAGGAAAGCATCTAGGTAGGAAAGGATGAGGTGAATTTTTGGCCCCTCCACCTTCCACGTCTCTGCTCAGAGGAAGGCAGCAGCCCCAGGGGAAGGCCGGCTGAGGAGGCATGGGGTTCAGGCTTGATTTCATCTTGCAGAATGAATCCTGGAGTCCAGGCAGGGAATGCCTACCACTGCCTAGGTAAAAGACGGAAGCAGTGTAGATTACGGTGTCTGTTCCTAGATGGGGAGGGGGGGCCTGGGGACTTCGCATGGGTCCTGATATGCTGGGCACAAGAAGGAGCTTCGGCCTGACTCTTCTGTTCAGGGATGTCCACAGGGGCTGAGATCCCTCCTCAGTCTTTCCCTTTTCTGCTGCAGCTCAGCCCTACCTTTGTTTTCTCCTTCAGTATGTCACTTTATGCTCATGTCTGTGGTTCATGTGCTCCCAGTTATGTGTGGCTTGGCTAGTTAAGTTTTGGAAGGGTTGGGAACCACACTTTCCCCGCAGCTGTGGATGCCACTCAGCTCTTGGAGACCCTGCTTCTTGGTAAGAACACCTGGGGGTGACTCAGGTCTGCCTTCCTTCTCAAAGATCGGCCTGAGGGCTCAGAGAATGCTCATCCCTTTGAACTATACACATCACAGTAAGCCAGTTGGAGCTCAAATCGTTATTTCTCACAGACATTTAATACTCCAAGAACCTGTGGGGTTCAAACAGGTGGGAACTCACAAGGTGGGAACACTCTTGTCTGATGCATGTCCAGCATATTTTTAGTTACTTGAAGACCACAAAGTTGGGTGGCTTGTCCAGGACCACACAACTAGTAAGTATTACAAGCAGAACCTGAACCCAGGTTTCCTCCAAGGCTCTAGTCACTATACCATGTGACTCATTTGGGCAGTTAAGAATATACATGTGATAACGAGGATGAGTGAATTCTGTGATTTTTGAGTTGCAACTAGTCTCAAAATGCAGGCTTAAAAGGCAGCTTCTTCAAATGAAGATCTCCCTGTTATGCTGGATTATTCTCACTTCTGTTTCGATGATGTGATGCCATGGATATGGGGGCCCTCCACTGGTACAGATCAGAGCTCCCCAAGTCCAGGCTGGCCCAGCCCATGGCACCCTTGTCCACATATTCCCCCTAAGAGGATCCTCCCAAAGCATGGGGCTCTCTCTTCTGACATTTTGTGATGCTAATATACCTATAAGGCTGTGCTCTAGGAATCTTTCACTTTTGCCGCTGGACACAGTAAAATGCCCAGTGGTGGGAAGACCAACCTCATACATCTACAGGAGACACGCTGTCGTTTAACTCTTTTCTTCCTGGAATGTCGGCATCACCTCCCCCGGCCTCAGACCTTGTTGGGGTGCGGTAGCCTGGTGGGCTAGAACGCCCCTAGATTTCGGTGCGGGATGATTGAGAATGAGGGATAAAATACTTTTGCAATGATCAATGGCCCTTTTCCTCAGGAATTCTGTGAGAAAGAAGATTCTCCAGGAAAATGTTTCCTGAACATGTGGACGTTGCTCCTGCCGGTGCCAGCAGAGAAGAGGGACCCTGACAGCTGGCAGGACCAGCCAGGATGGCCCTGGATTGCCTTGGACACTGGAGTTGTGAATGCAGCCTCTGCCCTGCTGAGGGCATCATGTGCTTTGTCATTTCTCATCAGCCCAGATCTCATGCCTGCCTTCAGCTTCCTGTAACATGTTCAGATCTCAGGCACACAATCAAGACCGCAGAAAATCCTGGACCAGTCAGAAGAAGCCCTCAGCCAGAGAGATCCCCCCAAAATAAGCCAGTCCCAATCCAGCAGACAGAATGCTGGTGTGTCTATAGCAGCGTTCTGGGATACGCTGATCTTATTTACATAGTAGCGATTGTAATGTGTGATAAGACCTAAAAAATTCAGCATCTAAAACCAATATGGAGATGGAAGAGACATTGGGACCATCTAGACCAACCCCTTCATTTTATAGATGATCAAATCAAAGCACAGAGAGGTTAAGTGACTTGGCCAAGGCCACACAAATACACAGAGGCAAAAGGCGGGAACTGGAAGCAGACTCTCTGACTCCAAAGACTCTGGACATAGATGACTGACAGCCCTGAGGGACACTCCAGAGATGGTGCTAGAACAATCATTACAGACCCCCCGCTGAGCGCAGGAGATGGTCATTCCTGGGTCAGAGCCCCCTCCCACGACCCTCTTGGGCAACAATTAAAAGTTAAGGAAAACCACTTTTAGGAGCAGTACAGAACTGGAAACAAAGTAGACCTCTGCCCATTGATCTGGGAATGGCTAAAACACGCTGTGGTGCATGAATGCAGCGAATCTTACTGGGACCTAAGAAGTCATGCATATGACAAACACAGAGAAGCAAAACTGAATGCCGCAAAATGCGAATGGCCCGCTTATTGGCACAAGTGAACGAGGGGTGTCGGGCACTGTATGTGGCATTCAGCTTTTTCCAACGTGTTGGTCAGTTCTGTTGAAAAGTTTACTTTTTCTTCGAAAATAGTTTTTCAGAGAAGATTCTGAGAAGATGGCAGAGTGGGTCAGAAAGTTTCCAGCTTTGCAGATTGACCCCCACAAACAAGATAAAACAGTGCCATAGAGTAAATGTAGAGCAGTAAAAATAAATAAGAGTTGGGGCAAAATAGTGTCCTCCTGGGACAGCCTGAGCAGATATGAAGAAAAATCCCAGGATTGAGGTTTGGTCCCTGTGAAGTGTAAACACCTTCTGGCTAGTACTGCTGAAATAAGGGGCAAGCCCCAGGGCTAGCTGGTTTGGGAGGTAGCCTTGACTCCAGCCACAGGAATTTTCACCTCCCAGACAGGGTGGACAGTTTAGCTTCTGAGCCAGGGAAGATTGAGGGACCATCTGCTGATAAGGGACACCAGCCCCACCCATGCTGCAGAGACCCAGCCCTGGGCTAGAAGGCACCAGCACACACACTGTGAGTGCAGAAGCTGTGGGGTGGGGACATAGCTGGCTGTGGGAAATTACAGGAGGCTGGAGGTCTTGATTTTAGGTTCCAGGCCAGAGGGGAGAACTGAAGGAGAATCTAAGGCCAGAGGCACCATCCCTCACACTCTAGGACTAGAGGCGATTAAAATAATAAGCTGCTCCAAAAAAAAAAAAAAAGAAATTAGCAAGGAAAGGAGAAAGAACCCAACACTATAGAAAGTTACCGTAGGAACAGAAAAAACTGGGGTTTGTCTTCAGAGGAGGACGCTGAAGCAAAAAAAACCCCTCTCCTACCACAAAGAATAATGTCAAATGGACACCTGACCAAAAAGAATTCATAGAAGAACTTTTTAAAAAAGGCTTTAAAAATCAGATGAGAGAGATTGAGGAAAAAAAAAAAAAGAAAGAAGAGTCCAAGATGAACAAGGAGATTATGAAAAGAAAGTCAAGCAACTGGAAAAGATCCAGAATTGAAACGAAGAAAACTCCTTGAAATTGAGAATTGGGCAAGGGGAAGCTAGCGAAATTATAAGACACAAAGAAATAATAAAACAAAATCTAAAGAATGAAAAAAAAGAAGAGAAGGTAAAACATCTCATAAAAAACCAACTGATCTGGAGAACAGATCAAGCAGAGAAAACACTCAAAACAATTTGGTACTGGCTAAGAAATAGAGTGGTGGATCAGTGCAACAGACCCCAGCTTCTGGGAAAAGAACTCACTATTTAACAAAAACTGCTGGGAACACTGGAAAAGAGGATGGAAGAAACTAGGCATAGACCAACATCTTACACCATATACCAAGATAAAGTCGAAAAGGGCACACGATTTAGATACAAAGGCTGATACTATCAGCAAATCAGGAGAACAAGAGATAGTTTACCTGGCAGATTTCTGGAGAATGGACGAATTTACGACCAAACAAGAGACAGAGAATATTATGAAGCGCAAAATGGATAACTTCGATAACATTAAACTGAAAAGTTTTTGCACGAACAAAGCCAGTACAACCAAGATTGGAAGGGAAGCAGAAAGCTGGGAAACAATTTTTACAACCAGAGTCTCTGATAAAGGCCTCGTTTCTAAAATATAGAGAGAACTGAGTCAAATTTATAAGAGTATAAGTCACTCCCCAATTGATAAATGGTCAAAGGATGTGAACAGGGACTTTTCAGATGAAGAAACTAAAGCTATCTATAGTCATATGAAAAAATGCTCTAAATCACTCTTGATTAGAGAAATGCAAATCAAAACAACCCTGAGGTACCACATCATGCCTATTAGATTGGCTAATATGACAAAACAGGAAAATGATAGATGGAGAAGATGTGGGAAAACTGGAACACTAATGCATTGCTACTGGAGTTGTGAACTGATCCAACCATTCTGGAGAGTCATTTGGAGTTCTGCCCAAAGGGCTATAAAACCCAGCAATACTACTACTAGGTCTGTATCCCAAAGAGATCATAAAAATGGGAAATGGACACACATGTACAAAAATATTTATAGCAGCTCTTTTTGGGGGGGCCAAGAATTGGAAGTTGAGGGGATGCCCATCTACTGGGGAGTGGCTGAAGAAGTTGTGGTATATGAATGTTCCATAAGAAATAATGAGCAGGTGGACTTCAGAAAAGCCTGGAAAAACTTACATGAACTGATGCTGAATGAAGTGACAAGAACCAGGAGAACACTGTACACAGTAACAGCAACATCGTATGATGACTAACTTTGATAGACTCAGTTGTTCTCAGCAATGCAAAGATCTAAGACAACTCCAAAAGACTCATGATGGAAAACGCCATCCATATCCAGAGAAAGAACTGTGGAGTTTGAATGCAGATCGAAGCACACTATTTGCTCTTTTTTTTTTTGCTGTTGCTTTTTCTTTCTCGTGGTTTCTTCCATTGGTTCTAATTCTTCTTAACAACATGACTAATGTGAAAATATGTTTAATATGAATGTACATGTATAGCCTATATCAGACTGCATGCTGTCTTGGGGAGGGGCAAGGAGGCGGAAGTGGAGAAAATTTAGAACTCAAAATCTTGTGGAAGTGAATGTTGAAAACTAAAAATAAATTTTTAAAAGTATTGAAACCACCTCCCCCCCCAAAAAAAGAAGAAAAGAAAACCTGAGAATAATCAGACTGCCTGAAAGCTATGATCAAACAAACAAAAAAGAATCTTGATACAATAATGCAAGAAATAATTAAAGAAAATTGTCCTAAAATGTTAGAAGAGGGGAAAGTAAAAATACAAAAAATCCACCAAACACTACCTAAAAGAGATCCTATAAGGAAAACCTATTGGAATGTCATAGTCAAATTCCAAAATCACCAGCTCAAGGAGAAAATATTACAAGCAACAAGAAAATAAAAATTCAAATATGGTGATGCCACAATGAGAGTCACGCACAACCTAGCAGCAGGGACACTGAAAGACTGTGGCCTTGGAACACTATATATGAAAGGGCAAAAGAAATGGGATTGTGGCCGAAAATATCATACCCAACAAAGTGAAGCACAATCCTGAATGGAAAAAAAAATGGACACTTAGTGAATTGCCATACTTTCAGGATTTTGTTGCAAAAAACCCTGAACTTAATAGAAAATTTGATGTACAAGATTCAAGAGAAATATAAGGCAAACATCAAAGACTAATGACAAGGGACTCAATGAGGACAGACTGTTTAGTTTTTACATGAGAAAATGTAAGATGTATTTCTAAGATTGTTCTTACTAATTGGGTAGGTCAAAAGAAAGACTGGAGCAGACCTGAATATGATGTGATCTTAAAAAAGTAACCACTTAGGAAAAGGTAAAAAGAGTAATTATTTTATACAAATAAAGTGCAAGAGGAAGAACTGACACAGAGGAATTAGATGGGGGAGGAGTGCTGGTAGTTTTGGAACCCTATTCTCATCAGGAATGGGTTAAAGAAGGAAGAATACATATCTATCTAGAAGAGTACAAAAATCCTCTAAATTCAGAAAGAAATAAAAGGTGAAGGGGATAGGGAGGGAGAGAGGATAAGGGAAGGATTTTAGAGGGACCCTACTCATATCTGATCTGGGTTAGAGAGAGTAATATATTCATTTAGAAGGGAATTGAAGTCTTCTAAGTTTATAAAGAAGTAAGAGGGTGAGAGAATAGAATAAGGGGGGTATAGAAGAGGGTTTAGATAAATGGAGATGGGAGGATAAGGGAGGAGGGGGGTAGGTTAAGTAATAGGAGGGCAATGTAGCTGGTAGAAGTAAAGTAGAGGAGTCAGGAGTGACAGGAAATAAGAGATATATACAAACATAAAATACAGATCAGAAGTAGAATTTATTAAGGAAAAAAAAGCAGGGGTAGTAATGATCTCAGACAAAGTTAAAGCTAAAATAGATTTAATCAAAAGCGAAGAGTAGGGAAACTACACCACATGTCAGTCACATTAATCAATATTGTTTTAGACTATTTAAAATAGCTAGACAGTATAAGGTTGGACTATTCCTGTGGTGTGGGAAATGAGAGGGTGGACTTAGAAAAATATGGAAAGACTTGGACTGTCAAGGAAGATGTTATCCACCCTCAGAGAAACACAGGACAAATGAGTATGGTATGGTCTTACACAGACACATATGAATGTATGTGTCTATATATATGATTATAGATATCTAAGTATATGCATGCATATGTAAGTGTATGTATGCAAAGATGTACTTGTGTGCAAGTGCATATGTGTTACATAGGTATGTATGTGTGTGTGTGTTACACATATATAAAATATATCTGTGCTTAATTGTAGCCTTCTGGGGGGGGTGGAGAGAGGAAGGCAGGGGAAAAAAAACAAAGTAAACAGTGCACAGCAGAGAGCACAAGAAAATTTACAAGGAAGCAAAGGAAAGATGGACAGCTCTGAACACAAAGCATAGTATTGATGATATCAGCTTTCTTGAAATGGAAATCCATTGCTGTCTATTCTGAATCCTCTCTTATATTCGGCTGTGCACATGGCAGTGCTTTTTTTTGTGTGCTTTTCTTATCGCGTATTTAAGTATTTTAGTATTTAAGTTTAAAATGAATTCATTTTAAAAAAAGAAAATTCTTTCTCCTAGGGAATGCTACTCTAGGGGAGGGAAGGAGGAGAAATACGTTGAGAAATGAAGGCAATGTATACACAAAAGATGTTACAAGCATTAAAATAAAGGTAAGCAAAACCAGTTGATAGGGTGAGCACGTCTGTGATTACATGCAGCATGCTACACCTATCGTCTGTCGCCTCTCTACCAAGGGAGAGAAGAATATTTCATGTCTGAGTGTCTAGAACTGAAGTAGAGCTTTACATTTAATCTGAGTTGAGCTTCCTTCCTGCATGGTTTTCATTTCCATTCCTTTAGTCACTACTGGAATTACTCTCTAAACAGAGGCATCCTGCGCAAGCAAAATTTGAAGAGTAAGCAATGGAGGCATCAATGTGGGATGATATCACAATAATTCACAGTAAAATTAATTATCCCTCTAAAGTCCAATTTTGCTCATCTATATTCCCTAAATGCATTTCCTGGGAGTCAAGTACAATGAATCTTGTAATTCTGAATCTTGATTCAAGAGAAGGAATTTATGCCCCCCACCCCAAGCACAATGGCATCTCCATGTGTACCCTATTGGCTGACAGCCCTTAGTAGGCACTTGCTGATGAATGCTCAAGTCCAGGGTTCTTAGGAGGACTTGCACTTACTTGTTGAGTATTTTGGCTCTCTTAGCACTTGAAAAGTTCTCCAGTTGTAAAGATTCTTGAGTAAGAAAAGCCACAGCCAGGTGGAAGTAATTGTTCCAGAGCTGAAATCCAAAAAAGGGGACAACAGTCACATTGTTGGGCATGAATAGAGAACAAGAAGAAAGACAAATAAAAAGAAAATTATGTTCTTCCCAGCACCTTCCTCCAAAGTACAGATAAATGCTAACAACTTACACAATTATATAAACATATAGCTACACATAATTCCCTCCTGAGGTAGAGTAAGTGAATTTGATTCAATGAAAGAGTCGGGAAATCTGGGTTCAAATTCCCCCTCTGACACTAACTGCGTGACCATGGACAAACTGCTTAACCTTTCTGAATCTCAGTTTCCTCACCTATAACATGGGCACAGTACAGTGCTTTATCCGTGGTGGATGACTAAGATGATGTTCATGGTAGGTGGAACAGACTGAATTATCTCTATCGCTGTCCATACAGGTATGCTATGAGCACTGGCTGCAGGAACGGTAAGGAAGAAATGCGGGATGATGGGAATAATAGCATCTGTGGTCAGAACTGAGCTGGACCCTTTACCATTTACCCATGTGACCTTGGGAAGCCCCCCTCTCTAAATGGGACACAGTTTCCTCATTTATAAAATGAAGAATTAGGGCAGATGGCCTCTGAGGTCTCTTTCAGGATGGCTGAACAGAACACACTTTGTAAATATTAAAGCCGTATATGTAAATATTAGATACAGTTACATCCAATATTTGGAGGGAAATGGAGGAAATACCAATGCCACCGTCTTTTCAAGACTCAAAGAGGACTCATAAGAAAGGATGTCGTGATCATGGCTCTGTAGCCAAGAAGTCATGGTCTTGCCCTCCCCACTGCTGCACAAAAGTGACATCTCCTCTTAGGGCTTGGCTCTGCTCCAGGGCTGCAGTAGGAAGGCGCTGGGACCCACACTCGCCTTTCCTACCAATTGCTGGCTTCTGTCCCACGCCTGAGGACATGAAAGAAGAGGGTTCCAGTGTGCTAGTAGTTGCTGTCTCCTCAGAAAGCCTTCCCCTGCAGCCTCACATAGCTCAGAAACGGAGCCTGAAGATATGACAGGCTTGGGAAAGTGACTCCCTTCAAGCCCTTTAAAGAACAAGATGTTGAGGAGGAAAAAACAAGTATTATAAAAACCCTCTTCCTCACTCCCTCCCCAATTTTTGTCCATTTCCCTTTGGTCAGTCTTTCATATTTCTAAGAAAGAATTGTGAGAGGGAAGAAATTCTTTCTCTTTGTCCATATGTTAGCTCCTAGAGCAGGCCAGGGGCACTCACAAGTCATGGACAGCTCCTGGACACATCTGTACAGAAATTCTAGAGTAGCCCATTTCCTAGAAAGAATAGCTTAAGATAGCCTACTCCCTAGAAAAGGTGGCTTGGGATAACCTACTTGCTAGAATGGATAGCCCACTTCTTAGAGGAGATAGCCTGAGATAGCCCAAGAAAGAATAGCCTGGGATGGTCTACTTTCTGAAAAGACATGGGCAGGTACATCGCATGCTGGGATATTTAACAGAAACCTGAAGGCCATCCTGAAGACACAAAGTCAGCCTTGAAGTCCTTAGTTAAAGATTTCTTCCTTGGTACCAGACAAGACACAGTCAAAAAGGCAGCATGTACAGGAAGGGTGGATTTAATGGAACTCACCAGGACCTTGCCCTTCCTTCTTCCCCTCCCCCCTTTCTGGGAACAGATATCTTTGACATCCTATTTTTTGTTACTTTCCTCTTGACTCTAGAGATGATGAGAATCTTCTGCTTTAAGGAATGAAGATGGAAGAAATTTAAAAAGAGATTTGGGTTTCTTCATTTTTAACTGCCCAGGAAACTGATGGCCATCAGGTAATATTTGTTGGATGTGAGGAAACATGAAAGGTGGTGTTTCAGGTCATGGAAAACAGAAACTTGATATCAGGACAGGGGCGGTGAGAGGAGGGAGACCGCCCCACCTAGGGCTCTGTTGGCCATTGCCTTGCAAAAGTTACCGGGTATCAGGGGATGAAGGACTGGGCCTAGAACCAATGAATCTTTGCTTCCTCATCCAATGTGTTATCCTAGAGGCTGCCTTCACTCCTCCCACTCCTGAAGTGACTTAAGTTGGTTATTATTTTTTAAAAAAAATTGAAACTGTTTGTTAAAAATACTCTGTATCTTCAACTGGTTACTCCCCACCCCGTGATTGGCAGTACTTTGCATAGAACATTTAATAAACGCTTTTCATCATCCATCTTTTTTCAATTACAATGCATTTAATTTTGCTCTCCCACCGCCTCTGCCCCAGAACAAAAGACAAACCAAACCCGTAACATGCTCCCACCCTGACTGTGTCCAAAGCCACAGGCTCATTTTGTATATTGAGCCCAGCAACTCTGGTGGGGTGGGGGTGGGCAGCTTCCATTCATTCTTCAAAAATAGGAATGAGCTCACAGAATGCCTTTGCTGCTCCCTTCCCCATCCTTACTCCCCTCCAGTTGCTGGTCCTCTTTCCCTCTGAAATCACTTTAAAAAAAAACCATACAAACCCACATTTTAATTTATTTTATATTTACATTTATTATTTATTATATGTATTTATTTTAAAAGGCACATTCTAATTTATTTAATGAAATATTTCCTAATTACATGTAAATTTTTTTAACATTTTTTTAAAATTTTGAGTTCCAAATTACTTTTTATATTTTGTAATACAGATTTATAATATAAGTTTTTTGCTTGCTTACCAAAGTACACGTTCCTGTTCCCCTAGCTCCATTAAATGTAAGCTCCAGGAGGGCAGGACCTGTCTCTTTTTTGTGTGCACATGCCCAGGGCCTAATACAGTGTCTGGGACACAGCAGGTATTTAATAGGTTTTTGCTGAATTCTAATGGATGCTGCCTTCCTTCCCTTGCTTCTCAGTCTGATCCAGTCACTGGTCTCAGAAAGCACTTAAGAGCTGGGCCAGTGAATTAAGCATTCACCCCATCCCTCCCTGTTCCACCGTCATGTCTACTTCTTGGGTTCTAGTGGCACTGATTATCAATTCAATTTCTATTCCTCAGATAAGTGACCAATTAAACTACAGAGCGCACAAGGAATGCCAAAACACTGGTTTGGCCAAAGTCTCCAGTGTGAAAGGCCTCTCAACTAAGGCCATGCAGCTTTCCCCTTACCTGTAGCTCAAAGTTGGCTTGATCCAGAAATTTTTTGTTGAGCATATCTGCATACTGATTAATGGCTCGCAGGAAGACTCTGAAAGATCAAGAGAAAATTACATAATTATACACTTAGACGCTGGCACCTTGGGAGGCTCGGCATTTCATTTCGATCCAATCTAAGGCTGCCTGCGAAGGGAACCCGGAGCCGTTACTGGGAACGCAGGTATGACTCTGCTGGTGGAGTGCGCGCAGACCGCTATGCAGATGTTCTCTAAATTAACCCAGGAGATCAGCACATGCAGATGAGCAGTGCCCGAAATACTGAAGGATCCTGGTCACAGAAATCTAATGTTTCCAGGAAAGGTGCAAATTAAAGCCTTTTCACAGGTACAGTCTTAATGGCATAGGCTAATGTCAGACTGTTCTTACAACCGCTTTTCTGGTCTCTTCCAATATTAACTACAACTGAAAGCTCAGCAGACCCATCTTATCCATTCTGCTTTCTAAATGTTTCATACAGGACACCATTTAATCCATCAAAGATCAAAGAGTTATTAAATAACTATCTGCTAGGTTCCAGATGAGAGGTGACGGAGGGGTGTTTAGAAGGCTCACCTGGGAGGCAGAGGCAGAGTTCTACCTCACTCTCATCTGAACTGGTCAAAGTGGGGAAGAAGGGCACACACACACACACTCACATTTGGGTAGAGAAATACATTTCACTCAACAGGGAAATAGAAGGAAAAGGGAATATGGGGCAATTGGAGGGAGGGAAGATTAAAGAGAGATGAGTCCTAATCAAAACACACTCTAACAGGATGTGCAGAAATATTTACAGCTCTTTTTGATGTGGCCAAGATAGGAAAATGAGGGGTACCAGCCATAGGGGAATGGACAAACAAGTCATGGTGCATAACTGTGATAGAACACTACTGTGCTGTAAGAAACGATGAAGGGGAGGGTTTCAGAGAAGCCTGGGAGGACTTGCACAAACTGATGCAGAGGGAAGGGGGCAGAACCAGGAGAATAACAGAGTCAAGGCCAACAACTCTAAAGGAATCCAGAACTCTGATTGACGTAATGAGCGACCAGGATTCCAGAGGCCTAACAATGAGCCATGCTATGCATTTCCCGGTAAGAGAGGTGAGCGTGGAATGAGCTCCCCATGCGGAACACGGCTGATGCAGGAATTGGCTCTGCTTGACCAGACCTGTTTGTAATGGGTTTTGTTTTTCTTTTGTTCTCAATTGGGAAGGGGAGCTGAGGGGAGGAGAGGGAGAAGGTGGATTTATTCAAGTCCTGCCTTTGATACTTACTGGCTATGTTAACCCAGGAAAGTCCCTTAACCTCTTCGTGCCCTAAGAAACTCTCCACAACTGAAAAATTCAGAAAAGGCAACGATTTGCATTGGTGGAGGGAGTTTGCTGGTCATGAACTCACTATGTTATTGACGTAACAGGCCAAGTAAAAAAAAATAAAAAAAGAAAGAAAAAGAAAAAGAAAAAGGCCATTTATTATAACCAACAACAGTCCTTGCCTTCAAGACACTTACAATCTATTCCATGGGAACAAGGTGGATGCTGATAAGTCAATGCAAATATATACATAAAGACACACACGTGAGTACATATGTGGAACAGGAAATGTGAGACAGTGGACAGTATGCTGAGCCTGGCCAAAGGAAGACCTGAGTTCAAATCCATCCTCAGACACTTACTAGTTGTGTGACCCTAGGCAAGTCACTTAATCTGTTTGCCTCAGTTTCCTGATCAGCAAAATGGAAATAATAACAACACCTGCACCTTCAGGTTGGTCTGGGGATCAAATGAGAAAGTACTTGTGAAACGCTCTACACAGTGCCTAGCATATAGTAGGCACTATATAACTATGAGCTATTTGTTATTATCTAAAGTGTATATATATATATATATATATTATATATTATATATATATATATATATATATAATAATATTATTATATATATATATATATATATATATATATATATATATATATATATATATATATATATATATATATATATATATATACATATACACACACACACACACATATTCACACATATACACATATATGTTTATTAGGAAGATGTATTAGTATATACGTAGTGATAATAGGGTTGGAGGAGGATGCTAACACAAGTTGGGGAGAACAGGAAAGGCCTATGGTTGTAGGTAGCCCTTGAGCTGACCTATACTGGGTTCTGAGGAGAGTCAGGGGGAGGAATCCAGACTGATTCGTTCTGTGAAGTTTGGATTCAGCCAAAGGGCTGCACTTGAGGACCTAGAGGGTCATATGTGGCCTTGAGGCTGCAGGCTCCCCACCCCTGGATTACGTTATTCTTGACCCTTGCATGCTGGCTCTGGAGCACAAGGCCTACTTGTTGTAAGCACTTTGCTGATGCCTGTGGACTGATGGATTGGTTGAAGAGAGGTGGAGATTCTAAGGAGAGGATCTGGTAGGGACAGAATTTAAGAAAACTCAAAGTTGTTTTAAAAATAATTTTGTAATCACTTTTATACTAATGCAACAGTATTTATATAGTCATTTCTCTTGTAAACTAGGAATTCAGAGACCCTTAGAAACAAGACCATTGGCCTTCAAAAGGAAACTACCTCCTTCTCTGATTGCTGGTCGTCGACTTTTCTACAGGCAGACATTTAACTGAAGGCATGAGTCACCTGTATGATTTCGGTAAATGGACAAGCCTTTTCTGCCTTGTTCACAAGGTAACTTTGTTTTATTGCCCATGAAAGTGTCCAAAACAATGAAACAAGCCCAGCGGTGACTCTGCTCCGGTGATGGCATTCTTCACTGCACAATGGCTTTCTCTAAGGGGAATTCACATCAGGACACGGATAATGAACTTAATTACTCTCCCTCATTCAGACAGCAGGCAGCAGTTGAAAAGTTGGTGAAAAATTGAGGTGACTTCCCAGGAAGGGGTATCCTTTAGCTCGATTCTATCCTTAAGTCTGGGCTCTTGGAGTAGGTGAGCCAGGCCAGTGAACTGAAGGGCCATTAAAAACCAGTTAGCCTGGGGGTGGGGAGGGAATGCCAGCCTCTGATAGTAAAGAGGTATGTGGCCCTGGGCGCCTTCATCTTGTTCTTTCTCTGGATTCACAGTGGCACAGCCCTAAGACTGGGGCTCCCTGAAGACAATTTCATTAAAACAGCTGTCAGCGCCATCTAAAAAATGTGAGCTAAGACCCCAGACAAGGTATAAATGCAGAAGGTGAATGGAATGTTGGCCATGCGCTAGGAGGCCCCCCAGAATGCTGGGAACGGAGGAATGAAAGAATTAAAGGAACAAAGCACCTCTGAGGTAATGTAGTCATTATTTAGTGACCTGGTTACACAGCTCTGGGGGGGGGAGAGAGATGGGGGCTCCCCTTTAAGAATTTTTAGTAAAGAATTCACCATTTCTTGTGATTCTGTGATCCTGCCTTGGCCTGCCCTCCAGCCTTAACTCTGAACTTGTAAAAGATGCTTGCCCTGGAGGTGCAACCAAGTGGAAATGGCCTGGCCACCTCTCGGTAAAGAGAGTTCTGACAACCAAGTGGGAGAATCTGATTTTGCAAACACCCAGCAAATGGCCGTCAATCAGAGCTTCATGAGGTTCAGGCACGAAAGTGGCAAAGGGGAGTTAAGGAAACATGAGGAAAGTATCCTGTGGACCAGAGCTATCTGGAAGAGGAATGAGCTGCCTGTGAGCTCCCAGAGGCTCTGAGGAGGGGCTGGAGGGGGAGATCCTGGTCCCAGGAAAGCACATTCTAGAGGTCTCCGAGGCTTCTCCAGGCTGCAAGAGTATGGAACTGTGTGACACTGAAAGTATGGAGAGGTCCCAATTAGTGCAAATAATGAGTTCTGTGAAATGGTGGCATTATTCAAATTCCCACTGCTGTATATTTACATTGAGTTGGAACCAATTACCACATTTTACATAATTATGTCTTCAAATAGTGAGAATCAGAACACATGCATTGTCGTTCAGTCATTTCAGCCGTGTCTGACTCTTGGTGACTCTATTTGGGGTTTACTTATCAAAGATACTGGAATGGTTTGCCATTTCCTTCTCCAGCTCATGTTACAGATGAGGAAACTGAGGCAGAGAGGGTGAAGTGACTTACCCAGGGTCACACGATTGAATCTGAACTCAGGTTTTCCTGACTCCAGGCTCGATGCTTTATCCACCATACCAACTGCAAGACGAATCATCATCTCCCTGATGTTGCCTTCCTCTTTGAGGAAAGACAAACACAACAACAGCCTGGGCCCGGATACTGGAGGGCAGGTCGCCACCCCAGCTTCACACAATTACTGGCTGTGTGACCTCAGGCTAGTCTGTCCACCCCTCTGGGCTTCAGCAACTTCATTTGTAACTGAGGGCTTGGACTTGACTCTGAAGGTCCCTTCCAGCTGGAAATCTGAGAGCCTATAACAATTGTGTAGACACTTCCGTGCATATAGGTTGGTACGCCCCTCCCCTGCTCCAAAGAATATTAAGTTCTGCTTCATTTTGGTGCTCGCGATGCCTAGCACTGACATATGTGTAAATGGTGAATCCTCACTTCCCTCCCAGAAGAAGACTCTGAACTCCTGGAGAAGAGGTTTATTTAGCTTGGTCCTGTTATCTCCTGTGCCCAGCTCAGTGCCTCCAGGAGGTGCTCAGCTTGGCCCAGCCCACCATTAACTCACTGCTACATTGCAGTGTTCCCCAACACCAATGAGACAAACTGAAACCAGTTTTGGCAACCTCTCTCTGTCTCCTCCTGTCTGTCTGTGTCTGTCTGTCTCTCTCTGTCTCTGTCTCTGTCTCTCTCTCTATATATATGCAGAGATAAAACAAAGGGGGAGTATTTTCTATAATTTAGATGTCCTCTACTTTTTGATCTGTCAAGCCAAGACCAAGATAAATCATGTCCAATTGGAGCTCCATTGGGTAAACAAAAAGGCCGATCAAATAAAAGGCATAATCAATGAAATAAACAAAGATCAAATGAGCTCAGCTCAGCATCTCTCCCACAAAACGAATTCTCTTGGAGCAGAGCTCCACGGGCTACAAGCTGAGCTACTACCCACAGGCCACCTGAAATCAGCCACTGGTTCAACTGGGCTGGAAGGAGTAGAGACTGAGACCACGTGGGAGGAAACGCTTTCTAGTGTGGACTGTACTAAATAGCCTTCCTTCTTAAAGTCATTTCAGGAAAGAAGGAAAATCTATTGGATGAGATGCATTTCCATAATAAAGAGAAAGTGTGGAAAAGAGTGAGATAGATCTTGTTTTTTTGCTCTGTGTGGGTGACTTTGGACAAGTCACCTCCTCTGACTGAGCGTCTATAAAAGGAAGTACATAGCCTCTGTAGCTCTTACCTCACAGGGTCATTGTGAGGATCAAATAGGAGATAGAGAGTAGATAGATAGACAGACAGACAGACAGATAGACGTATAGATAGATTTATATGCACACATATATGTACACATCATTTTGAAAACTTCAAAATGCTTATATATGTCATTTATTGACTATTTGCTTTCGGTGTGGGTGTGGGACGAGCTGGGTGGTTTGGAGCCTCCTTGAGTCTCCTCTGAAGGGTGTTTTGGAAGAAGTGACTCTAGGCTTATGCCAATTGGGAGCAAACTCTGTCAGGCTGTTAAGGCTTGGAAGTAAGTCCCCACCTGAGGACAAGCCTGGTGCAGTGTGGAGAGGCTCTTCCCCAGAGGGCTGGCTATTGGGCCACCTTCTAGAACACAGGGATCTTTCTCTCTCCCTCCCACCATTGCTTTCCTTCTGGAGAACTGTTAACAAATCGATACCCCACCGCTGCTACCAGAAGGGGTTTCACTCGGGGTCCCAGGGAGTTGGACACAACTGAAATGAGTGAACAACACAAAGACCAAAATGACGCAGTCCCTGCCCTTCAGAAGTCTCCACTCTACTGGCCGAGTCAGAGAGGGATATCCCTTCTGAAGGCGCTCTAATGTTGCAATGTGCTAGGGGAGATTAGGAGGAAGATTAAATATGAAACCACTCTGGGTCCATTTCTACAAGCTGCACCTGCCAGTGTCCCTGGGTCACGGCAGACAGCCCATAAGCACTGCTCCTAAGTCTTCCATAATCCAAAATGGATGCCCTGCTCCTGACTGGCTCTGGGGGACGTCACAAGGGAAGAAGGGATGTGAGGAAGCATTTCCCAAACAATCTACCTGCCCCTATGCATCCACCCTCCCCAATTTCTCTTTCCTTTAGGGTCATTCCAAGGCGCTGTGCCTCAGACACACAAGATAACAAGCTCTGTGCCTGATTCCACAGTTGATGGGCCCCAGATTCACAGCAAATCTTGTCCTATAGAAGAAAGAGTGCTGGACTTGAAGGCAGAGGACCTGGATCTCCCAGTCACAGAACCTCAGAATAGGAAAGGGCCCCAGAGGTCATCTAGCCTCACTGGGGCTTGGACAAAAAAAATCCCCTTTAGAGCACCCCTCCCCCCAAGAAGAAAGGTGATCATTCAGCATTCATTTGCAGAGCCCCAGGGAGGGGTGATCTCCTGCTTCTCAAGGCAGCTGACCCAGCAAACTCTGGCGTGGCTCAACGGACAGGACGTTTGTCATTGCAGCCCGCCTAAATTGTCCTTCCTGTAACTTGTAAGTCAAGTTCTATCCTCTTGGCCCAAGCAGGGGGGAAAAAGCCAAACTCATCCCTTTTCCTCATGACAGTCTTTCACATCTTAAAGAGAGCTCTCACGCCCCATCTATGGCTTCTCCTTCTTCAGGCTAAAAAGACCTTCCTTCTCAACTCATTCTTGTAGTATGGACTCTAGTCCCTTCACCACCCTGGTTAGCCTCTTCTGAATCTTGGTAGCTTATCATTGTCCTTCTTAAGCTGTGCTCCCAGAACGGAACCTCCAAATCCTCCAGATACGGTCTGATCTTAGACTTCTTTCTTTCTCCCCTTTTCTCTCTACCTCTTTTTCCCTATGCATCCCTCTTTCTCCCTCTCCCTGATTTTTTGAGACAAATTGCTCTGATTTAAAATGTTACTGCAATTTTTGATGCCCATGTGACCCTAGACAAATTCCTTTCCCTCTTTGGGCCTCAGTTTCCTGTAAATGAGAGGGTTTACCTTGTGTGAAGGGAATTATGATTTTTTATTAATCAATATGATATGTATAACAAATATACTAATACTTTAGATTTCTCAGAGCTCCCTTCCTGGCTTGGGAGTCCGAAGCTTACAGTGAGCTGGGGTGATCTCAGAGGTCCAGTCTAGCTCCTATGGGGTTGTCTGCACTCCACTCTAGTCTCTGATGAGGACAAAGCCCCTACTAGGTCAGCAAAGTGATGATCAGTACTCAGAGATGATCTTGCAGGTGACTGGGGCTGACACCCCCAGTTCAGCATCTGTGCCTTGTATGGACTTCATCAAGTCTGTCAGGGGGAGTAAAGTAATTTCCAAAGACAGCAGTTCAAAGCAATATGAAACGGGAATGCTTTTTATGGTTGTTGCCTCAAACTGGTAAAACTATCAACAAAATTGAGATTTTATGGAGGTCATTTTGTAGTTTCCATCATGCTAATTACCCTAAGCGATTGTTGAAACACAAGTTTTTAGGACAGAAATAAAGAGCCCTATCTGTGATACAGGCAGACATCCACAGAGCCACAGATTGCTTAAAGGACTTCCAGACCTCAGCTGGCCCAGTTGCCCAGCCTCAGGGCACCTACATTATCAAGATGGACAGACTGTCAGCCTTAGATTTAATAATCTCCTGGCAAGGAGATTCCATAAGCCCCTCTTGGTAACCTCTTTCTGTGCTGGCCAAGTCAGGAAGGTAGCCAGTCTCACCCTCCTTTTGAAAGGGATGCTCATTTTCAGTGGTTTGATTCTCCATGGAGACACATTATTGTGTTATAGAGCAGAGATTTAAAGATGGCTACCAAGCTCTCCTTCCACCATCTTGACTCCAAGGCTAATCTATCAGGCAGACAAGAAGCAACTCACATGGAACTGAGTTACTAATGTGTCAAGTACAACTTAGTCAGGGGCTGAAGCAGCCAATGGGACCAAGAGATAAAGCCTCAAACACCAGGCTTCTACCTACAGGCTCCCACACACCTCCCCACCCACCCTTCGAGTAATTTTTGTTAACCTAATGATTTCTAGTGATTGACAGTTTTATTTCCACCCTAAATCAAGAATATTTTTAGTAGTTTTTCAGTTTAAAATGATACATAAAACAAAATTAAAAACAAAAATATCAATAAACCAAAGCAATCAATCATCCAGCAGTTTTTCAGCACCTATCACGTACCCAGGCCCTGACCACACAAAGAATGAAATAATTCCTCCCTGCAATAAGAAGAAAACGGATGACCTTCGAGGCAGGACAGACGTTTAAGGCTTTCTATAATATGGATCCCCACTCCCCTTCTTGACTTCTTTGAGAGTGCTCAAGTGCTAATACCTGAATTCATCATTCTATGTCCTTGCAGCTCTCTATCCCCTGGGCCTGGGAGACTCTCACTACTCACATTTACTAATTGGAGCCCTTGCCTTTCTCCAACGCCCAGTCCTAGCATCACTCCGCTCCTGAAAAAACTGCTTCGATGCTATTCTCAATTGTCAGTGCTTTCCCTCTCCTCCATTTTCCTTGCACAAACTTATTTGTGTACATGCTAACTTTCCCCAATCCCAGGAGATTGTAAGCCCTTGAGGGCAGGAATAGCCTTTTATTTTGGCTTTGCATCTCTAGGCTTAGCACAGGGTCTTAGACACCTATCAGATTATAACCCTGATCCTGTTACCAACCCTAGAGAGAACTTAAAGAACTACTTAGAAAACAAAATACCTGTAGCTCGAGTCTAAAAGAACCGGTGAAATCTGGTGCCACTCAGGACTGAGGTGCAACAGGCAAGGAAAAGAAAAAAGAAAAAAAAAGAAAGCCCTCCACAGTAACCAACAGCTTCAACAAAGGAAGGCTGCGCAGGAATGAGCCTCAGCCTCCCTGCCTGGCTGCTTCCCTGTCCTTGGTGCTAGCCCAGCCCAGCCCAGCCCAGGGCTGGCATTCTGTGGCAACTGTAGCAGAAATTTCCAGAAGCTGCAGAGCCAGTAGCTCTCGGTACAAAGCAACAAATGAAATGCTATGATGACGCGCTGTAACAGTGAGTGGAGCAGGATGGAGATTTGGTGTGTTACAAGTGCCCAGAATATCGCTGTCACAGATAAGGACTGGATAAGTGGCGCTTCCATCATCTCTGCTAGTGTTTGCAGCCAATAAAGGGCCAAAATGAGCGGCCTCATTACCACCCAAGGAACGGCAGAGTAAAAGGCATTGGACTCCCAGCAGTAATATACAGGCTTATTTCTAAAACTCTAGCTTGATGGTTACAGAATTCAATAGCATGATCCTGCATCAGGATGTTTTACTACTCCCTGTGTAAAAATGGAAGACATGGGCGGGGGGGGGGGAGAGGGATGATTGTTTTGACTAAATATTTATCTGAAATGGATGGAGATTGAAAATGACCAATTGCATCCATTTTGAACAATGACTCAAGTCACAGTGGTAGAAATGGTCCATGGAAATAAGGCCAGAAGATTAGAAGAAACTGGTTGGAAGAGGGAATCTGAGGTGATCCTTGAAAAGGCTGCAATTAGCAGTCCAGTGAAACTGGGAAGAGAGATCATGGATGCTTTATTTCAGCTGATTTATTTTGCCAGTAAATCCCAATGTTCAATCAAAATGATGGAAACCTTTTTTCCAAGGCAGAAGCTAAAGGAGTGTTAGATCCTGCCAGAGCCAGAGACATGGCTACAAGAGGGATGGTCCAATTGTACTATAGAACACTTAGTTTTACTGAGGGGTGTGTGTGGGGGGAAGGGGTCTTTGTAGCAAGTTTCTCTGATGAAAGTTTCATATCTAGGAAGCAAAAGGGACTGATTCAAATTTAAAGAACACCCAACATTCCACAAGCATGGCAAATCAGGTTAAAAAAAAAGGAAGATGAAAATTTGGAATTATATACCCAAAAAATTACTAAACAGAGCATGCCCTTTCACTGAGCTATCTCACTGCTAGGCTAGTCTCCCAAAGAGAGGAAAGCTATAGGAAGAGGTCCCATATACACACAAGAACAGTTACAGCCGCTGTCTGTCTCTGTGTCTCTTTCTCTCTCTGTCTCTTTCCCTTCCTCCCTACCTCATTGAGAATGCCCATGGAAATGGTCAGGAAAGGCTATATGAAGATGGTCTCAGAGGTCATAATGCAGAGGCTTAACTTGGATAATATCTCATATCAAAAATTGGGTGATCATTTCAGCAGAAATGAAAATAACCCCAGGTGAACAGGCAGCACCACACTATGTGTGGTCAGTCTGTCCATCCTTTCTTCAGCCCCACAGAAAGGTCCTATTCACTAACTTCAAAACATTTAACTGACTGCCCCCTATTACTTTATATATTGACAGAATGTTTCTTTCTCGAGATCTCCTTGTTTCTTTTTCAAATCAGAAGTGTCTAAGCATCCATCAAACTCTTTGCCCTCCATCTGAATTACTTTCCCCTTCTAAGCCCATTCCCAGCATCAGCCACGGTCTGTCTGCTCCAGAGTGATGGGAATGTACACAGAATGTATGCAGAACTCCCTGAGATGATACGGGCTTGGGGGCAGTGCAGTCAACGCCATGCTGGCAGGGTTCACGCTGGCCATGATCAGCCCCTTGGGAGAGCCACCAATGACTCCTTCCTGACTGCAAGTCTTTCTGGGCTTCTTTAGAGACAATATGAGGAGGGGGGAGCCAGGCTGTGAGGGAGTGGAGAGGTTGTGATCTGACTACCCAGTGTGGTGCCGGTGCCAAGTGCGTAAGCCCCTCTCCGCAGCAGGAACCAAACTTCAGCCTAGGAACTGTGATTGATGGCCCAGAGGGAAGGACACACAGGTAGACGGCAGCCCGATGATTCTGGAACCTGCTCCTCTCCCCAAAAGGAGACTTTGGAAAAGAGACGCTTGCGTTGCGGCCCCCTCCCCAACTATACATAATACTATAATAAAGAGTTTCACGCTGAAGAAGCTTACAATATTGTCTATTTATGATCCACCCTAAACGGAAGTCAATTCTAGTGTCATGGGAAGATCTTCAACTTTGGATACATGTGATTTGCCTAATGGTTATGAGGTGTGATGCTAGGCCAGTGACTTGACCTATCTGATTCTCAGTTTTCTCATCAATAAAATGGGAATCATAATACGATTTGCACCCTCCACCTCCCAGGGTTGTGGTGATCAAAGGGCTTTAGGTACCCTGAAGGCAGTGTGGTCTAGTGGGACAGTCAGGAAGGTCTGGGTTCAAATTCTGGTTCTCCCAGGAGATTTGTGGACAGAGACAGCTCCCTGGTCTTCTTTACATGCAGGGATTGGGGGAAGGTCGGGACCCGTAAGGTCCCTCCTATCTCTAAAGTAGGATGCTCTGACCTTAAATCTCATGAGATATGGAAACTGTTAATTAGTAGGACTAGACAGCCTTCTGAGTGATTCAGATGTCCCCTTTATAATTAGACTGTGCAGCAAGAAAGGGCCCTTTCTCTTTGGCAGGCAGCTTCTCTCACCCAGTGGCCGCCATGCCTATGGTGACACTGGCTAAAGAGGCCAATTGTCATGGCCTTAGGAAGCTTTCCTCATCAGAGGTCTGAACCCAGAGTCCTTGCCATTAACACCATCATACCCTACAGAAGTGCCTGGTTTCAAAGATAATCCGACAGTCCCCAGAAGCCGAAAGGTCAGGTGGAGTTTGGCCTAGCCAATAGCACAAAGAGCTGAAAGAGGATTGGAGGAAGAGAGGTCACACTCTATTCATTTATTTCATAAGTATTGATAAAGTGAGTCTTGTGAGCTGGGCACTATGCATCTCAGTCTTCTCACCTGTAAACTGGGGGCAAAAATAGGGCCAATCTTACAGAGTGGTGAGAATCAAATAAGGTAATATTTGCAAACTGTAAATCTTATAGAGATTTCAGGGACCGGGAAGATGACGATAATAAGCAAGAAGTTGTTGTCGGAGGCTCCAGGAGGAGGTGGGGGCTCCGTCATCTTTGTCTCTGCATCTCCAGCTCTTAGCCCAGTGCCTGGTGTAGAGAGACTGCTTAATATATGCTTGAGAAATGGAGTGGGGTTTCCAGAAGGCTGCCCTGCTCCTATCAAACCTGAATCCCACAGGTCAGCAACCCTGCTGAGCTGGAAGGGAACTTTGAGATGGCTCCATCGTCCCTCCCAATTTTGCTGGGATTTCTTTATGGAATCCTCCAAAAGGACACGGGGGAAACATATGCGTGAGGAGATAATCAAAGAAGGCACCATTTCACTGAGTCTCTTTGCTTTCTGTGTAGGCAGCTATGTCACACCAGAATTCGACGAGAGGAAAGTTCAGTGTAATCATGCTCTCACTCCCTCCAATGATGCAGATCTCTACTCGCCCACATTTGCCTGTCCTAGGCGACTCTTGCCCATGTTCTCGCCTGGGGGCCCCAGACACACTCCTGGGGGCCTTGATCTAGATCTCTTGATGCTGCACGGTTACCTGCAGAGCTCGGGGGCTGTGGGAGCAGCATGGCTTTGATATCGTCTGTATTCTGATTGTAAGCTCATTTACTCTTTTGGTTCTTTCTGTGGAGTGGCCACAGAGCTTGAGAAGTGAACGACGACGCCCTGAAATGTTCACCAGCTCCTAAGTACCCACTGACATTTATTTAATTCCTCAGATCCGAACTGAAAAGACCAGTTTTACTCGTCACTCAGAGCAATGCGTGAGGACTGTAGGAGCATAGACTGGAGGAGCTGGAAGGGCCCTGGAGAGCGTGATGCCCAGTTCCTTCATCTTACAAGGGAAGAAAAGGCTGCACATTAAACATCAGCCTAGCAGTGGTTCAGGTCTTCTATGACTCTTTTCAATTCAACCAATGTGACTGAGGGCCTACTACATGCAAGGTCCCAGGTCTGATTCTAGGAAGACAAAGGTGTGAAATGACTTGGTCTTTACACTCATTGAGCCCCCGCTCTGGTGAGCTCACCATGAAGGAACCGAGGGATGAACCATCTACTGCATCTTCCTAATCCTTCTTTTAAAAACCAATTTTGCAGCATCTCAGGAGGAGGCAGTGGCCTGGGTGGGGAACCAGTAAAATCTGTAGTTGAACAAGAGTCAGGGAGCAATGTGGCTAGTGGCCTTCAGGCCTCCTTGGAAGCCCTCCACCCAGGGGAAGCCCCCAACTCCTTTGGGATGCCTCTCCCCTTTGGGAAGCTTATTCTGACCTTGAGCTGACATCAGCTTCCTTGCAGTTATCACCACCACTCCTGGTATAGCCCCCTGTAGCAAAGAATACATATAAACTCTTTTTTCCATTACATGCCTTCAGCTCCAGGATAAAGAAGCCCACCACTGACTCATAAAAGCTTGACTTTATCAGCACACACACACGAAAAAAATTCTGAACAAAATTTATTCTCTTTCCAATTTTATCACATTTGCTACAGAAAGTGATGGATAGATAGACATTTAACAGCAGCTAGAAGTAGCTAGGTTGTGCAACAGTGTACAGAGTACTGGGCCTGGAGTCAGGAAATCCTGCGTTCAAATTTGGCCTCAGACACTTACTAACTATGTGACCCTGGGCGAGTTACTTGATTTCTGTTTCCCTCAGTTTTCTCAACTGTACAATTGGGAAGAGCATACTATCTACCTCACAGGGTTCTTTGTAAGGACCAAAAGTGCTTAGTATACCACTGGCATATAGTACGTGCTACATAAATGCTTACGATTATTGTTATCATTATGATTGTTATTATTATTGTATCATTCCCATGAGACCTTTCATCGACTTAACGACTCCAAAAAATAATACTAGGTTAGATTATAAATTTGTTCATAAAATCTTAAGAGAAGGATGCCTGGCAATTATAAGATATACATCTTCTCACTGTCACTGTAACAGTCAGAACTCTTGAGCCTTTCTGACTTGTGTGATTCTGCCTTCCTATTGTAATCACATCATTCTCCTGGTTGTCCTCACTTCATTTGTCATCAGTTTACACAGGTCTCCCCAGGTTTCATTTAAATGGTCCTTGTAAGCATCATGTCTTAGGCATAGTAATATCCTATTATATTCCTAAACCATGATTTGCTCAGCTATTCCTCAACTGGGGACCACCTCACTTCCAAAACCCTTCCCACTTTCTGCTGATCCCCAAAGAATGGTGAGATAATTCCCTTTCTTTGATCTCTTTGGGGTATATACCTAGTAGTGATATTACCAAGTCAAAGGGTAAGCACAATTTAGTGGCCTCGTGGTCATAGTTCAAAATGGCTTCCAGAATGGGTGGACCAGTTCACAGCTGCCAACAGTGCATCAGTGAGCCTTTTATATGCTCATTTACAACAAAGTATCTCCAATCTAGACATCAAGACCACTCAAAATTCTTCGGAAGACATAACATAGAAATAATCCTTTCCACTATCCTGAGAACACACAGTGAGGCACAAAAAGGGAGGGTACAATAAGAATAACAGCTACAATTATTATTATGATTTTTCAGTGCAGAGTACAGGAATAAGAGGGATTTCCTATGGATAGGAAGGTTCTCCAGTTTTTTGTTTTTGTTTTTCAGATAACATTGAGCTACTGTGTCAATCCCAGAACATTTCAGAGCCCCTTGGAAGAAATCTCTAATGACTCAAAGGAGTTTGGCATGCTACCCACATGGGATAGATCAAGTGGATGAAGAAAGTCCATTATCCAGATTTTAATATGTGTTTGGATGGACAGCCTGTAGAACTTGGCCAACAGTATGTATAATTAGGACAGAAAGTACATACAAATGGATGAGTTGAGCCCAAAGTTGAAAAGCAAAAGAATAGGTGGGATTTTAGGAAAGTAAGTACAAGGGTGCTTTATTAATACCAAACTTCTGATGAAGGCCAACGCCCATCTTTTCAATACTAACATTCCACAGGTGATGGTTTTTGGTAATGAGACATGGGACACAACTGTCCCTGAGGAAGGCAACAGGCTGGGTGTGAGCAGGCTGCAACATATGAGGAATGAGGAACTCCAAAGACAATCAGGAAGGACCATGAAGGAATGGTGTGATGGGAGGGGAACACAGGCTGGTCAAGTGGCAAGAGCAAGGGGGAACAGGTGGGCACCTGGAGTGCTGCACTAGTAACCTCACAATGTCAGGAGACATTGCGGAAGGCTTCCAGCAAACTGGGTGGAATGTGATGGCAGCCCTGTGTGAAGATCCAGGCAGAGGGAGCACAGTATGGGCAGGCAAGGGTGGGTGGGTTGTGATCTGCAGGGCACGAGAGTGGTCTCTACCAGAGGGGGTCATATACCCACTAGTGTACATTCAATCACAGTCATTAATTAACTAAACTTGAGATTACCTCTTCTCTAGGTGAAGCAACTTAAATTTCACCGAGTTCCATTTACAAATCTACTTCCCATTACTTTTATGTGCTGTTTGTACAAAGCACTTTCCCAACAGAGTCCTCAGCCAAGTGAGATGTGAGGAAAAAAATAAACAAAAAAACCCCAAAACAATCTCCTCAGGGATTTGCCTAATTGTTAATGCATTCATTTTGTATCTACCTGTTTTGAGGATTTTTTCCCTACTAGAGTGTAAGCTCCCTGAAAGCAGGAACTGTATCTTACATTTAACACTGTATCGCCCAGTTTCTGTTCTGCACACAGTCGGGGGCACAGGGGCTTAACGAATGTCGACTGTATTCTATTAAGTGTCAGTGGCTATATTTCAAAGCCTTGAGGATTAATTTCTTTTCTCTTGAGTGTGGCCTGATGTCATGACAAGAACACTAGACCAGGGGTCAGAAGGCAAGGTTTCGAATCACCATTCAGCCTCTTAGAATCATGTGACCCTCCCTTTGCTAAGTGTCAGTTTCCTCTTTTATGAAGTGAGTGTTGAACTACCTGAAGTCTTCAGTAGACTGATAAATTATTTCAGGTTTAGAAGGCTCATAAAACCATTTTACATAACATCCACACTCTACCCCATACACTTCTTAAAGATACATATTTTTATCTTAATAACTTTTGTGGAAATTAAGACTATACAATGATTTTTAAAAGTAAAGTTAAGTTACTTATTGACTTTAAAAGCTATATAATTAATATCTTTTGTTTTTATATCACCTACAATTCTAGGAGAAGGAAATGGCAAACCACTCCATTATCTTTGCTGAGAAAACCCCCAGAGGAATCATGAAGATTCGAACATGACTGACAAATGACTGGATAATAGAATTCTATATGTATATCATCCTACTCCCTTCCCAGAGAGCTCTTCTTTTTTAAGAAAGAATTTTAAAAAAATAAAAGAGGAGAAGAATCAATTCAGTAAATCTCAGCAACAGAGTCCAGTATTACGTGGAGTGTTCCCCACATCTGCAAAGGAATACAAGGTGTCTTCTCACATCCTTTCCTTGGAGACAAGCTTGGATCTTAGCATTTTGCTGCATCTGGTTTAACTGCATTATAGTTGTCTTTTTCATTTATATTTCTGTAGTAATTATATATACATATATATAATGTAGAATAATACTTTAAAGATCTCCATATATGATAAATATATGCATCTTTATGTGTCTGTAACTATTTAACTACACACACAAACACATACATACATATGGTTTTCCTGATCCCAATACTTTACTCTGCATCAGTTCAGGTAAGTCTTTCTATGCTTTTCCGATTCCATCATGCTCATCTTCTACTACCACCACCACCACCAACTAACATGGCCCCCAAAGTTTTGCATATGTATGTGTGTGTGTGTGTATGTATGTATGTATACATCTCCATCTACATACACACACACACACACACACACACACACACACACACACAAAACTGTCTTAGCCTTTCCTCTACTGATGATATCCCCATAATGACAATCTAACAAGTCAGCTACTAAAGTGTATTGAATTGCCACACTGTAATCGTCACAAGAGAGGCTTCCAGCTGGCTGCAGTGCTGACTAGCTCTCTGTTTTCCCTCTGCTCAGGTTCATGTAGCAAATCCCTTGAGGAGAGTTTGCAGGTTTCTCTTTTCTCATTATCTGCTGCTGTCCATTCTCCAACACTTGGATTCATTGCTAGGGCCCCTTTGGATTGAGATTTCCAAACATCTCTGCACATTTCAGCAAAGCCTATGTCTAACATCTCTGAACATAATCTACAATAATTTTGAATTCACCATATTTGCTTCCCACAGGGTTCTCCTTCTGGGTTATATAAACATGCTCAGATTTTCTCTTCCTTTAAAATCAACAAACTCCCATCTCTGGACCCAGCTCACAACTTCAGTTTTGATTTACTCTCTCCCAGCTGCTCTTCATCCTCCAATGCGTTCAAAGGGGAGGCTACACTCATTGATTTTGCTTCATCATGAAGGCACTTTTCAGCTGTTTGACATCTTGCTTCCGCTTCCACCGCTCTGCTGAGACAGCTCTGCAAGGGTCACCGAGGAGGTCTTCAGCACCAAATCTAAAGGCTGGCTCCCACTCTCCATGTCCCTCTGGCTCTCTGCTTCACTCGGTGTTGGAGGCCCTCACCTGCCTCGTGCACCTCTGTCCTCCCTTGGCTATGACGATGCCGCACCTTCCTGGTTCTCCCCTGACATCTCTGTATACCTTGCTGGCTTCTCTTTACCCTCCTGCCCTTGTGTTCCCAAGGGTCTGTCCTCCACACTCTTGCCTGGGGGGTCCATGCCTCCTTGAACCTTAGGCAGCATGTCACAGTGCACAGAACAGTAAGTAGCCTTGGAATCAGAGAAGCCTAAGGTCAAACCACTTTTCCTCTGAGTCCTAAAGCCTAGCTTCTAACCTACGCCTTTTGACTCCATATCCAGCTTTCTTTCCACTCTACGCCACTGCCTGTTGGCAAATAAATACACTGGAATTTGAACAGGTGGTGAAAAAACAAGGAAAGGTTCTGTTGGAGAAGACACAGAAGTCAATTCTCCAGAGCTAAGCAGCCAGTCCTGGCTTCTCAGAAGGTGGCTACGAATGGAGGAATAAGAGGCAACAGAACAATGTAGAGCTAATGCCCATTCGTTATTGTTCAGTGAGATTCACAGGGAACACTTGGGAACATCCTCGCTACCCTAAGGGTTAAGAGGCTCCATCAACATTCCCCAGCTCTAGAGAACCTAATGACATTTTTGAGTCAAAAGCTAAGAAGTTCCTCATGAAACTGCTTTTTAAAAGTTGATCTGCAACGGGCAAATTGGAGGAGGCGGAGGAGGAGGATGGCGGGAGTAGTCCTACCAGGCGCCAATTGATTTTCACGGTTATATGCACATATCAATCATTGGCAGACTGTGGAAGCCACGTGGAGGCGGCTGGGCTGCAGATATAGAAGCCCATCTCGGAAGAAGAGAAACACTAACATTAAACAGCGTGGAGCCGAAAAGTCTTTGGGCTTTTTCTTGTAAGTACATAACTGAAAAGACACCCAATTATTTTTAAGCATCTTCATGGGACTGTCAGAATGGCTCGGCACTTCGATAAGTGCCAGCACTGGATTGGAGAAGAGTTGTTTTTAAAAAATTAGTAATAGGATTCTACCCATCGAGTCTTCCTCTGATGCCCTAGCACACATCAAAGGGCTACTGGCATCCTGGGGTTCCTGGAGGGAAACGCAGAGATGGGCAGGTCCTCTCAAGATGGCGAGGGATTGTGGACAGGCCCTGGGACTGACTGGAGGTCAGCTGTCTCAGGACCAGCCCGGACCATTTAGGGGAGCTTGCCTCTAGATTGGCCCCAGGCTGACAAGGTTTCAGTAACTCAGTGATGCTCTGCCATGCTGGATTGGGACTGCAATCTGCACTGGTGGAGGGAAGATCTGTTTGTTTCTGTATGGAAGTACCTGGATGTGGATGAGTCCCTTCTCCCACTTCTCTGCAAATGCTTCACAATTTAGTCAATGGATCTCTTATTTTGTTCCCTAGTGCAAAAATTGTGTTTAGCTTCTTTTCTCAACTGGATGCTCTGATTCTGGATGGCAAGGGACGTGTCTGATTCTTTTCCTTTACTACCATGCCTATGGACACAGTCATTTCTACATTGGGAATTTGAGAAATATTTTTGATTGATTAATTATGTTTGGGAAGCAAATTTATATTTTACCTGAGTATCACCAAATTTCAATAGTTTTTTATAGGATCATATAGTTAGAACTGGAAAAGACCTTAAAAGCCATTCAGTCCAACTCACAATTTTACAGATGAGGAAACTGGGGCAGAGGTCGTGACTTGCCTGGAGTTATACAGCTACTAAGTGAATGAGAGAAGCTCTGTACTGAGGTCTTCCTTATTACATGTCTAGCATTCTAAGTATTAGAACCTCTTTGTGTTTTATTTTTACAATGCCTTCATTTTCAAAAATATCCTAGCCTCCCCTTCATAGATGGTCATGCCTTATAAGAGACAGAGACACACAAAGACACACACAGAGGGATGGAAGAGAGAGACAGAGACAGAGAGGGAATGCGAGTTGTTAGGAAAAGCTAACGCATGAACTAGCATTACTATGTGCAGGGCTCTCTACCTCTAGCCCCTGACCTCTGAAAAGGAATAGATGCATTTTCTCTTCTCTTCAATGTCATTAAACAATGATCCATTTCATTTTCATTGTTACTTTCCCCATTTGCATTGCTGTAGCATCTCCAATGTTGTACCACCATTTTGAGAGTGAGGTATGTATCTGTGTATCTGCTAGCCACTCGGTTTGACCCTATAGTCACTTCAGAATTCTAGCTTCTCACATGGAGCAAGCCCAGCCCTTCTCCCAACAAATTCCTCTTGGTTTTCCCTAATCTGACTTGGGCTCTTTTCCACAACCAGGGGACCCTTTTAATGCAAGACTCTCTTCCCTGACCTCGTTCTGGCTTCTGGGTCCTGCACAGCAGTGTGGCTACTGATTCTATCAAACCCAGCTCTTTCTTGGCCACGTGGTCCAGCCTCAGGCTCAGTGCCCTGCTTACCACAACTGTCCTTCCCTTCTAACTGGAGATAGTGAATCGACCAACACTGAAACCTGCATTTCAGAAAGGATTGAAAAATCCATTTTCCAGAAGTCAAAACTTTTTTTTTCTTACCGGTCTCATTCCCTTTTATCATCTTTCGCACCCCTCTGGCTCTGGTCATAACAGAATGCTCACCCCGGTTGGCAAGAACTAGAGCTTCCATTGGTCAAAGTCTAATAAAGCAATCTGATTCCATGCACTGAGAAAAATTTCAGAGTTGGAAGGGACCTCATTGACCATTGAGTATTAATGCACTCAATGCCCAAAAAAGAATGAATCCCACCTACAACACACTTGATTAAGAGGCCACCCAGTTGTTGCCTGAAGACTTCTTTTTTTTAAATTAAAAAAAATTTTTTTTTTTGCCTGAAGACTTCTAATGTCAGGGAACCCACTACCTTCAAAGGCAGCTCACATATGGCTCAGTGAGAAGAAAGCTGGAGCTGGAGGATTGAACTTGGATTATAGGACTTGAGTTCAAATCCCACTGTGCTACCTAGTATTTATGTGCACTTGAGATTCATCTACTTTCTCTGGGCCTCAGGGGGCCAGCCTTGAGGACTTAGGAGGCCCTTTCTGATCTAGACCTAGGATCTCTCTGCAAAACTGAATAGAGATAAACGTTAAGTTCAAAACATCAGCTTCAGAAACACAATGTGGTGGAGGGGTGGGCAGGCAGCAACTCAAATATAAGAGATCCAGAGGTTTTAGTAGAAGTTCAACATGTGTCACCACTGTGACATAGCAAGGAAATTACTACTAATGGGGCCTGCATGGTGCCTGGGCTGCAGGGGGGGCCTATTCCCACCTCCTCCATTCTGGCCAGATTCACATCATGTCTGGAGGCTGTATTCTAGGAAGGACATTGATAAGCTTGGGAGGGTCCAGAAGAGGCCAACCAGGGAGGTGGAGTGACTGCAGGAGGACCCAGGAACTGGAGCAATTTAGCTTGGACAAAAGAAGACCTGAGATTGTGGGGAATGAATGGGGGAGAACAGATCTGGTTTCAATTATCTGAAGGAATAATTCATGGGGAAGAAGGGTTGGATTTATTCTGCTTGATCACATATGGTAGAATTAAGATCTCTTATAGAATTTGCAAAAAAAAAAAGACTTTATATTAGAAAAAAAAAATTCTTTCTCACAACTGCTATTCCAAAGTAAAATGGCACCTGGGGTGCTGAGGGACTCACTCTCACAAGAGGTCTTCAAGTGATGGCTGGAAGACCACTTGTTTTTGTAGGAGGGTTTCTTATCCAGAAATGGAAGGGTCTAGGTGGCTTCAAGGGGCAGCTGGATGGCTCAATGGTTGACAGGTAGGCTTGGATTCAGGAAGACCTGAGTTCAAATCCAGCCTCAGTTACCGGCTGTGTGACCCTCAACAAGTGACTGAACCTCTGTTTGTCTTAATCCACTAGGGAAGGAAATGGCAAACTACTCCAGCATCCTTGCTAAGAAGACTCCATGGACAGTACCGGCGTGCTTTAGTCCATGAGGTCATCAAGTGCCAGATATGACAGAATGATTGAACAACAATAACAAGGCAGCCTCTAACACTGTTACAGATGTTCTAAACATCTATAAATCCATGAAATAGACTCCAAAGGAGGGGCCACCTAGAGCCGTGTCTGAGTCCAGAATTCATCCATGGAAGAGGGCTTATTGAGACATCCCTTTGCTCCTTAGAGTGTGGGAGACAGCTAGCCGATAGACACTGCCTGCCTTCCATGATACAGCTTTACTGTTTGCCCTGCTTCAGGAGAGTGGGGTAGCTGACTCAGGAGGCATTTCATCTCATCCCGAAGAAGCAGAACAGGCCAGTGCTCACGTTTCAGGAGAGAATGTGACAGTGCCTTGGTCTATGTGGTAACTCACACTCATCTAGCTTGGTTCAGGAGCACTTCAAATCTGTAATTATTAGCATCACCAAACAATATCAGTGAACCGTCCTGAATGAAGAAAACAAAAGCCCTACCTTGTGGTCAAATTTCTGGTGATAAGACTCTCAGAACCGAGGGAGCTAGACACACTGTTGGTGAGTGTACTCAGCGTCTTCCCGGCCTGGTAGGATCTGTGGGAGCTTACAGCTTTGGGGCACAACTGTCTAGAATCCAAGGTTCTATTCCATCCATATGACAGTTCTGCTTTTTGTTTGTTTATACCACTAAAAACAAAACTGACCCAAACAGATCCTGTGCAACGTTTGCTATTATTATTATTATTTTGTTGGGTTCATATGGGATGGCGATCACCTACTATCTTGATGACAAGTGCCTCCTTGCCCACAATCACATCCTAAGAAGATTCCATGATGCACTTCCAGTGACAAACTTGCCAGGTAAAGTTCTTAATGGAAACAATAATCTGTAGTACTGCGATTAAGAAATGCAGGCTCTATATGGACTGTGTTCTCCATTCTCTGTACGAGTGTTCTCGATGTAATGAGCAAACCCGAGTCCTCTTCCTGTGTGAACCATGTCAGCATGCCTAGTCAGCACTATATTAGGGCAATAATAGCACATCCAATATAAAGCAGAATAAATAACGGCCGTTAAAAGCCAGTCATGGCAGAGAAACACTCGATCCATTCCGCAGAAACGTTAACCGCTACTAATAGGAAAGATGGCATAGCTGGGGCCATCGGTGCTGCTGAACTGCTTCTCTTTGTTCCAAGAGGAGATTCAGTACTGAATGGGCTGCCTTGAAATGCCTCTGGCACAAAAACAAAGGCCAAAACATCAGGACCTTTTCAAGATGATGATAACAACAAACCACAGAGAGAAGCTTTCTTTTCAAGGAGCCAATGAGCACCGGTTGATGTTTACAGAGGACTCTCTTGGATGGTCATCCATTTTCCATTTTTCAAAGGCGTCTTTTATTTTTCCCCTGTACCGTCTCAGAGCAATATCACTGATTTGAATGGAAGGGGCCCAGCCCAGCGACCACATCTTGCCCATGAAAATGAGAGAATGACTCAGAGCTATGAAGCAGGAGTCATAAGTCTTGATGTCTGTGCAATCCATTAGCTTCTGGCTGCTGGGGGCCTGAGCCCCCCCGGACCACCCATCGTCTCTCTCATCCCGCCTGTCGCACAGGCTGTGATTGGTGTCAGCGTCTTTTGTAATGGGACAATTATAAATTATTGGCCAAGGAGGAAGAATAGTGTGCGGCAGGTACAGAGGACTGCACACTGTAGCATGGCTGTGGAGCCGCTAATATCCATCCACCACAGCACAGCATGGCAGCCCATACCTTAGCGGCCACTCACAGCCTGGCTCCCTCATGAAAAGTAGAGAAGGCTTTGTCTACTAGTCTCCAGCACACCAAAATGAGGCCAGTTGGATCTGAGACAGAGATAAATCATGCATCTGCTTACTCTTATTTCTTTTTTTTTCTTAAGGCAATTGGGGTTAAGTGACTTGCCCAGGGTCACATAGTTAGTGTCAAGTGTTTGGTCTGAGGCTGGATTTGAACTCAGGTCCTCCTGACTTCAGGGCCAGTGCTCTATCCACTGCACCACCTAGCTGCGCCTGCTTACTCTTATTTCCAAGGCCACAGTTGGGTTTTTAACACATTTATGATGGGCTAAAAGCCCCCACAGATACTTGGTTGCCCTTCTGTGGGCACTGTCCAAAGAACAGATAAGCACCAGCAAAAATAGTGAAAAGATAAACCTATCTGCTGATATTATTGTGATTGACTTTGAAAACACCAGAGAAATAAAAAAGAAAAAAAATCAAACTGAGACAATGATTAGCTTTAAGCAAAGGAACATGATGGTAAACTTAAAAAAAATCATTAGTATTTCTGTGTAAGATTGACAGGTAGTTAGGTGGCCTAGTGGATAGAACACTAGTCTGGAGTCCGGAAGACTTAAGTTCAAATCAGGCCTCAGACATTTACTAACTGTGTGACTCTGGGCAAGTCGCTTTACCCTGTTTGCCTCAGTATCCTCACCTGTAAAATGAGCTGGAGGAGGAAAGGGCAAATCACTCCAGTATCTTTGCCAAGAAAACCCCTCAGACATGCCTGAAAAAGACTGAACATAAGACTAAAAAAGGTAAGAGGGGAAAAAAATTGAAAAAGATATTTAATGTGACAGTATATACAATAATGAAGTTCAAATATATTTTGAAAACAGAAATCTTATTTATAAATTAGAAATTACAATTAGAGACTGTTCAGATGCATTTCAGGGTAAAAGACCCTTTCCTTGTGACAGGCTAGCTCCTCATGCTGGCACACGACCTCAAATCCTTGGGCCCACATACTCCCCATAGGCTCAAGTTATCCTTCAGTCCCTTCTTCTACCTGAGAAAATCTGTCCTTCCCATCATCCCCCATGCCGATAAAGATACATATTGTACTCTCAGCAGAATGTTGGTTCCATGTGGGCAGGCACTGTCCTTATTTTTATATTTGTATCCCCACAAGTTGGTAGAATGAAGGTATTCAATTAATGTTATTCATTCACTCATTCAAAAGAATTTGGAATTACATGAAAAAAATTACTGAGTTAACCATACTCTAGTTCAATAATTCTACTAATGTTTTCATATGCCAAGAACATAAATAGCATAAAAAAAAAGGTCCCATATGCATCAAGAGCCTTAAAGCAGCCTTGTTTGCAATAGCATGCATTCAGGAAGAAAGTATGTCCCAGCTGACTGGGGACATAACATGTCAATTATTTTTGATATTACCTCACATCCAGAAAATTGGCACAAAAAAAAAGGAAAAAGTCAGTGTTGGAAGGACTTTTGACTTCCAAGGGAAGAACAAGGCCAACTATAGTAAAGGCATGCAATGGAATATGCCCAGAATGCCCAGGAAGAAGGAGAGATAGGAGTACTTCAAAGAAACATGGGAAAATCCACATGTCTGATCCACAGCAAAGAAAGAAACAAAAGAGGAACAGATAAAGTGACCAACATGTAGATGTGGACAATATCAAGAGGCATCATATGCACAGAAATACAATGGAAGACATTGGCTTCTTATTACTCTGAAACACACATGACCTAGGACTTCATCAGTGTGGGCGAGGGGCACTGGAATTCCTTCCACCAAACAGAAAGACAGCTGATTTTGTTCCTAGATTATGCATTTTTCTTGAAAAATTCTCCATTCTTTTTATACACCTAAGGTTCAGTCTCTGTACTTGAAGGTTAAAGTGTCTTAAAAAAATGAACCTAGAAAATCTACATGACTTTATTGGATTCAAAAAGTCCCATACAAGGTTTCATTTTAGAAAAAAAATATTCTAAAACTTTTTCTTTTCAACAACCTTGTTTTTTTCCTAATCTAAATGCAGACTCTGACAGGGGGTAGAAAAGAAATGTCACTATGTCAGCCTGCAGTGCTCTAATCAAAATACAGTGTATGTACACACGCACCTATACCCAGAGGCTCAGGCAAAAATAAGTATATAATGAGGTCACTGAAAGTTAATATTGAAATTATTGGAATTTATCATGTAGGCCCAGGAAGACTGTCGGCGGATTCTGAAAATAGCTCCCCCCCAGCTCTGTCAAAATTTGTGAAATAAGCCATGAAAATATTGTAACTGAGCAGGGCGAGACTTCAGCCCCACTGAGCCAATGTCATGAGAAAAATGGAGGCTGTGGGGGAACAAAACCTAGCCATGTTCAGACCTGCTTCTGTTTGTTTGTTTGGTTTGGGCTCTTTAATTAGAGGGGCACTCTCTGTCCTTTCTCCTAAGTTAAGACCCCAAAGGCTGCTGGTTCCCCAGGACTGAGGGCCAAGGGGAATCTGATGAGTCTAGGCTCAGATTCTTATTGCCTGATCTTCTCTCGTCTCTTGCAACCTTTTTCTTTGGCCAAGATGCTCAGTTGAGCCTTGTATATTATCTTGTGTTGGAAGCAGGTAGACATCTTGCATCAACTCTGAAACTCACCTCCTTAGAACCCCTAGTCTTGGGACCCCCTCCTTCTCTCTGACTAGATATCAGAGAGCTCCTCCCAGAGCCTCCATTTAAGGAGGGTGTCCAGGGCAGTCACCTCATCATTTCCCACCTGGCTGAAGGTCTTCATCATGGCCCTGCAATCCCGGTACCCCTCCCCACTTTCTGCTTCTCTTTATGTGCTGTTTCCTCTTGTTAGATTGCAAATGTCTGGCTTTTGCCTTTCTTTATATGCTCAGGGCACAGAGTAGGTTCTTAATGAATGTTTATTGACTGACTGACTGACATCTTGGCCCAAAGGACTGATAGTCAGAGAAAATAAACTCAAATGTTAATGTTAAATCACAAAGGAAACATAGCCATAAATACTGTATCAGAAAGTCTTAAAATACAGGAAAGTCAAAATGAACTTTAAAAAGGATCATAGCTTTATAAAGGACTCTCAGAGGCCAACTCCTGCATTTTACATTGAGAAAACAGAGAGGTTACATTAGCTTACATATGAGGCACAGAGAAGTAGCCTTAATTCATATTTAAAAGAAAAAAGTCACAGAAAAAGGACACTTTTAAAGAGGGGGGATTAGAGGCAATCCAGCTAAACTCTGTCAACATTCCCCACCAAACAACTTTAAAATAATGCCTCAAATCAAATTATGCAGCAGCAGAACCAACAAAAGATCAGTTTCCCAGCCTTTTGATGAGGGACAGGATTAAAAGAGAGAGAAGAAGAAACCCAAGAAAATATCATGGAGGGAAACACACAGTAGGTAGTTATAACTATGAGTGTGAATGGGATGACCTCACCCATAACATGCAATCATGCAGCAGAATAGATTAGAAATCAGAATCCAACAATATGTTGCTTACAGGAGATGTACTTAAAACAGAAAGACACGCACACATAGTTAAAATAGGACTAGAGCAGAATCTAATACACTTCAGCTAAACTGAAAAAGGCAGGGGTAGCAGTCATGATCTCAGACAAAGCAAAAGCCAAAACTGATCTAATTAAAAGGGATAAGCAGGGAAACTACATTTTGCTAAAAGGTATCATTAAAAATAAAGTAACACCCACATTTTTGACAGCACCTATCTCTGATAAAGGCTTCATTTCTCAAATATATACTGAGTACAGAACCAAGTCACACTTATAAAAATAAGAGCCCTTTAGGTCTAGTTCCATATTGCTCTCCAGAATCTTTGGGCCAGTTCACTATTCTACCAACAATTCATTAGTGTACCTATTTTCCTTCATTCTCTCCAGCATTTTTCATCTCTGATAAGTGTAAGGTGGTACCTCAGAGCTGTTTTAATTTGCCCTTTTCTTATCATTGGTGATTTACAGCATTTTTCATATGACTACAGGTAGCTTTGATTTCTTCTTCTGAAAACTGACTGTTTATATCCTTTGAAGAATGGTTCCTATTTTTTATAAATTTGATTCAATTCTATACTCAGTATAGAAAGCTTGGAGCTCAAACTTGCCTTAGCTCCATACAAGTTGTGTGCCATTTAGGAAGTCAATTTACATGGTGGAATTGTGGAGATATTCCTGGATAAAGAATCAGAGTACCAGGGACTGAAGCCCTACTCTGTCATATACTACCTATGGGACCTTGGGTAGTCACTCTTTCTCACTGGCCATCAGTTTCTTCATCAGTAAAATAAAGAGGTTGGACCCTTCTGGCTCTCAGGCAATGATCTGAAGATTTCGAAGGTTCTTTGCTTTTCCAAATCCCACAATACTTCCTGAGAGATGGTTTCTGGGAAGCCTCCTGTGTTCAGCTATCCATCAATGAGAGCCTGTTGTCCGACTCCAGACCCCAAAGTAACAGAGGACCATTTTCTATGCTATAAAAAACTGTGAAGACTTGTCAATTGGTACTTACAAATGAGAAAGCTCATGAGTTGTTTGTAGAAATTCTTGGGTTTGGCAAAAGAGAAGATACAAGAAGGAATATGAAGTGAGGGATGCTTGCTTTGGGGTACAACATACAGGAGAAGAATTTTGTTAAGAAAGACTTCAGGGTTTTTAGGCTAGTGAAGGATTGATTACTGGTGGGGAGGTGAGGAAAGCACATTTAAAGTGTAGCTGTTGGGGCAAGAAGCCAGCCCTCAGGCTGTGTTTTCCATATTCTATATTACAGTACATTGGGCCAAAGCCCTAGTGATCCTGCCCTAGTTCTGGAATTTACATTTTATTTTAGATAAGTCAGATAGTCTCTGAAAATACATCTTTATGTACTTCTAGGACCCAAGTGACATTTATGTATTTGAAGATACAGCAATTTTAACCAGCCCATCACTCCTCATCTTTCTCAAAATCAAAAACTGAAGAAAACACGGAGAACCAGATGCTGTTAGCGGAATCAGGAAGTGTAGTCTTCCCTATGGACAGAGCTGCTGCAAGTCTAGAAAAGCAGAGTAATACAAAACTGAACAATTCTGACAGGTAACCTGAGGTCCTAAGTTGTTGTTTCTTTCACCCAACCTCCACATACAAAAGGGATGACAATCTCTGAAATACGTGAGAACAGTTTATCCTCAGCTTGTTGAAAAACCCACTCGAGGGGGCCATCACTCACTTTGAAACATGTCTGTTTTCCCTGGCTGTTTTATTATTATTTTTTCTCCTCTGTTTGTAGTTAAGGGGGAAAATCTTTTGAAATAATGGCTCCTGAAATGACCCCCCTAAAATATTCTCAACCCCAAAGGGTGCCACTTCCACAGTTGACCCTGCCACATCACCAGGATGTACTATAAATATCCAGCATTATGATAACCTAGGCCTCCAGAAGAGTTTCATGTCAGAAGGCAATTCATCCACCCAAGCGTAAAAAGCAGGTGCAAGAAAGATGCCCCTTAGTTAAGAGAGATTCTTCGTATTTCAACATTAGAGAGCATGAAAAAACAATTTTTTCTGAAGAGTTGAAAGTGCCAGAAATACAACTCAGATCCTGTTCCATATAAAACCTCTTAACAGAGCAAAACAATTGGGGAGATCTCAAGAAAGCGTGGAAAAGCAGAAGGCAAGGCAGCCGGAGAGACCCACAATTCACTCTACATGAGTCACAAGGTTTTTCTTTATTACTTGATAAAGTCAATTTGCCCTTAGGTGAAATCTGTCTACTACAGAAAAGAAGGAAATAGCAACACCCACTGCTGCACACATCCAAGGGGTAGGTGGATAAGGACACAGACAGCCGACCACAGAAAGAAAAGGCAGCTCTCCAAGGTGCTGATCAGGATTGAATGCTAACTATTGCTGCTAACTACTCCTAAGTAGTAGAAAGTCTACATTTTGATGAGGAGAATGTTACAGTAGAGTTCAGATCACACCTCTGCCACTCACTAGATTTTCTGACACACAGTCAATAAGCACTGATTAAGCACCATGTGCCAGGCACTGTATCAAGTGCTGGGGATACAAAGAAAGGCAAAAGACAGTCTTTGCTCTCCAGGAGCTCAGTCTGATGGGGAAGACAACATGAAAAACAACTAGATAGAAACAAGATAGGTACAGGATAAATGGGAGAGAATCAATGGCAGCAGACACTACTATCCAGGGAATCAGGTCAGGGTCCTTATAGAAAGTGGAATTTTAGCTGGGAATTGAAAGAATCCAGGAAAGTGAGGAGATGGAGATGAGGAGGGAGAGTGTTCCAGGCATGCGGAAGAGGCAGGGGAAATGTTCAGAGTCTGAGGGGCTTGTGCAAGGAACAGAGAGGACAAATGATTTCTCTAGTCCTCAGAGCTGTCACCTGTACAAGGAGGGAGCTTCACTCCCTGACCTCTACGATCTCTTCTAGATCTAATTCAATGATTCCTTTCCCTAGCACAGGTGTAGAAAGGGAGGAGAGAAGGGTATAGCAGTGAGCATTCTGTCACGTCTGGGGGTTGGGGGGGAGGCTGAATATTGAGGAAATTTCCTGTAACAGGAATTCCTGAGTGCCAATGACAACTGCCTACTGGGTCGTCTGTCAGGCAAGGGAATAAATTGTTCTTTTCTCTGTTGACTATGAATCCATGCTTGTTGAGCTTGGTAATTACCATCTGTGTTACTCTGGATGTTGCTTCCCAGGAGCAGGGCTTTATCAGCATGTAAAACTAGAGGAATATGTAGACTTTACCAGACTGAATTCCTCTCATCGTCAAACATCACCACTTTAAATCAGGAGGCCTTTGCTAAGACAGCAATCTACTGAGAAAACAGGGGCCAACATTTGGGGAGTACCAATAAATATTAAGGTTACTAGAAGGGCCTGAGTGGTATGCTGAATGTTCTACAGGAAAATGGGAGAGAGAGCAATTAGATTGGTGTTGTGGAGAGAGCATTGGACTGGGACTCAAAAGCCCTGGGTTCCAATCTCAGCTCTGCCATTGCTTAGCTGTGTCACCTTATGCAAATTATGTAATCACTGTTTGCTTCATATGCAAAATTAGGGTTGAACTAGATATTCATTAATATCCCCTTTGGCTTCATTGGTCAACTTTCTATGACATTCTAATAAATTTCTGGATTTATATAGTAGGTTGGATTCCAAATCTAACAGTGAAGAATCACCATCCCCCCACCTCAAATTAACCGGAGAAGGGACTGGAGAGAGTGAATAAATAGCATGCATTCCACTAAAAAAAACAAAAACAAAAACAAAAACAAACAAAAAAACCCACTATGAAGCCACTCTCCTTCCTATTCACCCTTTACCATCACTGAAACATTGATCCATCTGGCTTAAAAGGCAGTTTAATATCTGGCTAGAACCTACTTTTCTGCCTCTTGTGACCTGGGACAAGTCACTCCTTGGGTCTTAATTACCTGTTCTGTAAAATGAGAGAATTTAACTAGATGGCCTCTGAGTCCCTGACTTTCATGCTAAAGTCACACTAGCTCTTCTAGCTCTCATCTAAATGCATAGACCTATACCATTTCCCTTGCCTCCAATGCTTTCCCTTCTCACTCCCTCTATAAAAATGCTCCTCTTTGTTCAAGGCTTAGCTTATGTGTTGCCTCCTCTTCTAGTTTCCCCTGACTTCGTGGAAAGGGAACCACCTAGCACAGGAGTCACTGCATCAAATCTTCTCAACAGTGTTAACTTTTAGAAGACGCAAGAGCCAGCTGGGGAGCTATGATGTGGAGGAGCAAAAATGGATGCCCTACGAAAAGTAGACATGCCACTTTTGATGTTCCTATGGGAAATCATGGGTGGGGGCCCAAAGAAAACTGTAATAAAATAACTCATTGGATATAGTGTTTTAAAGTTTGTGAAGTACTTTACAAATGCAACACCCCCATCCTAAAGGTTGGCCCTGACACTATCTGTTGCCTACTGGAAGGAGACATGGCTCTTGGCTGGCAGAGAGATTTCAGGCAGAGAAACAGAGAAGGACAGAGGTAGGCAAAATAGCTAAGATGCAGGCTTTGAATGGTGGGTTACAGGCCACCAAAACTATAGACACTTAAGGAATAGGTGGCTCTCCAACATGTCACTTAATCCCCAATACCTGTACCCAAAGACTACTAAGAATAGACTACTAAAGTGAGAGCATCTTCTCTCCAGTTGTTCATCAAATTTCATCTTACTTCTTGGTCACAGGGTGCTGTGCTTTATAGCTTCTAAACTAATCTGGATGACTTTGCTCATGACTGTTTACTGCTTGCTTTGATAAATAAGATTACTCATTATCTATGATTTTCATTTACATCATATGCACCTGATGGTTAAAGGTTAGGACAAGATCAAACTAATTTTGTAGGTTTGGTAAGAACAAGCTCCACTCATCACACAGACACAAACACAGCCACACACACACACACACACACACACACACACACACACACACACACGCGCGCGCGCGCCCTGGAGTAACATGAGAATGTAGATTTTGCCCAGAGCCCACAAAGTTGGAAAGACTAGCTTTCAGATGAAAAAAAGACAAAGCCTAGTCTAACCCTAGTCACCAAAATTCAATCCTATTTTTTAACTAAAAAAAAAGGGGGGATCTTCTAAGAAAATGAAAAGGTAGCAGTGCAAAATTATATTCATGGACAATGTTTGGGGAGTACCAAATATCAAGGTTAATAGAAGGGTCTGAGTGGTATGCCCAATTTAAGGGAGGTTGGAGTATCACCTTTTGATGATCAGAAGGATGATTAGAAGGCTGGGTGATCACTTGACCATCCTCCTTCCTTCAAGGAGATGGGAGTGAGGAGTAGGAAGCTCGGGGTAAAGTTGGAATGCTGGCTACTTCCCACATTCCTGCAGCTTTAGCTGCTACCCACCAGCTAGTCAAAGTCCAAACCCTGACTCTCAGTAGCAGTATTACAAACACATTACCTCATCTAAGCTCCATATCAATCCTTTGAAGTACATTATTCCAGTTTATTGGTCTCAAGTTCATCACAACATCTCAAGTATGATTATGATATCCTAATTTTATAGATGGCAAAGTTGAGTCACAGAGAAGGCATACAAGTTCCCAGATGTCACACAGATAATAAGTGTCAGAGGTGAGGAATGAGCACAGGTCATCTAGAGAAGCCTAAGAGGGAGATTTGTAGAAGTCCCCAAGATGGAAACCAGTCCAACAGATTCAGAGCTGGTACAGTTAGTATTAGTAAAACAATCCATTTGAACAGGGTTTTCTGCTTCTGAAAGAGCTTGTACAACCATCACAGCACTGATTTTCCTAGCTGTGTTGTCTCTTCCTCTTCCAATTAGGTCCATTTAACTAAGTTTCTACCATGCCTCTGTATAAATTCTCCCCTAATGCCTGGAAATGTACTCCCTGCCCAACACTTCTTCTGAGGATTTTAAGCTCTCCTTCGAGGCTAAGCTCTGGGATCTTCCCTGATTTCTCCCCTCCATACCAGTTATTCGTCCTTTTTCACTTCTCTAGGTAACTTATCTGTCTACATGTTTGATCCACCAGTAGAATACCAGCTCTGTCAAAGCTCTGGGATCTTCCCTGATTTCTCCCCTCCATACCAGTTATTCGTCCTTTTTCACTTCTCTAGGTAACTTATCTGTCTACATGTTTGATCCACCAGTAGAATACCAGCTCTGTCACCAAGTCAGGTAACAAGCATTTATAAAGTACTTACAATATGCCAGGCACTGTGCTAAATGCTGGATATAAAAAGAAAGTAAAAAACCCAGGGCCTGCCCTCAATGAGCTTGGATTCTAATTACTAAGCCATGTAATATGCATACAGATTGAATGGAAGGTAATGGCAGAAGGATAGGCCCTAAGACAGGAATGGGAAAGGCGTCCTGAAGAATGTGGGGTTTGACCTGAGACTGGAAGGAAGGCAGAAGAACTCAAAGGCAGAAGGACAAGGAGGTCCCAGGCATGAGGGACAGAAAATAACAAGCTCAGAGATAGATGGGGGAGAGTCATCTTTGAAGAAGAGATTGGAGGCCATGAAAGCTGTCTTCTAGAGTGTATGGAGGGACCTTTTGGGGTGTTTGTCTTTGTATCTCCACAGAGACTCAGAGTCAATGATTTAAAAAAAGTTTGTTAAATGGAATTGAAACCTTGCCAGCTGACTCAAATCTCCCTCACTTTGTCTTTTCTCTCTGTCTGTCCCTCCCTCCCTCTCCCTCCTCTTTATCTCTCTCTCTCTCTCTCCTTTTCTCTCTCTTTTCTCTCCTCTGTATCCCTTCCCTCTCTCTATTGGAGAATAGAAGGTTTAAAACCAGGGGTAAACCTGAATGGAATCCAGTGAAGTGAAAGATGCTTCTGAAAGGGAATTCTGGCAGCTAAACTCAATGAAATCAATGGCTTGAGCTCCTCCACCTTTGTCTTTGCTGCTGCTTCTTAACAAGATGCTGTTTGTGATGACACTACAGGGGAGGAGACAGAATGAACTTCTGATGTTTTCAGTCTGGATGGAAATGAAGAAACCGCAAAACTGAATTTCCTCGCTATGGCGTATGGTTTCATGTCTATATTTATCTACACTCATATTGACAGAACACCAAAACCTTATTAATTCAAATTAATGGCTGGAAAGTGGGAAAAGCAGGTGGGGTTTGAGCCTCATCTCTTGCTGTTCACTAGTAGGGTTAGAAATGGATTGACTTCTTTGAGCTTCAGGTTTCTCACTGAGAAAAGGAAAGAAGGAATGCTGTGTTCTCGGCCTCCAGGGGTTTGTGATACCTTCACTTTGAAACTTGATTGTCCTGAACCCTCACATGTAGTCACTAACAATTCTAAGCCTACAGTCTCCCTCCCAGCTCACCCTTCACTCTTCCTTCCCATTGACTGCATTCCAAAATGTGAGGACTTTTTACAACTGCCTCCTTACTTGAAATCCTGTCTTTATCCTCTCAAATCTATCCTTTCCAGGGTTGCCAACCTAATTTTCCAGATGCATAATTCTAGTCTTGTGACTCTTCCCCAGAAAACTCTTCAGTTATCTCTTATTGCCTAATTAGTAAAATTCATGCTTCTCAGCCTGGTAACCAAAGTTATATACTTTCTTGTGGTATCCAACTTGGCCATTGTTACCACGCAAAATGGCAACATTGTAAAGTAGGCAAAATAAGTATTTAAATCTCAAAATTACAGATGGGGAAACTGAGCCCAGAGAGATGAAGAGATAGTTGTATGTGTATTTAAGTGGACACAGTGAGTTATGCATGAAAACCTCTGGGCATCACATTTTAGGAAGGATACTGATAAACTAGAATGTCCACACCAAAGCACCTACAGAGGTGAAGGGCCTGGACTTCACGGCACAGGGGGATCGGTTCAGCCCAGAGAAGAGGAGCTGTAGGGAGGATATGGCAGCTCTCCTCAAGAGTCTGAGGGGCTCTGTTTGGGTGGACAGTGACTTGCCCTGGTTTGGCTTTGGCCCAAAGGCACACGGGCCAAAGCAGCAGGGTCAAGTATTGCTGGTAATTCCTAACAATTAGAAGTTCATCAGGAGCAGAATGGGCCGCCATTGTCTTTCACCGCAGGTCTTCAAACAACGGCTCAATGACCTTGTGTTGGGTGGGTTAGGGAAAGGACTATTGGTCAACTGTGGGCTAGGCTAGATGGTTGCTAAGGTCTCTCCCAACCCTGAGACCCCGTGATTGGATAAACCCAAGCCTCCTTCCCAATTAGGACAGATTGACCTGGGTTGAGAATGGACTGCTCTAGGGCATGGGAAGGAGCTAGGTGCAATCCCAAGACTTATCTATCTATACACGTCCCTAAGGAACTAAGTCAAAAACAGAAGAAACTGCAAGCACACTACAGATGGGTTTGGATCAGTAGGCATGATGAGTATTGCAGATTAATTTTCTGCCATATAGCTCCAGTTCATTCCCCCTCTCCTTTTGACTAAGGTCTTTTCAGATCTAACAGAAGATAAATCAGCTTCCTAGTTTGGGGTATCAGGAAACTGTAGTCAGATGTTCCCTTAGCCCACTGGAGTTGATATCATTCTATTTCATGACAACTAGGGCATTAAATAGCCTTAAATCACAAGGCTGTTCCCTGTCCTGCTCTGTGGACACTCCTGTGGCTGAGAAAATTCAATATGAGAGATCGTCCTTTCTGGCAGCCTTCATAGCTCTGAGCAAAGCAATTTAGAAAACTCTTTTTGGGGGAGAAGTTTCTACATCCCCGTCTGTTATAAATGACTTTACTTGGACAACACTTTCATAGGATGTCACTTAAGTAATACAAACAGGTTATCAAATCAGTGTGCTGTAAACGGGCAGGCACTTTAGTTCCTATCAACAAATCCATAATAAGCTAGCGGCAAACTGGGATTATTTACCCAGTATCCATTCATCTCCGTTAATTTGGCACAAAGTCAAGAGAGCCAAAGCTTTCAATGTGATTTCCTCATTTTCCAAGGCTATTTGCTAATGAATCCCATAGCATCTAATCATTTTCATTACATTAGGAAGGTAGAAAACATGTTCCCACTTAAGAGGAAATTCTAGTACCTGCAGGTAAAGTGAGACTTCTTGGGAAACATGGCACCCTGGATAATGCGCTAGACTTGGAGTCTAGGAGACCCGAGTACAAATCCTGCTTCACTGACTTACATACATGTGTGATTTTGAGCACATCACTTCCTTCCACTTCCTTCTCATGTTTTGTCATGTGTAAAACAGGGATAATAACAGTACCTACCGCCCACAGTTTTAGTGAAATCAACATAGATAACACGTATAAAGCACTTCACACTCTTAAAGGGTCATATAAATGCTAGTCATTATTATTACCATTAAATGTTATCATGTCACCTTGCCAGAGCTCAGGAGTAACAGGGAGAAGTTTAAAGCAGGCACATTCAGCATTCTGTCAGGAAAAAACAATCCTGAAAATGAAGGCTAGAAAGAGGGGGGTGGTTCACCTCCCAAAGTGGGGAGCTCCTTTTCCTCACAGGTCTTCAAGCAGAGGATATGTGACCAGCTGTCAGGCATATTATCATTAGTAGAAGAGATGTCAACTATGACACTTTCAGTCTCTTGGATGCTGGGATTTGGTAAATCCAACAATGTAAAACTGAATATGCCGCTCTCCGATTTTTATTCACATGGCCTATTGCGTTAGTTTACAAAACAACACCAACAACAGGAATCGTTTGTATTCAATACCCATTCTGAAAATGGCAATAGTAAGTCTGGATTTAAAAAGCTGGGTTGGTAGGTAGATGAAGAATTATATGTATGATGTCACATCGAGGCATGTTATTTTATTTATTTATTTAGGCAACTGGGGTTAAGTAACTTGTCCAGGGTCACACAGCTAAGTGTCAACTGTTTGGTCTGAGGCTGGATTTGAACTCAGGTCCTCCTGACTTCAGGGCTAGTGCTCTACCCATTGTGCCACCTAGCTGCCCCGAGGGATGTTATTTTAGCTGACCAAACAAGAGTCTGGAAAGCTGGGTTGGGAATACCACTTCAAATGCTCAAACATGGGAACAAATGAGCCAGCCCTAAGCGGACAGTAAGATTTTTGACCCCTCTCAAGATCAGACAGTTATGCTTTTCAGGACAAGATGCTCCTTGAGAGTACAATTTACCCCAGAAGCAGACCTTTAAAACAAACAAACAAAAAACAATTAAGCAACAAAAACCACAATAATTTTTTAAAAAAGCAAATTTTACTTAGATGCTTAAAACAACAAGAAAATTATCATCAGCATTTTATTTATCCACAGTTAGAGGTATTTTAACTGTTCTACTTTACACATAACAAACTAGGATGTTTTTCTTAATTCTTATCTAGAGAGAAATTATGTTAAAGTTTGTGGGTTTTTTTAAGAAACAAACTGCTCTGTCACCGTTCTTTCCATTTAGCTTCATAACAGCTCAAAAAGCGTCCCATTGGTAAACTGAGGATGCTCTCAACAGTCATTCCAGTGTCTAATGATGTTCTCAGGATGTGCACAATGTATTTCCCAGATAAATTTCTAAGCTTCCAAAATGTCACTTCAATGGGAGGCTTGGGCCTGACTATGAGAAGAAAAAACTTCTCCCTCTGGAAGCAAAAGAGTCTTATCCATGAAACTAATGACTTAATTTAAGGCACTAAGGTTCTATCCAAATGGAGATCTGGGCTCCCACTTGATAATGGGTCACCTGGTGAAGAGCACTTTACATCTCATTTAATAACACACACACAATAGCATAGACTCACTACTTTGGGAAATGTCAAGAAGACCATCCTTAAGTGATGAGCTGAGGATGCATATGGAAAGATGGCGCAGTGTGGGCAGAGTAGCCTAGGCGAGGAAGATGAAAAGTTGGGTCAGTACCAGCTTTGTGCTCCTAAGAAATGGTGCTGACTGGCTGACTTAGGGCCAACTGCTTACTGAAGCATGGGTTTCCTCATCAGTAAAATGGGGACCATAGACATCTGTAATAATGTTTACAAAGGACTTGGCTAAGGTCAAAGTGCCCTACAAATATCGGTCATTTTGGAGAATCTCCATCATACACAAAAACACAGAGAAGATTTTCATCCAGTTATTCAGAGTAAGGAGTCTGTCTTATACTCCATCTGAGGGGATTTAGTGCCTGAAGATCAAGGTCAGGTTTGCATTGTACAAAGTAAACTTAATGGAACAAACTTCTATAAAATTCTAATGAATATGTGTATGTATTAATGGTCTACAATGTTCCATGAATTAAGATCAGTGCTCTTGGAAGGCGTATGCATGTGCAGGCACTCAGAAACCCACAGCAGGGAGAGGAGCAGCCTAACCGAATTCGAGTTACATGCATAGGCAGAGTCAATGCTCACTGACTAAGACTGGAAACAATGCTCTTTCCTCCATGAAACCACACCTGATTTGTTCCCCACCTCCAACTGGAAAAGACCGCACGATGCACTAAATTGTCACAGCACTCTGTAACACCCATGATTACTATCCTCCGCTGAGTATATCTACACTTATTTTTGTGCGTGTGTTAATTCTCCTAGAATGTGAGCTGGCTCCTTCCTTCAGGGAGCAAAGTGTTAATTAAGTTCATCAACATGCTGCATGCTCCTCAGCACCTGGAACAGAGCAGGCATCTGGGTCATTGGCTGCTGAATGCTCTATTTTAGCACTTCAGCAAGTCTATCACAGGAGAGAGAAGGAGAGCACATATTAGACTCAAGGAATGTTTCTGATTCCTGGCTTCATACCTTGATTTTCTGTTACCTACTGCAGAATTCCACCCATGCCTAGGTGGAGAGAGCACTGGGGCTGCAATGGGTGACCCTGGGAAAGTCACTTCACCTCTGCCTGCCTCAGTTTCCTCAACTGTAAAATTAGGATAACAGTAGTACTTTTCTCCCAAAGTTGTTGTGCGGACAAATGAGTTATTTGTAAACCACTTAGCGCAATGCCTGGCCCACAGTATGTGCATAATAAATGCCTGTTCCAGTGCAACGACTGACTTCCTTAGACTTAGCTCTTCTGATTAATGCAAGGATCTAAGACAACTCCAAAAAACGCACGATGGAAAATGCCATCCACACCCACAGAAAGAACTACAGAATCTGAATGCAGATGGAAGCAAACTATTTTCTCTTTTTCGGTTTGTTAGTTTTTCTTTCTCGTGGTTTTCCCTTTTGTTCTGATTCTTCTCTCACAACATGACTAATGTAGAAATATGTTTAATATGATCATACATGCATAGCCTGTCAGATTGCATGCCATCTTGGCAAGAGGCGAGTGCAGGGAGGGGAAAAACTTTAGAACTCAAAATCTTAAAAAAGTGAATGTTGAAAACTAAAAATTAATTAATTAATTAATTTGAAAAGAAAAAAAAAAGAATGTTTGTTGCCTTCTCTTCTGCAAAACTTGCCTATTCCTTCAGGCACTTAAAGTGAACTTTTACTTAGAAATTCTGGGGCATTAGCTTTGGAAGTGTAGATAACCCCAGCTCCCATTTCTTTAGCTTAGGAAGATCTGCAAAGCCTTTCCTCATAATAACTCTCCAAATATTTAGTCCCATTATACAGATGAGAAAACTTTTGAAATATGTGACATTGGGCAAGTCATTTTACTATTCTGGTCTGATTTCCTTATTTGTAAAATGAGGCTGTTAGATTGAACAATCATTTCAAAAAATTTTAATACTTTATTTTTCCCCAGTTACATGTCAAAACAATTTTTAACATTTTCTTTTTCTTTTCTTTTTTTCTTCTTTGGTGAGGCAATGGGGGTTAAGTGACTTGCCCAAGGTCACATAGCTTGTAAGTGTCAAGTGTCTGAGGCCAGACTTGAACTCAGGTCCTCCTGACTCCAGGGCTGGTGCTCTATCCACTGTGCCACCTAGCTTCCCCTTGCCGCAACATTTAAAAAAAAAAAGTTTTGAGTTCCAAATTCCATCCTTCCCTCCCTCTCCTCCCCCCTCTCTGACATGGTAAGCAATCTGATATAGGTTATACAAGTGCAATCATGTAAAACATTTGCATATTAGTCATTCTGTACAAGAAAGAAAGAAGTAAAGAATGAAGGAAGGAAAGAAGGAAGGAAGGAGAGGAAAGAGAGAAAAATAATCTGCTTCAGTCTGTACTCAGACAACATCAGTTCTTTCTCTGCAGGCAGACAGTATTTTCATGATGAGTCCTTTGTAATTGTCCCGGATCACTGTATTGCTGAGAAGAGCTAAGTCATTCACAATTCTTCCTAGTACAATATCGCTATTACTGTGTACAATGTTCCCCTGGTCCTGTTCACTTCATTTTGCATCAGTGCATGTAAGTCTTTCCAGTTTTTTCTGAAATCACCCTTCTCGTCATTTCTTTTAGCACAACAATATTCTATCACAATTATGTACCACAGCTTGTTCAGTCATTCCCCAATTGATGGGCATCCCCTTCATTTCCAATCCTTAGTTACTACAAAAAGAACTGCTATAAATATTTTTTATACAAGTAGTTCCTTTTCCCTTTTCTTTGATCTCTTTGGGATATAGATCTAGTAGTGGTATTATTGCTGGATCAAAGGGCATGCACAGTTTTACAGCCTTTGGGCATCGTTCCAAATTGCTCTCCAGAATGCTTGGATCAGTTCACTACTCCACCAACAATGCATTACTGTCCCAATTTTCCCACATCTTCTTCAACATTTATGATTTTCTTTCTTTTTTTTTTTAATCATATTAGCCAATCTGATAGGTGCGAGGTGGTACCTCAGCTGTTTTAATTTGCACTTCTCTAATCAATAGTAGTTTCGAGCATTTTTTCACATGACTATAGATAGCTTTGATGTATTTGTCTGAAAAGTGCCTGTTATGTCCTTTGACCAATTCTCATTTGGGGAATGATTTGTATTTTTACAAATTTGACTCAGTTCTCTATATATTTAAGAAATAAGGCCTTTATCAGAGATATTTGCTGCAAAATTTTTTCCCTAATTTTCTACTTTCTGGGCTAGACACTTTCTAAAGATCCTCCTGCCTTTAACATTCAACAATTGTTTAAGCCAATTTAGAACAAAACAAAACAAAACAAAACAAAACTTGGGAGACAAAGGTGTCAAATTCAGAAGTACTATTTATGGGCATCCCTGCACCTCTCTACAAACTTCTCACATTTTCTGTCAATCTCCCTTCTCATCACTGGTCATAAAAGATACCGAGTGGGAGAGGCTTTGTCCCAGTGAGGTCACAAACAAAAACTGACAGTGTGTTTCTTGGTAAGTAAAAGAAGCCTCCAAAGTTCCCAGTAGAAAGTTACTGGTGCCCACACGTTTTCATCTCTTCCTTGCAGCCCCATCAGATGATGACAACAATCTCACCACACTCCTTTCATCTCTAACATCTGTTTCCATCTAATTCATATATTCCCTCCTTCCCCAGCCATTTTCAAGCCTGTCAGCTGCTGCCTCTGCCTTGACGCCCACCACTGCTGGTATATAGAGTTAAGTTATACAAACAATGGCCCTAAGGAGGGCCCCATCCAACTCTCCTCCTGAATCTGCCCCAGGTGGCTTAGCAGAGTAGGGAGGGACGCTCTCTGGGCTGATGCTGGGGGGGGGGCATTATACAGCATCCTGGAGGGAAGAGGAGGAAGAGAGCCTGGGAAAAATTCCTTAGGAACCATTCTGCACTCAACTACAGAAAAACTTGAGAAGCATTTCAAGTTACAGGGCCTTAGATGTGAAATTATCATCTGGAACATGCTTCTGATAAGTCCTGCCTCCACGACTTTGCACAGCTGTCCCCTACGTCTAAACTGTAATCCGTCCCTACCTTTGATTCCTCTACAGCACAGCATAGGGGCCTCGCCTTCACTAAGCCTTAACGGATCCTCCCAGTTCTTCCCACTGTTTCTGTCTTGAAAAGACTTTGAATCTGTTTTGTATTTTCTCATTTCTACCCTTGTACCCATCTAGGATGTAAGCATCTTGACAGAAGAGGAAATTTCATTCTGGCCTCTGTATCCAAAGCCGTTAGCATCACCAGTGTGCTTAGTGAACTCTCTGTAAATCACTGTTGGACATAATTGAATTGGACACAGAGCACCACAGAGTCAGGTTACACATCTGTATTTGTGCACCTGGAGAAGGACCGTGTTACAAGCAGACTGGGCTCTTGGGCACACAGAGAATCCTATGTACCGGCAGGCACATCTGCATGGCCCCACTTCAGGGGTAGCTGACTCCACCCTCATACCTCACAAGCCCAACCCTGTTCTCCCGGCTCTGCCTGTGGCAGATGTTACAGGACCCGGGCAGTCAGAGGTTATAGGACCATGACAATTCCCTGCCCTCAGCCCCCCAACCATGAAGGTTACCATGGAAACAGACATGGGAAACACCTCAATGTGCTTCAGACACACTAGATTCCTGTCATGCCAATTCAGGTACCAGAAGCTGCCAACCTTCTGATCTCCTAATTCAGAATGTGTATGGGGGGGACAGACCAGGCTGTTACAGACACCTTCCTTATACATGGAGGGGTCCATCCTGCTCTTGTGACTCGAAGCTACTGACAAGAAGATAAAGAAATCCAGGCCTGCATGGGAAAGCTGGGGCAGGTTTTAATGCCCCAACAGGTTTTCTGGATGAGGCTTACTGCCAAAATGAGAGACAGCATCACCAGAAGCATTCTGGTGCCTCCACTTTCCAAGGTTTGGCAAAAAGCACAAATGATATTTTCTAAGGGGTGCCTTATTTAATTAGCTCTTATAAGAAGATTTCTGAGGATGACAATCAGCTTTTAGACCAACACCCACACCGATACACACATCTCTGAGGTGATTATAAAGCTTTGGAAAAATAGGGTTTTGATTGGATAAAAATAATTGTCCTTCACCAAAGCATCCCTTTCCAGGGCTCAGAATTAGGGCTAACATTTGCTAATAACATGTTCATTAAAGTTCATTCTAGAAACTCATTAAATCAAACTAAGAGAATGTGAAGTCATTCTATGGTAATAAATTCTAACCATTTCATGGTCCTCAGTGCTCAAACAAAAGAAGAGCCTAGGTTTATCAAGAGTGGTGCCACACTGATTTTTTTAGCCAGGCTTCTAGGGACAGAATCATTAATCTCCAATTTAAATGAAGCGAATCCCAGAACCCAGGCAGATGAGACAGAGACAGAAAGATAGTAGCCATGCTTGGCAATGTCCTTCAGGAACATGGAGGAATTGCACACCTGTCTATACATCTTCCTTTCCTTGAAAAGGCCAATCCCAAAGATAAACACGTTTCTGTTACAAAAAGAGTGTCTGTTTTTCTTCAGTGAAGTATAAGTCAAATAACCTTTGCATGGCTCGAAGGGAGGCTGAAAAAGGAAGACCTGCTGAGGAATTAGGCAGGAGGAATTCTGCATAACGGGAATGACCACTGTGGCTCTCCGAGATACGGTACCTCCCTCCTGTAGGCCTGGTGGAGGACCACTGGGAAAGCATGCTGTCTGATGGGCAGGCCAACGTGCTGATTTCCCTGCTGAGTTTTGTTACCACGATGTGCCCAATGATTGGGGAGGGTCTAGAAATGGTTGTGATAAAAACCAAATGGCATCGGTGTAATTCCTGTAATACATGTAAACTAAAAAAAAAAAAAAGCAGGATGGGTGCAACTTGCCCCATTGGTAAAAGGAAGGCTATGACATTTAATTTAATTCATTTCACTTAATATTTAGCTCATTTAATTCAATAAACATTTTGATAAGCACTAACTCTGTGTTGGACAGTAGGGTTAGAAATACAAAAGGGGAACAGACCTTACTGTCAGACAGCTTACATATTCAGTCATTTTTCAGTTGTGTCTGACTCTGTGACCCCATCTGTGATTTTCTTGGCAAAGACACTGGAGTGGTTTGCCATTCCTTCTCCAGCTCATTTTGCAGATGAGGAAACCAAGGCAAACAGGGTGAAGTGACTTACCCAGGGCCACAAAGACAGTGAGTGTCTGAGGCCAGATTTGAACTCGGGCAGATGAGTCTTCCTGACTCCAGGCCTGGCAGTCCATCCACTGTGTCAGAAAGCTGCCCGTTCTGCTGGAAGCTAAGTGCTATTACTACTCCATTTTACAGACAAAGAAACTGAGGCTGAGATAGTTACTTGACCAGGATCATATATTAGAGCTCAGGTTTTTCTGACTATCAGTCACCCTCTATCCTCGGTGCTACCTTGGAAACAGAATGACCATAAATATGACAAGGAGGGAAAGGATGGTGAGCCAACGTGCCAGGTTCTCTTCTATTTCACTTCTAAATAAGGGCTCTCAGAGAGCAGGCATGGGAGGAGCTGCTTCCCCTTGCAAACTGGTGATGGAGATGATGGAGCCAGGACAGGCAGGCCTCCACCTGCCCTGGCCTTCCCGCTGACACCTGATCCTCAGCTTTGCGACGTAAACAAAAAGAGCCGATGTTTCCCTTTCAAACCACCCATAACTGTTTTATGAGCCTTCGTGAGACTTAACAATGCCCATCTCTGAGGTCTACGACTAGCTGCCACATTTTCCCAGTGGAGGACAGCCATGCAGGGAGAGCGACAATTTATGGTCCAGCCAGGGAAAGAGAGAGATGCTTGAGGGAAAGTCTTGATGGCTGACAAGGGCCAAAGCGATCGCTTAGTGTAGTCAAGGAGAACTGAAGGATACAGCAGTAAATCTGCCAGAGAACTGAACGAGAGAGAGAGAGAGAGAGAGGTAATTTAACTCAGAAGTTTTACTTTTGTTAGCAGTGGATTTATCGAAAACACGTATGGCAACCGGAGCTTATCTACAATAATCGTTAGTGAGACTTCTTATGTAATTAAGCCGGAAAGATCCCATATTTAAAAGCAGGCTGAACTAACAGTGCATTGGTGAGGCACTCAGACGGGCAGGTTTTCTGTCTCTGGTTCTCATCTCCACATGAGGCTGGCTCACTGCTGCTGATGTCCAAAGGTCCTCTGAGACCACCGGATGGATACAAAGAGGCAAAGGAAGATGCCGATGATTCCAACCTTCACAAGTGGGGGGAGATGGGGTCTCAAGAACAGCAATGAAAATGGAATAGAACCCCACTTGCTAGATTATTTTCCCTCAATAGCTTAAGCAATGCTATTTGTGGGAAAATCCACTTTCTCAATATATGTAGGTTGGGATTTAACAAGAAATGTGTTTTGTTTTGCTTTCCTTTTCTCATGATAACATAAACACAGTCTTTCTCAAATGGACACTATTCCGACCCAGAAGCAGAAAAAAAGAAAATAACAATAAACAAATGTTGACTAAGCTTTACACAGCAACTAAGTAACTCTTTATAGGGAAGCTTAGGAAACCACGACCACTCCGGGCTATCACTGACAGTTCTAAATGTTTCTCCTGCCTCTTCTCTAACTGACAGAGCCTTAATCAGAGTGGTTTCCCAAGCTAACTCCAAGCAAGACTGGCCAAAGCACTGGAATTCCAGCAATTCTCAACAGGATAAATTTACAAAATACAGAACCCCAGGATTTACTATGTGGCCTGCAGGTTGCCTGAGCTTGCATTCCAAAGGTATTTGGTGCATTCATTTAAATTATGACAATCTGATAAACAAAAGAGCCCTGAAGAGGAGAGAGAGTGTTGTCAGTCAGGAAGACTGGATGCAAGGCCTGAGTTTCACTTCCAACATATCATGCTGGTGTGAGCCTGGGCAAACCTAAGCACCCCAGACAACTCTCCCAGATGGTAATTTGCACAATAGGTGCTGATCTGCATCGTCAAAGGGCATTGTCTTATCAATAGGAAACACAGATATTTTAAGCTCATTTGTCATTACCCCATTACAAGGCTACCCTTGCACATAGTAGGTGCTTAATAATTGCTTGTTTATTGGTGGATAGTTCCATACACTAAGGACATCACACATAAAAAAGAAAAAAATCTGGTTAAAAAAAAAAAGCTCGTTAGAAGACACCAATGTGAAACAAGGTCTTTCTGGGATTTCATCATGGAAGAAGAGAGAAAACAGCACATGATAGAGCCAGACCTGAATTCCTTTCTCAAATGAGCTGAGTCTGAAACCAAGTCAGCTAAACTGGACACTCAGCTGTCTCCCAAACTCACAATTTCCCATCTCCATGAACTTGCAGACAGGACCCTATATCTGTAAAGCTTGTTGTCCACTCATTTCAGTCATGTCCAACTCTCCATGCCCCATTTGGGGTTTTCACGGCAAAGATACTGGAACGGTTTGCCATTTCCTTCTCCAGCTCACTTTACAGATGAGGAAACTGAGGCAAACAGGGTTAAGTGACTTATCTAGGGTCACACAGGTAGTGAGTGCCTAAAGTTGGATTTGAACTCAGGAATCTTCCTGACTCTAGTCCTGCCATTCTATCCACTGCGCCACCTACCTGCCCTGTCTGTAAAGCACATTCCCCTTTCAGAAAGGGAAAACTTATTTTGGACAATTTACTGATGATTATTTTTGGACATAATAAAATGTGATACAACCAAATTTATTAGGCTAGGGCTCCATGCAGAGGAGCCTGTGGGACACTCAGGGAAACATGCGTACAGGTAAGCCGCAATCTCTTGTTTATCGGATTCTAAACCCAGCACACTGTGAGCTACACCACACTGCCAAAGGATCTGGGTTCAAATTCTACCTCTGATGCTTATGACTTTTGTGATTCAGGGCAAGTCACTGAACCTCCCTGGGCCCAAGGGAGTGAGTTAGAATATTTGCCCCCCAAATCCTTCTAAGCCAATACTGTGATCTTGAGAGGAAACACAATTCCTTCACTAAATTTCTGAGGAGGGTGGAACCTCAGCAGCCCACTAGCCTGCCACCTCTCCAGAAAGGAATCCCCTCTACAAAACATCTGATGGGTGGTCATTCATCCTCTTCTCAAAGACTTCCAATATGGCGGCCCATTCCTCTTCCAAACAGCTTTCTAAGCAAAAACACAAATTAGCTGGAGAGCACTGAGTCGAAGGGGGCCAGGTTGGGGAAGGCCCTTGAGGTCACCAGAAGACCATCTGAAAGCTCTAAGGATCCTCCCCACTCTCTCCTTGAAGGTTCTGTCATCAGCAGCCTCTTCTGTGTTACTCACTGAGGATTCCTGGGTGTGGCCGAGCCATATGGGGCTCTCTCTCTGCACAGGGAGGGCCTCCTCCCACTTTCCTCACTCCTCTCCTTGTTGAACCGTCTTGGCCACACGCTTCTTCAAATTTTGCAGACATCCCCATGACAAATTGAACCTGTCACACTGAGACCTTCGCTCCCTGTTTTTAATATTCCTCATGGCTTCGGCTGGGATGTCAGGCATGAAAGCCGTCTGCCAAGACGCATTCCCTGTGGACAGTGTTTCATGTCATTCAGTCGGGGCCTGGGAGTGCTTGCCTTCTGTGGCAAATAAAGCTTGGAATCCAATCTGAGATGCCAGGGACCAAAGGCCTGCTGCCAGCCCCTTATTCTTTTTTAAATACACACTATTGATAATGTTTCTGACTGGCAGGCTGGGCTTGCATTGAACCAATGGAGAGGCTCTCCTAACCCCTCAAAGACGAACGTAGCAAGGATGGGGGTGTAGGGCAGCAGGCTGGGATGTCACCCCAGGACTTTACGGGGGATTTTTGGCTTGGTACTCAGAGGCCCCTCTTGTTTGCTATCAACCTCTCATTCATCCTGTAACAAATCAGAACCATTTGTAAATGTGGCTTCTTTCCAGTACTGGCTCCAGGAAAGACACAATGGGGCATGAGGCCAGCTTAGCCAGGCCATAACCAAGCTGGCTGGAGCCCCCACCAGTGCCCTGATGGTCTGCAGCTCACAGCAGCAGTGAGTAATGCTGGATGAGAAGGCCATTCACTGATGTGCCATGGGGCAGACTGCTCTACTTGGAGAGGGCAATGGAGGAGCAAAGTCTGTCCTCCTCCCCTCCCAAACTCCCGACGCCTAGCACATAATAGGCCTTCCCCAAGAGGCGGGGAATTGAGATCCATGGAAATCAGGCCTTGGCAAAGCCCTCCTCATGCCAGGCTTGGGAAGGAAGCTAAAAACATATTTGTCACGGATAACCAGGGAGAAGGAAACAAAAACACACACACAAAAAAACCACCTCAAAACCCTTAGTGATCCAAAGGAAAATAATCATGGAAGGTCCATTTGTGACTCCGACTGAAAAATGAGGGTAAAAAGATGGTCCTAGAAATCCAGAACACAATGACTGCAGCTTGTCCCGGGTTCACATCATCTCTTATGTGGAGCTGAAGGGAGCTCAGATCATCCAATATTCCTGTGCTACAGAAGAAGAAACTGAGGTTCAAAGGCTCAGCCAAGTCCCTCAATATCTGGGAGTTTTATTTGGATTTAGGTTCTGCATATTTTGTATTTCCTTGTCTGTGTTCATTTCTTGCCTCTACCGTCTCCCCTCCATTCCCCTAGGTACCCAAAGTAAATGTCTGGAGGGCAGGGTCTCCTGTCTGTGTACCCCCAGGACTTCTCACAGTGCCTTGCACACAGCTGGTGCTTAATAAATGCTTCCTGAGGTTCCGGGTGTGACCCACATAGAAGAGGCAAGGCCTAAGCTTGGGCCCTCTGATTCTAAATGCAAGGTTGCCTTCCTAAGCTGTTACGTTTCACAAGCACATGCCCCAGTGCTCCCCCAAGACTCCCCAAGGAGCCCAGGAACAGGTGACCTTCTCGCTGGTCTGCACCGGACTCCACTCGATGATTTTTTCCCTTGAATTACTGATTTCCACATCCACATCTCAAATCCCAAAGTTTCCCAGCACGCTCTGCCTGGCCTGGCCGAGCCTCACCCTGGTCGTGTTTGTCTTTGTCTTCTACTTGTGTCTGTCTTTCCTCTAGTCTTCTTCTAGGCTCACTCTGGGAAACCTGAATCCCTGGAAGGTTAGTGGAGGGTAAGTGAGGCATTATGCATCTGTGGGAACTCCTGCAGAGCAGGAGAGGATCTGGGATCTGCCCTTACAGAAGCCACCACAGACCTTGAAGTCCTGAATCTGAGGTAATGCAGAGCTTCCACAGGGCAGGGCAGGGCAGGAAACGGGTCTTCTTCTTTGTATCTTCAGGGTTCAGCACAATGCTTATCACTTTAGGGCCCACATTTGTGATTTTTTCAACATACAAAACTCTGAAGAAACCCCTCTATTAAAAGAAAATAGCAAATTCTCTGCTATGTAGCCTTCATATATAGTTGTGACATAAATAAATGAATGAATATGTGGGTGTGTTTACACACATATATCTGTAGGTATGTCTGTACATAAATTTCCTGGAGGAATAAGGGTATATAACATGCCCGATGTCAGACATTAAGATTTATAAGAGGCAAGACTCAAACACAAGTCCTCTCACTCCATGTCTGGGTCCTCAGACTTAGCCATGCTACTTCTTACCATAAAATACAGCAGGTACTTAATGGATGTAAACTTGAGTGGAATGGTATACGTCCTTGCTTTCTCCCGACATCACAAGGGTAGCAGGAGAGGCCAGAAGCCCTCTCACCATCAGCCTGCACTCCTACCACGTGACCAGCCCATCTTTTCTTTATCAGTAGACATACACATCCTTGACCACATCCTACCTCACCCTCCTCTTCAGAGCTCCTGTTGGTTACATGGGGTAATAAATTCATACCTGTTAGGCCAAGCACATCCACTGCCTAGTGGGATGTTCATCAGAGACAGTAAAGCTCTAGGCCTTACTGATGTAAAATGAACTAAAAAGCTGGTTTGGGCCATTAGCAAAAGCTTGGAGTCAGACATGAGGCTCTTTACACCAGCCCATTCTCTGTTTCGTCTGTTAGTTTTTTACTTTCTTCTCCAATTGGCCAATTGTATTTTTGAGGGATTTGTTTTCTTCAGTATATTTTTTTCAACTGGCCAGTTGTATTTTTTAAGGACTCTTCTACCTCTCTCATTAGACTTTTAAAATCCTTCTTGAGGTTTTTTGGGCTTCAGACCACTTCATGGTCCCTTTTGATATTGTAGATGTGGGTTTGTTGACAATGTTGTCCTCTTCAGAATTTCTGTCTTGATCTTCACTCTTCTCATAATATGAATCTATGGTGCATTTCTTGTGTTGGGAACCTAGGTCTTGGTCACTGGCTTTGTATACTGGGGCCTGTTATGTTGGCAATTGTAGGCTGTAGGGTTCTGGCAGCTTACCTGGTGTTGGGCTAGAATCAGCAAGGCTGGAACTTTCAGGCAATTCTAGGTTGCCTGCTTTTCCTTTCCTTTAGCTTTCTTCAGCTCCTTTTAGGTGGGTGCTGCAGGGTGTTTACCTGCCTGGGGCCCCCTGCAGTGCTGCCTCCCTTAGATCTGCTGAGGCACTGGGAGACCCGTTTGCCGTAGAATGCTGAGTCACCAGGATCTCCTTCTGCTGTGCTAAAGTGAGGCTGGGCTACTGCTCTGCTGCTCCCTATCTTTGTTCTGGTTCAGCTGTTCCACAGTTTTTTCTGGGGTGATACTTTCTGGGTTTTCAGAGGTTGATAGGGGAGGGTGAGAGCGACTACCTTTTTACTCCGCCATCTTGGCTCCCAGAAGCGGAAGTCCCTATTCTCTGTTTCTTTTTCACTCTAGGCCCAGCTCACTGTCAACCTAGCAGCCAGTGAACAATGCAGATGGGAATACATGTCCCACAACACTCAAATGGAGCACTCTCTTCATTACCTTGTGCTATTTAAACTCAGATTGTCGGGCTGCAAATCTAGGCATCTTTCCACTCTATGATGGTGATTTCTTTATTCTATGAGAATTAGGAGAGATTATAGTCAAATGGACAGATCAGCAAAGGGAGAATCTGAAATTTTCATCAGATCATTGTTCCAAAATTGGGCCCTGTGTATACAAAGCATGAATCCTGGGCCTTGGCTAGCTTGATGGAGGGAGGTTAAGGCAGGAGCCTTCTATTTCTTTCCTATCCCACCACCTTCACCAAACTGCTCCTGACTGGCTGACAAGGAATAAAACCACCAGTCTGGGAGCAGGGGCAGGGAAAGAAATGCCACAGGAAGAAGGGCAATGGTTCACTTGTAAAGGTGACAGAGGAAAGCCCCTTTGTTAGAGCTACATGAGCAGAATACCCAGTTGACCTTCCATTCCTGCCTTACAAATGAAAGGGCATGGTGACCTGACAGGGAGCTGAGCAACATCCCCTTGTCTCTGAGCAGAAATTGAGAGGAAAAGAGAGCAGAGCCCAGCTGCTCCGCAAACCCACTGGGATCCCACGGTGCTGTCACTTGGAGTGCCCTTCTTGTTTAACTCCATACTGGACCATGCACAGATGATATGAAGAGGGCATTTAGGGATAGATGAAGGATAAAAACAGTGGGTGACCATTAAAGTTCCTTTGTTTAACAAGAACCAAATATCCCTTACACATTATTATTTTTTTATTGGCATTCTCTTCTATGGGACAACCCCACCAAAAAAAAGGGGAAAAAAGGGGTTTCTCATAACTTAGGACACTGTAAGCAGTCTCAACGATTCAATCAGATTCAGTTCAATTCAATTCAGTAAACATGTATTAAGTGCCTACTATGTGCCTGGCCCTGTGCTAGGCAGTGCTGATACAAAGACAATAACATAACCTGCCTTGCCCTCAAGGAACTTACCTTCTATGGGAGGGTGTAACATGGATACGAGGGAATCAGTAACCATTATTACTGCATGCAACATGGACATGAGTGAATAGATATCCACTACGTACAATGAAGTTTCAAGAGAGAACTGAGAGGTTAGAAGTGGGGACAATCCTCAGAGTGGTATCTGTGGTCACCTCTCTCTGGATGAAAGTAAAATGGTGGGAGGAAAGACAAAATTATTTGCAAAGATCTTTGAAGGTTGGCAGAGCCTTGTGTCATCCCTCCAGCCATCTTGTGAGTGGGGTACTACAGACATCATTATCATTGTCTTCCAAACAAGAAATCTTAGGCTGAGAGATAGTAAGTAATTTTACGAGATGATTGGTATGAAGTGAAGGTGAGGTTTGAGCTCAGGTAAGTCTTCACTCCAAAAGCAAAACTCTTTCCACTATAGTACATGCAGATGGCTGACAAAGAAAGGCTGGGATATGGACAATTTCAGAGAATAGGATGAGTGGAATATCCCACGGTTCATCACATGGCCAGCCTTCATGTTCGCTACACTCATCTTTTAAAAATTCATCTCTGTGAGAGTAGCCAGGCTATCGGTAATCACTGTGAAGAAGACCATCTGGTGGGCTGCACTCTGGAAGTTTTCCAGAATAAGCTAACTCGGTATCACTTTAGTACACAATAATGTTGTAAGGCATCCTAGGAGGAAACTTTTGAGTGACCAGGCATGAATACTGCCCCTCACCACCCATAAATGGGTGACAGAATGCATGTCTGAATAGAAATCAATTGGGTTTGTTTCCCTGCCTTCCTACCTGGCCTCCACCAGGGAAGCCTTCAGAAGAGCCAGCTGTGCTGACATTCAAATGCTATTCAGGCTTTCATGGCTAGGAACTCTCAAGATTATAGAATATTCAGAGCCCTTGTCTCCCTGATGTGCTACAGTCAATATTGAGAAACAATGATTTAATTCAAAGAAGAAATGTTAGCCAGTGTTTCCAGCCATTGTGGGTGCCCTTTAAAGATAGATGCCTTCAGGGACTGGACAAAGAGGAAAATAGGAGAGAAGAAAGTTTCTTTTCAGGAAGCTGGGCCCTAATGAGGAGCTGTCTTCACAATCCCCTCCGAAGGACAGGGACAGATCCAGTATGGGAACTGATAAAGATCCCCCTTCAATAAAACATGCTCATTTAACTCTGATGCCAGGTCCAATTTCTCACACATCTTCCCAAGTATTCCATACCCTACCCTATATACTAATCCCTGATTCCCCAAATCCCTGGAATTTAGCAAATTCAGATCAACAAACATTTATTAAAGTACCCTTGATGTTTAGACCCAAAGCTAGCAAGAATTCAGGTTCACTGAATTTCAGGGCTGGAAGGGACCACAATGAATGCTAGGACTTTCCGTATCTCACAGCAAGCAGACATCCATCCATGGCTTAAAGAGTTCTTGGGAGGTAAACCCGTCATCTCCCAAGGCAGCTGCTCTCCTATGGGATAGTTCTTAGGAGAAAACCTCTCTTGAGATTCAGCCTAAATGAACCTCTTTGATGGAATAAGTCTAATCAATCTTCCACAGGTCAGCCCTTTAGATACTTGAACCCAGCTATCATGTCCCCCAAGTCTTGGCTGCTCCAGCCTACATCTCTCAAGCTCCTTGAACTGCTCCATATGTAGCATGGAATTAATGCCCTTCGCCATTCTCATTGCCCTCTGGTGGATGTTCTACAATTGATTGCTATCCCCTCTAAGATAAAGAGCCTAGAGCTGAAGGCAGCATTCCATGTCTGCTCTGTCTAGGATGGAGCATCACAGGAAGGACTGGGGGCTCTCTCTTCTTGGACACTGCTTCCCAGTGCAGCCCAAGATGACATTAGCTATTTTTTTTCTTTTTGGTCTGCCATAACTACACAGCTGACTCAGAATGAACTTGACATTCACCGAAACTCCCAGTCTTCTTACAGACACACCACTCCCCCATCTTCTACTTATGAAGCTGATTCTTCAAACTCCAGTATCACACTTTAAACTTATCTCTATTACCTTTCACCTTCCATTCAGACCCAACTAACCTGTCAAGATGTGTTGGGCCCTGCCTCTTCCCTCCACTGTGCCAGCTGGTCCATAAAAGTCAATAGATTTAGGGGAAGGGGGGATCAAGTAAAAATGATGTAAGGATGACAATGACCTCGGCATGTAAAGAAGGGACCAATGGGTGAGAAGATTCAGAAGATGGCAGAGGGTGAGGAGGAAGGATGATGGAGTAAATGGTACCATATCTGGAGTCATAGGGCCTCAGTTCAATCCTAGGTGCTACTTAGGCTCTGTGTGGCCTTGGACAAGTCAGTTTCCTCATCTGTTACATGAAGGGATTGAATAAGATGGTCTTCAGGGCCTTTCCAATTCAAGAGATACAATCTCATCATTTTTGTTGGAACAAAGGTTCAGTTGAAATGTTGATCCAATTCTCTGAATTGGAGTCACCTTGTCATTAGTCAAAGGTGGTTTTTCCAGGCTTGTCTCTCCCCTTTACGCTTGGCCAACAAGTGGATTCTATCACTCCACAGCAGCTCTGGGGGAAAGCTGTGATGTGGGAATAAGACAAAGTCAGTGAGTTTTGAGGGTCGTTCCACATACATTTGTGCCTGTGGGCCCATGATGAAACAGAATACCGCATGGACTGGACTGAAGTGTGGCCACTGAAAGGAAAGCTTTCATTTTAAAAAAAATAATTTTAAAAAGCTGTCTTCTATAGCTCCTATAGAATCCTTCCCCATGCTCCCTCCCAGAGAGCCATTTGTTAAAATGTAGAATGAAAAAGAGAGAAGAAAAAAAAAGGCTTAGCAAACTAACCAATACAACATCACGAGTAACAACAACAATGGTAAAAAGCATGGCATTATCCATGCGGCTGCCCTCCCAGAATTCCCCACTGTGGCCCAGGACGGAGGGAGGCGGACATTCTAACATCACTCGTTACTGACTCGACCTCCCGGCATCTCATCCCGCTTCAGAGCTGAGTTTGGTGATGAGCATTCTGCAGTGCTAAGTTTCAACTGCGTCCTTGTTCTTTCCATGCACATCACTGTAGACATTGTAGATGATACTGCATCCCTGGTGCTGCTGATTTTATTCTCCATCAGCTCGTATAATTTGTCCTATTCTTCCTTATAGCCATATTAGTCATCACAACTTATAGTGCAATGACATTCCATTGCCCTCATGTACATGACTTAGTTCCTCTCTAATCAATGAGCTTCTTCGAATAAGTAAATCCTCTGCATGCACCATCCATATGAACCCCAGTATGTTTGGGACCTTCGTTGCTTAGAGCAGCAAAACACACACACACACACACACACACACACACATACACACACACACAGAGCTCACCAAGTATCCTCGATTCTTATCACAGTGCTTAGCATATAGTTATAATCAGCTAGGCCAGGGTCCAAAGGGTTAATCACAGGAGATGCCAAACTTGTGTTCTCGTCATTATTACTCTGGCAGGACATTCTGCATAAGCCTAAGCATTAAGAATTCACCTCCTGGACAACATGAAACAAATCCAATTTTCAATTCTAAAAGCAAAGAGCATCCTTGGAGTCCATTTTGAGGGCCCATATCTGCAACTCACTTTTTAATAGAGGGGAAAAAAAAAGCCCGAGGAAGAGACAAATTAATTCTGACCCATGGGGCAGTCATCAAAAACTTGGTGGGGGGAGATACCATGTAAAATAAAAGGGTGCTCTACACACTAATCAAAGAGACTCTCCTGCCTGCCTTTATCAATGCAAAAGCCATTCTCCATGCATGGAGCCCAGAGGGGCTCCTCTCTCAGAGTGACATTTTGAAAGCCACTTCCCCTCCAGCTTCTTCCATTCAGAAGTAACCCCACGGCCTCTGGTCAGGCTGCTCTTGCCCTCCTACAGAATCTCCCAAATCCATGTGGAATCTCTCAAGTTCTCGCCTTGCTATTATTTTTATTTGTGTTGTATAACATTCTCCATCCTCCTCCAGAGAAGTGCTCCTTGGTGAGCCATGGAGGTGGAGCATGATAACTGGGAGCTATGTGGAGCTGACTGGGAGGCCTCGGGTGGGAGGCAAAGCTCTACTGCTGAACAGGTTCTCCTCTGATACAAGTTGGTAAAAAGGGAAGAAAGAAAGTCGGCTTCAGGACCGCTTAAAATATTCTGCCCTTTGTCTCCAAACCAAGTAAGACAGCAAGACAACCCAAATGCCTTGGCAAGACAGCAGAGAAGATGACAGAGAGCAAAGATGGCGGCCTTCTAACACAGCTTGGGCTGACAGACTCTGTGTCATTTTATACCTGCAGCACAAAGTTCATCAAATACACAATATTTCACGTAAAATAACGGACATATATTTTGAAATGTATTTATGAGCATATTTACATATAAATATGCAAACTCAGATAAATTCATTTTTGTTTACATGTTATTTCTATATACATCTATATTTTTATTAAAGTATATAAAACATATTTATTAGTATATTTACATGTAAATAGATACATTTCTATATTTTGTTTATTTACATATTATTCATATGTACATAAAAGTATAGGAAACATTTATATGCAAATATATAAATTTAGATAAATTTCTATATTTTGTTCATTTACATATTTATGTGTATATAAAAGTATAGAAAGCACATATTTTTAAGTATATTTATATGCAAGTATATAAATTTAGATAAATTTCTATTTACAGGCTACTTATACATATATGTACATGTATATACAAGTATCTGAAAACATAAACTTTTCTGATATATAAGCTCTGAGAAGTCCAGCCACCAGGCTGTCTTGTCCAGATGCAAACCTCCACATCACTTCCCAGCTACCAGTTCTATATCATGCACTTGGGCCCCCACCATCCCTTATTACGGCCCCTTCCACGTTCCTCCATTCACATGTAAGCTCCTTGGGAACAGGGCTGTTCGTGCTTACTTTGATCTGTGGATTCTTATCACAGTGCTTAGCATGTAGTAAATAGGTAGACAGGTTCTGAGTAGTTTTCAATGCTGGGCTGGGGAGACACAATTTTATTCAAGAGGAACCAGGGAATCAGAAGGCAGTAGGTTTTGTTTGTTTTTGGGAAGTGAAACAACGATAATATGAATAATTATCATTGGTTCAGCCACTTCATTCATGTCCAACCCTTCGTGATCCCATTTAGAGTTTTCTTGGCAGAGATACTGGAATGATTTGCCATTTCTTCTTCCAGCTCATTTTACAGATGAGGAAACTAAGACAAAGGGTTAAGTGACTTGCCCAGGGTCACACAGCCAGTTAAGTGTCTGAGGCGGAATTTGAACTCAGGAAGATGAGCTTTCTTGACTCTAGGCCCCATGCTCTATCCATGTGGCATCACCTCCTGCCCCATATGAATATAAGCTAGAATCATAATTGCCACCATTTGCATAGCATTTTTAAGATTTTCAAAGCTCTTTACATCTGCTTGCAAGGTCCTTTAGACATGTTATCTGTCTTGATCCTCACAAACGCTTTGTGAGGCAGATGCCCCTTTACACATACAGTTGAGTAACTTGCACAGGGTGACACAGATAGTCTGAGGTAGAATTTGAATTCAGGTCCTTCCTGCATCCCATGCAGTGTTCATCTACTCCTGATACCTGGCTGGTCAGACTTATGTTTTTTTTTTGGCTAGGCAATGGGGTTAAGTGACTTGCCCAGGGTCACACAGCTAGTAAGTGTTATGTGTCTGAGGCTGCATTTGAACTCAGGTCCTCCTGAATCCAGGGCGGATGCTCTATCCACTGCACCACCTAGCTGCCCTCTAAACCTGGGTTTTTAAGCAGATGACATGGGCAGTCATGTGAAAGACGTGACTCTGGGGTAGGTCAGCCCCCAGTAAGTGCCGACCCAATAAATGCTTGTTGGTTCATTGATTGAATTAAAGTATTTCTCAAACGGACTGCAAGGGAGAGGCTCCCTGGTAAAACAGTTTCTTGGGCTTCACCGGGCAATCCTTCAGTCACCAGGGCATTCACCAAATCCTGCGGTGAGTCCAGACAGATTAGGCAGGTTGATTGACTAACACGTCTGTGGCACAGTGGGGGAAAAGTACCACCACCAGCACGTGCCTCCTCCACAGCCAAGGCTGGGTTTCTTGGTTCTGCGTGTCTTGGAAAGGCAAGGACAGCCCCACACTGAATACTCACACATTTCTTATGGAAATTACAGCGATATTCGTGTGTCCAAAACTGATTTCACCAGCAGAAGGTTACGGGTGGGGACCGCCGGTTTTCCTTCAGAGAGAGGGTGAGCAGAATGTTTCTCCAAGATAGGCGTCATCGAGAAGTCTGCCGCCCTTTCGGCTGTGAGTTGGAAAGCACATAATGGGGGAGCTGCATGACTGGGGATGCAGGGCCCATTCAATGCATCCGCCACTAACGGATCGTTTAGCTTCCGAGGGACGTTGTAAGGTATAAGGGCGTGGGCATGTGATGAATGAGGCCCGAGGCGTAATGGGCTGAAAAGGAGAAAAGCCTGGGACAGCCCTAGAAAGGATTTATGTATTTAAGTAAGAGGAATCACCTAAGAAAGACCATGCTTTGACTGGGGCTAGAATGACAGTTTCAATTCAATTCAATACAAAGACGTAAATAGAACCAGCCACTGGGCTGAGCACTGGGGAGGGGGAAGGGAGTGAGTAGGGGGGGGAGGGGGAGAAAGCAGTCCCTGCCCTCAAGGCGCTAATATTCATTCTACCAGAGGAAGGAATACGTGTGAATCCACATGTGCCCATGTATGTGGCATGGGATAAGAGGGTGGGGGACGGCCAGATCTATGATCACTCTGGTACGGGCTCCTCCCAGTGAACACACTCCCTCCCAGTGCAGCCCAGCAGCTGGGCTGCTCTGAAGTGAAAGGCCAAGTGACTCAGCCAGAGGGGACTTGGATGGTGGCTTTCTAGCTCAGAGGCCAGCTCTCCATCCACCGACCCACGCTGCCTCTCTGATGGGGGCACACCCGCGAGGAATGCACTCCCCAGGCACGAGCAGAACAGTGAAAAGCTCAGAATGGGGCTTCTTAGCTTTTTTTTTTTTGGTCAGGTACCACTATGGAATACCGATGAAGCCTACAGATACCTTCCTATAAGTACATAAAGAATAGGACATATCACGAAGAATCTTAAGTACGTAAAGTAAAACAGAAGAGATTACAAAGAGGAAGAATGATACCGAGGCACAGGTGCCAGGACTTTTAAAAATACTGTTCTTTGACCCGAGGTGAAGAGCCCCTGGCAAAGACAATGACCCTCGGGCCCCCAACCTCTCTGTGCCACCTGGCAGAAGTCACAGCCCGGGACTCTTGGATGGCTGATTGATCATTGGCCATACATCACAACTGCACTGCCATTTTTTTTGTGGGGGGAGGGAGAGGGGAGTGTAAAAAGACGTAGTAGATTTGAGGTTCTCGGTAATCTGACTTTACCTAAGTTCCTTTTATGGTCTTAAAAAATGCCCTCTTGGATCGTGGGGCAGGAAGACTGTGACATCAATGGGGGCAGCGGAGAGATGCTAGTTAAATTGAGAAGAGAGGATACTGACAAAGGGAAGGGAATCCAGGCAGCCTCGCTGAAGAATAACGGGCCTCGGAGAACGCATGTGGATGGCAAGATCTAATTACTGCCAAGTAATGACTTTAGTGTCCTCCAGCCCTTAAGGTAGGAGGCCTTTAACAAGCAAGGCCCATACAGAGGGAACTCTCCTCAGCTCAACCCTCCGCACTGTTTCCACAAGGGAACGTAGAGGACTACAAATCTGAAAGGGGCTATTTTGAGACAGAGAAGGGTTTGATGGCTACTAGGGTGAGCTGCCGCTTAAAAGACAAAATCCATTTGGAGATGTTCACAGAAGGATGATTTAATATACTGTATTTAAAGCAATGTCTTTATCTGTCTTTTGCAGTTCAGGAGACCCCTCCTGCATGGCTGTTACATAAGGCTTGAGGGAGAGTCACCTGCTGGGGCCTGTTTCATCTAGTCTCCATGGATGTACGCTGGGGTAATTTCTGGGCTATCAATTAGCTGATCCATTAACCGATTAATCATAGATCTATCTATCTACATACCTCAACAGGTATGTATGTCCAGACACATACAGACACACACCTAATTTATTTACATTTAATGCAGACGTTTGTGCTAGGCTGAAGATAGAGAGAGAGGCGGTCAAGAAAAAAGGCTCCCCCCACCTCTACCTCCACCTATTAGGGGCCACATTGTCCTTTTACTTAAATAAATAAAATTTTTAAAATAAATAAAATTCAGAATTTAAGGCAAGGACTGTGAAAGGTTTGTAGACCTAGGGAAGGGTCCTCTTATCCAACTGCCTCATATCAGAGATGATGAAATCAAAGTCCAATGAGATTAAGTTACATAAGGACCCTCATTTTAGAGCTATCAGGGGCTTCAGATACTAGTTCAACCTTGTTATCTTACAAATGAAGAACCTAGGGAACATAAGTCCTCGGATCGCATATCTAGAGCTGGAAGGGCCGAGTCTGATTGCTTCATTTTACAGAAAGAAACATAGAGGTACAGAAAGATATATTTTTAATTCTGTCCTCCTACACTACAGTGTAAGCTCCTGGAGGAAAGAGACCACCATGTTTGCATTTGTTTCTATCCACAGGGCCTAGCTCTGTTCCTGCAATTATCTCTATCATCTCTATCTTTGTTTATCATCTATCTTTCTCTATGATCTATCCTCCTGTAGCCATCTTCCATTTATATCTATCAATCTATAGCTATCATTGATATCTATATTTACATATCTCTATCATCTATCTCTATCTGCCATCCATCTAGCTATACATCTCTATCTATCTATCTATCTATCTATCTATCTATCTATCTATCTATCCTATCCATCCTTCCTTCCATCCATCCATCCATCCATCCATCCATCCATCCATCCATCCATCCATCCATCCATCTATCTACTTATCTAGTCTCTGAGGTAGAATTTACACTGAGGTCTTCCTGACCTCCCTAAACCACCCAAAATTACCCAGTCAGCTCTTAGAGGATTTGAACTAAGGTCTTTGGAATCTGTAGCCTCTTCTCTTTACATGACACCATGATGCCTCTTAACCAAGTAAGTCATAGGCAGGATTTGAATTCAGGTCACATGCCTCCAAGTTCAGGCGATTTTCAGCTACAACAAGATGGTGTTCTAACCCCGAACCCTACTGAGTCTGAAGCCAGGGTTTTTCCTGCTCTATACTACAATGTTCTGCACAAGGCTATGAACCCTTTTAGATCAGGGGCCACTTCTCTTCTGAACAATTCATCTTCCTCAGTGGCTGACACAGAGCTCTATACAGAAGAAACATTAATAAATATTTCTTGAACTTGGTTCTTGTCATATTGTGTTCCCCTCAGAAATGAAATTTATATGACAACTGCCCCAAGAATAGATGGGGCTGTGGAGAAGCTGACCCTGGAAGTGCTGCCTGAGGACACAAGCTGTCTGGGGGACTCCTTCATCCGGCCACCTCCAAGGTGTCCAGCTCCCCTGTGCAGGTCCCCAGTGAGCTGTGTGAAAGGTATTGGCTAGAATGGCAGCCACTCCAGGGAAAGAGCTACACTGGGCCCACCATCACTGCATTCCCTTCCTTGGCTCCCAAGGAACTCTTTTGGGCTGACTCCCTCGGCTTTGAGCCACTGAAAGGAGCTCTGTTCCCAAATTTGTAAGAACAAAGATTTAGAGCTAGAAGGAAGGTCGGAGACCAAGGAATCCAACCCTCACTCTTTGCAGCTGAGGAAAATGAGGCAGAGGGTGATTAGGTAACTTGCTCAGCATCATATAGCTGGTCAAGTGGTCAAGGCAGGATTGGAACTCAGGTCTTCCCGACTCTGAGTCCAGCCTTCTAACCACTGTAACAACTAGAGGCCTCAATGGAATCCTTCTACAGGTAAATTCATGAAATCTGGCAAAGCCTCTTCTATTTTTTATTTTCTCTTCTCAAATTCTTGAATTTCAGGACCAAGACCCAAAGCCTCCTTAAACAATGTTATACCTTTTTCCAAATTCAGATTATTAAAATATGGAGCCCTGAAATTATTATTGCTAATATATTACTTCATTATAATTAATGATCTAATCATTTTCCATAGTGCTTTCAAGTTTGCAAAGCATTTTCTACATGCTTCTCATTTGATAAATGCAAAAACCCTGTGAGGTGGGTGCAATTATTTAGTTCCATTTTGCAAATGAAGAAATTGAAGATCAGAGAAACTGGGGTGTGGTTTGAACCCAGTTCTGTCTTACTCAAAGTCCAGTACTCTGGCCACAATGCCAGGCCACAGGATTAAGCACAAGATTGATCTGAACTTCAGTGCCAGAGAACCTAAATAAAAATTGGGGGCAAATGAAGGTAAGAATTTGGTGTATTTCCCAGAGAAATTCTTCTCAGGCCTGCCATGAGCTATTTATGTGACTCTGGGCATGTCATTTCCCATTGCAAAGACTCAGTTGCCTTATTTGTAAAAGGAGGGGTTCAGCATGATTGCTGAGCACTCACAATGGCGCGTGCTCCCCACCTTCTGATGGCTTCAAAGCACAGATGGGGACTTCTTTTTAAAAAAGCACGGCCAATGCCTGAATTTGTTTTGGGGGACAACGGATGTCACAAGTGTTTGTTTTTCTTTCTTTCTTCTCCACTGGGGGGTGAAAGAGGCAGGAGGGAAAGAAAGTAGCTTTCATTAATTAGAAAAAGACAATAAAGTATCATTTTAAAAAATTATCAGACAACCTCTAGGCTCTTCATGGTTCTTAATCTAAGGTGCTTTAATTCATTATCCAGGGAACCCTGGCTGGCCCATTCTACTTAAAGAGCTCCCCCTCTCACCAGAATAACTTTTCATAGGGTCATAGATGTAGACCTGGCAACCTGCCTCTTTTCAAATGAGGAAACTGAGGCACAGAGGTGTTAAATGACTTGTCCACAGTCACATGACTGGTAAATATCCAAGGTGGGATCTGAATCCCTATAATGCCGCAGCCACTGCACCACTGTGCCTTTTCCTTGGCTCTGATCCCTCTTAATTCTGGGCCTCCCCTCTGTTGATTCTCTCCAATTTATCTTGTCTCTAGTTTGTTCAGACATAGTGGTGTGCATTCTGACTCCCCTATTAGATCGTGAGATTCCTATAACTCTAGCATCTAGCTTGGCACACAGTAGGTGATTAAAAAAAGTTTATAGATTGACTGATCTAGTCAGTTGTTCTTAATCACCAGATCAGGTGACTTCTATTTCAGTAAGAAAGACATCCCCACCTGGCAAAGGACCCAATACAACAGAACATTCTTCTCCTAAAACTTGAATATTATTTTTGAATATTGAATATTATTGAATTTTGAATATTGAATATTATTATATATTGAATAGGAGCCATCAAGGCTGACTTCAGTTACCACCATGGCCCATCCCAGTTCCTCTTGAAGTCTCATCATGAAAATCACAATGGCAGAAGAGATGATACTTTTCTCCTCTTCAACTCCTGGCAACAGCTGGGGGCAACAGTCCCTGTGGTGTGAGTGCAATGGCTCTGAAGTTATGGCCCCAATGATGACAAAGAGGGGGAGTGGGGAGAAGTCACCTTGAGTCCAAAATTGGCATTTCTCTGCCAAAGATTAAATGACAGACAATGTCCCCCAGAGCTGCCTCAGAAAAAGGCTTGTGGTGGGAAGTGGCAGAAGTCTCAGGAACATGAGTTAGGGCATGGATCTTACCTCCCAGAATCTCCCTTCTCCTGTACAAAGTCTGTCATGGCCACTGCAATGAAGAGTAAAGCAGACTTGGCAGAGGTGTGGCCCTCAAGCATGTGCGTGCGCCATCATTTCCCCAATGCCCGAAGGACATTGTCTGAGCGCCCACTTCCAGACCAGGGCTGTAAGTGCCACCACTGGGCTGAGACAGGCCCTCCCTCCTTCCCTCTAGCTTCCTTCAAGGCAACACCACTGAACAGTCAGTGGAAAGGATTGCTCAAAGACCATTCACAAAAGAACTCAACTTTGGCCTGACCTTGAGCGAGCCACTTCCCTCTTGGGTTGCCAAAGTCCCTTCATGTTCTGATCTTGCATGGTGCCATGTCCTACAATGACTGCCCTCTCCTTGCTTCTCCCCCCCAAACCCACATCCACCACTCCCCTTTCCACCTTCATTCTTCTTCTCCCTGCCTTCTGATACACTGATAATCCACCTTCCAACCCTGACTCTCCCACAACCACTCTCTCTTTCACATGAATTGCAGGAAACAAACACTGTGAATACAAAAGTGGAGAAACCAAAAAAAGAAATAGGTAAATTATGGCAATTAAAAAGGAAAAGATATTCCCTTCAATTTAACCCAATAATTGTTTATTAAGGCCCTACTATATGCAAAGCTCTATGCTCAGAAATAGACCCTGCCTTCAAGGAGCTGCCACTCTCCAGGGAGCCACTTGGAAGGGACAAGGCATTCAGTCTGAACCCTTTTAGCTCTGTGATATCCACGAAAATCAAAAGTCTTAATAAACACTAGTTTAAGATCTTAATGATACATGAATAATATGCAAATCCTGCTCACCTCTAAGTGGTCATCTTAAAAATAACACTCCATTCCAACTGCTTTGAATAATTTGGTCCATTTAGTTTTAGTACTAAAAACAAAAGAAATCTATCTGATGTTTACTTCAAGATGCATTTCAAGCTTATCTCCAGGTTAATATCTCAGTAAAAATGCATACTGTGTCAAAACATGACAAGAAAAAAAGAAGCAGCCATTCTCTCATTAACCTGGTTGGAAATTCAAATCCAATTCCAGTCCCCTTAATTTCTGGGCAATGGAGGGAATCCCTGAATCTTACACAGTCCCTAGTCCTCCACAGATGGCTGCCCTAGAGGCAGAGCTCCAACTCCCCACAGACAATCTATTTCGAAGGATTTGAAGGAAACTTTCCCAAGGGGGAAGATCATCATAGACCACCACGATGAGTGGAATGGAGAAAACGTGGCAGACCAGATAGTCCATCAACGAATCAAACATTCCTTCAGGGAGGGCACCTGTGGGTCTGGCAGGATCACCAAGAAGCCGAGAGACGCTGTCCAGAGTAATCTAAGAAAAAGATTTTCTCTTCCTTCCAACCATCTCACCTGAACACCTACACCACGAGCAAGATCAATTTCATTGATGTGGAAAACTGCTGAAGGGCTAACAGGGCAAATCAGAGATCCCAAGGATGGATAAAGCAGATGAAAAAGGGGGAGCTTTGGTGCCCGAGGTGGGAAGGAAGCCAGCCAGGATTGCAGGAAAGCAGCAGGTACTAATTCCAGCCATTTAGCAAGAGGCAATAAGTGCTGAGGAGAACCTGAGGGTCTCTGCGTTGGGTGTTGGGGGAGGTTTCGACAATGATTGATTTAGAGCTGAGAAGGACCTTGGAGGTCACCTGGTCCAACACCCTCATTTTAAGGCTGAGAGAACGGAAGACCAGGAATGCTGAGGGATCCAGCCAAAGTAAAAAAGGTTTTAGGATTTCAAGGTGGGATTTGAACCCACATCCTCTACCTCCATAGTTGATGCCCATCCCAGGACTTTACAACCATTAAAAAGAAGGTAAAACAAAAACACAGACCCTTTCTTCAAAAAGTTTCTGATTTAAAAGAAGAGAAATACAAGTAACATTAATGCAAATGCAGTTCAATTCCAATTAGTAATCATTTATCAACTGTCTACTATATATAAAAGCTAAGTTTTGGAGGGTAGTTCGTATATTAGAAAAAGTCCAATAGACTGATGGGAGGTGGGATGTCAGCAAAAACTCTGTAATACTGAGAGCTATCCAAAAGCACACAAATGAGTTCCTTTAGGAAGTAATGAGTTCTTGTTCCCTGGAAGTATTCAAGCAGAAGCTGAAAGGACATAATAAGCAGGAAAACCTAATCAGGTCTGCCTTGAATGGGTGTGGATGGCCTCGAGGGCACTTTCCAGAAGTGGGACCTCATGAGATCAGATGGATTTTTATCTCCTCCTCCTCCTCCTCCATTCCAGTCTTTCCCTGTATGTTATTGATTTCAAGTTTTTGGATCCATTGCATTTCAAGATGTGCAGGCACACAATAGCATTTTAGAAAACAGGTGCAAAAAAGGACGGGCTGTTGTTTTGCTAAGAAGAAACTTTGGATATTAAAGGAGTTTTGACATTTCCCAAAGACAATTCAGCCTGTTGTAACTCCTTTTGTTTCATTCTGATCCCAACTGCCATGCTCAGCCAGAGGGACACAATGGTAGGCAACCTCCATAGACTGTTCCAACCCTCTGGGTGAGAGATATTCCTCATCTGCTTGGTCATTCACTGGTGGATGGTCAGGCCAGTCTCTGTTGAGTGAATATAGATCTCTTCAAAGAGACCCCATAATGTTCTGAGGTTTGATGCTACCAGGATGGTGTCATCAACGGACAGAATCAGAGAGAGGGCAATGGAGAGGAACATGGCGGGCATATGAGCAGACAACAGCTTGGAACCAAGAATCATCTTCAAAAAAGACGTCCTCAGAGAAAGGCAGGACGAGTCAAGACAACAAGTATTTATTAAGTACCTACTGTGTGCCAGTCATGGAGCTAAACACTGGGTATACCCAAAAAATCAACAACAACAACAAAAGTCCCTGCTCACAAAGAACTCACAGTCTAATAAAGAGAGACAAGTCAACAACCATGAATACACAGAAAATACAGACAAGAAAAACTGGCAGTAGTCTCAGAAGGAAGGCACTAAAATTGAAGAGGATGGGGGAAGGGCTTCTTATGGAAGGTGAGATTGAAGGAAGTGAGGAGGCTGAGATGAGGAGAAAGAGAGTTCCCTGGAAGGGCGAGACAGCCAGGAAATGCCTGGGGCGGAGAGATGGAATGTCTATCATGTGTGCAGAAGAGCAGGGAGGCCAATGTCATTAGATTATGGAGTAGGGCATAAGAGGACTGGAAAGGTGGGAAGGGGCCAGGTTAGGAAGGGATTGAATGCCAAACACAGGGTTTTATATTGATTCTAGAGGTCAAATGGATATTAAGACAAGATGGGCTGAATGTATGTATGGCGAGGGTAAGGGATGATGGCAGGAGAACCGAGTAATACACTGGCATCTGAGTGATATCAGGCAAATAGGAGCTGGGCCTCCAGAATGACGCATGAACCAGCTGTGGTGAATTTAGAGGACGACAAGACAGGACAGGCAGCCATGAATCGCTCATGGCTTGCATCCCTACAGGCAACACTGACATGAATGGGCAGGAGATCCTGTGCACAACAGTCCTTGGTTGGCACATCCTGGCATGGCGATAACCCTGGGTCCTACCCTCGTGGCCGGTCTTCAATGACAGGGTCCAGTGGTGACCTCTTGTCTGGGGATGAGACCAGTCAAGTACAGATAGATGCATCATGGAGGGCTTGGCTCTCAGAGGAGAGATGCATTGGCCATGGCGAGGTCATAGGTAAAATCCAAGATCCCTTAAAGTCTGAGCCCTCTTCCTTCTGAATGGCCTCCAAGTGCTTACTTCAAACATTTATGCCTTGACACCAGGAGAGAGAGCTTCGAGCTCTTGAGAAGTTCCTTGGATGTGACATGAGAAGGAACAACACAGAGATATGAAAAGATATCCACCTTCAGAAAGATTGAGAGACAGAGCAGATGGAAGACTTGGTAAGCACCTACTATGAGCTGGGCAGCCCAGGGCCCAGGACAGGGGGTTCAAGTCCACACAAGCAGGACAGTCCCTACCCTCATGGAGCTTCCATTCTAACAAGAGGGCAACGCAGCAGGAAAGCAGAAGGCTGCACGTGTGAGGAGTGCGGAGGTGGCCGAGGGCCTTTATGAAAGGGCAGTCCCAGGAGGGAGCCCCCAGGGAGCACATGAGGGTCCCAGAGTGGGTTACGTAGGGCCACTCAAATGCCAAGAGGGCCAGGATGGAAGGGAGCAGGAAGACTTCCGTACAAAAAGTCGGAGAAGGCACCTGAGGAAGTCTTATTCAACTTGATTCTGGATGGTTTCCACTGACCAAGCTGGACAGGGTCTGTCCCTGTCACAGGTACTTTTCTTCTGAAATCAAACACACCGTAAAATAAGCACCAAGCCACCCGAATCACTCTGCAGGCTAACCTGTGTTTACCATTTCCTCTGGGCCCTGGGGAATCTGACAGGGGTGGGAGGAAGTGCCAGGCACATATATTTTAAGAAGCAGGAAAGGACAGGGCAACACACAGAAGGCAGAACTCCAATCCAACGCAATTCAATTTAGTTCACAAAAAAAAGACTGAATGGGCTGTCGTCTCCCATTTGAATGCAAGCTCCCTGTGGGCAGGGGCTGCTATTTGTATGCTCGGCCCTGGGCAAAGCATCTAGCTCATGTATGGCTCTCAGTACCCCACTCCCTACACCATCAGGACTTCTTGCTTTCTGATCAGACTCTTCTTCAAAAAGTAGCTTTGAAATGCGCCCTGTCATGGCGCAACATCACTGCAGACAAGGAACGGACACCTAGACCCCTCATGGTGGGCTGGGGAGGGGTCTGGGTGTCAGGACTTAGGAAAACAACAGCACCAGGAGACTGTAATTCTTCACCAACAGATGGGGATGGGACATTTGCAGTGCCCTCTCTGGGCCCCAGGGTGAAGCTGGGGGAGCCTCAGGGTCCCTTCCCCGGGCTCATGCCCACAGGAAGAATACGTGCCTTGGCTCACGCTTAAGGTGGCCGGACACTAGGGGAAGAGGAAGCAGCAGCATTGTCTCTATTCTGGAGACAGGGTCAAGTATCCCATACAAACAAAGCCATTCTTGGGGAGGGAAAGTGAGTTCAAAGAACTGCAGACACAAAGCTCAACCTGATTTCGGCCTGGGTGGGGAATCCAGATATAAATGAATGGGGAAAAAACCAAAATCCATTCTAAGACCCAGGGGCGGACTGCAAAGGAAGGTCTTCATTTCCTTAGCATGAGGATTCAATGAGATTTTCATGGGTAGTCAGGCAGTTCAATGGATAGAGCTGGGATGAGAGTCAAAAAGACCTTAGGAGGAAGAGAATTCAAATCCATCCTCAGACACTGACAGTGGTATAACCCTGGGCAAGTCAGCTACCCAGTGTCTGCCTCAGTTTCCTCAACTGTAAAATGCGGCTAATAACACCAAGCTCCCAGGATTATTATGAGGATCAAATGAGAAGATATTTGTAAAGCACTGAACACAGTAGGTGCCATATACATGCTGTTCTTGTGGATGACACTGTTGTTACTGTCATTGTTATAATTATTACTATTAATTATTCCTGAACTTCCTTATGTTATCCCTAGCTGACTGAGAGACAGGAGGGTGGTGTAACGGGGAGAGAACTGAACGCAGACGACCTGGGTTTGAATCCTACCTCCAAAAGCTTGCTTTGTGACCTTGGGGAAATCACTTCCCCCCTCAGGGCCTCCATCTGCTCACCTGTAAAATAAGGGGGTGTGATGGTGGTGATGTATGCATGACTGCATGACATGTAGAATCCATATCACAGGGCTGGCCTTCTCAGGGAGCAGGGAGGGCGGGGAGAGCAGAGGGAATCTGGGGCTCAAAAATGACAAAAAGCGGGAAAATGCTAAAAATGGTGCTTACATGTAATTGAGAAAAAAAATAAAACCATTCTTTGAAAAAATGAGGGGACAGGATTCAAAGCCCTCTGCAATCCCTCCCAGCTCTAAATTTCTCATCTTATGGAAAACCAGCATAATACAAACAAAAGACAATGACAAACATTTCGTTTTTTGCACCACAATCATTTTCCAGCACATCACCCCCAATGACCAACATGCAACAAAGAAAAACAGCTGAGCTAAATCAATCAACAGAGCAACTGCATCAGATTGTGTATGCAACATTCCGCCCAGTGGCCCCCCACCTCTCTAGCCAGAGGCAGGAAGTATGCTTCATCAGCATCCTTCTGGGATTCATGCTGGCTTCTGCCTTTGGCCTGGGGCGATCTGCTCCCCAAGCACTCGGAAGGGCAAACAGCACAGGAAACCTCGAGAGGGCCACAGAGAAACGGATCCCCCAGTCCTGCTATCTGCAGGCGCTTTCCTGGATGGAGCACAGAGGGCACCGTGGCCTCTCGCTGCTTACGAGTACAAAACGGCGCCAGTGGCAGCTGGGGACGAGGAGGCTCAGGCACCAGGGTCATAGGAAGCATCCGTGTCCAGGCACTGGGCTCAGCTCTGGCGGTACAAAGGAACAAGGGAGAGGGAACCACGGCGAACTTCCCAACACATAAGTCACAAACGATTGAAAAGAAGCAGGTTTGGAGTCAGGAAGACAGGTCTGACTGCCCCCCAGCCACTTCTTGGAATGTGTGACCCGGAGAATGCAGCCTGATGTCCTCAGCCTTACCTTCCTCATCTGTCAAACGGGGCTAATGGGAGCACGCAACTCACAGCGTTGTCGTCAAGATCAAACCAGATCACACCTTCAAGCCAGATACGACTGTGAGTTGTCGTAATTACTGCGATCTCCACCATCCTCATCCTCATCGTACTGGCATTTGACATTTGGTATCAGCACAGGGGCAGTTGGTGACCCACTGGTAGAGTTCCAGGCCTGCAGTCAGGAAGACCTGAGTTCAAATCCAGCCTCAGACACTTTCTAGCTGTGTGACTCTGGGCAAGTCACTTACCGCTGTTTGCCTTGGTTTCCTCATCTGTAAAACGAGCTGGAGAAGGAAATGGCAAGACAACCCCCAATGGGGCCGTCAAAAATTAGAAACGACTGAAAAACAACCAAACAATGACAACAAAAATTAGCGCAGCAAGTTGCCTGCGTCACGGACGAGGAGTGAGAGAAAGGTGCGGCTTGAGGAAAAGGGCAGAAAACCAGGAAGACTCAGTGTCTTTTCTGCCTAGGATTCCTATCTGCATATACACTGGTCAGAGAGTCAGGAGACAAGCATTTATTAAGTGTCCGCTGTGTGCCAGCCACATCACCGACTGATGCTGAGGCACAGACAGATGCACAAACAAAACGTGAAAAGGCTGGCCTTCCTGAATCGGTATTCAGTAAGCGCTGTGACTGGACGGCCCCAATGGGCCCGAGCTCCCCCGGAGGTAACCGGACGGCGTAGACTTCTTCAGGGCCCCCTGCTGTGTGTGGCTTGGTGAACAACGGAGGGGAAGCGAGATTGGCTTCTCTTTTGGGTAAAGATGAACGCCAGGAAGAGCAGGAGTAGGATTCGTGCGGGGTCGGAGGTGGGGCCGGCGGGGCTCTCACGTCCCTGTGAGCTCAGAAATGCCAGGATACTAGAACGAGCAGGTGAGGAGGGACCGATGGTGGGTATGTCGGAGAGGGGAGGCCTTAGGCAGCCTCTCTGGGTCCTGCCCCTCTGAGACCCGAGAGAAATAAGCAGCTTTCTAAACCACCTATGCCCCCTTTTAATTAAGTTTCACAAGCTGCCTAGACCAAAGAATCACAGATTCAACGACACGAGTCCAAGCGAATGTAAAAATCCACCAATATTTTATGGAACCCAAAGCTGCATATTGTCTACTCGCACACACTGGATGGCATCATAGGATGCCCAGCTGTGCTATCAAAGCTTCACCAGAGCCTCCATGGGGTTCTAGGAAAGAATCTCCTGGGCCGCTGAGACGGAAGAAAGTCCTCGGAGCATGGCAGACACAGGAGAGAGCCCAGGCCACCTACCAGACCCTGAGCTAAGCACGCCCTAGACAAAACGATGGTGAACAGATAATGGTGTACAGCAGTGTAAATCATGAACACAGATGCTTCTGGTTCAATCCATTCTACACCAAAATAATTTTATTATAAATCTAAGCAGGTTTTGTGTTTCCCCCCAATACGAGTTCACAGCAGGCCTATGCAAGAGCAAACTAATTCATAAGTGTTGAAGGAAAAAATACTAAAAAACAACTTTCCTTCTACACTAATAACCAAACTCTATGAAAGCTTAATCTTAGAACAGGAAGAAGAGTTACATTTATGAGAGACTCTGAGTGTGCACCTTGGTGGAGGTGAAGTACCTGTTCAGTCTGTCTGACTCTCGGTGACCTCAATTAGGGTCTTCTTGGCAGAGATCCTAGAGTGGTTTGCCATTTCCTTCTCCAGTGCTGAAACTTCTATCATCATCAAGACGGTGCTCTTCCACTAGAATAGGAATAAGCCCTTTGATTTGAAAGCCTGGGTGAAGCTAAGGAGGGGAGGTAATAAGAGGCACCTGGTGGAGTGGAGGGAAGAGGGTTTGGAAGCAGAGGCCACGGGGTCCAGCTCTGACACTCCTGCTACTTTGGTGATGGTTAACTTCTCTGGTCCTCACTTTCCTCATCTGAAATTGATGAGTAATGGAAGCCCCTTGGTCTATACACCAAATGCCTGGCGTGTAATAGGCATTTAATAACGCTTATTAGTTAATTGATTGATATTAAATCTGAGGAGGGGATTAGAAGACTTCTGTTTCCTGCCTGGTCTGTGTCTATGGGGCCACCTCAGCAGCCCCAAATCTAGCGGTGACCAGCTGATTATTAACTCAAGCATCTGGCCCCTGATAAAGGGAGCCGTTCATACAGTGCCCATGGGTGATTGCAGTCCCCAAAAAAGCTTCCCTATCATGAGTTTCTGAGTATCTTGAGGATGTGAAACATAGAACAGAAATAATCCTTAGAGACCCTTTTTATTGCAACAACATATATTTGGCATGACAATAATAACAACAAAAACAGCCGGCATTTATAGGTTTGAGAACCACCATTCATGTTATCTCAACTGATCTTTACCATAACAACCACCCCAGAGGTGGGCGGTGTCATTATTCTGATTTTACAGATGACAAAACAGGCTGTGAAAGGGTAGGACTTGTTCAGGGTCACACAGCTAGGAAGTCTGAGGTGGGATGCCAACTCGAGTTAGATCCACTACCAAGAGGACAGTGTTGTACATGTGGGGCTGGGAGCTGGGAAGAACTCCAGGGGCCACAACCAAGTACCAGTGGCATTTAACATACCCGAAGCGTTTGCCTATGAAATCCCCTTTATCATACTACTCCCTTAATGGGAGGAGGGAGGAAGGATCTAGATTTAGTCACATTATCATTAATCTAATTATGATTAACTAAAGTTTCTACAATCTAGGTTCTCCAACTATCACTATCTAACAATTTTATAGCTTTTAATCAGCTAATTACAAGCATTTATTAAGCACCTAGTATGCTCTAGACACTCTATTAAACACTGGAGGTACAAATAAGATTAATGAAATAGTCTCTTCCAGGCAAGGGCAAGCTTCTTTCATCATGACATACCTTCTGCTGATGCTACTTGGAACAAGTACAGCCAGGCCTTTCCGGCCAACCGCAGGGAGGGTAGAGCGATAAGCCGATCGCCCCACTTTCCATCCCCCAGCCCACACTTTCTGAGCCCAATGGAAAATGAGTTACTGAGGGCTCCAAGTTCTCTGACTTACACTTGACTTCTCTTTCAGCCCAAAAGCTACAGATGAATTTTCTATTTAAATGGCTTCCTCCCTAGGGCCCCAGGGTTCAGCTACACCCTAGAAAAAGAGGTCTTGGATCGGAACAATCTGAGATTTTAGGTAAGGGTCACCAGAAGAATTCTGACGGCTTTCCTGAGTTGTCCCTGGGTTCTTTCACCTCTCTGAGACTGAACTCCCTAATATGCAAAATATGGATGAAATTTCTTTCCTCCCTGGCCTTCTGAGGGTGATTGTGAGGAAGGCCGTTGTATAAGTCTTTACCACAACAGAAGCAAATACCTCCCCAGCAACGCTGACAACGATGAACATCAGGGTGGTTTGGGGGATGAAGAGCCCAGGCTCAAGACCTGTGTCTCCCTGCTGAGAGGACCCCACGCCATCACTTGATCTCCCTACGCCCTTGGAGAGTCTCAAAGACTGTTAGCTACAGAATAATTGCTTCTCTTCACTGGCAGAGCGAGTTTCTCTCCCAAGAGTTTCCCAGATCAGTAAAGTCACTGGGTCACCCAAAACAAGAGCAACAATAGTCATGATGGACCAGACCTTGAGGGAGGGATCTAGAGGTAATCTAAGTTTTATACAGTGTTTTACAGGCCTTGTGTCTCCATGCAGAAACCTTTAGGGGTCAATCTCCCATTTTAGAAGTGATAAAACTAAGCATTATAAGAGACCGTTCCCTCCCAGCCCCAGCACGTAATGGTCAGGGGTACACCTGAACCTAGTTCCTTCCACATCCCAACTCAAGATAATCTTCCTATCCACCACCCTGCCTCCGAAGAAACAGGTCTAATATTAAGATGGCCAAATCCACACAACAACTATCCATCCTGCTTCAACTACAGTACTTCACCATCTGACAACCAGGCTTTGGTCAGTCTGTTATTAATGCTTCCAATTACTTGTGAACATAGTTGGCAAAAATTTCACTCATTTTTGTAAAAAAAAAAAAATAGAACATAGCATACGGCCTGGATGTTTCCTAGACTTTACTTGACCACACTTCAATTTGACGCTTTTTTGTGAGAAGAAAATAAAGCACATACAGAAGAGCTAACAGAATGTAAACTTCTGGAGGGCAGGGGTGGTTTTGGTTTTTGTCTGTAACCTTACCACTCAGCACTGTCAGCACTTATACAGACCAAACACTTAAAACAGGCTTTTTGGATGAAATTTTTTTTGAGAAGGAACCCATTATGGAGTTCTGCCCAAAGTAACTACATTCAAAGTCTTGGTATTTCAGCGGTTTCTGGGTCTGAAGTTGACAGCAGGCTAAAAAACTTGAGCATGAAGAGGAAACCGCAGGAACTTAAAAACACAGGACAGAAGATGCATGGGGACTATTTACCTTTATTAAAGAGAAAGTCTTCCCCACTCTGATGTCCTCCCTCGGGAAAGGGCCACAAACAATGAATGTAAGCCCTACTACGAAAACCAGAGCGCCCCCAAGAAAAGGCAAAGATGGCAGCGCATGGCATGGCCTCTATCCGGTCCAGGTCCATGAGGGGAGATAGAACGAGGAGTTCCTCCCTTTGTTTTTGCAGAATTGGAAGTCAGGTTGGGAATAATGCTTTTCTCCCCCAGTAACAAATACTTCCCAAAACATCCATTTTAAACAGTAAGTTTCAACAGTGTCTAAATGTGAGCAAAGGAGAAGAAGAGGCCAAAAGAGTCAGCTAGTTAGATAAGCCAACGGGCTGGTCCATTGTCTTTTCACAAAAACAAAAACAAAAACAAAAAAACTAACAGAAGTCAAGTTTTAAACCCAAGTCCATTAAATCAGAAAAGAGAAAATGTCCAACTGTTGAGATAAACAAGCATCAAAGTCCACTCAATATGAAACACTGATTCTTTTTTTCCCCTGATATGAGTTATGTGAAATGCAAACACATTTCATGAGGTTACAGGAATTCTGGAAATGGGAATGAAGCAAAGGAAAGCAATAAACTGTAAGTTACATGAGCAACTGAGGTCAATCAGTCTTGCTTTTCTACAAGCACCTTCCTCTCTCCCTCCCTCCTTCCCTTCTTTGCTTCCTTCTTCCCCTCTTTCCATCCTCCCTCTCACCTTAGCAGAACACAGCCAATCCCTACTTTGGAATCTTCCAAAATGCTCCCTGGGTCCAAAGCCCAACCCATGCACCGGGGGAAAGCTACAACAACGTCTCAGAGCAAGCAATGCCACTGTTCCAGATTCTCAGGAAACTGCCATCCCAGGACATGCGGTGGGCCTTTTCTTTGTACTCACTTATTCTGCATCATGTTCATTATAATCCAGTCGGAAGGATAGACGTTCTTGCCAATGAGATTTTTAAACATGATGAATGTTTCCATTAGAAAGTCCTAAAACAAAAGGGAAAAACGTTTGAAAAGAGCCACCATCATCACAGATCCCAAGTGATACCAAATTGCTGACAAAAATTCACTTGATTAATGGGCTAGATTTTCAAAGAACCTCTCTCTTCTAGCTAAATGAAAAACACACAGAACGCTAAGGTAGATATATTTTATAGGAATTCCATATTAATTATGCCTTCTTTTTCAAACGATTTCTCTCACATGGAAAGACCTTTTCAGACACGTCTGAAATAAATGACTGAGGAAATTCTTTGAGTCACTGAATCTTGAAGTTAGAAAGGACCAGAAGCATCAGACAGCACCCAAAACCTGTGTCAGCTTTACAATATGATTAACAGAGAGCCAGCCAGCACTGCTAGGAGACTACTGGAAGGGGAGAGTGAACTCAGCACCCCAGGACACAGGCCATCCCATTGGATTTCATACATTTATAAAGGATTTATGTCTACAAAGAAGCCAGGACAACTTTACAGTCTTTATACCTAAAACTATGGTGCAAAGATAGCACCAAATATTAATAACATGACCGAGTAATGTTTAGTGAATATACATGAATTTACAACTTTGACTTGTAACTGTGACAAATACTGGAGAAGATATAAAGTGGAGATAAGTCAAAGATGCCAACCTCATGGAGGTTAGCATGTGGTTGAAGGATAAAACAGGGAAAAGATAATGATAACAGAAAATCAGAGGAATCTTATAGTCACTCTTGGAAAGGAAAGAGCTTTTTGACACAATAGGCAATTTACACTAACCATCTTCCTCCTTAACCTGGGCCCGTGAACTTGGCTTTAATTTTTTTTTTTGCTACTTGTATTCTAATAATTGGTTTCCTTTTCACTTTGTGGATTTAAAAATTATTCTGAAAAGAGATCCATGGGCTTCACCAGATTGCCTAATGGGGACGTGACACAAAGGATCATGAGAAGCCCATCCTCCAAGCCAAACGGCCTCAAAGACCCATGGAGACCGATACATGTCATCTTTCATGTTCTCCTTTACTGATTGTCAACATAAATGACGTACAGCTGCCTTGACACTGAGAGCACATTGCCCGTGTTCCCTTCTGTCTTCCACCCCAAGTTGTATGGCCTGTTGGAGCCCCTCCTTATTTACACTGCTGTGGTCCCTATGTGCTCTCTTCTCTTGGCTCCCCATTCATCACCTACCATCACTTTATATGAAGTCTTCCCATGTTTCCCTGAATTCTCCATGTCTATTATCCATCCCTTGATGATACAGCAATATTGTACTACATGACCATGAGATGCACACATGGGCCAGTTAGTTACCCAATCTCCAAAGACTGAGTACACATTTTGGTTTCCACCTTCTTATCAAAATAACATCATTACAAGCATTTTGCTTTTATGCATCAACTCTTATTTAGTATTTTATTTTTCTCCAGTTACTTGTAAAAGCCATTTTTAACATTTGTTGATTATATGCATCTACTCTTGTTGGTGACTTCTAGGAATCAGGTTCTGTTAGGGAGATCCCTGGATCAAAGGGCACAAACCAATTAGTTAATTTTCCAGGATAATTCAAGGTTGTTCCAACATTGCCTGAGCCTCTTTACGGTCGCATGAACAGGGCATTATTGCGCTCATCTTTCAAATCTTTTAACATATCGGCTAGTTTAGTGGTGGCTTTCAACTGTATTTCTCTATTATTGGTGATTTTGGATATTTTGCCAAGCAGGTTATTGAGAGCTCACTTGTCTTTTGAAAATTGTTGATACACTTTCAGCATTAGTTTACTGGAGAACAGCTCTGAATTTTATAGATTTTCATGCTAGAATTTTATTAATGATACATAGAGCAATTTATCCCCCTAGTCTATATCTTTTCTTCTGAGTCTCGTTGCACTGTTTTGATTTTTTCCGATTTTTTCTTGTGGAGAAGATGAAGAGACACCAGCCACATACAGATAAACTGATGGGCTGGAGGACCCAGACAAAGGAGTGGCTGTTAACGATTCCCCATCAGTGGAGGGGAGGTGTCCAGCTGAAGCACACCAGAGATCTGTGCGTCGCCCAGTGCTGTCACTTTTGTATCAATGACTTGGGCAAAAGCAAAGATGATGTACTCATAAAATCTGCAGAAATCACAAAGCTGGGAGGGCTGGCGACCATATTGGAGGACAGAGTCAGGATCCAAAAGGGTCTTGACAGACTGGAGTGGTGGGATGAATCTTGTAAGAGGAAACATAATCAAGAAGTAGAAGAGAAGCCAGTATCAGTTAAATGTCAGGAAAATCTTCCTGCCCAAGAGAACTGTCCCAACGTGGGCGGGGCTGCCTCATGAAGCAGGCACAGCCGACCTCTTTGTTGGGTTGTTCTCCTCGGGATGCTCGGAGTACATGGGTGGGATGAGATGGTCTCTGAGGTTCCTTTCACTCGGAGATTCTATTTTGTTTGTCTCCTGTTGATTCTGAAAATCTACTCCAGTTCAGATACGTTCAGGAAAAAGAACAATATGTGTCATGGAAACATGATAGAGGCATTATGTTGAATCACGTTGCTGCTGTGACAGCTTGTTTATTTAATACTGTGCTGGATGTCAGACTGGTGGGCCTTTCAATTTTATCTGCAGAAATCTCATGATTTCCTCTAATTTTCCTGCCCCTGCTCTTTTGTTTGGCATTCTTGCGGGAGTTCCGGGAGTCTGATTTCCATCACTTCTATTTGATTTGCCGAGCTGTATAGCCCTTCACTAAAAATTCTCAGCTTCTGCTTAAAACCTTCGATTCTCTTTTCAAAATCTCATTAAATCATTCTAATTCTGTACCTTATTTCTGTCCCTTCTTCCTCAAGAACAATTCTCACATTTATTCAATAAATGGAAAAATCTGGAATAATAACAATGTACCAGCCTACCCTTCAATCTGGGTCGCTCTCTCCCACCGTAGGATAAAGTGGTCAAGGTGAAGAGTGGCCACACACTGAAACCATCAAGTGACACATGTGGTGAGACCCATGTGTTTGGATCAATTCACAACTTGGGACTGCAAGCCTGAGGGTCTGCGTACCCTTTGGGGGAACAGTCTGTACCACACATCACCAGTTAAGTTCTTAAATTATGCTGGGGCTCCTTGACTTCATTCAACTCTCTTCTCTTCAGATCTCACTGCAGGGCTGGAGTGTCACAGTTAACTTCTGGAGACATCTCTCGGCATTCTATTACCCTCTCCTATTTCTCCACCGTATTGAGAGCTCTTTTGTGTTGACTCATTTCTTCAGTCCCTCTGCTGGCTTGTCAGGGCCACTTTCTTTTTGAGGATTTATTTCCTTTCTCCTGTTTTCTATTATTGTTCTTTTACTCTGCTTGGTGCATTTTTTGCCATTCCAAGACGCTGAAGGGAAGCTGGGCTTAGATCTGCCTTTTGCATCAACAACCTTGCCCAGTCTCTAGCTATTCTATTCAGAGTGGAGATAATAGGAAATATCGGTTGAAAATGGCCTTTTTGTTTCTTTGTTTATCACAGTCTTTAAAAAAAAATATGCTAAATCAAGAAGAGATACTGCAGTCTCCCACGGGGTTTCTGTGCTATGGGGCACTGTTCAGGAGGATTACAAATGCCAGACATTCACACACCATTATACCGTGGCTACCTAATTACAGTCAATAAGAGGCAGCCAGGTGGGTCAGTGAATAAATCCCTGGATGTCAGTGAAGAAGATGTGAGTTCAGATTTTGCTTCTGACTCTAACTAGCTAACCTGGATAAGTCATTGACCTTTTCCCTACCTCAATTTCTGCACCTGTAAACGGGCGTACTAAGAGCTCTTAGGATTGTTCTGAGGGCAGAAGAACATCACGCTTTGGGTATTTCTTCTGGCCATCTCTCTCCTCTGTGCTGACCACTGACCTCCCTGGCTTCCTTTAAGTCACAACTAAAACCCCACTTTCTATAGGAAGCCTTCCCTAAACCCTCTTAATTCTAGTGCCTTTCTTCTGTTAATTATTTCTTATTTATTCTGTATAGAGCTTGCATTGTATATATTTGTTTTATGTGGTCTTTCCCATTAGACTGTAAGTTCCTTGAGGGCAGGGACTGTCTTTTGCCTCTTTTTGTATCCCCAGTGCCTAATAGGTGCTTAATAATGCTAATTGAATTGAATATGCTCTGAAAATCTTAAAGCAACATATAAATGCTGGCTATGATTGTCATCTACTGGAAGGTCTAATGAGTTGCGTGCACTGCTGTAAACTGTCATGAAGATGAAGGCTGGCGTTACTGTTGGTTTGTGTCGGGCCACCTCTCCTGCTGGCACCCAGAGAAGGTGACCGCGGTTCTGGGTGCTCCTTCTCTCTGGCACAATGATTCTGAGGTAGCCACACGTCTCTCTGGCTAACACGAACCAAACTCCATGGGAGGATCAGAATACCAAGCTCCCTTTTCAGGAAGTTCAGCTTGCTCCCCAGCAAATTAAAATGGAAGACAGAGAAGCAATTTGGCATTGATGAAAGATGAGCTGGAGCAGCTAAGTTGAATTTTCTCATTTTCTTAATCTCCTAAATCATAATTAGGCAGCGGGGCGGGAAAGCCCACAGTGGCGCCTGGGAGAGCGGGCGCCCGGGTGGGAAGGAGCCAGGAGGGCCTTGTCTCTCCAAAAGCCAGTGTCATAGTGACATTTGGTAAAACCGGAGGGACGGGAACCCAATGCTGGAGCTCAGAGCCTTCTCCTCATTAGTGTGTTCATCGCAAATGTCACGTCTTGCCTTTGATAAGACCCTGGGAGGGCTTCACTTTACAACTAACAGCTCCTCTTATTGTATTTATCCTCCTTTTACAGTTCACACAACGGAACTCTGGAAAAGCCAGCAGGCAATAATCAGCTTGGCCTAGGCTGCCCAGGGCCCTGATTCCTGCCCTCAAAGACAGATTTTGTCCAAAGTCAGCAAAGACACGTTCTTCAGCATAGGTATTTCGCTGTATCCTTTTTTGAGATTCATCAGGGAAATTCTTTTTGTTTTTTATTAAAAATTTATTGGGAACAGAGTTCATGTTTTAATAATCATGTTGCACTTTTTACTGAGTTCCAAGATTCAGTTTTATTTTATTTACATGAAATTGCCAGTGACTTCACGGGTCATTCTTCAAAGATGAATAATCAACAAACTGCTATTAGCCTTCTGCATTTTCTAGTATGAAGCACAGACCCCAGCTCAGGGTCTTCTCAGCAAATTCAGTTCACGTTCCATTGAGTTTTAAGAAGGTTTACACAATTCTGCTTATCTTCAGTCAATGTTTAATATAATATAATGTAGAAATTCCAGCGGTCCCACTAAATAAATATCAACTAAGTTGATTCCAGTACAGTGCTGTGTACTAACTTCCTGCTGCAGCTTCACCAGTAATGTATAAGCATTCATCATATGAGCCCTCAGTGGGTGTCGGATGTGTCTCCTCCAGAGACGCATCGTCCTCTTCTGGTGGGGAGGGGACGTTGGCTTTGTTAAAACTGAGCAGCAGAGTCTTTGCGAACAGACCCAGCAACCAGCTGTGTCTCTGTTCCCACAATAGCAAGGTCAGTAAGCTGTGAGAGGCTCATCCCTGGGTCAGCCCCAGGGTGATGGACTTTTGGATTATGCCAGCTCAAAATGTCCTTCTGCCGAACTTTAATGCTCTGCACTGCTTGAGAGGGCACAGACACATTGCAGTGCAGACCCACACCACACACACATGTAACAAGTTCTCGTGAACAAACATAAACACACACGTAATCCACACACAATGAGCACACACAAACACACACCGTACATACACACAACACAGCGACGCTTCCAATACGACGGACCACTTGGCAATAGCTGACAACTGACCATACCATGTGGCCGCCCCTCTCTTTTCTGAGTTTGTTTGTCCGTTCACTTCTAGGAGGAACACCAGCAGACCCATGTGAAATGATATAGTGTGCAGAAAGAAGAGAAAAAAATGGATAAAACCAGGGAAAATGAAGACAACCATACAATAAGAAGTCACAAAATGGGGCTAAATATAAGAGGCCAAGTTGGCACAATTTGATCTTTGCTTTTTGTACCCAATGGGTGGATCACTAACCTCGAAAATGGAAAGTAGGGGGTTCTCTCATTTACAATCCAGATATTGGCTGGATTTGAAAAAAAAAATTCAGGGAATGTACTTTGTAGTGGGTTTGTTTGGATATGCGCTGAGAAAGGGTTGGTGTTAAAAAAAAAGATGTATCAATAATTAAAAATATTAGATGAATAAATTAAAAAACAATGGACACTTTAGAACATTGACACATTCAAAACACAGAACATTGAAAAACTCCTGATTTATCACCTAATGTGTTTGGGATTTAGCTCCTAACATGCTGAGTTCCAAAGATTTTTTTTTAAAGCAAATTTCTGTGGTTAATGGATACGGACATATTCTAAGAAATTTTACATAGTATCAACTGCTATACAAAGAGGTTAACAATTTCATCTGCATAATTTGATGACATTCAAGACACAAATGTCAGTTGAAAATGGAAACAAAATTGTCTCCCTTTAATTGTTATTCAGGACTGCTCAGAGGAGAGAAACAATTCCCCTGGGAAATCAAGACCACAGAAGTCCTAAATGCCAGCTCCTTCGCCTTTGCCATCCATGTGCTCAAGGAAAGATTGCCATTAGACTCCAGTAAATCAGATTAATTTTATTACCCTCATTTTGCCTAATCCTTATCATAATAGACTAGGGCTGTCCAGGCCAACAATAACTCTCCAAAAGGTCCAGGGGAATTTTGCAGGAGGTTGAAGCATGTTGGTTCAGATTAAGTAACTCTCCTTTTGTGAGACAAAGGACAAGGTATCTTGGGCCTTGAGGATTGTAACATAAGCCTCTCTGTTTGGTATTTAAAGCCCTTTACTGTCTGGCTTGGCCCTACCTTTCCAGGTATATCATTCTCCATGACACTCTGGCCTACTGGGAGCCCACCTGGCCTTCTGGCTGCTCCTCCTATGGGAGGCAACCCCTCCCTCCAGACACACCCCCCCCGGATGCTCGATGGGCTAAAGGAAAGGGAGGATGGAGGTTGGTGCAAAGGCATTCCTCAGACTTCCCCAAGTATCTAGGTCTTTTGACCTTGAAGAAACTTCATTCTATGGGGAAGTCACGAGGCGGGGAGAGGGAGAGGAAGAAAGACCTAATCCCAAGTCACTGTTCCCCCGGCAGGGAAATGGGTTTGAAAACATTGCACAGAAATCAGGGCAGGGTACTCATGATTAGACCTGAAGCAGAAGGGACGTGATGCCCCAGTGAGATGAGGTACAACTGGATCGACCAGCTAGACAGACTGGAAGAGAGATCACCCTGAGCAGACAATGAATCATGAAACAACTGGAGTCCAATTTATGATACATTTCTGGCCCCTAGTTCCCAAAGCATTGCCTGGGGGAGTCAGCCTTCATTTCTCTGCCCAGCCTTTTCTTCCAGGCTCCCCTCTGACCATGAAGACAAGGATTGGAGCCGGAGGTTGAGGAGGGACGGGATAAGATTTAACTCCTAGGCTGCTATACATATCACAGATTTTGGTGATTGGTTTTATTATTTTATTTTAAAAGAAATGTCCTTGTTTTTATTATATCAATCTAATAAAACATCAACAAATATGAACATTTAAATATGCAGAGAAAAGTTTTAAGGGAGAATCACCTACATAAAATGTTTGATTTTACTGGCTGCCAGTGTTTCCAGCTCTCTGAATCTGCTATTAAAGTGCATGGCCATTCAAAGTAATTCTGGTCCAAGGTTACAGTTACGTAGTTAGAACCTAAGAAAGGGGAACCAAGTCATAAGGCAAAAGAAGACTGTCCTGAGACCCAGAACGGGACAAGGGGAGGTGTTCCAGTCCCAGAAGGGAATTATCCATAGGCAATCCAGCCCGGCCTCACCTGACTTCAGACAAGGATTTCCCAGCACCCACCTCCACACCCTGGCGTGCTCTGTGGCTGAACTGACCTCCCCACTCATGTCCTTGCTCCTTGTCTTCCTGCAAGGTAAACTCCAATGGGAAGCCTTGTGTAACCTAGCTAGTTAGCATTCTCTGTCCCATCCCTCAAATACTTCAGAACAAGCTTACCTGCAGACACTTTGCACCCCCCTCCCCAAATGGAGGCTATTTAGGACAAGGGCTGTGTTTCATGTTTGTCTTGGGAGCCTAGCCCCTGAAAGGCAGCACTGCCTAATGGTTAGAGCTGGCCATCCAGCCAGGAATGAGTGATTTATGCATTTACTAAGTGCTTACTATGTGCAAAGAGCTGTACTAAGTGCTGAAGATACAAACAGGAAAGTCAGACAGCTCCTGCTCTCAGGGAAGTCTCATTCCGATGGAGAGACAAAGCTTAGGGAAGGTTTCAGCTATGAGTCAGAGAGAACCGTCCTGAGGGAGCAGCAGCAGAGCTGACGGGGAGGCCTCTTCCCCACCCTCAAAATGGGCCATCTGGCAGTGCCAGTGACTTGGGGGACAGAACTTTCTTTCCTAGGCTTCCAGGATCATTTACAAGGAGCACAGCCAGGCTGCATCAACACGAGGGCTGATTCTCAAGACCATGGCTGAGGAGACTGGGTTGGAAGAATGGCTGTTCCCGAGGCTCTTGGGTTCAAGGTCTCAGCCTGCTTCCACTGAGGTCCAAAAGGAGATGGTCGACAAGACGGGATGGTGCCTGGCATGTCTGCCCTGTAAATGGCAGTGGGTGGGGATAGCTGGCCATTAAGGGTGGCCTAGAAGCAGGAGGGGTGGGCCGGAGGAGGGGAAGCACTGTTACTCCCAGGACTCTTTGGGTTCAGGTCCCAGTGCTGACACATACTGGCTCTTTGACCCTGGTGAAGCTCCATAATCTTTGAGTGCTATAGATAACTCTCTAAGAGTGTAAGTTACAAAGAAAGTGACCACCTGCATTGACAAGGTTTCCTCATATGGATGCTCCATGTGCCAATAAACTCATAGGTCAACTCCCTCTCCCCAGCACCACGCTTTGCACACAGTAGGCTCATGGGGTTGGATCTTTTGTTGTTAGGATCTTGTATTTCTATCAGTCTGAAGCCTGGGTCCAGGCTACCTTACACACACACACACACATACGCACACACACACATGCACACACACACACGCACACACACACATATACACACACACACGCACACGCACACACACACACGCACAGACACACACATGCACACACATGCACAGACACACACGCACAGACACACGCACACACATGCACACACACACACGCGCGCGCGCACACACACACACACACACACACACACGCGCACACACACACACTCTATTTCAGTTGGGGGAGGGTGTGGCACAAACCACACTGTGAATGCTCCAGGGTGGGGAACACTAAGGGTAAACAAGGAACAATTCCCTCCCTCCCTCCCTGCAGACAGGGACCTTCTGTACCTAGCAGGACACTAAAAAGTTCATGGACAATCGGATATGTCAGAGGCAGGATTAGAACCCAGATCATCATGACTCCAAGGCTAGCTTTCTATACACAGAACTCTGGTGTTATTATTATTTACTTTTATTACTATTTATTACTACTATAGCAGTATATGTAGTAAGTATATATATATATATATATATATATATATATATATATATAATATATATAGTATATAATAGTAACTATTTAATAGTTACTATTATTATTGTTATACTGCGGTGTCAAATATTGCAGTCATGCCACTTCTGCCCTGCCCTGAGGTATTCTACCAAGCGGGGTTTAGGAGGAAAAGTCTTAGATGGCAGGAGTGAACCCTTATTTTGCTGGCAAGCTCAAGCTCGATGACTCTGTTTTTCCATACGACAAAACTCTCTTGTTCATTACGTCCACTGACCTAAATATGGTTCAGAGATCCGTTTGAAGATTAAGCCCAAATGATACAGAAATAAAATAATCCTTCATTAATGTGAAGCTTTCAGGGGGAAAAAAAGACAGCAAAAGAACTAAATGGAAATGAGCAGTGAGTCATCAAAGGGATTTGTTCTTTCTGATTCGGCGTAAAACAGATTGGGGGCAGACTAGTCTCCTAGGGAATACTGTATATGCACGCCACACAAGCATGCAGCCACGTGCGGCACAAACACACAAGTCAGCAGCAGGCTGCTGACTGCTACGTGTTCTGACTAAAAGTGGCTTTGTGGGTAACCCAGTCTATTGTTGCTCTTTAGAAAATAGTAAGTGAAAGAATAAAAACGATCATTCTGTTTAAAAAACTAAAGGAAAACCATGTAAAAAACAAAAGAGAGGCAGCTAAATGGCCTTCTGGATAAAGGGCTGGGCTTAAACTCAGTAAGACCTGCCATGTTAACTTTGCCAGGCACTTCCCGTGTGACCCTAATGCTGAAGATGATGATGAGGATGAGGATGCCTTGCATCACTCATCTCTGTTCTTTCTGGCTCCGAAGTCAAGAATCAGGAGCACCGGGTAGAACATCACAGGGGGAAACTCGAGGCTCCTGGTGACTGAGAAGCTGCCGACAGTGAGAGTTATCAGAAAGCGGAGTGTGTCGCCTCCACCGGAGGCGCTGGGCTCCGTCTTGAAGACGAGAGATCTTGAAGGAAAAGTAGGATGCTCGCCAGATAGGACTCTGACTCCGGCCAAGGTTCAACTGGAGGATTTCCGCACTCCCTTCTACGTCTGAGACTGCGCCATTTGATGAAACAGATCTAGTACTTTCCCGCTCCCCAACAAAGCGGCTTCCACGGCAGAGCGATTTAACTGACAGAAATATCCCCCCAACATTCTCTCCCACTCTGAGCAGGGGCCCCACATAGCAAGATCTGAAGTCTAACTTGTCCAGGCTGACGTCAGCCCCAATTGAAGGGAACGAGGCCAACCTGTTGGGTGGGTAATTTGCAAAAATCGCTTGACTTAGGGCGATGCAATTTCCAGGTCATTAGGGAAGCAGCTATAAATCCCCTTCTACTGTAGCAGCCCCTAATTAAGTTGTATCATAGTTGTAGTGAGCATGCTAGGGAACAACAGTAAGAAATGGTGCTGAGCTTCAGTCTTTGTAGCTAATTAATAATCCAGGGCCATTTAAAACTGAAAACACACTTGGGCTCCCTCGTACAATAGGAAATGCTACTCACAAACTAATTACTAGCTACTTTTGATTACCCCTCCTAGCTTCTCCCAAATTTCAACACAGAGAATGCACAAATCAATAGCAGGTCTACTGATAGCGAGCACCTACTCTAATGAATTGTTTGATTTGTCTGCACCAGCCCTTCTGCTGTTTTACTTTGCCTGCAGCTAAAAGGGAATCGCTTGGAAACTCAGCCCTCTCACTCACAGAAGACTCCAGAGAGGGTTCTGAGTAGGCAGGTGCTTTGCATCCACTTGGTGGACCATGCTATCTCAGCAAGAACTGGGCTTCAGAACATCTGAGACAGGGAGCAAGATGGGAAAAGTAAGCCCTCTTCAGTTCTGCTCAGTGGTTTCTTTGGTTCGGATGAGGTGAATTCTCACACTTAGCCACATTCAAATGGGCATTTTTACTGTGTGCACTAAAAACGGCGGCACTTTGAGGGCTGAGAGCTGTTTGCCTACTTTTGTGCTGTCTTTGGACGCTTGGGCTCTGGTACACATTGGGAGCCCAATAAATGCCCACTAAATCAAAGTGGATTCTTTTTGTTACCACTTGAGTCCTCCTGCCAGCTGACTTTTCTGGACTCTGTGGTGGTGTAGACCACAAAACAGCAGGTCAGGGATGAGCAGAGGCAAAGGTGGATGGCTCCCAAGTGAGTTGTTCCAATAGCCAAGGTCATCATCCAGAGCTGTGACCACAGTGGGATTCTCTTTGACCCTACATATTTGCTACATATTTGAGTCTGTATGTCAATGAACTTGGGAACTATTTCAGGTTTTAGGTCTGCTGCCCTCACCCCCTCCAATTTTGCGAATCCACATTCCCTCATCTTCCTCATCTCAAACAGCACCTATACCGTCATTCCACCTGCCCATCTGGGAAGAACTGAGGGTCAGCAGTGAACTCACCACCACATCAGTCCTCATCTTTCCAAAGGTCTTGATGAGGTGAGCGTAGTGATAATCTTCCATCTGTCTTAGGATTGCTGTCATGCTGGCCACAAAGTTGCCCTGCAAAGGAAACACCAGAGGAAACAAGGTGAGATGAAGTCGGAGCTTACAAACAAGTCAACAACCAAAACAAACAAACAAAAAGAAAAACAGCCTCAAGCTATCAGCTCCTTGGTGGGTTCAGAAGAACCCTCCAATTCAAATGTGGTGACTTTATCAGCTTCCATTTCAGAGACTCATCTGGTCCTAAGGGGAAGGGGCTTTGGGGCAGGATTATAGGTTAACCCAATCAGAAATCCCCCCCTCCCCCAGTTCTTAAAGAATTCAAGGAATGGCTTGTTGATAATGTAAGTGTGGCTCCCAAGCATTCATTAACTCAGCGGTTTTGGCTTTGCAATACATGGGATGCTCTGAATGATACAAATGATGTACCATTTAAGAAAAATGTATTAAGCACTTATTGTACATTCAGTCTTCCTCTCCTTCACTCCACAAATATGGATCATGCACCTAATACTTGCAGAACACAGTGAAGGGCAGATATGGTGCTCCCTTAAGATGGGATAAGAAGAGAATCAGTCAGTCAGCTAGCATTGAAGAGGTACCCACAGTGGGCCAGGTGCCCTGCTAAGTTCACAGAACCAAGATTCAAAACTGGATCTTTTGGTCTCCAACTCAGCATTCTTTCATTATACTATGAAAGTTTAAGACTGCATCTTCTCTATTTGTATGCCTCCAATCCCACTCTGCTCTTGAAGAATGGATGACCAGGGAAACTCAGCTCTAGTCTCGAATGGGACAGGGCCACAGGTTGACATACCTGATTCTATTCTTGGCTTTCCCAGTCCCCATTCCTCTGGCTCTTTTTTCATTAGATTAGACCTATAGACAAGGTGCCACAGAACATAAGTCTTCTCTCAAGCCAGGGGACTCACTTTTGAAATATTTGAAGGCAAGAGTGAGTGGGGCCAAGGACTTAAAAGCCAGAAACCTCAGGGTTTAGGCTCCCATTCAGACACTTCATGAGTGATTACTGATGTCTCCACCCTGGGCATTGGATTCCTTTTCTGTCAAGTGAGGGTGAAAATATGCATCTACCCCCTCATAGAGTTCTTAGGAAGAAATAGCCTATACAGAGCACAATGTGCTACGGACATCTGAGTTATTCTTATTATTATGGTCATTGCTGTTGCTGTCCAAATAAGTCCAGAACAGAATGGAACTAATTTTTCACTTTTTTAAAGACTTGCCATCCAGATGACCTAGAAGACTGGGTATGTGTCACATCTCTGCTCTCAGCAGTGAGCTAAAAAAACAGATGCCTTTTATTTCAAAAAATCTACATTTATCCTCTTTAGGCCAATCTAATAACCTTCACTGTTACCCCAAAAATGAGGAATGTTCCAATTCTCCATAAGAAAAAGACTGATAACCAGGATCCACGCTCATCAGAATGTAAAGTGGGAGAAAATGGATGTCTGTCAGGCTGAGCAGAGGAGGAAGAAAGGGAAATGAAACAAGAATAGAAAATGAGGACCTAAAAAAAACAACAAAAGAAGGAAAGCTCTGGTCAGCAGTGAAGAGCAGTGAGGATGTGAATCAGACTTGGTGTTTCCACAAGGATCAATGATAGTTCTCAGCGAGGAAAACCCTTGAATGTTACAGTTCTGGAAACCTGAAGTCCAGCTTTGGCTCTGTGGTCCTCACCTGCCTGAACAGTAAATGATTCCCTACATCATGGGTAGGGTTTTGCCAAGAAGGAGCATAGATAGGTTCAGTAGTTTCAGTATTTGTCAATGGAGCCATATTCTGAACCTAACTGTTCCCTCTCAGATTAACTTTTGAATTGCCAGTTTTTCTCTAACTCTCCTTTAATAAACAGCAAATTTCAATCAGTTGTCTTAATAATAAGGAACATTCTTATGCCAGCAAAGTATTTAAAATCAGACACTGGTCTAGATACTTTGTCTCTATACAACACGCATCTATGTTGCCCTATCATTTCTCAAAGGAGCCGTTATGAAAATGGTAAATAGCAATAATCCTAATACGGGGCCTTCACATGACTAGCGCTGAAATGGAAACGACTGAAGAAGGATGATATCTGCTGAGTTGTAGTGAATGTTCAGGGCCAGGGCTCTAGAATGCGCCAAATGCAACGTCTGCAGCTGAACACAAACCTTGGAGATCCATAAAAAACACAGAGCTCAAGGTAAGCTAAAGGGATCCACGCTCTTTCTTCCTTAACATTTAGACAAATGATATCCTTTGCAGGTAAATGCAAATAATCTCTTTTTACTCCAATAATCGCCATGAAATTATAGACTATTTTACCTAGAAAATTAACAGAGAAGGAGCCTTAGAGACCACCCAGCCCTAGACCTTCATTTTACAGATGAGGCAAATTGAGGAAGTGACCATCTCCAAGAGGGGCAAAGTTGAGGCCAGAGACCCAGGTATCTTGACTTCCAATTCACTGTCTCAACATGATGTGTGTTTAGCTATGTTTCTTCTAGAACTGATAGCAGATTGCTGTGTCAAATAGAGTAACAGAAAAAGAATATATGCAGAAAATTTGTGTAGGAATAAATATAAATTGTCAGTGACCAGTTCATCAGTTAATTAAAAAGCATTCATTAAGCACCTACTGTGTGTCAGGTACTGCATAAAGTACTGGATAATAATGGTAGTATTTACATGCCACTCTAAGGACTGCAAAGCAAATTCACAAATATTATGTTGGAATGTCTATGCTGGCAGGTGGGTGTTCTTAGTATCCTTATTTTACAGATGCAGAAACTGAGACAGACAGAGGTTAAGTGACTTCCCCAGGATCACACATCAAGTAAGTGTTTGGTGCTGGAGTTTGGATTTGAACTCAAGTCTTTCTCACTCCAAAGCAAGCACTCTGTCTACTGCGCCAACAGCTGGTCTGTGCAGAAACGAGCTTGGAAATGGCAGCTAGGTGGTGCAGTGGATAGAGCACTGGCCCTGAAGTGAGGAGGACTTACGTTCAAATCCAGCCTCAGACCAAACACTTGACACTTACTAGCTGTGTGGCCCTGGGCAAGTCACTTAACCCCAATTGCCTAAAAATAAATAAATAAATTAATTAACTAATAAAATGTTTTAGGTCCTTCTACTCCTTTGTAGAAAGAGGGAGAGCCTGTACGGATGCTGAATTTTGCATATTTTTTTTCCCCAAATGTATTGATTATCTTTGCTGAATTATTCTTCTCTTCTTTTTATTTAAACAAAAAAAAAAACAATTTTAAGGGGTGGCTCTGGGGGAACGGAGATGAAGGGATTTAGAGGGAAATTTGGGTAAAATAGAAACTAAAGGTATCAACAAAATCTAATAAAACACATAAGGGAAAATAAATAGATGTTTTATTTACCTACTTGTTCATTCATTTATTTATTCTTCACTTGCTACAATTTCCCACAGATGCCTCTCCATCCTAGTGCTTATTTGCACTGATTCCTCCTCTCTCTCTCCCTCCCTCTCTCTTTCTCTGCCTCCCTGTCTGTTCCTCTCTCTCTCTCTCTCTCTCTCTCTCTCCTCTCTCTCTCTCCTCTCTCTCTCTCTCTCTCTCTCTCTCGTCAGGTTTGCTTAGCTCAGCTCTTTTAGAAGTTGATTCCAGGCAACCCATTAGGAAATGGACATTTTTTCCCCCTTTCCATACATTATTCTTCTGAAAAATGATACAGGCGATAATGTATGTAACTATGGCCAAGGTGGAATCGATGGTAACCTTCCTAAAATGGTACAGGGTGAGTCCAGAAGGACATTAACTGCTCCTGTCGATTGACTGAATGTAATTCAAAATCAGAGCCCTATTCATGGACCTGGACTAGTCCCAGCAGTTGGCATGCTGCCTCTCTTAAGTGAGAATAAATTTTGAGACCTGTGTCCAAGAAAGTTCCACATGTTTTTCAGGTAACAAAGTGGATTCCGGTTGATGGTGAATTCAAAAGAAACATTTCCATTTCAAATGGGTGCCCTGCCTCTGCTCCTGAAGTTTTTCTTCCTTTTTAGCAAACACTTAAGCTATTACTAGGAGAATCTCATTTGGCAGTGACTAAAGGGACCACACACACAAAAAAACCAACAAAAAACAAAAAAAGCTAGGTATCCAAACCTCATTAGAACTCGAATCTGCTGCCCATGTGTGGAGTTGGCTCCTGGGGCTTTTCCTTAAGGCACTGCTGTTGATACTTCTCCATGACACGAATGTTCACTGTGTCCTACCTTTGCAACCATCACCCAACCAAGGGTAGCCAAAGGGGAAAAATCATGGGAAAGGGAATGTCTGTGGGTTTGCAAAAGTGCTGGGTGAGTGGATAAAGCAGCCATGCTTTATTATTATTTATTCCTCCACTGGCTGCAGCTGGATTTCAAATGAATTTAGCAAACGTTTATTACGCAGCCCAGGTGAACAGTACAGGCAGCCCTGTGCTAAGCCGCTCGGTTGACAGGGAAGAGAAGCAGGTGGGGAGAAATCAGGGACGGCAGGAAAAGACCCCCAAACCCAATACACCAATAATGAGAGGAAGATGCCGTGGCCTCCACTGGAGATGCAAAAGCAAACAACACAGGGCTTCCACTTTTAGAATCATTACAATCTCACAGGGAGGAAAAATCACATAGCCCAGAATTTTTACTAAAATCTCAGATCCGGAAGGGGCCTCAAAAGCATTAGTCACAACCATACCTGCAAGGGTTACAAAGCACTTCGTGAAGTAACCTTGCCAAGGCCCTACTCGCCAACCATGTCCATCCCATGGGAAGCTTGGGACGCCGCCCCTGGCTCCTCTGCTATGCACTTATCTTATCAAGTACAAGACCTCCCTTCAACTTGGCAAGCCCCCTCCCCACAGACTACCCACTCACCCCCTTACTGAGCACTGCTTTATGTGTGGTCTTACCCAACTGGAATGGAAGCTCCTAGAGGGCACAGGCTGTCTTTCCTTTTGCTTCTAACACAGCAAATAACAAACACTTAACACTTAATAAATCTCTCCCCCCCGCCCCCAAATCTGGACAAGTGACGGTCTAGACTCTGCCTGAAGACATGAGGAGGCATCGATGACCTCCTAAGGCTACTCCTTTCACTTCCGCTCTGTTCTCTTTATTAATCTCTAATATCCACAAAGAACTACAAAAAGGCAGAATATAATGTGGGAAAAGGAGAAATACAGCCAAAGTCATAGGAAAAGTCAGATAATGCTATTACTAATAACAAAAATAGCAACAGCAAAGAGTTTGCATTGCTATAACATGTTACGGTTTAGAAAACCTTCCCTCGCTGAGCTAGCTCACAACAGCTCTGCGAGGTGGGCATGGTGATGGGACTGGACAGAATAAAACCCCAGCTGGCTATCTGTCTACATGACATTACAGCAGGTAATGGGGATAAGAAGCTGGAAGGAAGAATACTTGGGATGGGAAATAACAATAATAAATAAGCTTTTCTATAGTGCTTGCTATGTGCCGGGCACCGTTAGAGCCTTATAAGCACTTTACAAATATGATGCCATTTGATCTTCCTAAGAACCCTGGCGGGGGAGGGGAGGAGAGAAGGTGCTATAATCATTTTCATTTTATATTTGGGGAAACTGAGGCAAACGAGTTAAGGGATTACCCAAGATCACACAGCTAGAAAGTGTCTGAAGCTGGGACTAAACTGAGGTTTTCCTGAACACAAGCCCAGCACTCTATCCACGGGGCTCCTCTGGCTGCTTAATCCTCAAGGCATTCGTCTTCAGGAGGGAGCCAGCCAGTTTCTTCAGGGCTATCTGGCTTCTAAATAATAGGGAGTTCTAGAAGGTTTCAGGCAGGCCCTAAAGAAGAAGATGTGGAGAGCTGAGGGGAGGATGGGTCAGGGACAATGATAATATGGGACTGAACATGAGGGACTCTCGTGACTGTAGAGGGGGGAGGTTGGAGGCTACAGCTATTGCTAGAAAGTCCTCCTGGCTCCAAGGCTGGTGCTCTCTGCACAAGGCCCCCTTAACTCTCTGATCTGGGGGTTTCAGTGGGCCACAGCTCAATGATTCAACACGAATTATGGGACACATTAAAGGGCAGCTGAGAAAGAGAAGGCTGTATTAGGCTGCATAAGGAGACTGTGATGTTGTACCTGGCCCTCGTTAGGCCATGTTGGCGGGTCTGTGTTCAGTTCCAGGCTGACTTTTTGCAAGGACATTGCTAAGCAGAAGAGAACGTGAGGAGATTCATTAGGATAGAGACGGTTCTCTGGGTCACCCCATGAGGACCCTCTAAAAGGACTTTGATAGGCCTTGAAAGGACCTGGGGGAGGGAAGAGTGAAAGCTCTTGTCTAGTATCTGAAGGGCCCCAGAACTCACAGCCATAAGCAATGGGTAGAAGCTGAAAAGAGTCAGGTTAGGGCTTGATGTCCCAAATTTCTTCCTGACTGTAAGTGAAGCTGTGCCCAAGCAGAAGGAGACCAGCGGCCTTGGAAAGGAGTGCAAGCCTAGAAGAGCCAGAGGCTAGAGAGGACCAGGGAAGCCTGAAGGAGCTCTGGCCTGGCCTGTGGCAGAGAGGGCTGCTGGGGAGTTAGAGTCCAGACCTGCTGGGGCCTCTAGGGGCCCTTCCAGCACACAGATTCTGCAAAGCTCCCCAGAATGGGATTTTGTCTTGGAGCGAGGTTAGCATAGACTACAGCATCAGACAGGCACAGAAACTCAAGCATTCTCGTTGCTTGTTTGTTATGTGATTTCAGGAGAGTCACTGAGGCTCTGTGATCCATTTCCCTTCTCAGCAGAACAGTAATGACCACAGTTATGAATGTCCCCAATATTCCCCTCCAGGTTGATAAAAAGTCCATCAGTGGTATTAAGACAGAATATAGAAGAAGGCACAAAATAAATTACTCCCTTATTTTTCTCTCCTGATCCCAAAAGCCCGAGAAACAATGAACTCTTGAGCTGAATGATAATCCAGGCAGTCCCTGGCCTCTGGTGATTCACATTCACAGAGCTGGGCCAAGGACTTCCTTCGCTCCAGCTGGTGGGCAGGACAAAATGAACCGACATCAGTCCAGGTTCTAATGTGCTCTGCAGACGGATGTGAGAGGGCCCTCTCTGGAGCTCCGAGGAGCACCGGGTCATGTGTAGCCATGTATGAGCTGCCTCTGTGCACAAGCTGTTCTCAGCTGGATGGAACACATTCTCTCCTCACTCCCAGCTGCTCCAACACTTCCCAGCTCATTCCCACCTCCATCTCTAAGTTGAGTCCACCCTAGAGCCCCCCAGAAGGGTGGGCCCTCATGCTCACAGTCATGGATTTGGAACCAGAAGGGACATCCAAGGCAATAAGAGGCCACAGGCATTTGTTAAAGGCTTATTAGTAGGCGCCAGGCACCATGCTAGGCAATGGAAATCCAAATGCAAACACAAAAGCTTTAAAAAGCTTACAAACGTAAGAAAAACACCTACATGGGGAGGGGAGGTGGGGGGACAGGCTGGGAATCAGAATCAGGGCTGGGAGAAGAAGGAAGGGTGGATGGTCAGGTTCCTTCCTCATCATGGAGGTTCCAGGAAGAGCCCACCAATGCGAGAAGGAGGTTCCAGAGGCAGAAAGGCCAGACTCAAGAAGGAAGGCAGCAGAGGTTGGGGGGAAATACAGAGAAGTCAGAAAAAGAAAAACATGGTCCTTGACTGCAGAACTTGAAATGGTCCACAGATCTCCCCTCAGAGGGGCTGAGGCTCTACTACCACATCGACCAGCTTGGAGAAATGTAAGCCTCAATGACACAGGGCAAAGGGCCAAGTGGAGTAAAAGCAGGTGGGGGAGTGAGGGGCCAGAGAGACAGGAGGAGGGGAGAACAAAAGAATGAGCCCAGGGAAAAATCCCTCTGCCTCCGTGGCACAGAAGGAGACCTGGAGGAAAGGGCAGACCACACGTGACAGAACAGCGCCAGACCAGCCAGCCTTCCTGCACACCAGGGAACTGGGGCTGGTGTGTGGGCGTGGGCGAATCCACCTCAGTCTTCTCCACGGCCTGGGGGAATCAGCCAATCTTTCAAGCAATTCATTAACTAACAGAAGGCCAGCTTCCAATGCAATGAATCCACATCCAGTTCTTTTAAATGGCTAGCAAAGGAATTGGGGCATGTCATCTGCAATTCACTAGTTACCTGCTCTCTTCTCCCCTTTATGCAGCGTGCGTGTCCACACGCGCACGCGCACGCGCGCACACACACACACACACACACACACACACACACACACACACACATACACGGGATCAGACCTGTGATTTCAATGGTGTGGAGAGATGGCAAAAAAATGTCCTCTCCCAATCACCTCTCAAGAATTTATTAAGCACCTATTGGTCACAAAGCACCATGCTTGGCACGGGAGACACAGACAAAAATGAAATAATCTACTGTCAAGGAGCTCATCTTTTGATAAGAAGGGGGTGAAAGCAGCATACATATAAACATATATATACAGAATATAAATATTTGCTGAATAAATACAAGAGAAGAAGAGGGCCTTGTGAAGAAGGATGTGCTTATCCAAGGCATTAAAATGAAGGATGCCATGAAGAAGGGACAAGGAAGCATGCTTTCCAGGCATGGGAAATGGTTAATGCCAAGGCTCGGAGATGAGAGATGGGGTCTACATGTTAGTAAAAGATAGAAGGTCAGATTGATGAGAACAAAGGAGGCAGTGGGGAGCATAATGTCCACTAAGACTGAAGAAGTCAAGCAGAGGAAGTGACATTTTAGGCTCAAGGCAACAGGGAGTCACTAGAACTTTTTGATTAGGGGAGTGTCTGGGTGTGATGTGTACCCAAGGAAAGTCACCTTGGCAGCTGACTCAAAGATAGACAAGAGGGAGGAAAGGACAGGCAGGGAGATTAATTAGCAGGCCAGAGCAGCAGCCCAGGTAAGGGGCAATGAAGTTCTGAACTAAGGTGGCAGGCAGCGCCCTGAGTTGAGACACGGGCTTGCATAGAACAGATGCTGTGGAGCCAGGAACAGCACAAACTGTCAACAGATTTGTGAAATAAGGGAGAGGAAGGAATTGAGGAAGCCACAGGAAGGACAGATGCAAGCATCTGTCAGGCTCTTAGCCTGTCCCAGGCACAGTGCTAACAGCAGTTAGTAGCCAAGGAGTCTGGCATGTCCAGCGGTGTGGTGCCTTGGACAGAAACAGGGACATTTGGCAGAAGGGTGGGTTTGAAGTAAAGATCATGAGTTTTGTGTCATATAGGTTGAGTCTGAATTGATTAGGAGGCATCCAGTTTGAAACATTTTAGAAACAGCTGGCAATGGGAGAATGCAGCCCAGGGAGAGAGATAAGGGTTGCCATAGAGGAGGCGCGTCTTTCCAAGGGATGCCAACTGAACCCATGGGGCTGACTGGGTCCTCAAAAGAGTGAATAAAGGAGGAAGAGGGTCCAGGACAGAACCTGGGGGACGGTCACAGTTAAGGAAGCAGCATAGGGAAGAGGATCCAGCAAAAGGGAACAAGAAACAGCAGCCAGTCCTATAAGAGAGAGGAGAGCAGCTCTGCAAAAGCCCAGAGAGCAGAAGGTGCCCAGGAGAGAGAGAGGGCAGGGAGCAGTGGGGAAGGAAGCAGAAAGGAGAAAAGAGTGAGAAAAGACTGACGCAGATCAGGGCTTTCCCTGCATTGGAGGTCAAAGAGAGTTGCCTGGGGCACTGAGAGATTAAGTGATATGCCCAGGGTGACGCAGTCAGAAGGGGCCAGAGGCGGACTTGAACCCAGGTCTCCCTGAGGCTGAGGCCAGCTCTCTATCCCCTATGCCAGGCTGCCTCTCTCGTCTCCATCTCGAGCAGACAGTACAGACTGACTCTGAGCCGCAGCCAGAATTAAGCAGGAGCAGGAGAAAGCCTGGATGGCCTTCAGGAAATTGCAAGACTCGCTTAATGGCCCCAGGCTGGTGCCAGACACAAAGCGCAGGCTTTCCAGTGCCAACATTTCTCCGCGCGGTTCGAGAGCCCCAAGACCAGAATGGAGAGTCTCTAAAGAACAGAAGACGAGCCCCACGCAGACGCAGAGGGGCAATGGGCAGGCACTGGGCAGGGGGGAGCAGGCAGCGAAAGAGGGCACGGAATGAATGACAAAGAACGGGAGCGTGCGATGTCATCTATGGAGAGAGCAGGCAGCTGGAAAGGGAAAGGGCTGATCCGGAGGATGGAAGGAATGCCCAAGGAAGAGGGAAAACGGGAGGACAGCGCCAGGGATGTGGAGGGGTCCGCATGATGCTAGGGGCGAGCGCATGAGCTAGGGGCGAGTGCGGGCAGGCGCAAGTACCCGGGGGCCTCCCCCGGGGGAAAGTGATGGGAAAACCGGGACAGGAGCCCCCCAGGACAGAGCAGGCATCACACGGGAGCCTCCCCCGGGGGAAAGTGATGGGAAGACCAGGAAAGAAGACTGGGAGGAAACATCTCAGCGTTCCCACTAACCCCCAAGCCACTGGAATGTCCACAGAAGGTGCAAAAGGACAGGGAAAAGGGAGCTTTCAAAAGAAGTGTTCAACATGGAAAGCCACAAGAAAGATTACTCTGAATCTGAGAGAGAGAGAGAGAGAGAGAGAGAGAGAGAGAGAGAGAGAGAGAGAGAGAGAGAAGAGGGAGACAGAGAGGGAGGGAGAGAGAGAGACAGAGAGAGAGGAGAAAGGAGAGAGAGAGAAATAGAGAAGAGGAGAGGAGAGAAAAAAGGGGGAGAGGGAGGGAGGGAGAGAGAGAGAGAGAGAGAGAGAGAGAGAGAGAGAGAGAGAGAGAAACACAAGTTCAATGCTGCGGAGGTACCAGGGACAGAGGTAGCTTTGGAGGAATACCCCAGAAGACCGATGGGGTGTGGTCTGTAGCGCCTCCCAGTTCTCCCAGAGTTTTTCAAGTTCTCATCTGCCCTCTCTTTGAGTACCTGAGGATGTAGTTCTGAAAGATCTCATGACATGAAATCATAGATGGCAGGGTAGAACCACAGGCTCCTCATTCAAATAAATAAATAAATAGACAGACAGACAGACAGATAAATAAATAAATAACTGATCCACTAGGTGGCCCAGTGGATAGAGTGTTGAACCTGGAGTTAGGAAGACTTGAGTTCAAATCCAGCAGCACAAATTTACTACCTATGTGACCTTGAGCAAGTCACTTCACTCAGTTTATTGGTTTGGTGAAATGATTTCTTGAAAATACCATAAAGCAACAATGACAATAAGAACTTGCCCTTTGATACCAGTCCAAGGGGCTGCAAAGTATTTACCCCGTGAAAGTCTTTGGATGTAGGCCCCACCAAGTTGTAGGACCCCATTTTGCAGAAGAGCAAACCAGGTGTCTAAGGCCTTACATGACGGTCCTGGGCCATGGAACACAGAGCTAGTCGGTTTCTGATAACTGTCTCCTGATAGGAAGCCATCATCTCTCAAGCTGGGCTTTTCACACTTTCACTGGGAAAAGCTGGATCTTGAGACATTGTCGGGGTCACACCTGGGCCTGTGAGTCATTCTCTAGGATGACCTGAGGCTGAGGGAAGGGCAGAATCTGCTGGGACTGCTGTCAGACGCAGGAAGTTCCCTATGAAACAGCTCACCCTCATCGAAAGGGGGACCGATATTTAACTCTTCTCTTCATGCAAGGCATATTCAGGGTAAACTGAACGTTTATCTGCCTGGAGCAGTTCCCCTTTTATTGTTTACAACCATCCTTTTGTATGTCTGTGAAACAAAATGAAGCATATATTTTTAAGACACTCAAAACGGATATGTGTATCTGTGAGGTAATGAGCCCTGATGAGCAGCAATGTCACACGTGTATATAGTGGGGGCATCGTAGGCTAAGCTGAATTCAGACAGGTCCAGTGTCTCCTGGACACCTAGGTAGCACAGTGGACAGAACACTGGGCCCGGAGCCAGGAAGACTCATCTTCCTGAGTTCAAATCAGATTTCACACACTAACTAGCTGTGTGACCCTGGGCAAGTCACTTCACCTTATTTGCCTCAGTTTTCTGATATGTAAAATGAACTGGAGAAGGAAATAGCAAACCCCTCCAGTATCTCACCAAGAAAACTCCAAATGGGGTCATGAAGAGTCAGACACGACTGAAAAAGGAATCAGCAGTAATAACAACAGTGTCCCTTATCACCAAAGAACCGAAAAGCAAAACAGCAAATTTTGGGAAAAGAAGCTTCTATTTTCCTGTTGAGGCAGGCAGTTATTTATACAAGAAACAAGCAAGAGGGCAAATCTGCACCTAGCTGCCATCTCCTGGGGTTACTCTTGTCTACCTATTCCAAGTAAAGCAATATTCCAGGCAATAATCTCTAGGGATTCCCACGCGGGTCGGAAGGGCTGGGCCAAGGAGGCTCCAGCAATGGCTCACTGGGGACAGGGGCAATTTACTCCGGCATTCCATATGCAAACTGTGCCCTGCCTGCAATTTCTTAATGTGATTTATTCATTCAGATCACAAGACAAACAACCAGGAATGCTGAAAAATTAATCTTCTTTTAAAAATCAATAAAAGAGGCAATGGGAGAGCCTGAGAAAGCTTATGATTTTCCAAGTCTTACTCTGTGATGCATTGTTTGGAACTGTATCTTAACAGAAACAAGAGTAATTCAGTTTTAATAAACTCTCAGTATCGAAGGACAGATCAATACGTCGAGGTTGATTTCTGTCCATAAAGGACTGTTACTGTCCAGGTAATAGACTGTATATGAAATTCTCTTGGAGAAAATGGAATTTTAGTACAAAGCTCAGAAAAACCTTCCATTCTCTCAATTATTTTCACTCCTTTAGAGAGGGAAAGCAAAGAATCGCTTTTACAAAAATAAAATTAATGTGAACCCTGAAGCTTTTCTAATGTATGATATAGCAAAATAATGAACCAGGAAGGAAAATCATTCACTCACGAAGCATTTATTAAGTCCCTACTGTGTGCTACGCAAAGTGCTGGATATGAACAGAAGAACGAAAAAGGCCTTGGCCTCAAGGAATTTACATTCTATTTTGAAAAACAACATAAGCAAAAATTGAAAATATACAAAAAAGTCAATACAATGTAATTTCATTGATCAGAGTTCTGAAGGCTTTCCCCGGTGTTTAGCTTGACAATGTGATGCTCATTGGCTAAATGATTCTCCTGTTCTGTTCAATTTACCTGCTGCAGTTGATACAAGTCTTTCCTAAGTTGATCAAGACTATTCCATTGTATCCACATCCAATAAGGTGATCGTCTGCTCCAGAAATGATGGGCACCTCCCTTGTTGGTAGATCTTTGCTGCACTGAAAAGCATTGCTATAATTTTATTTTATTTTATTGACAAAGGAAACCTTCCCTTTGTCTCTGAACTCTTTGCCAAAGAGCCGTATCATGGGGCCAACAGGTGGGCATGCTTTAATGACTTTGGGTGCAGCATCCCAAAATGATCAGACAATTCCCTGTTCGACCAACAGTGCATCAGTGTGCCTGTCCACCTGCAACCTCAACAATTTTCCTTATCCTTCTATATCACAGTTGCCAATCTGATGTGTGGTTTTAATTTTCATTTCTCTTATTATTCACGATTTACACTATTTTTTCTTATGATTCTTGATCATTTATATTTTTTTCTTTTGAGAACTGACAAGTCATATCTTTGATATGGGGAATGGAGCCCATGTATTTTGTTGGGCAGGGTAATGGCACAGTTAGATGTGTGTATGAAGCAGATTTTCCTGGTAGCAGATTTCTGGAAAGGTGAAATATTTGAAGCAGGGAGAAGAATTAGGAAGCTACTAGAATAATCCAGATGAGAAGTGATGGGTGCCTGGATTAGGGTAGAGAGAAGGCATGCAAGAGGCATAGCATATCCATACCACCTTTCCCCAGCGGTCCACACCCTGCATCCTGTGGTGCGGTAGTGGGAGCCATTCAGATCCTGCTCTGACACAGCTGAGGGACCTGGCATGAGCTACTCCCCCATCAGCTTCCTCCCCCGTAAACTTGGGGAACTAGATAAAATGACTAGGGACCCTCCCAGTGTGGGAGCTCAATGAGTCTATGAATCATATGGATTTACACTAAGACCCTAAAGAACCGGGACTGTGTGTGATGAGATTGGGGGGGTTCTCTTTGTTTAGGGAGTTAGTAAGCCTGCATCTAGAACCTACTCAAAAACAAAGGTCCAGTGGATAGGTGAAGTCCAATAAGTGTAAAATAAAAAACAAAAATCACCCTGTTCTAAGAGAGTGCTAATCTTTTTTTAAGTAAGACAGCGTTTGCCATTTTATAGGAAACTAAACACAACCAGCTGGGTGTTTGTCGTTGTTTTTCAAGTACTGCTCTTATTCAACCTGGGAGGGAGGCAGGCAGGCCTTGCCTGCTAATGGGAAATCTACATTTCACTGCAAAGAAAGAATTTTACAAAGCAATTCATCTGTGCCTTGGTAATTCTCCAGAGAGGCTGGCTTGTTTTCTGTATGCTACACCTAGAAGACACGGAAATGAATAAATCCCCCCAAACTGCTTTTAGGCAGGAAAGCCCGGAGTCCTCCATCCACATGGAGAGAGGAATCTGACAAATCCAACAGCTGTGTACATTCCATACTACGTACCTGAAAAAGGAAAATGTTCAGGAGCCAGAGCACACACGTCCTGCCTCGCCACCAAGAATCTCAGGGAAAAGAGCAAAAAAGGGCAGAATGGAAACAAGAGGCGTACGTAACTGAAGGCTTTGGAAAAGGAGGACTCAGCGTCCAAAAGATGCATGTGTGTGACATGAGGCTGCACCCCCAGCTCCTCAGACCTGTGACTGGGGGAATCCAACATCATCCTCACCCTCATCATCGTTTAAATATTTTGATAATTTCATTTAATAATTGATGATGATAGTGATGCCAACGATGAAGAAAAGGTAGAAGAAACTCCTATGGAGTACATGTGTCCACACCAGTGCTCATGGACAGATTAATTGCAGAGTCTGTATATGATAATGTTGAAAAACCTGACAATCAGAGGGAGGCTAGGGGGAAAAAAAAAAAGAAGTCCAATATCTACAGCAAGGGAAAAGTCTAGGACTAGAACAGTATGTTTCAAAGGGTTGTAGACTGCCATCTTGGACAAACACGTTGGCTGCTGCCCCTATGAGGTGGGTATGCACGGGTAAGTCTTGGCTAGAAGTAGAATCACCTCGTCCATGTACAGTACTGGCCACTCAACCCTTCAACAGAGCAATTATCAACGCAGTCCTGTAACCAAGCATCTGTTCAGTACTTCTTCTTAAGTACTGTGTGCTTCAGCACATGATTGCTGAGCAACAATGACACAGAAGAGACAGCTTCAAATGCGCTGCTGGGGCTGTTCAGTCATATCTGACTCTTGGTGACCCCAGCTGGGGTTTTCTTGGCAAAGATACAGCAGTGGTTTCCCATTTCCTTCTCCAGCTCATTTTTACAGATGAGGAAACTGAGGTAAACAGGGTGAAGTGATTTGCCTAGGGCCACAGAGCCAGTAAGTGCCTAAGGACAGATTTGAACTCATGAAGATGATTCTTTCTAACTCCAAGTCCAGCGCTCTGTCCACCGCACCACTAGCTGTCCATCAGAGTACTCACGTTTTAAAGCGACCAAATGGACACAGGCCCTTTAACAGAGCCCACTATGTTCTCACTGAGGAAAAAGATACTGAGCTGCTGAGATAAGTCTGACTCACACAGTCTGGGGAATTTCCCCCAATACAGGGCTTGCTGTAATTCCTTATCTAGGACCACAGTGGAAGCCTAGGCTCAGTCTGGGATGGCAGGAGAATCTCAGCAGAGGCCTCACCTTCTAGGTAGGCTTTCCTGATGCCCTGAGGTGTGAATGCCTTCTCTCCAAATTTTCTTCTTTTTACTTCTCCTCATAAAGTAGAATGTCGTCTCCTCTTGGGAGAATGGAATCTCTCTCATGGCAAGGCCTGGTTCAGTCTTGTCTTCAGATGCATAGCAACTTCCCAATACCTGGACCATAGCAGAAGTTTAACCTGTGTTGGCCAAATGGCACTAGTAGCTTAACAGTGTGTGGGGGGCCCTCCAGGTCTCAGCTTGACATCTCTCAAATCTAACCTCCGTACAGCTCTCAACACGAGGAAGCCAGGAAAACGGTAAGCGACTTCACAACAGATGTTTAGCCAGCATTTGATTCCTTAGAAGAGAGGCTTATAACATTTATAAGAAAGAAAATCTAAAAATTCATACAATAATGAAGAATTTTAATTACTTTCCAGGATCATTGCTTGTTTTCAAATTTCAGCATATCTTTCACAGGCTAATTACCTGGTTAGATAATGAGAATGTTGTGAAATGGAATGTTCCTCATTTATGCACCAATGGAAAGGATAAGGCCTAATGAAGTCCGCTGGCTCTGAATTTCAATCAAGGGCAGCATTGGTATGGATGACTGGGGACCAAGAGTCAAGGTGATAGTTGGAGCCTTGGCCAGACGGCTCACACTTGCATGGTGTCAGCAGGCTCAGAATCTCTACCTCCCAGGAATTAATTGAAAGGAAGGCTCAGTATGGGAGGAGGGGGGTGGTGGTATTAGTTCACAGGGGACAGCTGGAAAGACAACATGAAGAACTCAACTGGGAGAAGAAGGGAGAAACAAAAGGGGATGATTCCCCCCACCCCAGAATCTCAATGTTTGGCTGCAATCAATAGGACTGCAATTTGAGAATGTGAATCGGTTTATGATAGAAACAGGGAAAAAACAGTGAATACTGGAGAACTCAACATTCATTAAAGAAATGCTCATTTGAATGATGAGGGAGATAAAGGTTTTTTAACGTCGTTAAAGGCTTTAGAGAAACTCCTTGCCCCTTCCTAAAGACAAGCTGATACCAAACGTGGAAAACAAACCTCTGAGCTAAGGGGACCGTGGAGATGCCAAGAAAGGTAAAGATGCCAGTAAGTACAGATTAGAACTCAGTTAAGAGCAGAGGCTGAGTGCCAAACCTGTCAGATTTCAAGTCAGAAAAACTCAGTTCCATCCCCTGCCTACAAAGGACATTAGGTGAGGCCATCTCTCTGGGACCCCTGGTTCTCCTCAGGAGATGCAGGAGCTGACTTCTGAAGGCCCTCCCAGCTCCAAATCTGTGGTGCCAAGATAAAGAATCTCTCTGGCTGCCTCTCATTTTCTAGCTGCATGAGCCTGGACAAGTCACTTACCACTCTGGGCCTCAGTGAGCTCTGTGGCAATATAGGTATAAGGATTATTTATCTCCCGAGGTTGCTATAAGGAATAAGTTAGATAATGTGGACAAGATGCTGTGGAACAGTAAAGACTGTGTGATAGATGCCAGCCAGATCCCTTCATAATAAGTTACAGGGGCCTGCCATCGCCACAGTGAAAATGATAATGCTGATGACTGCTTGGAAGTGGTGTGATCACCATCGAGGCCTTGGTCATCCCTTAGCTGCACGGAGGTTTGCATTACAGTGTAATTCAATGAAACAGTATTCAATCTATTGAAAATATTTCCAAGACACAGGGAATCAAATCTTTTCTCAAGACAGTTCTCTGTGATTTATCATTTTCAAAGGAAAACAGAGTGCAGCTGGAGGGTTGGGGTGAGGAGTGTTTTCTAATTCTGAACCCAAAGGAGATTTCAGCACCTGAACTCCACATTCTGCTCACGGTATAGGCCACTTCTTTCAAAACACACTTTGCTGAATGAAACAGACATTTTACAGAGAAGGAAACTGAAGCCCTGAGAGGGAAGTTAACTTGGTTAAGGTCACACGGGAAATCAACAGCAAAGAAAGGATTTGAATTCACGTCTTCTGACTCCATCTCCAGGGCCTCCCCTCAGCCCCTACGACGCCACAAGGTCCTAAAGGAGAGGCGAGAGGAGCCGAGCCTCACCAGCCAAGTCCACAGAGCATGGACACGGAACGGCGCTGTCACTCTGGGCCTTACCAAAGAGGGAACCATCTGGGGTCAAGAAGAGCACGACCTGCAGAGTCCACGTCCTGCCCAGTCCCTCCTTCCAATCCAGGATGAAGGCACTGCAGCAATGTCCTAGAGAAGGAGCAACCCCACCTCCCGAATGCAGTGAGAAGGAGCCGGCGGCGCTGGAATCAGTCTTCCTCAACATCTGCATGTTTAATCTGGCCTCCATTTTTCCCATTTTCAAATGGGAAATCATGAATGTTTTCCTTTTCCTATAATGGGCAGAGACATGACCTCAGTACAAGGATAGGAAATGAGCCTTTCCAGCAGCAACACAGTTTTCTCATTTGTATGTCTGAGAGCTAGAGCTGCCCGAGGAATGCTGCTTAGGCTGACACCCTTTCCCAAAAGAAACACACAACTCTCTGGGAACAAAGGAAAAGCAGGCGGAGGGAGCAGGGAGAGTGCTGGCCCCCCAAAACGTGAGGATTAGCTGTGCAACCTTAGGCAAAATGCTTCATCTCTGATCGTCCATCTGTTCCTCTGTAAAATGGGGGTGATAACTCACACGGTATCTGCCCCTTCATAAGGTGATTGGGGGCTCAGATGAGATCATGGATGCAAAAGCACTCCACAGATGCTCATCATCATATTGCAATTATCTGCCTTCTCTTCATCTTATTCAACAGAGTTCGGATAGAAATGGCCCTGGAACTGACTAACTGTCTCTCTCCCTCTCCCCCCTCCCTCTCCCTCCCTCACTACCTCTCTCTCTCTCTCTCCCCCCCTCTCTCTGTCTCTCCCTCCCTCCCTCCCTCCCTCTCTCTCTCTCTCTCTCTCTCTCTCTCTCTCTCTGTCTCTCCCTCCCTCCCTCTCTCTCCCTCTCTCCCTCTCTCTCTCCCTCCCTCCCTCCCTCCCTCTCTCTCCCTCTCCTCCCTCCCTCTCTCTCTCTCTTCTCTCTTCTCTCTCTCTCTCTCTCTCTCTCTCTCTCTCTCTCTCTCTCTCCCTCTCCCTCTCTCTCTCTCCCCCTCTCCCTCTCTCTCTCCCCCTCTCCCTCTCTCTCTCAACCCACAGGTGAATCCAAGGACTGCTTTCTATAATGATAAAAAGGTGGTAAAAAGGCACTGGGTTGCTTCCTCATCTTGTCCTAGCTCAGTACAACAGGAATGATATGTACAGACATGTCTCTCTGTTTTGAGAGTACCTTGAGAGTGGAGCTGATTTCCTTGTTTGCTTGTGTACTATCGTGGCCTGACACAGAGCCTCCTGGAACACAGTAAATGTTTTAAATAAATGTTTATGATTAATTGATGATGTCTATTCCATATGGCAGCATTTACTAGAAAGGCTGTTCACAGCTGATGAAAACGAGGCTCTCTTAGCTCTTGACCACAGAGGACTGTTTTTGTAACCTCAGCCTCTAGCACAGTCATTGTATGTTGTAGGTGCTTAATAAATGCACAGCGATTGACTGGATGATTATGAGTATTGCATGTGATGGCCTCCATTTGAGATACTGTTCATTGATGAGGAAGAGAAGGATGGGAAGGAGAATATTTTGGCTCTTTGGGAACCAATAGGCTCTCAGGGGCTCCTGCAACTCATCTCTTCATATCCTCAGCCCCTAGAAGAGCAGCACCATGTATGCTATATGTGCATATGTGCCTCATCGAAGAATCAAAAGTTTGAATTTGAGCCATGGGTCAAGAAAATGATACTTGTACATACAACCATCAATTAAAACAATCATTATGCATCCTAGAAGATCTCTAATGAACAGGTGAGAATGACCTCCAAAAGCAGGTATCTGCGTGGATGCCCACAGAGCATTGTAAACAATCCCTCTCATTGTCCTTACATTTAACTTGTCTAGTAAACACTTTCTGTCTTCAGTAATGCAAAGATAACCTTCATCCCAGTCCCTGCTCCAGCTGTTACAAGTCCTGAATTAATGAGGTCTCAGTATATTTGCATTCATATATAGACACATATTGGGAAGTGTATGGTAGTCAAAAATCAGTCCTTTAACAACTAAAGAGGATTTTAAAAATGGATGAAGATTAATAAATTGGAGGAAGGCCTTGGTGGCACCATTGATCCAATTTTCCCCTGACATGGGAGGAAGAGCTCACACGCTTGCCAGGAGAGTGAGTCAGAAATCCCAAAGGTTCCAACAAACAAGAAAAATGGGCCAAATATCCTACCATGAAATGTAATGAGGAGAAATGTAAAGTTCTGCATTTGAGCTAAAACAACTATGGACTGCCCAGTGGTAGGAAGCATAGGCACACAGTAGCTTGGGGCAAAAAGCTAAGGACTCCTTTCATAAAGACCATCCTCAATAGCAGAGGCATCTAGTGCCTCACAGAGCTAATTACTGAGGGGGAGATAGTTATAATCACACCATCCTCTATGCTTAGTCAGACCCTCACTGGAATATGTGTGCCAGGATCTGGATCTAGCAGGGGGCCTGGTATACAGGAGGATGTTTGTTGGTTGCAGTCAAGTTTTAAGCTAGACATTTGCTAGTTTGAGTAAGTGCAAAGCAGAGTAACTAAGATGATACAAGAATGTCATAAACTTGACACATGAGTTGAAGGGAATGGGGTTGTTGAACCTGAGAAGAAAAGATTCTGGGAGGGAAGTGGCACATGAATGAATGGATGAATAGATGAATGAATGAATGGATGAATGGATGAATGAATGGATGAATGGATGGATAAGTGAATTAATGGATGAATATAAACATGTGGCCGAAGGCCCACAGAGGCAGGCTCTTGGCTCCCTCTTGGAAGGACCTGCCCAGCTCCCTCCAGTGTGGAGGGGCCTGACATGCTCGCCATTGACCCTTGGCAGGGATTCTGCCATCTTGGCAGCAAGTTCTTTCATCCCTCGAGGTCACGTGTTGTCTAAGACAGGGGTTGTCTAGAAGACGCTAGGTGAATCTCTGATGGGAAATGCTTCATATCGAGAGTCAGCCTAGATAAGCTGTGAGGTGGGGAGGGGAAGGTCTGGGTCTGGGATCTAATTGGCACAGGAACTCCCAGGCGAGGTGGTGCCTTCTACTAAGGTAGTCTTCAAGTCTTAGAGAACTGTCCACGATAAATCCCATAACAACAACAGATAGTACCAATAATGTTGTCATAGCCTTTCAAAATCTACATCTATGTACTAGGCGGGGCAGTGAATCTAAAGCATTAGACTTGATATCAAGAAGACCAGAGTTTAAATCTGGCCTTTGGCCTTAGACACTTACTACACGTGTGACCCTGAGCATGTTATTTAACTGTTATGTGTCTTGGTTTGTTTATCTGTAAAATGGGTATAACAATGGGGCCTATCTCCCACGATAGTGGTAAGGACCAATACAGTCGTTTTTCAGTTGTTTCCCATGCTTTCTGACCCCATTTGAGGGTTTCTTGGCAAAGATACTGGAATGGTTTGCCATTTCCTTCTCTAACTCATTTACATTTGAAGGACCAAGGTAAAAAGGGTTAAATGACTTGCCCAGGGTCACACATCTACTCTCTGGAAGATGAGTCTTGGAGCAGGTAGATGGCATAGTGGATAGAGCACAACCCTGAAGTCAGGAGGAACTGAGTTTAAATCCAACCTCAGACCAAACACTTGACACTTACTAGCTATGTGACCCTGAGCAAGTCATTTAACCCAAACTGCCTAAAAAAAGAAGAAGAGAAGAGAAGAAGAAGAAGAAGAAGAAGAAGAAGAAGAAGAAGAAGAAGAAGAAGAAGAAGAAGAAGAAGAAGAGGAAGAAAAAGGAGAAGAAGAAGAAGAAGAAGAAGAAGAAAAAGAAGAAGAGGAGGAAGAAAAAGAAGAAGAAGAAGGAGAAGAAGAAGAGGAAGATGAGTCTTTCTGATTCCAAGATGAGTCTTCCTGATTCCTGGCCAGGGCCTCTATCCTCTGTTGTGAAGATACAATTAGATATTTTCAAACATTCTTCAAATCTTCAATAATCTAATAGAAATGCTAGCTACAATTGTTATATTATTCAACATCATAATACATTGATGTTTTATTGATTAAAATGTCAAAAATTTGCTTTTATATTATGATTCCAGATAAATACTCTCCATTCTTCCATATTCCCTCAAGAGTGGAAGGAATTCCCATTTTAGGAGACTCTAGTCTCAAACAATTAAGTCAGGGAATGATTGCTAGGTGCCCCAGACACTTGCTGGAATTTACCTCTTGCCAACCTTCTGCCCGTTCTTTTATGTGCTGTCTTCATGATTAGAATGTAAGCTTCCTGAGGGGAGGGATTATCTTTCTTTTTTGCTGATATTTGTCTACACAGTCTCTGGCATGTAGTTGCTACCTCTCTATCATCTCTTTGAAATAATTTTCTTTAGAACTGGTCTTTCTTGGTATCCTCATTCTAGCCCACCAAGATAAGCTGGACTACTGTGGTAAAAAAAAAAAGCTCATTTAGATGAAATTAAATGAGAAACTGAATTCTTTCTTAATTACTTAATTGGTGGATCACAGAAAGAAGTGATTTCACAGGAAAAAGAATGCAGCAAATGAGTGTTCCAAATGGAGAACAAGAGCCTAAGTGCGGCAGGAAGGTAGTTTTGAAGTAAAAACTTAAGAAAACATCCATTTATTGTTATTACCTTCACATGGACAAGTTTGTTTACTAAGTTAGATAGCAGAAATGCAACAGCTTGTAAGGGAATAAAACCGAAGCAAAGTATGTGACTATTAACAATGATTTCTTCTGGTTTTATATACAAGAGTTGTCAAGTTAATCTACAGAAAGATTGTTTCCTGTCTGGCATTTACTGAGGACTCATTCTACATGAAGTATAGGGACAAAGCTCATAGATGGGAACACAGGACAGCATCTGAATGGCAGACTGAGTCCCTCCCTGGAGGGATTCCATTACCTTCAGAGGCCTGGGCATGTCACCGATGTGCTCAGCACTCCTCCTGGGGCTTTTGGGTTTTTAGCAATCAGATGACAGCCAGGAAAGCACTAATGGGTTGAGAAAGAAAAACAAAACAAAGCAAAACCTAAGAGGTTCCCCTTTGAGATGGTAATTTAGCAACAGAGCCATGGTTTCAAGGGGCTGGGGGAGGGGGAGCATGACCTCTATCAATCCAGATCGCTCCCAACCATACATTCTCATCCTGTAGTTTACCAGCCCTTGCTTTTTCAAACATCAGATTCCAGAATCTCAAAGACGCAAGGGGCTTCAGAGTCAACTTTGATCATACATCAGTCAGTCAAAGGCGATTTACTGAGCATGTCCTTTGCGATTGGGTGCTAGAGATAACAAAACCCAACAAAAACCAGAGTCCTTGCCCTCCAGGAGCTCTCAATCTAATGGGAGAGACCACACACAAATAATGATGTTCAGACAAGAGCTAGACTAGCTAAATTGAAATAATCATGAGAAGGAAGGCACTCCCATTAAGAAGGCTTGGGAAAGGCTTCCTGCAGAAGATGGGCTTTTAGCTGGGCCTAGAAGGAAGCCAGAGACACTGGGAGGCAGAGAGAGAGATGGAGAGTCTTCCAAGCATAGGACACAGCCAGTGAAAACGCCTGGAGTCTGAAGATGGCAGGCTTGGGCCAGGGACGGTAAGAGGCCAGTGCGGATGGATCGATCACAGAATGCCCCAGCTGCAATAAACCTAAGGAGCGGCCAGGCAACTGGGAGCTGGCATCTCCAATCAGAGTATGCCTTTCTTACCTTGGGTTTAACATGTACCGCAAACACACACACACACACACACACACACATACACACACACGTATGTGTATATGTATACACATATACATACACAAACACAAAATATATAATACACATGCTATGATGAGATGAGATAACACGGTATAATATAAAATTAGTATTATATCCCTTCGAAAAGGCATAAGAACCAAATGTCTCCATGATTCACTTTCATAATTTACATTTCCAAGATATGATCCTTTAAAACATCTGGGAACAGATCAATGCACCATTTAAAAGAAAAACATCTACAAAGTTGTTTATAATAGCTAACTACCTTTAAGGCAAAACTATACTACGGACGTTTTTTTAAAGTAAAGAAACATATTTAAAATAAGCAATTACTCACATATTATTAAAAAGAGGACCCTAAATTATAAAATCATGATTTTTGACAGGACACAGTTAACGAGGCTGAAGATGTCTTGTCAATTTGAACTTTTAGAAGAGAATGGCCTTTACAGGAGAGACAGAGAGAGAGAGAGAGACAGAGAGGCATGGGTTCAAGGTCGTACTAGAATGAAACCTGTTGAAAGGATACCATATAAACCCTAATCCAATCATTTCACCCTTAGAAGACACCCATTCAATGAGTTCATTCCCCATTCACTAAGGGCTCAATCTATTCCAGCCACAGCACACGGTGCCCAAGATCCAAAGACAAAAAGAAAATAGGTCCTGCCTTCAGAAGATTACATTCCATTGGATCATCAGGTAAACAAATAATTGAAGACTACGTAAATTTATACCAAGTAATTCCAAGAGAGAACACAAGTAAAGAAGGAATAAACTCAGCAAAGAGAAAGACAAATCTCTTAGAAGGCACGTGAAATGTGTTTTTATATTTTCCAGAAGTGCGTCTCAGAAGCTGATAAACAGAGCAGTCACTTTGTTAGGGTTTCTGGCAAGGAAATTTATTTTTCAGAGTTTCTGGAAGAGATAACTGATGACAATAAAGGTGATTAAGTACACTAATTAAGCAATTGTCTTTAACAGGTCATTAGTAAGCTTTGATGATGATTAAAAATAAGTACCAAAAAATTCAAGGCACCTAAACCGCCCTATCTGTATCCTGGCTGCTCAGTGCAGAGGCCCTGGCCCCATCACTGGGGTGTTCCCCACGGGCCACCACCCACACCTAATGCATGAGGCAGGAACTCACCCGCCATGATATCTCAGAGACATAATGAAATGAACCATGCTATTAAAACTGCATTTCAGTGATAGAATTTCATTAAATTAAAGAGGTCCCTGTCAAACACAGTCCCTCTAATAGGCTTTGTGAGGCAGCCAGACAATCAGTGCAATGTGGAAAATAACCCTATTTCCCATTTATGGTGGATGGATTTCTTTATCATTTTTTTTTCAGATGAGAACCACCAAGTACCAAGGACGCAGAGGCTTTTTTTTTCCCAAATAGTTAGTGGTAAAGCTGTGTTAATTGAAATAGAACTAAACACTATTAAATTAAAGGAATAATTGAAGAATAGAGGAGAGATAAGAAACAATCTGCCGGTTATGGGCAAGGGGCCATTTCAAGACAGGAGATGACACAGAGAGGCTAAACTCTGGACCAGATGAGAAATGTTCTGCCCAACTTCCTTCTCCAAGAGATGAGGAAAAGGAGTCTCAGAGAGAAGCAATCACAGCAACCTCCATAATCCCACTCTGGAAAATGGCTCCTCTAGGTAATTTCTCAAGTTCAACCCAGTGGTGAGATGTTGTATTACCAAACAGAGCAGGACATGAATCAGACACCGATCCCCAGAAGGAAACTCATTTTGAATAACTGATCCCCCTTACTGCAGACATGAGTAGCCTACTAAGTCCCTGCCATTGCCTATTTTAACTTGTTCGGTAATTTGATGTAATAAGAGGAATGGGCATAAAGGAGAGGAGATCGTAAGAGAGGCATTTACAGCAATAATAATGGGATGAGTGAGGAATGGAGGAATGGAATTTAAAACTATAGCTTAAAATCTCCCTGATGCTTCCTTGCCAGCTGCCCGGGCTCCTGGACCAGAGAATACACCCTGGAGGACTGAAGATCTTCTGTTCTGGGAGGGCTGCCATCTTGACTGGTGAGACCATTAGGAGTAGGCAGGCTTCCAACATACCTCTTTTTATTCCAAGGCCACCTTCTTCCCCTAAACATGCACACTCTTGCTACTCTGCTTTCCCATCAGAGAATCCTAATCAAACCGATGTTGCCAGTGCTATAGAATGAATGTATCATTCTACTGCCCCACGGTGCAACAGAAGCAGTGAGGTGGCACAGTGGATAGAGTGCTGGGCCTGGAGTCGGAAAGACCTGAGTTCAAATCTGGTCTCAGACACTTAACAGCTGTGTGACCTGCACAAATCCCTAAACCCTGCTTACCTCAGTTTTCTCATCTGTAAAACGAGCCAGAGAAGGAAATGGCAAACCCCTCCAGTGTCTTTGCCAAGAAAATCCCAAATGGGGTCACGGAGAGTCAGGCACAATTGAAACAACTGAATAACAGCAATAGTAATCACTTCATAAATATTTTCTGCATTGATTTCATTTTTTTCATTCAGGATCATAAAATTAGGAGGTCTAAATCTCAAATTATACAAAAATACCTCTCTTGTGAAGAAAAACAGCATTCTTCTTTAAAAAAAATCACCTAGAAATTTAGGAGCAAGACTTTCTGGAAGCAGCCCCAAAGACTCATTTTCTTCCTTATAATGTCACAGAATGGTCACTGAATTCAGTCAGGCAATCAGTTTGAATTCTATGGCTGCTCTTATCATCTGGGGAGAGGAGAAACTAATTCTATACCACCTACCAAGTGCCAGGCCCCACCTGAAGCACTTTACAAACACTGTTGCATTGGGTCTGTGTGACATTAAGAAAGGCATCTCATCTCTCTGGGCTTCAGCTTCCTAGCCTATAAAATGGGAAGACTGGACTAAATGATTGTTTTGGTTTCCTTCAGGCTCTAACTTTCTATTTTGTGATTGCCCAGCCTGGCTTGATAAGTGACATTCAAAGGCAAAGATGCTGGAGTGGTTTTTCAGTGGTTTTCTGTTTCCTTTTCTAGCTCATTTTACAGATGAGGAAATTGAGGCAAACAGGGTGAAGTGACTGCCCCAGGGTCACACAGCTAGTTACTGTCTGAGGCTAGAGACCATTAGGCTTCACCTTCTGCCTTGCCCCTGTCTCCAAAGGCCTTACAGCCCTTAACCATTCTCTGCCTCTGTGCCTGGCAGACCCTTTGCATCATCAGAAGACCTACACATGTAACTTAAGGACCTGTAGACCTCACCACCTGCCCTCCTTCTGCTCAGTTAGGCCTTGTCTGCTCTATCCTGCAGCTGAGATTTCCCAGAGGCACCGTCTCCTCCACTTGGAATGGAATCTCCAACTTGAGATGAAGGACCACAAAGCCCTTTCTATTAGTATTCCCCACAATGAGGACAGGGTAGGGACTTAATAAGTAAACAAAAACCAACAAATGAATGGATATAGAAACACATAAAATGATCATATTCATATCTATATAGATAGATAGATAGATAGATAGATAGGTAGGTAGATAGATAGATAGATAGATATACACACATGCATTTTTTTTTTCATTCAGCCATTCATCTGTCTCTTCATTCATTCATTGTCCTGCTGGGCCCCATAGAAAAGAACCAGAATTAAGAGGCAGGTTTCAACTCCATGTCAGGAAGAATCTTCCTCTCACTAGGAGCCACTGAAAGTCAGGAAGGGCAGCTTGGGGAAGGGCCAAGCCCCGTCCTTGGCGGTTCCCAGGCACAGGCAATACTATCCCTTATGAGGCAGGCTTTCAAGGGGATATCAATGGGTGTAGGTTGGCCTAGATGGCCGCAGAGGTCCCTCCAAACACTAAGATTAAGGGATCTTAACTGTGAACTTACAGAGGCTATTCATGGCCAAAATCCTAGCAGCCTAAACTAGACCCATTTCCAAAGTGGGGTAAAACCTGCCAGAGCTTGCCTCCATCCTAGGCCATGAACAGCCAAAACATGAACACTTGGGGGAGGGCCCAGTGAACAAAACACACTCTAGTAGGTTGAGGGAACTGACTGTGACCTAGGAAGGACAGAAGAAGATAAATGTGATGTCACTGATCTAGGGAATCCCAGGGTGAAGAAACTCTCTCTCAATGCTTGTCAGCACCTCCTATACATGTAGGAAAATTCCTTGGGACACACCAAGGGTCACACGGCCAGGATGTGTCAGGTTTTCCTGACTCTGAGCCCTGGTCTCGCTATGCTCTATAATACACTATGTCCTCTCTCTGTTACATTTTACATGTACATACATAAGTGAACCTAGATGTAGTTTTACTTATAATCAATTTTCCCAATATACCTTGAAAGACATTTTTTTTCTAACTTGTTGAGGTAGGGAACCAAAAAAAGACTGGCACTGACCACTTATCTAGAGCTGGAAGTGTCCTTTCTAGGTTATTCAGTCCAATCTCCTGATTTTAGAAAAGAGAAAACCCTGAACTGAAGCGATCTTCTAAGAACTCAGGTCCTAAGCCGCAGCCAGCCTAGTGACCAGCTCAGAAATGAACAAGGCTGGTCCTTGGACAAGTTAAATTCAGTCCATCCTTGGGTTGAAACATGCAGACTCTCAGACAGGATAAAAGGATGCACAAGGCAGTGTGTTCTCTAGGTTACGGCCTTCAGGAGCTCAAGATCCCTTCCATACGGGGGGTATTGGTGGAGGACTTTAATGAAGGTCCTGTCTAGGAAAGTAAAGAGAGATGGCCCAGAGTTTTGCTTGTTCTGCAATCACATGGCAGGGCAAATATGAAGAAGCATCAGCATTGGACTTTGGCCTTCATTCAATATGCCACTGGGCCTGGGTATTTAACACTTAATATTACCAGAGATTTTTAAAAAAGTGTTTCCTTAAGAGAGATGCAGAAAAAGCAGAAGATGGAGGCAAAGAAATGAGATGGATGGGATACCCTTCATAAGATGGTCCAGAGTCCAGAGTCCAGGACAATGATGAGAAGGGAAGAAATTCTTCCTGGCTTTCTTCAACAGAGGGGGCCAGGCCCATCCAGGCGCCCACTGCGGGTGTTCACAAATGGAAGGTAAGGGGGAATGCGCATTCTCTGAGCCACCCAACAAAAACGCACTTCTGAGCTTAGTCATCAGTCCATCCCTGTGGAGTAACTGACAGGAAAGGTGGGTGTCGGTAAGACAGCTGGCCCCTCTGCATCACCGGAAATGCAAATAAAGGAGTCGGGGGAGAGATGATGGTTCGCCCACTGGATGAAAAAGCCAAAATTGCTACATGTGCAATTAGCTTATGAGGAGGATGAATGGGTATGCCTGGGTGGGTGCTGTCATCTGTGTGTGTGTGTGTGTGTGTGTGTGTGTGTGTGTGTTTGCTCACCACGCTTACAATGGAACAGCCAGCCCTGGAATCTCTATCGGGCTTGCTGACTACTAGCTCATCATTCACACTGTTCTCAGAAGGGCCTGTCTAAGAGCCTGGGACCTGCTGGGGCTTGCTCGACATTTCCAGGAGGCTCTGGCCACCAAGGTGAGAAACCATCTTTTCTTCACACTCATTATTCTAACCACTAACAAAGAGTTGGACCAAACCATCCCAACCCAAGCAGCTAGCAGACTTAGGGTGGGCTTGGTAATTAGAGTGGATGGCTCAACCACTGCCAGGAAGTGTTTACTATGCTTGAGGCCATGTGCTGAGTGCTGAGGGTACAAAGAAAGGCAAAAACAGCCCTTGTCCCCAAGGAGCTCACCTTCTGATGGGGGAAACACCATGTAGATAAATGGGTGCACACAAGATATATACAATGTAGAGAGAGGGAAGGCACTAACATGGGGGCGCAGGGAGCAGAGCATGGGGATAGCCTCCTGCAGATGGGATTGGAGCTGAACCTTGAAGACAGGCAGGGAAAACAAGAGGTGGAGATGAATAGGGAAAGGACCCAAGCATATGGGCAGGGAGAGGGGAGAGAGGAGAGGGGAGAGGGCTGCCTTCTCAAAGACACAGAGATAGGGCAACAGATCAAGGGTGAGGTGCGGGAAGGAGGCCAGTTTAGCTGGATCACAAAACACGGGGTGGGGTTGGGAAGAGGTGTAAGAAGACTGGAAAGGGATGAGGAGTGGGGCCTGGGAAGAGCTTTAATTACTTTACATTTGCTTCTGGAGTGGACTGAATGGACGGGAGGTAGGAGGTAGGTTCTCCAAAAGGCATCCCACCATTGAAATCTAAAGTTTGAAGAGATGCCTCATGGGAGAATGGAAAGAAAACTCCAAAGATTGGGGTTCTGCCAGTAACAAACGAGGAAGACTGATCAGGTCAGCCCCCTCTCTGGGCCTCTGGTTCTGGCTTAGGGAATGAGAAGGTGAAACAAAAGGACCCACCTGGAAGGAGTATTCTCATTCTAAATCCTCAGGCAGATCAACTTAGGATGGCAGCACATGATGGTGGGAAGACAACTTGGGGTCAGATGACTCTGGCCTGCGGGATCCAAGGCAGGTCCCTTCCTCTGCCTGTGCCTCAGGTTCCCCCTCCGCAATATGAGGGTGAGGCCTAACGACCCTTAGGCCCTATCCAGGTCTAGGCCTGTGGATTGGGAGAGGTCTGTGACCTCTGGAGGGTGGTGCAGCACAGACGTCCCGTGATTCTATGCACCAAGATCCTCTACCCCAGTCAAATCCATCCCTGAGACCCAGCAGGAATACCTGGAGTGGCGAGGGCAGACCGGCGGTCTCTCTAGGGCTGCACTAGTGCACCCACTAACGGTGCTCCCACCCCTGAGAAGGCATGGACAACCTGCATCTGTGCAAAATGAACTGTTGCACCTCACAGGAGAAATGAGATGTCCCACGGCCGAGGGGAAGCAGTGACACACGGGCATTTTCACTTCTCACAAAGGTATTTCCAAAATGGCATTTTCTTTTTTTTGTGGAGATTTCAATGATACCAAAGCACATGAAAACTTTATCCTCCAATATGTGAAAATGTTCAGTCAACTTCCATCTCAAAATACCTTTATGATGTTGAAGAGTGATTGTTCCATTATTTCAGAGTGACTTCTACAAGCAGATAAGGGAATATGCCAAAGAGAATTACATTAGGAAAACCAGAAATATACACTAAGAAAAAAAGTATATATACACAAACACACACATATGTGTATATATACATATACATCTATATGCATTAATCTACTGGGGAGGATGCTGGGCAGTGATCACAGGAACTGAAATGACATTAGGTTTTTTGTTTGTTTTTTAGAAGCAAAGTGGGAGGTAAAATGCCAATGCCTTACACTCAGCTGACCTGTTATTTCTGGGTCTGGCCTGATCTGAATTACCAGAATCTCAAGTGGTTGAGAGTTTGCATCTAGTAAAAGACAAAGACCTCAATGTGGAATCAGAAGGAGTTGGCCTTAAACTGTCAAACCATGCCAAAAATAATTTAAACTTAGTTTCTTCATCCATAAAATAGGGATAAGAATATCCCTTACAGGGTTGTTGTAAGGTTCAAACCTTGGGGGGGGGCCCATAGTAGGGCGCCATAGTGCACAGAGGGCCAGGCCTGGTGTCAGGAAGACTCATCTTCATGAGTTCAAATCCAGCCTCAGACACTTCCTAGCTGTGTGACGTAACCCTGTTTGCCTCAGTTTCCTCATCTACAAAATGAGCTGGGGAAGGAAATCGCAAAGCCCTCCAGTGCCTCTGACAAGAAAATCCCAAACAGGGTTGCGACGAGTGGGACACGACTGAAATGACTGAATGACAAAAATTCAAATGAGATACAAGCTGTGAAGCGATGCAGAAACACTAACATCCTTTACAAACAATTATTGCCAACATTTTTCTTATCATTATTATTACATTTTTAAGTTGGACCTCTCTCAAATACATCTCTAGGATGAATCATGTATAGGATTGAAAAGCTACATTTATTTTTAGATTTTAACAGGTGAAATATTCAGTTGTCCCAGAGTTAAAAAAAAAAAGGTTTTAATACAAACATATGTTGAACACAGGAAGTGAGGAGCCCATCGCAGTCCTAAGGGGTTGTTTCTTTCCGTCCTTGTCCTCCTTCTCTCAAACATGGCATGGGAAGGAGAGAGGCTTGCTGCCCATCTTTGAGTCAAGGCTGCTCTTCAAGCCAGCTACAGATGGGAAGAGCAGGCCTGAAGGAGGCACCATGGGGGACGAAAGAACGGGATTGTGCACTCAGCAGATCTGGATTTGGAAAGACTAAAGGGGAGGACATGATGCCAGACAGACACAGATTTAGAAGAGCATTAAGCTGATGGATTCTGCCTTCTTGTTACGGCGACACTAAGTCCTCCCCAGGCACCTCCCGGCGGCAGGGAGGTCACCCTGAGCTCCGAAGGCTCTGCCAATGGAGCCTAGGTCCTGGCAAATGCTTCCGACTCAGAGAGGCTCCCAGGAAGCCTGCTGCCAGGCTCTTGGTGACTCTTCTGACTAAAGCACAGACCACCTGAATTACGGAAGGCATTATCAATAATTGGGATAAGTATGGAACACCTTAGCATTTTATAGCACTTTCTGATTAAAAGTCACTTTCAAATCATTATTTCATTTGACCTCCAAATATCGATGAGGAAGGTATTATTATTATCCCCATTTTATGGATGTGGAAACTGAGGCTCAGTGCTTTCTTTGTGCTTAAAGTCTAACAGAGCTGCCTGGGGTCCTATGAAATCAAGTGATGTGCCTAAGATCACATATTCAGTAGTTGTCAGAATGGACCTGGGTCTTCCTGCTCCTGAGTCTGGCTCGCCCTTCACTGAGCCAGGCTGCATCCCACCCCTGTTTCTATGTCACTGACACTGTTCCTTTTCTGCCTCATGTCATCTCTATGAATGAGCCAGCCTGAGCACTTCCATTAGATATAAATGGGTGATGGGACAATTGCCCACAAATTGGCTTCACGGGAGTCAAGAAGATATGGCCTCTTCATTGGAGAAATGCCTTAGTATGTGCATGTTTTCCCCTACTAAGCATACCCGCCAACTCCTAGGACATACAGGTTGTCTCTGAGGAGATGTGACACCTGTACTTCAACCAGCATCCATACAAAGACAATGATCACCTTTAGATATTGGAGGAGGGAGGGGAAAGAGAAAGGGGAATAAGTATTTATATAGTGCCTACCACCTGCCAGGCATTTTACAAATAATCTCTCATTTGGTCCTCACAGCCCTGCGCGGTAGGCATCATTATTACCCCCTTTTCACAGTTCAGGAAACTGAAACAAACAGAGGTTAAGTGACTTGCCCAGGGTCACACAGCTAGGAAGTGTCTTGGGTCTTTCCGAACCAGAACCAGGATTCTATCTAGTGCATCACTATTGCCTCTCAAATAACATATCTTCTCTAGTTATAGTTCAGAAAATACACATCTGTCCATCAGCTCCTCCTAATCACTATCTTCAACAAACTACGTTACAATAACGGTGGATGGTTGAGGGGGAGTTTGCCCCTTTCCACAATCAATTTCAATTCTCTGCCTCTGTACGTGTGTGTGTGTGTGTGTGCGCGCGCGCACATATATATGCCTGCATGCTCACACATTTTATTTTAATGTCTCATTAAATCAGGTAAAGGTTCACACATCTCTATGTCCTAATGGGGGCAATGTAAATCTATTAATGAACGATGCATTGAAAAAGCACATTTTTCCAAGCTCACCTGTGATTTCAAAGGAAGGCATTAAAAAAGATACATAGAGTCTTCGAATGCTGCTGAACACTCCCCCCCGGAAGACAATCTCATTCACCAATTCCCCAACCAATCCCTTCCTAGGCTCCCAGGGATCAGGGATTCTATTACCTTCAATCCCGCTACATAAATCCTCCCGTCAAGGCTGAGATGCATTGACTCCAGAGAGACATTTTCTTGCGTCTATATTCACATACAAAAGAACCACTGAACTACTTGGTTATTGGAAAGTCCAATGAATATTCAGAATAGACTGTCTCAGCAGGAGAAGGAGGATGTTTCTGTGTGGTGGAGGGGGATGCTGGGAAACGAGAGTCCCTCTCACCCCTTGATTCCAGGGTCCACAGTTTGCTAATGGGTTTTGCGCTTGGGTCATTCTGAGGATTTCCATGTATAATTCTCCGCCACTCCCCCCTCTGTCCAGCATATTTTGATACCATTTCTCCCTAAACGAACACTACAAACGCATATTGTAAGTATCGGCACCACCTTCAGTGAAACTGAGTGAACGTCAGTTAAAGCGTACTAGCAAAGCAGTCGTATTAGTTTCAATACCCAGCGAAGCTGGCAGGGCTGTTGATTTGCCATCCATTCCCGCGATCTGCCCTCAGCAGAGGCCCCAGGTGCACCAGGCAGAGAAGCCAGGGTGGGGAGTCAGGACAGCCTCGCCGCACCGAGACGTAGTTTACGTAGTTGAGAATGGACCATGGACGGTCTGAGACGGATACGGCAAGGAGACAGTGTAGTGGAAGGCGCTCCATCGTCACCGAGAAATAACTCTCAATGAGACCAAAGGGAGCAAAGGAAAGGATAATCTGATCTCTCAAACGAGACTCAAGCGCTTTGCAAACCTTAAAGAAACATGGCAATAAAACAATACCTACTCGTGTTCTCAGTGCTGGTTTTAATAAGCGTAAGGGACTCAGAGTTAAGAAATGCCTCTTACCAATGCAGCTCAGCACCTGTTTGGAAGCTCACACTCTTAAAGAGTGCCAAGTGCACTCAGTTCAGTGAAATCCTTGGGAACACAGAGCTTGGGAGTCAGGAAGACAAGAGCACAAATCCTTCCTCCAATATTTAACAGCAAGGTGACCTTTGCCAAGTCACTTAACTTCTGACTCAGGTTCTTCATCCGTAAAATGTGGATAATAACAGCCCCTATCAATCAGAGTTCTAAAAAACATAAGATATTTATACATTGCTTTGCAAACTTTGAAGGAGTAAATAAATTCTATTATTGTTATGTATTAGAAATAGCATTTGAGCTCAGGCCTTCCTAACTCCCTGCTGTTAGGTGGAGAAAGCAGACCTCTGTCCACGAAATCACTATTACTACTAGTACAAGCACTAACTGCTAACTGCCACCGCCACTCTTAATTACTAGTACCACGTCCACCACCCCCACCACAAGTCTCAGAACGGGCAGGAGGAGGATGCAGAAGGCTACAAAGGAGGGACTATATAGGAAGAGGGCTGTCAAAGACGTCGTTAAAGAAACGTACAGCCAGAAGGAGGAAAAGATAATGGCCTCGTTGCGCGGCAACGGCGAAAGAAAACCTTTGGACAATCCACGTGAAGCACAGGAATCCGAGCGATGTAAACAGGTCCTCAGAACTTTGGACGGCTGGGCTGTGCTCTTTGTCATGAGTGCGAATGTCCATACTGACAGGGGCTCAATTTCATTAGAATGACCATTACCATTATCAGGCAAGGTGTGACCACTAATGCCCTGCTCACATGCTTACTATTTAGCACCTAATTTGATAGGACACACAGTTTGCCACCTCTGAGCGGAAGGGAGCATGAGCAGAATCTCCTTCTTGGAGGACCAGACAGCCACGAATCCAACGGTAAACCAGAAGAGATGAGAAACAAAGGGAATAGGCAAACTGGAGGAACCTCTATACTCCTTATCTGAGCCTTTGGTTAAGTGGGAAAGAGTTCTTACTGGCTATATTTTATTGAACGTGTTGGGATAGGCTACAAATTGATCAGATGAAGAGACTTCGCAGACAGGGTGGACTCTAACACATGCTATGTGAGACCAAACGTGAAATGGGCGAACGGCACGTAAAACGTTTGGCCTCCAGGAAGAGAGGGGGCATAGTTTGGGGATAGGGCTGATCCTGCCCATTCTACTGGGTGCTCAGCTCTCCTGCGTCATCTCTGTCTCCTGGTTCTGCTGGCTTCCTTCAAGTTTCAGCTAAAATCCTGCCTCCTCGAAAAGCCTTCCCCAACCCTCCGTAACGCTGCTTCCTTGTCTTTGTGGTCATTTCCAAGCTATCACAGTTTATTCATCAATACGTGTGTGAATAAATACGTATGTACGTGCACGTAGGCATAATACACACATCCACATATGAACACGGAACGTATACATGTGTGCATATACATTTCTACAAATGACTATTCACGCATAGCTGACTGCATGATCCCTCCCCCATAAGATAAGGGCAGGGCCTGGTTTTGCCTTTCCTTGTATACTCAATACTTAGCAAAGTGCCTGACTTGACCTAGCTAACTAAATAAAGCAGTGGAATCATCACCATCATCATCCTCACCTTCTACCGTGTATATAGTATGTTCTATAAGCAACAAAGGGTAAGCACTTTACACTTATTATCTTATTTGATCCTCACAAGACCCCTGGGAGAGAGGGGCTGTTACGACCATTTTACAGTTGGGGAGACTGAAGCAGACAGGTTAAGTGATTTGCCCAGTATCAGTTCCACTAGAAACTCCTTGTGAGGTGAAATACGCCACCTCCAAACTCACTTTGTAAAAAGAAACAAAAAAAACCCTAAAAATGTGCAGACCACTTCTTCAGGATGCCTAAGACTTCTGCAGCATGGGAAAACAGGTTTTTATTTCCTCTATTTTGCTCTAAAATTGCCATACTCCTTTAGTATCTAAGCATGACAAAAACCCTGACTCCCCAGACCAGGTTTTTGGGGACCCATTAATAGATTTCAAACCTTAAACATTTCTCTAATTATATCTTTCCATGTGTAACTCTGGGATAGTTTCTTCTTATTTTTGAATCCCATACCAGGATATAAATTCCAAAGGGTGATAATTTTTTGTGAACCTGTGAAGTACACTGTCGTCATCCCTGTGAAGCAAAACCTCTTATTTTAGGGCAACTGCACGGTATTCCAAAAGATATTTGATCTGTTCAGGACAACAACAAGCCTAATTCTCTGGTGTGCAGAGAAGTCTAGAAGACAATGAGCCATATCATCGCATGTTCAGAATGGCTGCTGAAATCCCTGACACCCGTGGGAAAGCCATGGCAGTTCTAGTTTCAGCAAGGGAAGACACACATCTATGCATCTGCATGGAGGGTAATGAGAAATTCTAGAGAACACTTGGGAAGCAAGGGGGAGTCAGGAATAACAGCACTCAGCTTACAAAGGGAAATTTAAAGAGCTTTAATGCATGGGAATATGCTTCTTCCATAGCCACATCAAGACCCCTAAATTAAGGAAGTGAGTCTTTGGGTTGTTGAAAGAAAATGGCAGCAAAATTATTGACTAATGAGTTTTATGAATTATTGACATGGAAGGAACATGTAATAAGATGGGCGCTCTTAAAATCAGAGGTGCTGAAACCTTTCTGAGAGTAGAATTCAGTCCTGAGGCCCACACTGCCCCTCCCTAACTAAAATGAAGCCAAAACTCATTGGGGATACATGCAAGTGACGTTCAATACTCTCATTACTTAAGCAAGAGAAAAATCCTGAAGTACAGAGAGGCTGGGACTTTCTCAGAGTCACAAAGCTAGTTAGTGTCAGAGGCCACAGATGACCCCAGTATTTTCACATTAAGTCAATTAGGCAACAAGCACTCGTTAAAAGTTTATCATGTGCCTAGTCTTGTATTAAGGGATGGAGATGCCAAACCAGGAAAAACATTTCTCAGTGAGTAATCTATCCATTCTATTATCCCCAAAGTCATCCCATTGTTAACATATAATGAGAGAAATAAAGACTACTCTTTCTTTCTTGGTTTCTTTGTTTTCCTTTCTTTCGCCATTGGGGTTAAGTGACTTGCCCAGGGTCACACAGTAAGTAAGTGTCAAGTGTTTGGTCTGAGGCCAAATTTGAACTCGGGTCCTCCTGACTTCAGGGCCGGTTCTCTATCCACTGCGCCACCTAGCCGCCCCTATTATTTCTTTTCTTATGTGACCATCCATTACAGCAGAGTCCTGGGGTCCATGAAAGTATTTTATTAACTACTTTGATGACTGCATTTCAATAGAATTAATCTTCTTTATGATCCTACATGTTTTATTTTGTCCATTAATAATAAGATTCTGACGAAGGACCCACAGGCTTCACCAGATACCGAAAGGGCTATCAGAGGCCCTGGAAGAGGAAAACCAAACAAATGAAGGTATGCCAAAGACAAGAAGCACAGTATTTTTTCAATGAAAAGAAAGGTCCAGTTGAAGAATGCACTGGGTATTGTACAAACGCACACAACACTCCAACTAGGGAATCCATAGTTGACAGGAATTCAAGATAAGTGAGAATTCAGGTTAACAAGTTACCATCCTTATTTCTTCCTCAGGGACACTGTCAGTGACTGACGGGAAAATGACTACGTGCAATAGGCTTCCAGGGCCAAGAGGACAAGGCATGGACTCTTACCAACTTAAGAAGGCAGACGTAACTTGGTGTTCAACGTGCTTGGCACCAACTGGCACAGATTAAGCAGTATAATTTTACCAGGGATTTTATGATTTGTTAATAAAATTAACCAAAAGATGCAGGAAACTAAACTGACGTGATCAGTTGAAAAATCAAATTACAGGAGATATTACTGATGAAAAATATTGATAATTATATTTTTAATGATGATAGTTGAAATTTGTGTTACCAAAGCATTATAATGCCTCTCTATGTGTGTTATACGTATGCACTAAACTGCCACTATTAATTAAATTATTATGATAATTAGTTAATTCCCCAAAGCACATTCCTTTAAATGGGACAAGACAACACCATACAAAGGAAAGATCACTTAATCACAGACGTGTCTGCGATCAGGAAACCTTTTTTTTTTTTTTTGGCCATTTACCACTATTGCGATGGTAAAGTTACCTAACACTTTTGGCCATTAGTTTTATCACTTATAAAAGGAGGGGATTAGATCAGATGGCTACAAACTGATGAGCCAAAATATATTTTTAACACCTCTCCTACATTCCCCCTTCTCTCTTCTGACACTGCCCCCACCCTGCTGCCAGCTCTCATCACCCCAAACTTGGACTCCTGCAAGAACCCGCTGGGGGAGGGGTCTGCCTGCCTCAAAGCTCTCCCCAGCCCAGTCCATCTTCCATCAGCTGCCAAATTAATCTTCCAAAAATTCCAACCAGACCACAGGACAGCTCCTACTTCAGAAACTCCAGTGGCACCCTATTAACTCTAGAAATAAACATGAAACTCTCTGTTTAGAGTTCAAAGCCCTTCATCAGATGACTGTTTTCCTATGCTTCCAGTCTGGGAGGCAGGGACTGGTCTCCTTGCTCTTACACACACAATGCTCCATCTCCCAACTTCATGCATGTCTCTCTCTTCTCATCTCTTCCCTGGCTTCCTTCAAGTCTCAGTCTTTCCTAGTCCTCACAAGTGCCTTCCCTTGGAGGCTATCTCCAATCTAACCTCTGTGTGTGTGTGTGTGTGTGTGTGTGTGTGTGTGTGTGTACATGTGCCTGCACATATGTATATTGTTTGCACACAGTTGTCTGCATGTTGTCTTTCCCATTAAACTGTGAGCTCCTTGAGGGCCGAGACTGACTTTTGCCTTTCTTTGTATCCCCAGCACTGAGCACAATGCCTGGAACACAGCAGGCAATTCATAAATGCTTTTTGACTTGACTCCATTATTTAAAGGATCAAATTGAAATGTCTGAAACTGCAATAAATATAATTTTAAAATACGATATTCGGGGCTTTAGAATCAAAGAGTTGGAATTGCTAGTTAACTCAGTGGTCCTGTGCTACAACCCTCTCCTTTTACATTTGGGAATCCTTGGACTCAGGAGTCCAAGATCACACAAAGAGTAAGCCTCCAGGCTGGGATTTCAACCCAGTTCCTCTGACTCTAAATCCAGGCCTTATCTCATGGAAGCACCATGCTGCCTCCATTCAACTCTTGTGGAAACGGATGGCTTTTCATCTCAGATTAAAAATAAACAAATGCCTTAGACAAAGACTAATTCCATGTACAAAGAGTAATAACTCACATCTCAATAGTACTTGGAGGTTTCACAAAGTACTCTCTTTACAATACCCCTGTGACTGTAATAATTTGATTTTACACATAAAGGACACAGGTTCAGAAAGGTAAATTAAGTCACCTAATATCACCCAGCTAGAATGCATCCAAGCTGGGATCTAAGTCTTGGTGATTTCATATCTGACAGATTTTTCTCTATTCAATATTTCCCTAATGAAAATGGCTGGGAATCTGGAACAAAGACTGTCACAGAAAGGGGAAGAGAAGAGGGAGGTAAATATCTAGACCTTCCCTAAGGAGATGAAAATGCTAGTGCAGGCATTCAATATATTATGGTCCTTCAGAGGTCTTCAGCTCTACTCCTTTGAGATGACTAATCCATGGACACCTTGGAGAAACCGCGACATGTCATCATGAGCCACCTTGGCATCTCATCTCTCCACTCGATGGTAAGTTCCACGGGGATACCCCATCACCCTGCCCCCAACTCCCTCTCTCCTCCCTGAGCTCAGCGCTCAGCACACAGCAGGCCCGGCCATGATCATTGGTGAAGGATGTTCCTCTAATTTTGTGGGATGGCAAACAGGAGACCCGGCTCACCTACAGACATTATGAGAAGTCTAGAAAGAGAGGCCTCAGAGCACCAGGCTAGCTTTTAGTTTCTGCAATCTAAGGTGATTCCAGGAGAGATTGGCCTTGCTCTAGAATACCAGGCAGTGCTCAGACTAGAGGAGAGCCTAGAGGGGAAAAAACAAAGCAAAACAAAACAAAATAAGCCACAAGGGCAGCAGGAGAGCTGCTCTGTGCTACCTCTCCCACTGGCCTTTTGTTCTGGTGCTCCTGCCATCGGGGGCCTACATGAGATTTGGGATAAACAGCTCTGGAACAAGTGAAAGGTCACCCACTCTCTGACACACACAGGAATCCAGTCCAGCAATCTCCTTACAACGCTAGGATTTCAGAAATGAGAGCTACGTGACAGTGCAGGGAAAAGCTGGCAACACACTATAAACCCGGGATTACTGAACAGGCCCTGGGGAAAAAATCCAACAGGGAAAGAAAGAAAGAGCAAGAGAGAAAAGGAGAGAGCTAGAGAGAGTGGGAGGGAGGGAGAGGGAGAGGAGAGAGAGAGAGAGAGAGAGAGAGAGAGAGAGAGAGAGAGAGAGAGAAAGAGAGAGAGAGAGAAAGGGGAAGAGAGACAGAGCCCAGCAGAGGTCATCACCCTCCAGCTTCCGCTCCGATCAGAGTGCTAGGGCTGGAAAGGTGAGCTGTAAAAACAGCCAACCCCATCCCCATCCTCATGTCAGCATCCTGGGCCTTCCCAGTGCTGAGAGGGGAGTGGAAAACAGACCAAGCAGGCAGAGCCCAAATTTCATGTGAAATGAGGCAGAAGAGAAATAAAAAGAAACCACATAGTGCACTTTTTTTTTTTTACACTGAGCAGGATTTTTTTCAGGAAAGATGGAGTATAAGTGTCCCTCTGAGGCCAACGTGGGGCCCCAAGCCCTGTTGTGGTTCCAGACAGTAAAAGAGAGTGCCCTGGCTTCTCCACGCTGTTATCTGGTGGAGAGCTTCCTTTCCTGCCCTGCAGCCCCTCATCACTGCACAGGCTCTCAAAAGACCCTGGAGACTACTCTTGCTATCATTTGGCAGGCACCTCAGGTCCCCAGCTAAGCACCCACATGACACAATGTACCATTCATAAGACGTTTAGCCTCTGGATGTACTATCTGATATGATCTAGAGAGAGAAGCTCAGTAATATTTTTTTTTCTATGTAAAGAGCCAGGGAGTTCCTTCCATAGAAGATTTCCTTCACAAAGCAGAAGAATCAAGAGATAGAACATCTTTTCAGAGGCGGAGAGAGGAATCTCTTTCTTGGCGGACAACAGAAACAGGAATCACGTAAAGTCAAAATGCATCCAAATGACCATAAAATGAAAGCTTCCAAGCCTGTGATCTCTATCACTGGCTTTGATTTTGCTGAACCCAACTCTCAGCCTTTCACATCAAGCCAGTGACTGCTCTTTGTGAGCAGAAATGGAACAGAAGGCAAATTAGACCCAGAAATCTCATTAAATGGACGCGAGTGAATTCTGAGGAGCTCGGGAGTATCAGATCTCCAACCACCATGAGAGCTTCTGTGCTCCCAAGCTCAGGGTCAAGCAGAGACTGAGATTAAATACAACCAGCAGCTGATTAAAGGGCTGCTCTTGAAAAGGGAGGAATCCATCTATAATAAAAATAATCATCAAGCGATGGGCTAGTTGAAGCAGCCAGAAAGAGTGAACCACACATGCATTCAGTGAGCATTTCTAGAGCACCTAATGTATTCAAGAAGCCACGGAGAAACTCTGACTCTGGAATAGATGTGGCTGGAGAAATACATCTCTTCTACAGAATGCCTTTTCCAGACTGCCCTAATCTTAGAGCCTTCCTTCTACAACTAGCCCCCTGTATAAATCTCATTTGTACATAGTTGGTTACATGTCTTCTTGACTGTGAACGCGATGACAGTATCAACTGGTTTTTGTCCTTCTTTGGCTTAGCACAATACCTGGCACCTAGCTGTTTAGCAAATGCCAGTTGACTATTTTCTTTTTCCTAGAACACAGTGATTTTCAGACACGGATCCCTCCCCTCCCTCCAGCTTATTTTCCCTTTTGATAGAGGAAAACAGTTAATCAAATCCATTGGACACAGTGACACTGTCTGACAGAGCATATAACATTCCACATACGTAGTCTGGTGTCACTGCAACAAAGGGAAGCTGTGTGTTTCTCATTGTCCTCTCCAGGGCCAAGACTGGTCATTCTAATTAGAAAGCTTTCAGTTCAGCTTTATTGTTCTGATCCTTTCTTTTAGACAAACAGATCATCTATCACTCAGGTGCTTGATAATACTCTCAATTGCCTAATACACTTGCCTGGCTTAAGGCTAAAAAAGAGAATACTGGGATCTTCTCACTGTTTTCTCCCACTGAGATTTTGTGATGCCCAGAAGACAGGTTTGTTCTGATATGGTATTTGCCACAGGACTTTCTGTTTTTCCTTACTGATGTCTTTTCCATCTTTCATTTCAAAATGTAAGATTCCCTTCAGAATACAAAGAAAAAAGCCATCAGATCATGTCGTTTCAGTGGCTCTTTCATCAATGAGCAAGTCCTGTGTCAAGGACGACACGGACCAGATGGCCTTTGGGGTCTCATCCAACTTACTGAAAATCAGGTCTGGGATGCCTTTAATGGAGACCCTCCCCTTAATCAAGCCTTCTCATGTTGCACTGTGCTCCTCCATGATTTCCCACAGGCTCCAGAGGACCTCCTCAAAGGGATGAAGTCCTTCCTCTAGGTTGCTAATACTCTGTGGACTAAGGAAGCACAAATTTGTCTCTCACTCCAAGACCCTTTTTGCCTACACATTTCCTTCCTGGATGACACTCCTTATGCAACTTCTTGTGCTAAAACCATCACTAGAAATAGGCAAGCACATACTTTCATCCACCATATGACATCCCATTGCATCACATGTGAGCAGCAAGCCTGTTTAAAACACACACACACACACACACACACACACACACACACACACACACACACCCCAAGCTGGGATATACTAGAATTCTCAAATATAAACTATCACTCGAGACAGCACAACTGTTAAACATATGTGGCTGCATATACACACCAATATTTATAGTAGCACTTTCATTGCAGCCCAGTACCAGAAACGGAGTGGGTACCCATTAACTGGGGAATAGTTTAGCTATAATATATGAAGATAATGGAACATTTATGTACACTAGGAAAGGAAAAATAGGAGGAATCCAGAGGAACTGGGGAAGACTTGTAAGAACGGACACAGAGTAGAATGAGCAGGATGAAGTGACTTGCCCAGGGTCATGTAGCTAGTAAGCGTCTGAGGCTGGATTTGAACTGGTCTTCTTGATTCCAGGCTGGGCGCTCTACCCACTGAACCACCTAGCTGCCCCATTAGTCTTCTTAGTATCTCAGCTATAGACTGGGAGGCCAACTTCTCTTAAATGATTACAGATTTTCTCAGGGCATGTGCTGGCCCTCCAGGATCTGATGAAATCAGCCCACGGTCATCTACAAACACAAAACTATTTAAATGGAACAACCCATTTTATCTAAATACCCAATAAGATAAGGATAAGCAGTGTCTTCACCCATCCAGCAAGGTATAAAATTTCCTATCTTCTCCATTCTGAGGGAGGAGAAATCCCATTTGAGCCACAGGCCTGGCGGGTGTGGATACACAAGGAACATTAACAGACTTGGAGTCCAGTTCATTTTGAACCAGCACGGCCATGTGGTAAATCAAATCCTCCACGAGCCTCAGTCTCCTCATCTGTAAAATGTGGATGAGAATAATAAAATTCACATAGGATTGTGATGAGGCTCTAATGGGATCAAGGAGGGGATAATGTACACAGAAGACCGTTTACGAGGTTCAAAATACTATTGATGTGTATTATTATTATTGTTACTATCATTATTATTATAAGTGGTGGGGGCATTGTCATTACCATTCTGGGCTCATCTCTTTGCCTCACCGCGTCTCAGTCTCAAAGGTGGCCGAATAGGATTGCTTCCTGCTTGGAATGGCATGTGTGTATGTTTGTTTTTTAAGAAAATTAAAGTGAAGACCTAAAACCCTGGTGATTTGTTTAATCCAGTAGGCAATCACACTCCGCTCACAAGTTAAACAATGCTATTCGTCAAATTAAACCTCAGAGGGAAGGGGAATGAGACCAAGTTCTCAGAGCACTGCTTCTTGCCAGCTGAATTAAAGCCTTGTACTAAGATACTGCCTCTGGATATCCTGAGAGCCCTGTGTGTGAACAGTCATCCACGGAGCAGGTAAATTTAAGGAGATGTTCCTCTGCTAAAAATGCTTCAGAAAAGTGGGGTCTGGCTGGCACGCGTCCTCACCCACTAACAGAGAAAGAAGAAAAATGAAGTGGTTTTTTTTCATCATCCCTTTGGAAGTGACCCTTGTCCACAATGGATGATGCCGGCTCCAGCCATGAACAGCAAACAAACAAACAGACGAACAATTACGGTGCCAGCACATCTTCATAGAGGGACTATGCGGGGAAGGGGGAGAATTACAAAGATTGGAGTCAAGAGCTTGTGTGCAAATCCTGCCCCTCACAGGAACTAGCACAGTGTTCTAGTATCAGAACCAGCACACAGTAGGAGCTTAACAAATGTTTTGTCTAACTATATATCTATCTGCATGAGTGGAATCATCTCTGGGGGACTCAGTTTCCACACCTAAAAAATAGGGATTACATAATTATATCAGCTGACTCACAGGTTGCTCGTTTCTCAGAAAGCACCATAAAATGTGGGTTATTACTAAGAGTAATTCTCTGGAAAAACAGCTTGCTGATTAAGTACTAATTTTTCAGAATAGCAGCAGGATTAAGAGCAGTATCCAAGGAGCAGAGTTGTGGAGCTATAGGGACTCAGGAGGCCCTCTAGCCAACCTTCACATTTTACAGATGAGGAAACTGAGGCACAGTGACTGGCCCAATGTCACTAGCTAAGAGGCAGCAGAGGTCAGATTTAAATCTGACTCCAAATCCAGGACTCTTCCCATTCATATCCCCTAATATAAGTTTTCACAAGATTAATATTTTATGATTTTATGCATATTTAAAGCAATGATCCATCATCATAAAGCTGTCTCACATATCTCTTATCCCGTATTAACACATTCGGGATGACAGATTTAGAAATGGGAGCATCCCCTGAGACTGCAGAACCCAAATTCTTTACGTAAAGATATAGAGACCAACCTGAGGAGACAGTCAGCAATCCCCCCAAGGTCCTAGAGGCACTAAGTAGTGGCATCAGGATTTGCATTTGGCTCCCTTGACTCCAGACACAGGGCACCTCTCACAACACCATGGCCTATTCTAAGCCAAATCCAGCACCTGCCTTGAGAATGACAATCCTGACACACAAATGGCCTTTGTTTTAATGCATGATCTGATTTCAAGCTACAATTTCACTGCTCCTCCGGGGGCAAAGAACAGTTAGGAACCAGTAATGGCAACCTCCCGCGGCCGGACCGAAGCGCTCTCTCCAAGGAGAAGCCTCCACCAACAAAGGCCCTACAGGGGCTTCTGTGCCGTCTGTCTCCAGCCCAAACACTCCCTTTTCTTGCATTAAGCCCTGAAGTAAATTAGAGAAAAATAAAAATCCAATATTAACCGTCCGGCGTTGACTCATCCACCGGGCTCTTGGGGGCTGCACAGCAGAGCAGATCAGGGAGGCACCAGATGTAGGCCGGCCTCATCTTTCTTTCATTATCAAACATCATTGTCTTTGGGCAGCAGGCGCTAGGAAGGAAAGGATGGACAGACGGACGGAGGAGGCGAGAGTCTTTGGAGCTTGGGCACCCACCAGCATGGGGGAGAGGAGGGGCGACGGAGCCGGGAGAGTCAGAATGAATCTCAAAGTGCTCCTGTGGTGCTCCCAGCACCTGAGAATCATAATTGGGGCTTCAGACTCTCAATTGTTTTCAGAAAGTTTCTTACTTCATAGCAGCCATAATGTTTCTAATATGCACGGCCAGTAACATATGACAGCCATATCATCTAATGAGAAGGCCAACCCTAAAGGAGGTATAAAGGATGAAATGCTGGGTTTAGAACCAGAAGACTGAAGTTCGATTGTGTGACACTCACCAGCTCTGTGGTCCCGGGGAAGTCACTAAGCCCCTCAGGTGCTCCTGTCGTTCAGTCATTTCACTTGTGTCCAACTCTTTGCGACCCCATTTGGGATTTTTTTGGCAAAGACACTGGAGTGGTTTGCCATTTCCTTCTCCAGATCATTTTACAGATGAGGAAACTGAGGCACACAGGGTCACATAGCTAGAAAGTGTCTGAGGCCAGATTTGAACCTGGGTCTTCCCAACTCCAGGTCTGGAGCTCTATGCACTGCACCACCCAGCTGGCCCAATTTCTCTGTTTTCCTCACTTGAATAATAAGAAGAGAAATACCTGAATAAAAAGTTTACTTTCTACTGGGGGAGTCATTGGACAATACTATCTGATCTACCTTCCTCAGGTCTACAGAGGGTTGGTTTATAGTGAGCTGGACTGGGACGCACTGGACTCACTGTCTCTACCCCAATCTAACCTGTTTCCTCATGCACGAGGAAAGGGAACAGTTTGCACAGGCTTTTCTTCCTCCAACCATTTCACAATCAATGGGAATCCACATATGATTGGAATGTTGGGCAAAAACTCATGCAGGAGACGGTACATGAACTAAGGCATCGAGGAACCCTGGTGTTTCTCCAAGCAGTGAAGAGGAGGAGGTAAAGAAGGAGGATGAGGAGGATGTGCTAGGTGCAGAAGGCAGCTTCCACAGAAGCCAGGTAGGAGACATGATGCCATTTAAGAGAAAGAGCACATGGGTGAATATGATTGGAAAGATCACTCCCTTTATGGTAAATTCAGTATTCCATTCATTTAGGCTTTAAACACAGTATGGCACTCATTAGAATTCCTCTTTGCTGGGCTGGTTTGGAATTGATTTCTCAAGTCCCACACAGCACATTGATTTAGGGCCAATGAGGAGTCCCATTTTCAAACTCAGAGGCAGAAGACAAAAACGGTTAGAGTACAGTATACAGTATATTATGTATTGAGCCCAGTTTCTTCTCAGTAAGCATCCCCGGGGCCTCATCGCCAATAATGGGCACCAACTCTTCTACTTCTCTCTTTTTAAGGACTATTCACTAAGTACATATTTTTCTGTGTCAAATCATATTTCACAACCTGAGAAAACGAACGACCCAATCACGCTCATTGTCTCACGAAGGTGATCCTGGGCTTACAAGGGCTGTGTCCATGGAGTTCAAGCACTGGCCAGCCCAATCACACTAGATAGGTGCCAAGTACAGGGCCAGTGCCCAACTGGCATGTGGGGAAGTACAGACTGATGTACATATGGCAAGGCCCAGCACCCAAAAGGAAGCCCTTACAATAATGAAGACTGATTCTGAGTCACAGATACTACTGAAACCAATAACAATTATAATAAACGACTGGAAGATGATGATCTGTGTATGCAGACAAAGTATCCATGACAATGAAATCATGGATCTTTGGTAGAACCAAAGGGTTGGCTCTTCCAACTAAACAGGGTGTTCTGTGGTGCATAAGAGGGACTGAGAATCTAATGGAAGACAACAATAATCTACTCTGTAGTTATGTTAAGGGGAGGAATGAACTAGACCAGACCAGATCAGATCATAAGATACTACTATCTTAGACTAGACTTTGTATAGTGTACAACATTACACTATAATTGGCTATCCAATATGATAGTAGAGTACGATACACTATAGAATGCTACAGAAAATACTGAAGTAAAATATTTGTACTATATAAAGTATAACAGCATGTTTTACCTAGTAAGGTAAGCTATACTATATTAACTATATATTCTATATTATAGTATACAGTATATATCAATTTATAGTGTATGGTATATATTATAATACATAGTATATATTATAAACAATATTAACTATGCTTAGTACATGCATACCTCAGGGATATTGCAGATTTGGTTCCAGACGACCACAATAAAGTAACTATCACAATAAAGCAAGTCACATCACTTTTTGGTTTCCCAATGTATATAAAAGTTTTATTTACTCTATATTGTAGTCTATTAAGTATGCAATAGTATCATGTCTAAAATAAATGCATGTTCCTTAATTAGAAAATACTTTGTTGTTAAAAAATGTTAACCATGATCCAAGCCTTCAGCGAGGAATGATCTTTTTCCTGGTAGAGGGTCTTGCCTTCATGTTTGTGGCTGCTGACTGATCAGGGCAGGGGTTGCTGAAGATTGGGTAGTTGGGGTAATTTTTAAAAATAAGACAGCAGTGAAGTTTGCCACAACAATTGAGCCTTTCTTTCACCTGAACACTTAGAGGCCATTGTAGGGTTATTAATTGGTCCAATTTCAATATTGTTGTGTCTCAGGGAATAGGGAGGCCCAAAGAGAGGGAAAGACATAGGGAACTTAGAGGAGCACTCAGAACACACATAACAAGTTATTGATTAATAAGTATATTGATAACTTAATCAGCATTATAGATGTGGTTCATAGCACTGCAAAACAACTACACCAGTAACTTCAAAGATCACTAATCACAAATTACCATAGCAGACATAATATTAATGAAAAAAGTTTGAAATGTGAGAATTCTCAAAACGTTCCCCAGAGACACAATGTGAGCACAAGCTGTTGGGGAAATGGCATTGATAGACCTGTTTGATGCACGGTTGCCCCAGACCTTTAATTTATAAAAAATGCAATATCTGGGAAGTGCGATAGAATGAGGCTCAATAAAACGAGTTGTGCCTGGATTGTAAATAACAAGACAGACTGTATATCTGGCCAGGGGAGACAATTAGAAGCATTCTTGGTGGTGGATGAGGAGAGAGATCCATTAGGAAAGTACGGAATTGCAGGTAAAGATTCAAAAATTGAATACAAGGTATCCTTCACATGGATTCTCTGCTTGCAATTTTACAGGTTGGCATCAATGATTTAGTATTTGAATGCATCGAATCTAGCCACCTTTTAGGAATTAAAATCTTCCTAATAATAGCGAAATCTACAAAATCAGTGTCAGGGCAATTTTAGTCAAGAGAGATGATACTCCTCTTTTTGCAGAAAGGAACTTCTTTGAGATAAGCTAGATGAATGGCAAACTAGATTTAATTCAATGGAACAAGCATTTACTCAGCACCTACGATGTGTCAGGCACTGTACTCAGCACTGGCTACTAGAAAACAACTATCACAATCATTATTTGCATAGAAACACACACACACATACACTCATGCACAAAAATATATATTTAAATCTAGCAGTGTCTGAAAAATTCCATTGTAAAAATCATCCTTCTTTGAAAATTCAGCAGCCTCAAGAAAGAAGCAAGCGAAAGCATCAGGTGCCAATGTGCGCTCCCCTCTACCCCAAAATATCCTTAAATATGAGCATACTTTCGACCAGTTGGTTCCATTTTGCAGTTCTCTTAACTCCCACAAGGGGAGGCCTGCAAACACCAGGCCTGTAAACAAAGCTACCCAACGATGCAAACACAGGCCAGGCCACATTTCTAGTCAGAGATGGAATTCTGGATGTCAGTTGATGCCCTGGCTGTTAACATCCCTCCCTCATTTGTTACCTCCAACATGAGACATTTCCTAGGCCTCTCTTCTTGAAATTTTCCGTGGGTTGCTTGTATATTCTTTGTATTTACCTCTCTGCATAAGACCATATCTGCCCTGTAGAATGCTAATTCCATATGAGCAGGGAACCCATAAGCGCAGAACCTAGCACAGTGTCTTAAACACAGTAGGTGCTTAATAAATGTTGAACTCAATTGTTGATGCATTAGGAGAACTTCAAGACACAGTGCCAGAACATTCCTTGAAATAGAATCTTGGATCCCAAATGTTGGTTTAACGATTCTCTGTTCACAGCTTTCCAAAGAAGAAAGGGCTGCAGAGGTGAAAATGTTCATTAACACCCTCTGCCTAAAAAAGAAGGCGCCAATAACTTATGATTTTGAAGGTGAAAATGCTGGCTGATGACTATTTTCACAGCATGAATGAATCATGAGCCAATTTTTAGATGTAATCTGAAGCGTCACCAGAATTCTCAGGAGATAACATTTTCCCCACTTGGAGAAAATTTGGAGATGCATTTTCATACATTGATTCAGTAAGAAAAACAAATTATCGATGAAATCCCCTTTATGTTACAACTTCAAAGGCGGAGCACACACAGGCAACATATCCTCATCAAATTGGAATGTGGCATTTTCTGCTGCAGAACCAATGGACAGAGAACAAGTGATCTATACTTGGATGAGCACAGATTTCCAAAATGAAAAGAGAAGGAAGGTCTGGGAAGACACAAATCATCTCTAATGATGACAGCCGTAACTACCTTTCAAACAGGACCCCAGGTAGTCATGCTGGGCATCATTCACCTTCCACCCATCCTCCTCACACCCATTTCCTCACTGTACCTAGCACCAGCATCACGGAACCAACATGTTATGATTTGCTCATTGGGGGAACTACTCACAACTCCAGCGTTTCTTCAACCCCTATGTGGACCCCAAGACGCTTTCAGGAGTGGCCTTACAGCCTACAAATTTCCACCCGTTCCATTTCCATATTCAAACCTCAAGTTTCACAATAAAGGAGAAAATTAATAGAAAATTTCCTCCTGTCACCACCAGAAAAGTGTATAATTTAATTCATGTAGGAGAGAAGGGTGCATGTGAGTCAGTACAGGTATCTGCCTCAGACTCCCTCCCTTCCTCCCAAGCACGACTCAGAAGGCATCCCCAAGATTTCCCCAATATTAGCATTCTCTCCTTCTAAAATTACTTTGAGGATTCTTTACTTCAGTGATCTGGTCACTTCAGTGTATGTAATCAGACTCAGTGAAGCACGTGTTGTATCCTCTCAAGTAGGATGTTAAGCTGCTCAAGAGAAAGGACTTCTTCAGTTTCATTTTTGTATGCAAAGTGGGTGATTAATAAATACTTAACATAATTAAGAAAATGAAAAGATGAGAGGATGGATTATATTGGTTATGTTCCATATTTATTGTGACTTAGCAAAATCATGGTAAAATGCTGTCTCTTGACAGGAAAAGGATGCCATTGACCCAGGGTCAAGTGGGCCCAGCATTTGAAGGGGTTTTTCTACAAAAGCTGACGTATTCATTGATTTTCCCTCTCCAATTTGATTAATGTCTGGTACAAGGATCACAATCAGACCTGGGACTTTGTTCTCATCTACAATGTCCCTGATCTGGAGATACAGGACAGGATTGTGTGTCCCATAGAAAAGCAATACAAACAAGAGATCACCGACAACCTTTAAGAGAAACTGTGTCGACACCTTGAGGCAACACAATTATATAAAACTGTTCGTTAAAATCTGACACGTTCATTAAACAATAAAGATAAAAAAAGTAGTTCCTGCCCTCAAGAAGCTTATATTCTATTGGGATGTGAATACCTGAATGGATTTAAAAGGAATATAAGAAGCATCTAAGAAACAATTTGAGCAGGTTCATGACAATGGCCCTCATTTTTCTGTCCCATATGTGAGCCAGAAACAAATTATTAAAACTTTATACACTTTAAGCAACATTCTTAGGAAGAGCTTCAATCTAGCACCCAGTACAAGGTCATGCACACAATCCCCACCCCCACGCCCCAGGAGGCTTTGACCTTTGACCTGGATGCTCTCTGAAGGTCATCAAGTTGAAGCCCCTTATTTGACAGATGAGGATCTAAAGAAGGCTGAGAGAACCCACCCAACACAGTATGTGACAGAGCCAGATTTGAACACAGGTCCTTCAAAACTAGTATTTTTGATGATCACATATGACCCTATTTAATGATTGTTCTGTTGGAATGGATGGAAATCAGTTAGATTTAAAATGGAGGCAAGTAGCCCTAGGTTGCACCTGAATTAGAATAACATGTTTATGTCACTGAGGTTTTGGCAGTATTTGGCTGGAAAGGGGAGGGAGGTAGAGAGAGGGAAGACATTTTGCAGACCAGCCCCCCAGGATGGGCTTCCATGCGGCAGGTAAGAGTAACCCAACACGGACCACATCAGAGATTCAACATGGGGACAACATATGTCTTCTTCCACCCCGAAGTACCCATCACCCTCGATCCAGACTGGGATGCATGCGAGACAGTCCCAGAGATAAAATCCTCAGGGTCGACAAAGACATGAACTTCACAAACTGAGGTTCATGGGAAAAAGCAGAAGAACTCCAAGAGCAGAGAAAACAGAGATGACCTTGAGGTCAGGATAATTAGACAACATGAGGCATGGGTCCACCCAACACTGCTGCTCTGTTTCCAAGGCTGGAATAAAAAATGCAACCAAACATATCAATTAGAGTAACCAAGCTTAGGGCCTGCTTCAGTCAAGTAAGGGAAATTATAATGGCATGTCATTATAGTGAAGAGGAGAAGAAAGGGAAAGACAGAACTGGTATCCAATAGGTTACAGGGTGGTACTGAGAGTATCTGTGCCATCCACACAAGGACTAATTTATATACACTTGGATTTAATAAGAAATATGTATACATGCATATACATATATATTCAGACAGTCAGTCAATAAACATTTTCTAAGAGCCTACTACATGGCAGGCACTATGCTAAGCATAATGAAGACTGCACAACTTTAGTGAGTATTTGATCTCCATGATGCAGGTCTTTCATCCACTGGTACAGACAGTAACCCTTACATGCACAAATTCCTCCTGCAAAGGCTCATCGTTGCCTGGAGATGACCCTGGGTTCCTGAAGGCTTTACCAGGGGAGTCCAAGTACTGGCAGGTTCTAACAGGATGGAGAGGCTTTGAAAATGGTCCCAGCCCCAGATGATGTCCACTTGCCAAGGACCAGCAAAGCTGAGGATAGAGGTGACTGTCACCAGGAGGCCACTTGCTCATGGATTATTTACCATCGGCCGCCCATGTAGGCATGAAAATGTTGTGAATAAAAACTGAAGAGTTGGCCATTCAAATGAAAAGGTCTTACTAGGATTATAGTTGCTTGAAAAGCTAACACAAGGCACATGACTACTCCCTGATATCTTCCAGATCCACAAATTCAGGGAGCTAAAATCTTGCAATTACTAAGAGACTGGATAGATACTGACCGCACTGGACCTCAACTCCCTCCTTGGTAAAATAAGAGGGTCAACGCAGAACACCCCTAAAGTCCTTTTGGTCCACTGATCTGCTATCTCTTTCAATATACCTTCTGTGTACAAATTCAACTCAATATAGAATGGTTATACCAGTACCAGTAGTAATAGTAATAGTAATAGTAATAGTAATAGTAATAGTAATAGTAATAGTAATAGTAGTTGTAGTTGTAGTCATAGTAGTAGCAGTAGTAGTAGTAGTAGTAGTAGCAGTAGTAGTAGTAGTAGTAGTAGTAGAAGAAGAAGAAGAAGAAGAAGAAGAAGAAGAAGAAAAGCATTTTCTATAATGTTTTAAGGTTTACAAAGCACTCACAAATATCATCTCATCTGATTCTCATAAAAATTGAGAAGATACTATTATTATCTGCATTTTACAGATAAGGAAACTGAGGAAAATAGCTATTAAGTCGATTGGCCAGGGTCACACAGCTAGTAAGTGTCAAAGACTGAATTTGAACTCAGGTCTTCCTGACTCCAGGTCCAAGGTTCTGTGCACTATGCCACCATCTAGTGGCCATAAGCTACCCCACCCTCACCCCAATTGGGGTATTGCAGAGGGGTCTAATTGCTTAATAATGCTGGAAGGTTACTTATGATAGTGGTCAAGAGCTTAAGGAATCCCTAGGCTTCTTCAAATTGAATAAAACTGAATAACCACATAACAGCATTTTCAAAGTCACTTTACAATCAAATGCCTTCACTTTAAGCAAGTGTTGGGGACAGACTAGGAAAAAAAAAAAGAAGGGATGGTCTCTCTTCCCCTTCTACTTCTTGTCCATCATAACTAGGCAACATAGACTTGAGGAAAAGGAAAGAAAATGGGGGTGGGGCAGAAGAGAATGAAGAGGCAGCCAGGGGGTATAGTGCATTTAAAAGATGGATATGGGGTCAGGAATGGCTGAATTGAAATGCTTTCTGAGAAATCTCCTAGAGTTTTGATGCTTGGCATTCAATCAACTAGTATATATTAACTACTCTACGTGAGGCACTGGGCTACCAGTGGGAAAATTAACACAGTGAATGAAACAATCCCTATTCACAAGGAGCTTACATGACCTCTCTGAGCCTCGGTTTCCTCATCTGTAAAATGGGGACAATAGAAGTGGCTATGTGACAGCACTGTCATGAGATAGATAGCATATAGCATATACAGAGAGCTCAGCAAACCTTTAAGTGCTATAAAAACACTGGCCATTGGTAGAAAGTGCAAGACAGTGAGAATTATCATCCCACCTTCTGAAGTTACCCCTTCTCCCTTCTCACATTCCCACTGCCTCCTTCATCCTGCACAAGCTAGACCACATGCCCCAGCCCAGTGGCTCTGGCTCAGGATGTCTGACCACTTGGGGACAATCTGCCATGACAAAATAGTCCATGTTCTTGAGAATAGGGGAGGGCATGTTCACGTTCATCTGTAAAACAGCAAGAGCTTTCTAAAAGACATCTCTAGGCTTAATTATGTTGAGACGTCTGATTTAAGAAGGTGTGTTGATCATCTACTTCATTATAACTGACATTTACACAGCCCTTAACAGTTTACAAAGGGCTTTATCTCCATCATCTCTTTGCATCCCCCTAATAACCAGTGTGTGAGACAGGTAGCAAGGGCATTATTTTAGCAGGGTAAAAAAAAAGCCCCCATAAGGGAGGAGACTCCCTTCAGTTCACAAAGGCAGGTTAGCTAAACCAGGATTCAAACCCAGGGCTTCTGGCTTTTTCCATCACACACTGCCTCTCTAGGTCTATCCTTTTTATTTATTTATTTATTTTTTGCTAGGCGATGGGATTAAGTGACTTGCTCAGGATCACACAGCTAGGAAGCGTTATGTGTCTGAGGCCGAATTTGAACTCAGGTCCTCCTGAATCTAGGGCCGGTGCTCTATCCACTTCGCCACCTAGCTGCCTCAGTCTATCCCTTTTTAAAATGAGTACTTAGCACTGGCCAAGCCAGAGGGCTGCAGCTGATCTCATTGGGAGTGAAAGGGCATTCACATGTGGAAAAGATTCCTTCTTAAAATGTTGACTCTAGAAGCTTAGAGGTGAATAAAGAGTCTACCCCCTCTAACAAGTCAGGTCAGAGGCAACAAAGGCCATAACTTACTTCCTTGGGAATGAGCATCCCTTAAGAAATGGAGAAATCCAACTAAAAAGGAAACAAAGGTAGGCCCCTTTCATGGCCATATCATCCTCCACTCCCACCCCAACCTTATGCCCACAAGGGTATTTTGGAAAAGAGGGAGAGGATAATGGGAGCATTCATTTCCAGGGTCCTTACGGTAAAGGAGAAAATCTTGGCTTGGAGATAACAAAATGTAAGTTACTGTAGGACAGGACTGCTTTGCATGCCTGGTTTAATGAAGGCTCATTGAATTTAACTGATGCCAAAGACTGGAGGACATTCCTATACCAAATACAGACAGGATCACAGAGTTAGCACTGGAGGAGAACTGAGAGGTTAGTGAACCCCACCTGTCCTTTTAGAGATAAGGAAACTGAGGCTCCGTGGGTCAAGTGACCTGCTCCTTATCACACAGTGAGGAAAGGTCTCAGGGTCCCCTACAGTGTGCCAAGCATAAAGGATTCAGCTCCTGTCAATTCAACTTAACACACATTTATTAATCAACTACTATGTGCCAGGCACTGCTAGGCATTGCAGGATCAGTCCCAACCTTCAAGGGGCTTACATTAAAAAGTGGGGATTAAAGGGAGTATAGCCTGTACACAAGACAGAAGAGCTAAGAGGCCAGCCAAAAACAGCCCCAGACAAAGTGCTCTGGGAAAAGGGGAGAAAGCAGAGAAGACGGTGGCGGCAGGCCAGGACCCTGGACAGGGGACTGGAAGGCGAAAATTAACCCAGGTAGCTTCCAGAGGTTTAGCTAAGTACTTTCCAAAGAAAAGCCCGGGGGGGGGGGAGCTGAGGAGTTCTTGTGATCCGTCGGCTTTAAGGAGGGACAGAAATCATTGAAAACATAACCACGCGGCTGGACCAGGACTTGGATCCAGGTCATCTGGCTCCAGTTAACTGTTCTTCCAGCACTTCGATTTCCTTGGGGAACACCCACTCCTCCTCAAAAATGTAAGGCTGGTTAACCTCAGTTTCTCCAGCTGTAAAATGAGGATATTGGACTAGATGACCTCTGAGGCCCCTTCTGGCTCTAACTACATTGAATTGTGGGTCTGCGGCACATAGCACAACGAGGAACAAACGTATCAGAAACACGAAAGGAAGCGTTGCCAAACAGATAGCGTACTGCAGCTAGGGAGACTTGGTTCAGTTCTGGCCTCACACACTTAATGCTTCCCTGAACCTCAGTTTCCTCTTCTGTAATATGGGGTTCCTAACAATGCCTGCGGTTCCTACCTCACAGGACTCTTTCTGTGCAACTCCAGCACCCAACAAGCCTCAAATTAAGGGCCACTTACTACTTGAGAAAATGAGAAAAAATGCTCATACGGAAAGGTAAGTGATTATGTTTTCATAGAAATGGAATCACATTCATCCAAAAGTAGTGGGAGGAAACAAGAAAGATACTAAAGGAGAATTGAGATTCTTAAAAGATGAATTCAAGTCTGGCCTCAGATACGCACTACCTGTGGAACCCTGGGTGAGTCACTTAACTATTATCTGCCTCAGTTTTCTCACCTATAAAACAGGATGATAGTAGCCCCTGCCTCACAGGGCTGTTGGCAGAATCAAACGAGAACCTATTTGTATATTACTATCATATTAGTATAGTTATACACATACAGTATAATTATATCATATTAGCATAGTCCCCATCACAAAACAGGTGCTCAATAAATGCTTATTTCTCTCCCTTCCCCTTGAAATCTCTCAGATCGCCTTAGCTAGTCCCTCAGCTTGGGGAAAATAAAACAAAGCAAGCAAACAAAAAAAGATGGATGAGAGGCCAAGGTCCTTACAGTCTCCTGAAACCACTTTAGGTTTTATCTTCTTAAATCTTCTCCTGAGGAAACCAAAACGGCCACGTATGACTGCTCATCCTTGGCAACGAACTTGCAAAGAATCCACCCACCAGCGCCAGCAAGACGCAGCCCGAGTGGGTCTGGGAGATGCTGACCAGAGACAGCTAGGAGGAAAACCAGCAGCAGCCTGACCTAGTTCCAGCCAACACACGCGTATGTGCTCTCTCCCACCTGAAACTACCTAGTGTTGACCTGTCTGCGTAGGATGCTTTGTTCTACCCGGCCTGCTCCAACCCAAGGAGAAAGCACACTTCACAGGGAGAGGAAGAACAGGATTTTGTCTTTGATTCTGGCCTCTAACACAGTGTCTCGGACGTGAGAGGTGCTTGAAATATTGGGTGGATTGAGTGAAAGGAGGTGAAAGTTCCTGTGAGAATGGGGCACGTTTACAAACAGGATTGTCAATGTGGAACCATTAGAGCCCATTAGAGAGCATGGCATCTAAGAAGCAGAGCCATGTAGCATTTGGCATGTGTTAGCACATTTGAGTCTTAAACCCTGTGAGGTACATACCCTTCCTTCCATTTTACAGATAAGGAAACAGAGGCTCAGATGGGATAACAGGTTAGAGGCAGCTAGATCACAGAGCTGCCTGAATGCTGGCCCCAGTACAGTCCCAGACACTCACTTACTCAGTGACCCTGGGCAAGTCATTTAATCCTTCTCTATGTCCTTAGATATAAAATGGCAAGGGTAATAATAGCATCAACATGCCAGGGCTGGTTTGAGGATCAAATGGGAGAAGATTTGTAAAAATTCTGCTTGTCCCCAGATCACAAAGCGTCGAGTGCCCAAGGTCAAACTCGGGTCCTCGGCTCTCTCTCCGTGCCACAAACCGTTCTGCTGATGGACCAGTCTGCTAAATGCCTAAACTGCGAAGAGTGGTTTTCTATTATTCACGCCTCCCAAATTATAGATTTCAAAATGTTCGCTTAAAATTTAACCTATGGAATTTGCTACCTTGCTATTTGTTTTTTTTTTATTTTTCCTTAAGGCATTAAATTTGCTGGTCTGAAGTGGCACTTTCCTTGTGTGTCTGCCCTCCTCTCAGGCCCCGTGTGGCTTGCCTCTTGGCTAGGCTGTGTACATGCATGGAGATTTTTATGTTTGCACACACAACCCCGAAAAATGGAGTTCTCCATTGTTACAAGTGTAATTTCAATCTTTCCTTGGCAGCGTTATTTATAGTGACATGTTTAAGAGAGATGGAAGGCAGATTTAGATTTTATGGATTAGCAATAAAGTAAGATTTACAGAAAGGCCCCCAAACCACCAGGAGAATTATGGGAACAAACAGGCCCAATATCCCATCCTGATCCATGGGAACCAGGTAGAGGAGACTGAGATAGGCCAAACCCTCCCCTCTATCAGTCTGAAGTGGTCTGACAACAGCTGTCACTTAGCCTGGTACAATGCAGAACTAATAATGGGGGGCAGAAGACTTGGTTATGAAGAACGGGCCAGAGAATGTTAATTCTAGAAGGGAGCTTCAACACGCTTCCTCATTTTATACATAGGAAAACAGTCCTGGAGAGAGAAAGGTCCTGGATCAAAAACTAGTAGTGACCTTTCTGTGCAGACATGTCCCCACAAGCTCAGCCCAGGCTCCCTGACCACACTTGGTTATCTCCTGGAAAGCCAAGGAGTTGGGTTAGACCAGGAAGGAGATCCAGGAGGGCCTGCGTGGAGAACTGAAGAAATGACGTCGGTGACTACCAGCTTGGTTGCACAGTAGGAAGGATACTAAGCTAGGGCCCAAGGTTCAACAGGGAGTAAGCCTCAGAGGCAGCAATAGACGCCGGGGGCTGGGAAGGCAGAACCACGACTGCCCCCTGCAGCCTTCTCTGCGTTCCTCAGCTCTCTGCCTGTCAGTTTCTTCCTCTGTGCAGGGAGGATAGTAATCACTGTGGCATCTTCTTCCCAGGATTGTTGTGAGAATCAAAGGAGACCCCAGATATGAGGTATCTGCATAGCGTGGATTAAAAGAACGTGCATGTATGTGTTCATGAATACACGAACCATCCCCTGCCCTGGGTTATAGGCTCACCAGGGTCCACGATGAGATCTAGTCCAATTCCCCTGCCTTTCTTCTTCTTTTGTTTTTTAAACATGACACAACAGGGGCTCAAGAAAAGTAACTTGTCCAAAGTCACAAAGGTGGTAATTGGAGGTAGACCTAAGAGTCAACCCCAGCCCCTCTGACTATGAATACAGGCCTCACTCCACCACACCACACAGAAGGGAAGCAGTCCCTCAAGGTCAGGAACAAACATCATTATCCATGGTAAAAAGAAGGGAGAGAAGTGTAGCCACAAATGCCCAGATGCTAACGTCCAAAATTAAGCCAGAAGTTCAAGGTTTGCTATGTGGTTTGGCTTTATTTTTAAGGATGGTTCAGTGGGTTGAGCTCTATCCTGAGAGATCTCTGGTGACTTTCAAAGCACTGCCTAAGGACGCATAATGTCACAAGTCTGAGAAACCTCAAGACTCTAGCCAACTTTTACATAGGCTATGTATGTATGTGTGGGCTGCTACGTGGAGCAGTGGATAGAGCGCTGGGCCTGGAGTCAGGAAAAAAACTTCCTGAGATACAATCTGGCCACAGATACTTCCTAGCGCTGTGACTTTGGCCAAGTCACTTAACTCTGCCTTGGTTTCTTTATCTGTAAAATAAGCTGGAGAAGCAAATGGCAAAGCATTATGGGATTTTTGCCAAGAATATCTCAAATGGGGTCACAGAGTCAGACATAACTGAATAACAACTGTAAATATATGTAGATAGATAGATAGAAAGTATGCATGTGTGTGTACGTATATGTGCATATTTATATGTATGTGTACATATGTATGTGTGTGTGTATGTATATATGTATACAGGTGTGACTGCAGGTTCCTTTCCCCTAACCCTCAAACTAAGAAATGCGCCCCCCCCCAATCCAGAACAAAATCCACACACAGGTAGGAGAAGCAGCCAGCTGAGAGCACTTGTCAGGAAGATAGTGGGGCCTGGTGGAAGAAACCTGGGCTCAGCATTCTTTCTGCTGGGCCCATATGTGGTCCATCCTACTTCTTGTGACTATGGGGGCAGCTCACTCCAATTCTTGCAGGCTAAACTCCCTCCACTGGAAAATAGAGAATGAGTCTGGGACCTTCACAGGGGAGGGTTATGGGAAATCATCTGTGAATACCCCAATGCTTCCTCAGCTTTCAGCCAGAAGCAGCCAAGTGGGCAGCGGGCTTCTGGGGCAGATCACCCTGAGCACTAAAAAGGCACGAGGGAAGGGGCAGAGGAGAGGCAAAGCAGGGATGCTTTCTGCCATCACTACCTAGTCTTTGGGAAGCACTAGGGATTTCAGGAGGCCAAACTTGATTTTCTCTGGATGATCTGATTATAAGGAGGGACCACTAGAGGCCTTCTAGTCCTGCCCCATGCCTTCCTTTTAGTGACTCAGTTCAATACATCCTTTATTGAGTGTTTACTCTGCCAAGGCCTGTTAGGCCAGGAGGATGCAAAGGAAAAAGAAGAGGCAGCTGAGGACGTGGAGGGAGCACAGGCCCAGGTGCCCAAGGTGAGGGGTGAAAATCTGTCCTCTGCCACGTACCATTCTTACTCTCTATAGACCTCAGTCGCTTCCTCTGTAATATGAAGTAGGGATGGACAAGATGATCCCTGAGGCCCCTTCAATCATTAGTTAACTCCTTTCCTGGAACACATATTCTCTTGCTGTAGATAGGCTGGGGTGGGGAAGAGAGGAGACACAGGATAAAGTGTGTGTACAGAACAATAAATCCCTTCGAGGAGGGAAGTCACAAACGGGGGAGGGGTGGAGGGGGTCACCTGGGAGAGGCTTGGTCTGAGCTGGGCCTCCAAGGGAGGGGTCCTGACTGCCCAGCTACCTGAGGCACATCTGAGCTCCTTCGACTATGGGGAACAATTCACTCCAGCTCTCAGGGGCTCAGGCCCCTCAACTGGAAAACCAGGGATCTGATTTGTACTGATGGCACGGACTCGCCTGGGGAAGCCTATGCATCTCTTCTCAGAAGGCCTGAAATGCAGTAAACATAATATAAAGGCTTACAAAGGAGACCAATTTCATTGAAATAAGAATTATCAAAATACAGCTCAGAAGGCTGGAAATTGACAGGTCAGGGTCGGGGAATGGCTAAGAGGTCCCCTACCCTAGAGGTAGGAGAGTACGGTGAAATAACCCCGGGAAAGAAATCAAGAGCCCGACTGGGCAGAAAATGGAGGCCTAGAGAGCTGGGGGAAGAGCAGACTGCTCTTGAACCAAGCCAGCGACAAGAGGCTGAGCCCTGGGGCTGTGAGCCAGCCCAGTAGGATGTGAGGCCACAGGTTAAGACTCTAACCCTCCCCTGAAGGCATGTATTTCGTTCCAAAACACAAAGGATTGGAAGCTCCTGGTGGCCAGTTTGGAGTCCCTTCCTCCTCTCTGAAAAACAAGGGTCTTGTGATATCCCTGCAGCCGACGCCTCCCCTCCCAAAGAGAAGCCCTTGCTTCTTCTGGGCCTGAGCTCTTCTGGGGCCTGCCAGGGAGGGGGATCCGGAGGCAGGGGACTGCCACCTGCAGGGAGCACGCAACAAGTTCAGGGCCAAACCATAACTCCACAACTCTCCCTAGCGGAGGAAGAGCGACCAGTGATGGAGGCATCGGCTCAGCAGCTGTCCGGGGCCAGGAGCACCACTGCCCTGCTGCTGGAGACCAAGGGAGCCAGAGCGGAACAGCAGGGAGGCTTGGGAAGGGCAGCCCCGGCAGCCTAGCCCAGGGTCTCGGCTCCGCCTCTAGGCTTCCACCCTCTGGCACGAGCCCCACAGGGGTGTTGACCCTTCCTTCGAGGCGGGAGGAAGGGGACCCTCAAAGAACAAGGTGGTAGGGCCAGGGGTTTGGGAGCAGCTCGCTGTTTGCTCAGGCTGGCCATGTATGGAGAGCAGAAGAGAGCAGGCGGCCACCTCTGCTGCCTCCGCCGCTGCCTCCGCTGCTGCTGCTGCTGCTGCTGCTGCTGCTGCTGCTGCTAGGACTTCCCTGGGCTCCCCTCCCTCCCTCGCTGGGCTCTCCTCCCTCCCTCCCTGGGCTCCCCCCCTGCCTCGCTGGGCTCTCCTCCCTCCCTCGCTGGGCTCCCCTTCCTCCCTCCCCAGCTTTCCTTCTCCCTCTCTGGTTCCCCCTCTTCCTTTCCTACTTCTCTTCCATCTCCCTCCCGGGCTCTCCCCCTCCTTCTCTGCCTTCTCCCCCCCTCCCCTCTCCATCTCTCCTCCTCCTCCCTCCCCGGCACTCGCCCTCCTCCCCCTCTCCGCCCCCTCCTCCCCCACGGCCAGCCAGCCCAGATCTCTCGCCAGAGCCCAAACGGAGCGCAGTCAATGAGGACACTGGAGGCGGGGGGCGCTGGGGACCGCCGGCCGCCTCTCCTGCCGCTGCCGCCTGTGCCCCCGCCCCCGCCCGGCGCCCGCCTGCCCGGGACCCCCTGCGCGCCCGCAGCCCCTGCTGCCCCTGTCCGTGGTGCTGCCGCCGCCCCCGCCGCCAGGGCTGCCCCTGCTGCCTCTGTCCGTGGTGCTGCTGCTGCCGCCGCCACCGCCACAGCCGCCGCCGGCTCCATGGCGAGCTCCGACACCTAGGGGGGAGGAGCACCGGGGGAGCACCCGCCCCGCGGGGGGAGGAGGGGGAGGAGGAGGCGGCGGCGGTGGCGGCGGCGGCCGGTAGTAGTGGAAGAGGCGGCGGAGGCGTTGGCAGCGGCGCCCGGGCCGGGTGGGCAGCGCAGCGCAGCCAGGAGGCTCGGGCGCGCCCTAGGAGCGGGCAGACGCCCCCCGACGCTGCGAGGCGGCGGGTTGCCCCGGCCGCCAGCGGCCGCGGATGCGGGGCACCCGCGCCCCCGGACCCGGAGCCGCTCCCGCTCCCCCTGGCCGGCCCCAGCCCGCGCCGCGCCGGGAGATGCAGCAGCCGGTCACCGCGCAGCCCCACACTCACTGCTAAGGGAGCCCAAGGTAAGCCAGCGGCCCCGACCAGGGCCCCCCCCCAATCCCGTCCCCTGCGCCCCCCCCAGCCACCTCCCGCTGCAGTTCGACGTGTTAGCGTAGATCGCAGGGCTGCTGCTCCCCAGCCCAGCCCCCCAACCCCCACCCCCAGTCAGACCAGAGAGGGTGTCCGTGCAGGGCTCCTTCCTGGCGGCTGAAGGCTGGCCTCCGCCTGGGCGCCAGGGGTGCAACTTTAGCTGGCAAAGTCCGGAGACAGGCAGGCAGACGCCAAATGTGGCCGCCCTAAGCCCAGTGTGTGTGTGGCTGGTGGGGGGCAGGGGGGAGGATGGTAGCAAGGAGGGCAGGAATAGAGACGGCATGAGCTGGGGGGGGGCGCGGTTACGCAACCCCCTCCCCCGGAGCTCCCCTCGATAGCTGGTTCTCTGGCTAGCTCGAGGCTGCCGCGAACTTCGATGGCCGCCAAGGCTGGGGTGGCGGGGGTGGAGAGGGTGGTCCAGGCCGAGGGAGTGAACACCGCTCAGGTCCTTTGCTGTTTGTTCTAGAAATCTGCCCAGGCTTGGAGAGGGGAGGCGCAGTGCCACGGGGGCAGGCCGGGGAGAGGGGGGTCACGCAGGGGCCCTGGCCCCGGGGCTTACTTCCTGGGAGTTGGGGCGAGCACCCCAAAGGTACCGCCCAACTTCTGGGGCCCGCCTGTCCCGGGTGGCATAAATGGCCAGCACCCCTAGCCGAGCGGGGGGCACCTAGCAGATCCCAAGGCTTACTGTCATCCTCCCGTTCCCGCCCCCCCCAACCTTCGCCTTCCTGGCACCTCCAGGCCCCCACTGCCTTTCACGTTCCTTGGGACCCAAGGCCGCCCGCTAGTGCATGGCGCCAGCCTGGGGCGGGCATTTGTCTCCGAAAAGCGTAGTATTCGGTAAGGGCCACTGCGCGCCTTGGAGTGGAGTGCCTTGGCGGGCATCGCGTTCGGAACAGGAGCCGGGAGCCTGAGCCGGCGTGGGGGGCGCATAAATGCAGCAGCAGCAGCAGCAGCAGCCCGGTGGGGGCATGTAGCACCAAAGTCAATCTAGGAAGAGGCTGGGGAGCTGCATTTCGCAGCTTCCTAGGGAGGAGGGCTCCCGGAGGGAGCAAACCCTCTCCTGTGACCTCAGCTGGCACCCAACTGGAGTTGGGGACCAAAGAAGGGAGGGAGGAGCACAGGACAGATGGATGGACGATCAGTTGGAGCCTTGCTGCTGGGGCATTATTAGGACATATCTCTGTGCCTTGGGCTGGCTCAAGGGAGCTAGCTGTCTACACTTTCCTGCTTCTTGCCTAGCCAGAGGGGCTAAAGCAGAAAGAGCTGCAGCCCTCTGTCTCCCCCACCCCACACCCCATGAACAGTCCAACACTTTAATTTGACCTTGTCTACTTAAACAGTCCCAATTCTGCAGAAGCATCAATGGGAGAAAATTAACTCATTGGCAACTGGCAGCAGGAACTTTGAGAGGGCTTTTCTTGGGCTTTCCACAGTAAAGACAATTCCACAAGCAAATCTCAGGAAAAAAAAATTAGAGCAGATAAAAGACCATGTCAGAAGCAATTTGAAGGCTTACACTAGTTAAAAAAAAAAAGAAAAAAGAAAAAGAAGAAGAGAAAAAGAAAAGCTTGCTTGGTTATGCGTTCATAGTTAGCCAATTTCAGCAAGGATGTGACTCTCAAGGTTACAAATTAAGAGAGGGCTGACAAATGACCATCTAAATCACATGACCAGTGACACTACTAATGAGGACTACATAACGTCCAGATTAATTTAATTTTAATGGCATGGAACTGATCTTAAGAAGCAAGGCAGAAACGGAGGTGTATTTCCCTTTGCAGAACAGTGCCCATCATTGGGACATTTGGGGGTCTGTTTGCTGGGCCAGGGACATTCTAATCCTGGGAGACTATAATTAGTTTCTGAAGAAAAGTTCATATTTATCTTTCTGTTCCTTTTTTCTAAAAGCCCTGAACACAAATAGCTCAGAGAAAAATGAGAGTCCTGTCAGCCGCATGCCCCACTAGTTATTAATAATTCACTCTCTATGTTTACTACGTACATTAGATGGCACTGCTCCTCGTGATGGTTTTATTAAAGGCATATTTTGAAAATGTCTAATCTAGCTGTTACTAATTGCAAGATTTTGCATAGATTATCTGTCACGTCCAAGTCAAGTCTCCTGTCATTTCACTAAATGCATTTCTTCCTTGCAAAGGAAAAAAAATAAAGAACTGAAGTGGACTTCAGTTCTCTAAAAGAAAAAAAAAATCATGTCCTTGAAAAGGAGAGCATACCTTTAAACCTCCACTACTTAACTCTCTAGACTTTTATTTATATGAAAGAGACAAAGAGAAAAAGAGACAGAGAGACAGAGAGAGCCTTAATCACACAGAATTAGGACTATTTAGAAAAGAAATGGGGGAGACAAGATAACTAAGTAAGGCATTAGTGAAAACAGCGTCTAGACAGTAACCAAGGTCAGCTCCTTCGGCTAACCAGCCTGTGAGTCCAGTAGAGGCCATCTCCAGATGTTGCCTGGATGAAGGATCTTGGCCTTCTATCTGGCAGTGGCAAAGGTGACAATGGCATGGTGAAGAACGTCATCAGGACCCAAGGAAGGTAGGGCTTGTTAAAATTAGCATAAAAAGCCAAAGCAATCTGGGAAGAAGAGGCCTATGAAATGGAGGATGTCAGTTCTCCAGTGATGAGCTTGTTCTGACATTTCTATAGCTAATAAGATCTTCCTGGTCACTGCTCCACATGTTTTTGTTTTCGTTTTTGTTTTCCCCCAGAAACACCCCCAGAGAAGCAGGGAAAGAAATTGGGGTGGGGAAAGAGTATAGACTACTACTAAAGTGAGGATGACAATTCCAGCAGAGAACAGGAGTTCCCTTCAATTAGGCCTGGAATACATTTGGCTGCCAGGATTCTTCCTCAGAGACCAAGGACAAGCCCACTATGAATAACTGGGCTGTGAAATCTTGAGGCAGTTACTGCACACCCTACCCCTGACAGCTTAGAGGGGAGCTCTTAGCTCAGCTAATCACAGACTCTAACTGCTGGAGAATCAGAGATCAGAAGGCAGAACTCTCCAGGTAAACCTGGATTACTTAAGAAGGTCTCACTGATTTTAGTAAAGCCCCAATTGGGAGACCCTCAATGTCCATACAGAGTATTCAGAAAACCTCTCCCCCAAATTTAGGTGACATAACTGTTAGGTTATTCATTTGTATCATAGGACAAATTCCCCTCATCTAACAAGGCTGATTTTTAAAAATCTCTTTACAAATTTGATTTTAATATTTCACAATATCATGGTAGTAATTTAAATATTTTAAACTAAACTTAATGAGATTAATATATCACATGACAACACAGTAAACAATACCCAGAAAATCATATCCAGCCAGTTGGATGAGGCTTTAAATTCATTATTAATTGTACAGCCTGTGATCAGATGAATTTCCTTAACTGGGTGATATTTCACAACTTTTAAATCTATTTCTTGCATAAACACCATTTTTTCCCCACTTGAAATGAGGGTTGAATCTGGGGATTGCCCCCAGTTAATGGCTTTCAACTGGGCAGGTGACTCATCCCCCATTTGCTGTAAAAAGTAATATCCTTTGGGGTTGTCACTGGAAACCATAGCATTTCCCTTCTTAACTGAAACTACAGGACCTGAAACAGCTAATGTAGGCTAAGACATAGGGCTCTGAGATGCTCCCTAACCAAGATGAGGGGGGTATGGGAAACCAGGCTTCCCTAGGTCCAAAATTTGGATAGGGCTAGCAGGTCCTAACCACAGAAGCTACCAAGATAGCATAGGGTGAACTGCAGGCATCTGGCAAAAGGCCATTAGCCAAAGGATAATGGATGGAATGAGCTGAGGACAGCTGAGGTGTGCTCAGGGTATTATCCGCAGACAAACCACAAAAATAAAGAAAAACAAAATATGCTAAGCCTGTAGTTGCTGTCTCTCCCTGCTGCCTGCAGATCTCCCAACTCTAATGGGATCCAACAGAAAATTAGCTCCCAAATATGACGGTTGATGCAAGGAACAAAGACAGATCAGTACATCTTCTTAATACTCCTGAACTACTGGATCAAAGCTCCATTTCTGGTTCAGACAACAATTGTGGAGAGGACTAACCTAGACAACTTAATGAAACCTAGCCTAACAAACCTAACAAAATTAATGGTGATGACAATGATAATCCATAGAACATTAAATAAATATGGGCTTCTTCCAAGGCCCTTTCTATCTAAATTCTGAGAAAGAAAGAAGTAAAAGAGAGAAATAGAGAGAGAGAGAGAGAGAGAGAGAGAGAGAGAGAGAGAGAGAGAGAGAGAAAGGAAGGAACGAAGGAAGGAAGGAAAGAAGGAAAGAAGGAAGGAAAGAAGGAAGGAAGGAAGAAGGGAGAGAGGGAGGGAGGAAGGGAACAAAGGAAGGAAGGAAAAAGAAAGAGAAAGAAAGAAAGAAAGAGAGAGAAAGAAAGAAAGAAAGAAAGAAAGAAAGAAAGAAAGAAGAAAGAAGAAAGAAAGAAGACAAGATGAGATAATAATGTAGAAGCTTACTGAAGGAACTCTTATTTGTTTTGTCATGGTCTCTAACATCTAGCATAGAACATTGCACTTAATAAATTTTGGTGCATGAATGAATGAATGATGACAGCTCACACTCTTTTAGGGTAGAAAGATTTGCCAAGTACTTTACCTGTAATAATCCAAGCGAGAAAATAGTATAGTACACAGTATATACTCCTCTCATTTGGAAAATGAGCAAAATGAGGTTCTCACTATTTAAGAGCTTTAGTCTTTCTCTAGAGTCTGAGAAGGAGTGTTTAATAAGTGCTTGCTGATTTCGATGACATAACCACGCTTTTATACCTTTGGGAGGCATGGACTCACTGCTGTCATCCCTTGAGGGGATGACAATTTCAATGTTGTATCTTCCCCAGCACCTCACACAGTGCAGGGATTGGAGGGGATTAATAAGTTAGCTGGTTGTCATTATATCTCACTGAATGGGCACAAAGCAGTGGCCAAGTCCAGAGTTGCCATCTTTATCACTCAGCTGCCATTCTCTTGGTGAGAATATTGGCCCAAGAAACGACCTAAGGTGTCAGGTGTCACTGATGAAGTGTTCACGTACCAGTGTAGACAAGAGACTACCCTAAGGATGAAAACTGTATGAGGAATAAACAGCATGGCTAAATGCTAGTTGAAGTTTATACTGCAGTTACTATGGAAAAATCCAATTTAATCCTTAATAATGTGGTCCTGGGTGTAGCATTAAAAGCAGTAAACTATCGGTCATGACAGAAGTGATAAGAAGGCTGCAGGATAAGGAACAGATGAAGAGCAGCCCCACAAAGAGAGAGAGTGTCACCCTCTTTACCATACTCAGCATTCATGGGGAAGAAGGAGCAGCCATTCCTGTCTGATTCCACAAACATCAAAGCTGAGGGGGACTTATCTGACTCCTGGAACTTCTCTTAGCAGAGTCTCTGCCTAGAAACCGCCTCCATTTGCCAAGGGGGAGTCGCTTACATCTATCCGGGAAACCCTGGGCTTCCATAGGGTGCCCTCAGCTGCACATGCCATGAGATTTGTGTTGGGGAAATTCATTCGATCAGAATTATGAAGACAATAATAACAATGACAGTAAGAGCAAATATTTCGACAGCATGTTAATATCTGTAAGGCTCTTTGGCTCTCTTTGGGCCCTCACAACAGCCTAGGGAGGAAGGTGCTATTATGATGCTCATTTAACAGATGAGGAAACTGAGGCTGATATCTTGGGCATCTCAATCGTGATTTGGACTCGTCTGCTTGTCCCGCTAACAGCCTCTCCGCCCCATCAGAAAGGGAGTTTTTAGAGGGCAGGCTCTGTTACAGCTTTCTGCCGTGAGCTCAGTGGCTAGCATACTGACTGGCGCATACTAAACGCTTCATCAATGCTTTTTGACTTGACCAGCAGCTGTGCTCCCATTTCAGGAAGCTGCCTAGTTTCTTTTTGTTTGTTTTCTTCTGTTTCTTAGATCTTTCTTTCCCCCTTATCTCCTTGGCACTAACTAATTTCTGGACGTGTGGTCACTGTGTTTATCTCTTTCGTTGCTGAGATGGGCTTCTATCTGCAGCCAGTCATACTGCAAGGCTGTGTGCAGAGGTCTGGGAGGGAGCAGGGTGCCAGTCCTGAAGCTGTCCGAGTCTGCCTGCAGAGGGCAGCCTCTGCTCCCTAGGAAGCCCAGACTCATGCCCTGCCATGCTTCCCTGGGCCTCTGTGGCCCAGCTTAGCCTGGATGCCATCCGGTACTTCTGTGAGGGACATCACTTTGGATCTCTTCGGTTTGGAGGGGCACAGGACATGCTGGCTCTGAGAACTCACGGAGCCACTGAAGACATGTGTCCCCTCTTCAGTAGATACAGGCTCCCCACATGCTGGTTTCAAAATTTCATGAATCAGGGAACAGGGAACTCCCTGCCTCACATCATAGGAGTGGAAACTGAGTCAGAGAGAGCTGAGTTGACTTAGCTCCGGATGCTGAGAATCCACACCGGAAGATTTCAGCCCAGCACCTCTTTGGCTCTTTTCCCTTCCTACCCAGTTGTTCTTCAGGGCTGTAATATTGACTATAAAACATGAAAAAAAATTGAGAAGGATCCCCAAATGAAGAACCTCATTGGCAGAAACAAGAAGGGAGCCATACGCACTGAGAATTGTGTCTCTAGGTTAGACAGGATGAGAGGATCAGAGATTTGGAGGCTGAATGGACCCGATGGGTGATCAGATCAAAAAGGTACAACCTTCTTGTTATACAGTTAAGGAAGATGCGGCCCGGGGTCGGCCGAGCGACAAGTAGCTAAAGCACAGCCTGGGAAGCCAGGTCTTCCGCCTCGCCCATTTCCCCACAAGACACTGATCAAATACTGCCCACAAACAATCTGAGGACGAATTCAAGATGGTGCTAATAACTGCCATTTTAACAAATGACAACAATAATGATAACTGACTTTGGCGCTTCCAAGTCTGCAAAGCATTTTCCATACATTCTCGCATTTGAATTTCTTAGTGACGCTGGAGACCAATGCTGTAGATATTATCATCCCCATTCCACAGGTAACAAAACTGAGACCCAGAGAAATTAAGGCATTTGACTCTGGTCACAGCATTTGTAAATATCAGAGCAGAGATTCACACGCATCTCTTGCTGTGACCACCAGGCTACACAGGCCATGCAGATTCTCAGAGAAACAGTAGTAATGACACGGATGAGTTAGGTTTCCCATTTTAAATGTGACCAAGGTAGAATTTTCAGGACTGGGACAATAAATGGGAAAACTGGGGGTAGAATTAAAACCAAAAAAGTCAGGACAAGGTAATGAAAATAAGCCATACCAGGTCCCTTCGGGCCCTCCAGAGATAGAACAGGGAGGTGGACATTTGGCATTTGGTTTTCTGGACTGTAGAACTAGATGGTGATGGCCACATTGCCTGGATGTAAGCTTGCTTAAGGGGAAATGATTTATCAGGTTTTTAAAGGACAAGTATTTCTATTTTAAGCAGACGCTAATAGATGAAGCAAAACAAGGCGCTATGAAACAGAGAAGAAACCGTGACCCGCCTTTACCACATCCAGGAAATAATTTCAGTGTCGGATAGGATGTTCAGTTTTTCGTGATGAGGAAAGGCAGCTGTGCCTTGAAGGCCTCTCCAAATGTCTCTAGATAACTGGGGTTGGGAATCAAGCTTTCCAGATGTCCTAACAGAAATCCACTGCTGGTGACGCCGTCTGATCAACCCACTACAACAAGTGGTCCAGAAACTCTGCTTCTGTCTCGTCATTTACCGAAGGGGGATAATCTAACCAATGGATCAATCAACAACCATGTACAACAACCAGCATCCTTGGGAGCTCTACCATTTGGAAAGGAAGCCCTTCACAGTCACTATCTCAGCTGAACCTCACAACCCTAGTGGGTCGAAACTATAGAAGACGCTATCCCCATTCAACAGAAGAGGAAATTGAGTCTGAAGAAGTATAAGTGAGGTTGCTCAGAAATAAATGCCAGAGGTTAGACCTGAACCCAAGTCTTCCAGGACTCAAAGTCCAGGACTCTAGTGACATCACGACACTACCCTGAAGGAACACTAAAAACGTAGTAGGAATTAGAGCTAAGTAATAATAACATATACATCACACACACACACACACACACACACACACGTATGCATATGTACCTATACACACACATACACACATATGTACATATTTACATATACATATATGCACTCTGTATATACCAACACTATATATAGGCACTTTAAGGTTTACAAGGGGATATGTGTATACATAAATATATAAATACACACAAATATAAACACACACATACCCATGTACAGTCATTTGATTGGATAATAACTCTATGAGGTAGGGGCTATTATTATTTCCATTTTACAGATGAGGAAACTGAGGTAGACAGGAATTAAGTGACTTGTTCAAGGTACATGTTTGAGGCAGAATTCAAACTCAGGTCTTCCTAGCCCTAAACTTTATTCTCTGTGCTACCCAGTTACATCACAAATAAAAAAAGGGGGAAAAAGACCCAGGCCTAGGGTAGTGTCATAGAGGAAACATTTTTCCCCCAAGTGCCAATAGGTCTTATTTCTCAATGATCTTTGTCTAGGGAGGCAGCAGAAATCTCTATGCCTCTGAGAGGATGATTTCACGGCAGATTACTGCTGATTAATTTAAAAGATTGTAATCTGTTTTATTTTCAAATCATGGTTCCAGGAGCAAATGTTTAGGTTGTATAGTTAGGGAGAGGGACATGGTGATAAGGGAGAAGGAATAGACACTATCCAAATGAGAGACAGTCCTCTAGGAAAAGATGATCTAATCAATGAAGGCTGAAATACTGCTCATTTTATTGACTAAAATTATGTGACCTAGACCAATGCTTGCAGTTGTGTAGATGGCCAACAAGAGTCCCTAGGGATCAGCTAATCCCAACCCCTTCTTTTATGGGTGAGGAAAGTGAGGTCTACAGGAGGGGGTCAGTAGCTTGGGCAAGCTAGTAGCTCTCAGACCTTCATCCCAAGGGTCTTACCTCCTAGATTCAACGATATCACTGTCATTCTACTGATACCATGGTAGTCAACCTTCTCCAAATGTAGCTTGGTGGGTCCTTAAGACAACAGATGTCCAAGCTAAGACTGGGCCCCCATTTGAAGCTTTTTCTCACAATAGCTCTGGGAATTAGGTGCTATTATTATCACCATTTTACTGATGAGGAAGCCTTCATTGAAGGAATTTACAATCAAGCAATAAATCCTCATTGCATACCAATGGAATTGGTCAACATATGGAAAAGCCATTCCTCCCCCAACATCAAGTAAATTGAGAAGCCCTAACTTCTGCTGCTTCACCTGTAAAATGGTGATAATAACAGCACCCAATTCCCAGGGTTGTTGTGAGGATACAATGAAAAAATATTTGTCAAGTGCTTTACAAATCTTAACATGCTATATCAATTTCAGGTCTTTTTATTATTGTTGGTGCTGTTGATATTGTTTTTATTGTTTCTGACTTAATAAAATCTCCAAGTCTGTGTGAATCAGCCATGACTATCTGTGTAACATTGAAATAATATCTATGGAACTTCAGTCTAGCTGAGGCCAAGCAAGGTGGCACAGCCCGTAGAGGCCTCCGGACCTCCATGTTCCGAACCTGTCACTGTCTCACAAGAACTGGGAGATCTTACACCACTCCATTAACCTCTGCAGGGTTTCAGCTCCCTCGTCAGGAGAGTGCTTAGGAAATTGTTCAGTGCCATGTAAAACTCAGCTGTTCATGGAAAAACTTTATTGATCTGTGAGAAGACACAGCCCTAGTCAGTTTCAGCATCCACTCAATCAAGTTAAACTTCAAGGTACATTTATACCATTGACAAGAAGATCCACATGGAGAATTGGATTAGATTTTTTAAAAAAAGTATTTTATGAAATATCAACAATTTTCTCATCTGCAATATGGCTTTCTTTTCACATCTAGCCCATATGTGATGATATCCCATGATTTATAAATTCCATGATTTACCAACCCAAGGAATCATGGAATCACATATTCTTAGAAGCGAAAGGGACCTTACTAGCTACTATTCCAGCACACACTACACTGCACACCTATCAAAGGGTCAGCCCATGTTGGCTTGGAAACCCTGCAATGAGGAAGAGCCTTTCGGTTCCCCAAACAGCCTCTCCCTTCCATTTCTGGACCTTCCAATGGTTAATAAAGATTTCTATGCCATCAAGTGTACATTTGCCTCTTAGAAGCTTCCATTTCTATGCTCTGAAGTAAAAAAGACAAGTCTAATAACCCTCCTTGATGTAAAAGCCCATCCATTACTTGAAGATAGCGATCATGCCCCCTTGATTCTCAATACCTCCCCTATTCCCTCATTTGGCAACACTATGATCTCAGGAGAATTGAAGTGAAGCGATGGAAAGATGAATAATAGACTTTAGTAGTTTATAAGTTGTTACCAATGATTAAGGACATACAAGGCCATGCTGGGTCAGTCCTCTATGGAAAATTTATACTAAAACATGGAACAGAAACCCACAGGATCAGGGGGCCCTGAGAAACCACTGAAATGGATGAAATCATGACTCCACAAAAGACCCAGGGAAATAGGTTTGCCCGATTTTCAAACTAATTCAGTTTGGGGTAGGAACTCCAAATTGAAAGGTGATGCAAAATGTCCTGCAGAGGCTTATAGGCAGGGGTACACGTAACCTACATGTGGCCCAGGAGAGAAAACCCTGAATTCAAAGCCAAGGAGTGGGACAGACCATCACCCGCGACCACACAATCATTACGGGGTTTCTGTATTTGTTTGGTTTCTTTGTTGTTTGTTGGTGTTGTTTTTAGACTCACCAGCCGGGCTCTGCCTCCTCCCCACAACATCAGTGTTACTGCATTCCCTTCAGTGAAAAACTCCCCAGCCAGGCTCTGCGTCCTCCCCACAACATCAGTGTTACTGCATTCCCTTCAGTGAGATGCCACAAGTAAAGCTGTTGCTGTCAGACAGAGCTTTGAAAAAAGATCAACCCAACAAACATTATGAAGTGCCTACTATGTACAAAGTTCTCTTAAGCACTGAGGATCCACAGAGACAGTCTAGACCTTCAAAAAATCTTTATTTTGTAGTGGGATACAATATATGGAAAGATAAGAAAATAAATAGCGATGGGGTAGAGGGACTAGTTATTGGGGTAAATACTTAATGAATGTTCCAGGCAGCAGCTTGGATGAGAAGCTAGGGATAAGAAGAGGGGAAGGTGAGCAGAGAGAGGATCCCAGGCATGGAGAGAGCCAGAGAAAAGCCTCAGAAGTGGAGATGGAATGCCCTCTACAGAGGATGGCGAGTAAAGCGTGCATGGGGGGAGTCAGGCACAGTAAGGGTGAAAAGACAAGGTGGAGCCAGATTGTGAAGGACTGAAAATGCCAAAAGTCATGTTGCTGTTTTATCCTAGAGACAACAGAGAGTTACCAAAGCTTTAGCAGGAGAGTGATGTGGTCAAACTTAGGCATTATAATGATCAATTTGGAGGTTTTATGGAGGACATCTTGGAGAAAAGGGAAACATAAGGCAAGACCCAATTATGAGGCTGTGCAGTATTCCAAGGGAGAGGGAGAGAAGAAGGCGGCTGCAGGAGACGGTACAGAGGAGGAACTGATCCAACTTGGCCAAAGATTAGATCTAGACAGGAAGTCTGGGGCCCAAGGTGGCAAGCATGGCTGTCTGGGAGGCTGAGGAGGGAGGTCCTCGAAAGAAATGGGAGAGCGGAGCTGTTTATGGAGAAAGGCGAGTGCTCCTTTGGACACATTCTGTTGGAACTGACCAGGGAGCCTCCACTGGGAGAAATAAGAACTGCCTCTGTGACACCTACTACCTTACATAGGACCCACACAGAATAGGAGCCTAACACAAGTGTGCTGAATAGAATTAAACAGGAAACCCTGGGGAGGTCTTCTGGAACTGCACAGGAAGGGGTGGCATACTGACTGACCCAGCGGGTCACGGGGAGGTTCTCAGGCCATCGAGCCTGTGATGTATTGGCCACTTGGGCTTTTGAGAGTAGGCCAAACTGACCGCTCCTTGGTCATCCTCCAGTGACACCTCCTTTTTTAGGGTAGCCATGAAAGCAGGATAGCCCGGCAACCTTTCTGTCCAAACAGATGTGAGTGTTTTATAAATGCTGTTCATTAATTTTAAACAATGACTTACCATTTCTTAAACACCCACACCATTAGCAAAAATGGAGAGGTTCCAAAAACAATCACTGGAAAGGGCATCTGGGTTTGGGATTAAAGATTCCTTTTGTTCTACTTACAACCTTGTGATTTTGGGATTTGGATGATAGCAGGTAATCGTTCCCTGGAATGCCTGATATGCTTTTGGAACAGAGAGCAGCTTCTAAGTCATGTACCTGTAACTAGCATCTAGACCAGATCCCCACAACTACATAGCAAAGTGGCTGGCACAAGTATTATCATACCCATCTTGCAGATTAAAAAAAAAAACTGAGGCTGGGAGAAAGGAAGTAATTGGCACCTACTATGGGTTTAAATCTAGACTCTGTCACTTTTCCTTCTTCCTGTCTCAGTTTCTTTATCTACAGGATGGGTAGAATAATGCCCAAAGTTTCTGTCTCAAAGTCCCACTTGTGTTCTTTGGACTGTGGGTCGCTTTCTTCTGCTTTCCTTAAGCAGGGTTTTCCAGGTTTATTTCCCAGCACAGCAAGAGGAGAACACTTCCCAGGACTTGTCTAGATTTCCTTCGGGGGTCCGAGTTCCACAGTCCTTGTCTCTTCCCTCAGGAAAGAGTAAAATCCTGTTTACCTGCCCCCCAGTCAAGTGGAAGGATGAGTCTGCCTTGGCTCTCCCATTTAAGGCTTCAAATCAAACACCCCCCAGTGAGGAGCCTCAGAGAGAAACTGATGAGGCTTTCAAGGGGAATTCCAAATACAGCCCACTGCTGGACAGGAAGCAGATCACATGAGCAAGCGAAGCAGGTCAACACCTGCTTTGGAGCCTCCCGCTGCCTCTTCGGCCCCTCCCTTTCTGCTCCATCCCTCCATCCTTTCAGTCCTCTCTCATTCTGGATCTCACTGAGCCAATGTTACTAAATATTTGTGATATTTTAGTGGAGAAGTTTGAAAATCCTTTTTCTGATTTTGAAATCGCTTGGAATTGAAAACTTTCTCTTTCTTTATTTAATCCAATTTAGTTCATCATTATTAAGGACTGAAAACGTGTCAGGCATTGTACTGGACTCCCAGAATACAAAATAAAAATTAACTTGAGGTGAGGCTGCCATTCTTTTTTAGCTGGAAAACACTCAAACCCGCACACACTCACCCACACGCACCCACTCACAATCCTGGAGAAACTCCAAACCTCTCAACAACGTAACTGTCACACCAGCCTGTGACCCTCAATTGACTTCTTCGCAGAGAAAAATGGTTTCTCACCCCTGCTATGCAGCAAAAACCAATATCAAACTTTTAACCATAATTCTCACTTCAACAGAGCATCCTATTTTTAATCTTCAAAATGCTCTCTGGACAATTTCTCTTACCCATCAACCACACCAATTCCATTGAACAAGCATTTATTAAATGCCTACTATATGCCAGCTGTGAGAAATAATCTCCAAGTTAGCTCTGCGTCAGGACTTTGTGTCCGATGCCCATTTTTCACAGTACGTTTTTAATATCTCCCCTGTCAGCTGGGCCACCGTGGGGCTTCCTCTCTTCACCCCCACTGTAACATAACATTGTAAGGAGGACAAACTATTTTAATTTTGAATTAAGCAGATCACCCATAGTACGGCAAACCTCCCACCATCTGCCTCAATACTCCACTGACAGCTAATCTCTTTTAATGGCTCAGGCTGCCCGCACCGCTTGCGTGACCTATGCTATTTTTCGCTCTTCCATTCTAAGGGCTAGCCTCTGATTTGTGCTCCTCTGCTCATCACACAACCTTCAAATCTCTAGGGAGGATTTCCTTTGCTCAGAGTCTGAGAATAAACATGGCACTTAGGCACAGGGGTATCCTACCCAGCCCTGCCCTCCTTGCCCCCTTTTCTCATTGGCAGGTATGACTTTAGGCCCAGCTGAAGCCTTTTGTTGGCTGTGAAGTTCTTCCAGCCGCCCACCCTAGTGAGCTTTCTTAACTCTGAATTTGAATATCATTAAATGTCAAAGGACTGGCAAAGATACTGCCACACACAAAGATCTGGAGTATAAGTTTACTTTACTATATGTTTGGTCTGCAAAATGCATCTGTATCTCCTTTGGGCATAGGAAACAAACCTCCTTACCAGCAGAGCCACATACTCTAGGAACTAAAAAAAAAATAATCCTTGTTAGATAGCAGCCTGGCAAACCTCTTAGCTTTGGGAGAGTGAGATCCCCGTATGAAAAGGCCTGCTTAGCCCATATCATTCTCCACTCCTCAATCCCTAGGTGACCTTAGCGTCTCCACGGCGCAGATTTTCAGGTGTAAAACGAAGAAACTGGTCCACGTGGCCTTTAAGTCCCTCCTAGCTCTGAATTCCAGGACAATACATTGGAGGTCAAAGGCCCAACAAAAGTAAGACCCTGTCTTGGTGCTCCAGGGCCTAGCCGAGGCTTCACACACAAATGGCAGAGAATAGTTGGATTCTCTTCCAAGGTGATTGGACCCTCTCCCTTTTAGTGAGAAACAGCCACTTTCCAGCCTTGGTTGGGCTCATGGGGATGATTCAGAGGGAACTCTACCCCAAGCCCTGCCACAGACAGACATCAAGAGACTGAGGTCAAAGCGAACAAATGTAAAGCATCAGTAATGCTCCAAATCAAAGCATTTTCAACTAAAAAGAAAAAAAATGCTGCTTATTCCCCCTGAATTTTCCAGAGCTAGGATTAAAGAAAGGGAGACCTGATATCACCAGCTGAAAAACCTGGGTTCTATGCTTAAGACGCGTACACATCTACACAAACATCCATCCACACATACTACAAGCTGGCATAAGCTGATATGGCAGGATGGGAGGCATCACTAAAGCTGGTGGGAGATTGAGAAAACAGGCTTTTAAGGAATAAAACATGACAGACCTTTGGACATCACCGATAAAACGAGTTCCAAGATCCCACACGAGGAAAACTGAAAGTCCTTAGCTTTTGGGAATGCCTATCTTTGAGGGCATCAAGGGTCTAGGCTCTCACTGGTTCCAACATGCCCTCACCAATGTGGATCCCAAAGGCAAAATAAAACATGGCATAACCTGGGAGTCCTGACCCCTCTGGTGATGGATTGCTCGGGACTTATCGAGGCTGGTCTTCATGCAGGTGGCTGACACCATCTGTAGTCAGGCCTGAGCACGAAGCATTTGCAAGCTGGCAGGATTCCACTCGATGGACCCCCACTTCAAGAGTCACGGCTGCACCACGAGGAGTGGGCAGAGGGGCACCGCACAAACAAGACATCCCGCTAACCTGTCATCTTCATCATCCCCTCCTCCCTCCCCTTCCCAGGGACACTCTTGTGCAAACACCCCCTACTCCACTGCTTCTGTTACCAGACCTGCACCTCCCATCTTCAGGGAGACTCCAGCAAGCAAACGCGGACCACATTTCCAACATCTCCATTGCTCCATTCAGGGAATAACCACTTACCTCCATTTCTTCCAGTTACCCTAATCCCAGCATGACTGGCCTAGGAATTAAGGCAAAGAATCTAGAAAGGAAACCGAGCCAGGATTTGCCCCTCTGGCAGGATGAAGGGAAAGAAGGGGAGGTGCTAAGGCCACAAGGCATCTGGCTCCTCTGCAAGGTGCATCAGCTTTACGAAGGTTCTGTATTCTCCCTGGGAAACATTTTCCACACGTCTTACCATCCGATTATAAATAGAAATCATTTACAGAATGTGTGTCTCTCAGCCTTTCTTTTTGGCTTACCTACTCTGCAGTGAATCAAGGACTTTCCAGAGTCAGCCCCTGGGCTGGGCCGAGTACAGAAGACACTTGGGACACGTCCTAGCCCATATCTCAATGCCATCTCAATGAAAAATACCGAGTAAGCTCAAGTGCCAGTGGTAATGTATAGGTGCCCGCATGGCCTCGCCAGGAAGACAGATGAGACCCAGGAGTCACGATGATTCCACACGCACTAAACGGTTACCCCAAAGCAGAAAGCCTGCGGTGGATACTTGTGATGGCGGGGCTGCAGCTTCGCCTGGCATCAGAATCAAGGAATAAGCAAGCAAGCTGCACGGGCGGCTTGTGGACTTGGAATTCCTGGGCACACGTGGAACCGCTCATCCTTCGACATGGCTTAGGATGGAAAAGTGTTCAGCAAGGCTGAGCCAGACTTCCAACTGGGCCTCGCTCTTCTCCACCATCACTACATCACCTTGGGATAGGCGGGCCTCACGCGTCTTGTGTGTCAAGGAAAGGGCTGGGTTTCATCATCGCGGAGTGAGACCTAGAAGAAGAGGCAGCTCGGCCTCGCGAATGGCGCGCTGGGCCTGGAGTCAGGAAGGTGGGAGCCAAACTCTGCTTCAGAAACAAGGGGCCAGGGTGAGTCCCTTAGGTTCACTGTGCTGCCTCAGTTTTCTCTTTTGTTGAACAGGGGCATGAGTCAGTGGCCTCTGTGGGCCCTTCCAGCTCTGTGGGATCATTTAGATGATCCTGAAAGGCACCTTAAGGTCCCCTGAGTCTATCTAGCCCATTTAAAGATGAGGAATGTGAGGACCAGAGATCTTCAGCCCACGGCCAAAGTATTAGTATTAACAACATTAGCAAGAGCGTCAGGGCCGGGACTTGAACCAAGATCCTTTGACTCCCATCCAATACTCTCTCCACTAAAGCAAGCAGCCCTCATGACATTTCACATTTGGCAATGGCACAGCCTACCTGAGTCCCTTCCCGCACACAACGTCTACTTTGATTGGTTACTAGTTTTGCTCAATTTCTCTCCCTGTCTCTGTCTCCATCACTCTCTTTCATTCTTTAACACACAGCTGGACTGCTGAGAGAAGAAAGCAGGAGAGTAGAGATGTCAAACCCCACACCCAATCCTTTTTTTTTTTTAAGAAGAATATATTGTGACAAGGTGTAAGCTTTCTCGTCTGTAAGATGAAGGGAGTGGACCAGGCTTCTGAAATCTCTTCTGAAAATGAGATCTAGAGTCTTGGGTAACAGACATCACCAGCTGATGAAAGACCAGACCGAATATCTCTCTCAGCTGGTGGAATAATAGAGTAAACATATGCAGATGAAGGTGGTTATTTTCTAGTCAGATTCCTACTTAACGCAGCACAATCCTTGCATTTAACAATAAGAGGTTGACCCATTACAAACACAAACTCAAAGATGTACCCTCAAAGGTACAGTAAAAAGAAAACTCCCCCTGCCCGCCTGTCTCCTCCAGGGTCAGACAGGGTCTTCCTGACATGGTTCTCTTGACGTGGGCCCTTTCTCTGTTTTGGTCTCTCCACAACTTTCTGATTCAGCATCACAGGACTTTGGCTCTTCCCTGCACAAGATGCCCCCCTGGGCCCCCATGCCTGGAGTTCTCCCCACTTCTCACCCTCATCTCTCAGGTTTCTTGACTACCCGTAGAGACTCAGCTCAGATGCTGCCTTCTTCCATCTTCCTGAACACCAGCACCCTCCCTTCTGAGGTCACCTTCCATGCATATTGTTGGCACCTAGTTATCTGCCTCCCCCATTGGAATACGAGCCCTGTGGTGGGGAGGGCTGTTCTGGCTTCAACATGGCCAGGCACCTCATAAGGGCCTGAAGCAAAGGCTTGCATACTTTTCCCACAATCTCTGTTTTCCTGATTCAAGGCCACTGTGGCTTCCACGAGACCAGGCTGCCACTCCATATCTGGAATTACCATTAGCTTAAGCAATGGGGAACGTCTGGTAATCTACCATTATAGACGATAAAAACTGCCTGTTTTCTAAGTTGACATGAAAACAAAGAAGCATTTGCTTTGTCAATGAATCAGCCAAGCTCCTACTAAGTGCCAGGCACAGTGCCAGAGAAAAACTCTTTGCTGTTAAGAAGTTTACATCCCAACTGGAGAAAAACACAGACACTGATACAAATATAGGTCCAGACATGGATAAAGACAGAGATGTAGACAGATGACATCTACACGTGAGGCAGATTTGGGAGAGAGATAGGACTGAATGTGGTACTAATTGGGAAGTCCAGGGCAGACTTTACAAGTTTACAGCACCATATGCAAGGCCCTATTATTTGTACTGTTATTAGTAGCACAATTGCAGGGAACTTCAGGCACCAATTTCAATTACAAGAGAATTGTACAGTAGCTAGAGGAGAAAGGAAATCCAAGGAGTCTTCCAGGCGATGTGGATGGGGCGATGTGGAAATCTGGATTGGACATGCCCCAGGGAAACAAACAACCCGATTCACTTTTACAAACACCTTCTGTGTTGCTTTTAACAGGGAGTCAGACCTCATTAATTTGGTACCCACAACTGTAGAATTCATGATAATTGGAACACAGTTTACCTTCACTCGGGGGAGGATGGGGGACAGGATAGGATGAGTACGAAAGGAAAGGAGATGCCGACATTTTAGCAACAGACATTCTCAGATCCATTTTAGCCACTTGGATATAATTGCAGTTAATTATTTTGATTTTTATGCATTCCTTAGAGTAGGTCCAGTAGGACCATGGTAAGAACAATTAGAAAACAGCATTTACTTTTAAAATTCATATTTGAAATTCAAATTTTTACCTAATTCAGCCTGACCTTTTAATTACTATAAACCAGTGTCTTTTGCTCTGATTCCTTGTCAGAGCAACCAAAATGCACAAATGCCTCCAACCTGACCCAATGGGAAACCCTTCGTTTACTGACTCAGCCTCTCCCCACCCCCAATGCACCAATTTTTTATTCAGGAAAGTACCACCCACTGGATTTACTGCTACCTTACCCCTTTGGGGCCATAAAAATGTTAATCAGCGACCTCCCTTAAAGAGAACAAATATCTCAAAAAATATCGATTCATTGTATGAGTAGATTAAGCTGGATAATGAGCCTAGCAAATACTGGACTAGCTGTGGTTTATGCCCAGAGAAAAAGGACAGCTCCATTTTTGAACAACCAATGGGTACAAATGAAGCTGATTTCAGAATTAACTCTTTCTGAACTCAGAGGAGGTCTCTGAGAGAGGCCTCTTTATTTTAGCCCATCACTGGGATAATTACAACCACAACAGTTTTTACCATTTTCTCAGGCCAACCTGCCAAAATGTCTGACTCTCACCACAGCTGTGAAATAAAATGCTGGCCCAATTCATCTCCAACGGGAGTCAGCACCCCTGACTGCCAGGTGTCCTAACTGTGCATCAGCCCTCAGGAAAGCTGGTGAAACCCCATAGCCTTTTCTGGGTTATCCAGACTGCTGACCAGGCACTGGTGAGCTCTTCTGGGCTCAGTGCATATTGAGGCATTTCTTGGCAACGCCCTCTGTTCAAACATTCCAAATTGGATTTTGTTCCATCATCTCATGTGGCATCATATTATATGGCTAGACTCCAAGCTTATGAAGAGACCAGAAGCAGCAAAATGTGGCTCCTTCCTGTGCTGAGCTAGCCTCAAGTCTTGGTCAAAGAACTATTCCCACTGCATCATCAGGTCCAAAAGATTCTGAAACTCATTGTTCATCCATACTTCACGGATGCCTGCAATTACCATCAGAGATCCCTCCACTATCAATCCCAAACCATCCAGGGCTCTTCCCTTGGGCCAACCTTGGCCATGCCCTTCCAGGAATCTTCCTTAGAAGCTTCATTCAAAGCACTGGAGGCCTTCCACAGGTCGTCGTCGTCGTCTTCTTCTTCTTCTTCTTCTTCTTCAGCATTGGCGTTAGGTGACTTGCCCATGGTCACACAGCTAGCAAGTGTCAAGTGTTTAGTCTGAGGCCAGATCTGAATTCAGGTCCTCCTGACTGCAGGGCCAGTGCTCTAGCCTCTGCACCACCCAGCTGCCCTTCACTGGTCTTCTTCTGACATCACATGACAGCACTGAGACTTTGGATCTGTTCTCCCTCCGTCTTACTCCATTTCTGTTTATTCAAAGTTTCACCAAAACAATAAAATCTAGCCCTTTGGGTCCTGCTCTTGCTGACAATCTAATAACTTCAGTGTTTTCCACAAGTAAATACTTGGGTTTTTACACAGACCAGTGAGTTCACTGTTCTTCAGTTTGAACTGGCACATCAACACTCTAATAATTCATCTCTAATTTGAAATTACTAGGTACCTGACCACACACCCCACAATGAACTATGAAGTCTCATTTATAAATTCATTTTAGAAAATTCATCTTCAGCTCAACAGAATGATGCTGTGTGGTGGGGCCAAATGTGGAGTTGAAGGATCTGGGTTCAGATCCTGACTCTGCCACTCACCCAACCGGGATCTAAGAAAATTTGCCCTAACTCTCTGAGACAGTTTTCTCTTCCCACTAAGATTCATCCAACACTAACATTTCTAATCCTGTCATCTAGAAAGTATTACACCACCAAGTCCACCCCAGCACCACCAACAAACATACCAGCAGTAGATCTCTGATCTTATTTAGCAAGGCAAATCACGACAACCCATAACTTCTCCAGCTCTGCAAATCTTCTATTCAACATTCAGGAGTCATTCCTATAGGTCAATCCACATGCTGTGCACCCATGCACCTGGTGGGCTGCGATCCCATCTGGTATTTCTTTCTTTCTTTCTTTCTCTCTTGCTCTCTGATGGATCCATTTCTTTTTCTGGCCACAAATTTACTGGGGAATAGCTTTTACTTCTCTTCTCCTTCTTCTTCACGGTCCATAATATGTGTAAGCCACCTTTTATTCATCATGTGTCTCTCAGAGTTGGATTCCTCAGCAATTACAGTACTCATAATTGGCAGCCATAAAACATGACCGGCAGAATATTTTTAACAACTTGTAAAAATTGCAATCAAGCCTACTGTTCACTTCTCCCTCTTTAATTCTGGGTCCAGCTCATTGTCCATCTACACTTCCTGCTCAAAATTTCTGCGCTGATGGATTCATGGAATAGTCTACCCAGCTGACAGGTTACATCTCCACAGTACTCATTCACTAAGGAGCTTGACAGTCCTCTGAGGCTGGATACAATCAGCTGAAGGGCAGGAACATGTCTAGGGAAGCCCTCTCACATGTGGACTTACATGCTAACATTCTGAATGATACCCACATTTATCTGCTTGGTTCATGGTTTAGATCACTGAACAAAGATCTGTTAGATTACATCTATTAACAGTTCCTGTATTATCTTAATCTACACAAGGAAGATGCCAAATGGGAAGAGACTCTTCCAGCCGAATTTCACTCTCCCGTCAATTTTTTAATGACATAACACAATGGGATCTTACATTTCGATATAGTTCAATCAACAGTGACTTTAAAAGTACAAAATAATGTGTAAAATCACTTGCCTGTTCCACTCCCTTATATTCATCAAGGAACCTGGATCAGATATGTGTCTAGAACAGGTCATTCTCATTAAGATTTCACAGGGATGAGAGAGTATACAGGTTCACAGCTTCTGGTCTCTCTTGATCACTTCTTTGGGGCTGCAGTTAACATAATCTGGTCTTTTGCTATATTTTGGTCTCGTCCCCTCCTTCAAATAGTTTGACAGTCAACTGTTCAGTGTCACTGTTCTGTTGCAGCCCACTGGATTTCTCTGTACGGCCCAGCAGCTTCCCAGGGTCCTTGGCTTCCATGACGCCATTTCTCCATTTTCAGAGAGCCTCTCAGGGACTGAAGCAGATGCCAGAGGAATGGCCACAGCTTGTGTTCAGCTGGCATGGCCTCTGAAAACACAGAGTCATCTTGGAATGGGACTGGAGGGAGTTTGGTTCTTCAGGGCAATGCTGGTAAATTCCAGATTAGGGCGAGTCCTCCCCAGCCAGGAAAGCTTCAGGATCAGGCCTTGGGATGAACTATGTGTCGGTTATCCAAGGACCAGCTGAGCTGAGTTGGGAAGAGGTCATCACCAGGTGAGCCCATGGCTGTGCCAACTCTTCAAGAATCAACACTGTAGAGTGACAGACAACAGGTGAAGTCCAAAATGCTGGGATCACAAAATCCAGTGGAGCTCCTATTTCTCTGGCTCTTTAAAGATAGCCCAAAGGACCCTCCCTATGTTGCTTCAATGGATCTCCTATCAGATGATAAACCAAACTAGGCAAAAATCAATGTTCTAGTTATTTTAAAAATATAGCAAAGAGAGAAGGGCTAGAGGGTTTCTTACACCAACAACCTAATGATTGTAAACAACAGGGAAGGGTGCCTGCGGCCATCAGACGTATGGAATGAGTCCTGGGAAGGGGATGGAGTTTGGGCCTAAAACATGTTTAGGTGGACCATTTCCAAGGCTGAGTAATGGACCTGCAAGAACAGCAATTTATTCTTGTGAAATTCTATAAAGAACAAATTACCCAAGTCCCATCGTTATTTGTAAAATCAGGACAATACTAAAGTTGGAAAAAAAGCAGACCTCTTTCTCAGTATCTTCAAAGAGATTTGAAATCAAAGGCATTATTGGAATCTTGCTAATAAGGAAAAAAGTAGGTATTTACAGACTCTCAGACAAGGAGGGAAACTCTGAGGCCACAGAGTTCAACTGGAACTAGAAAAAGAATCCTTTGACCCCAGAGCCAGCGAGGCATCAATTAGCCTAGGCCTGAAGACCAGTCCTCAAAGGAAAACCCATCCTGGGAGGCAGGACATGTCATGCAGAGACAGCCCCAGGAGAACCCTTGCCTTCTCTCGAGGCTAAACTGGCCGCTCTGCTACTCTAGACGTTGCTCCCGATTTGGGCGTAAGGGCCAAACGGAAGAGAGTTCTGGCTCTTGTTCCATGACTCATGAAGGAGCGACATCCTGCTGAATTTAAACCCAAGAGACCGCTGTCCTCCTCCAGCTCCAACAGCCTCCAGCCCTCAGCAGATCTTCACGGCAGCATGCATTCATGAAGCAATCAAGAACCAGCATTTACTGAGCACCTGCCTAGGTGCCAGGCGAGGCACTACAACAGGGTGGGGACACGGTGAACAAAGTCAAACACTCGCTTACTTGACGGAGCTTACAAAATATATTGGGAGAAAGAGTAGCTATGAGTAAGTGCGTGTGCATGCGTGTGTAAATACGGATTATACACAGGCATGTTTACATAGATGTGTGGGTACATAAACACTCAAAGTACATATTAGCTGATATTCCACAGAAGAGGGAAGCGGATGCTCACAGCGGAGTGCATCAGCAAAGGACTCATGAAGAACGTGATGCAGCTAGGGTCAAGGATTCCAGGAAGCGGAGGGGAGGAGGAAGAGGCATGAAGGGGAGTCCGTACAGGGACAATGGGAGTAGGTGTGAGGGGCAGTAGGAAGGCGTTTGGCTGCACTGTGGAGGCACAAAGGGGAATAAAATGGAATAAACCAGGAAGTCTAGCCAGGAGCCAGGTTGTGAAGGGTTTTGTGTACCAAACATGGTGGTCTCTAGGAGCTTTAAGGTCAACAATCTCTACAACCGCAGCAAAGTGAGATTCCTCATCAACAATAGCAACATCAACCACTTGCATTTCTAGAGGACTTTAAGGTTTGTACTGTGCCCCTCACTGGATTCTCATAACAATCCTGGGGGTGGGGCTGCTATTATCCTCAGCGAATAGATGAGGAAACTAAAACAGAGAGGGCTTAAGAGACTTGTCCTGTGTCTCACACTTAGCTGGCAAGGGTTTGAAGGTAAGATTAGAACTCAGATCTAACAGCTGAGATGATACATTTTGGAGGCAGGCTCCAATTGAGATAATGCGGTCAGTGGTGTTCTTTGCGATGCCCCTCACTGGCATAACTGGTGCCAGCCCTTTGCTGGGGGAGGTCAGCAGCAGGTATCTCTAAGGGTCAGACCTGAAGGGCATAGCATAGGGTCACCCAAAGGGATCTCTTCCTCTGTGGCAGTGACTTCCTTTAAGGAGAAGACCTGGGGTCATGACTGTTTTGCTGGCATTTTCTGTTCTATCTTCCTTGGCCAACCTGCACTCTAGTGATAGTGAGGCCCTTCACCACGCTGGCTGGCCTCCCCTGGATGCTGGTCAGCTTATCGATTCCTCAATATCCCCAAGTTACAGCACTGAGTTATAATTTCTCCCGCTACAAGTAATTGCCATGTCTAGCGTCGCTTTATTAGTGAGAGAAGATTGCTGATTCAGAATACCTTCCAAAACTAATGGCCGGCTGTGGGCACTTGCTAGCAATGCTCATGATGAATAGCATGAGAGGACAAATTTATTCAGACACACATTTTTCAGTCATGGCAGGGAAAATGCTGAAAAATCACAAGTAAATTGCTTTTTGTAAAAATGTTCTCTCAGAATTCCCCCAATATGGTGGCCTTCTTCAAGAGGAGGTCGGCACAAAATGAGGAAAGAGGTAAGAAGGGTGGCCATGGAGGTCTGGTCCCTCTACGAGGGGTCAGAGACTGCCATCAGGCCTTTGTCAAGGGCCTGCTGAGAGCCCTAGCAAGAGGTGTCCCAGCCTATGCCCCCAGCAGAACCAACACCCCCACAAGAAGCCTCTTGCTTTCCCACCCCCTGTCTCACACACGAAGCCCTTTTCCCCTGCCCACTGTCACACACAGATGGGTAAAACAGGAAGAGTTTTTCAAAATTATACAGAATGACATACTCTAGATCATAGGATAGCAGATTGAACATTGGAAAGGCCTTTACCTGCCACCTAGCCCAACTGACTCATTTTATGGATGAGGGAAAAAGAAGAAAGGTTAAGTGATATGCCCAAAGTCACACAGGCAGTAAGTGATAAAGCCAGGATTTGAACCCAGGTCCTCTCACTCCAAAAATAGGGTGTGCTTTTCTAACGTACCAAATTAATTAAAAAAAAGAAAAAAGAATGGGAGGCTGGAAGAGACTTTGGTTGAAATCATAGCTGGAATTAATTGTGTGGCTCTGGATAAGTCCTTTAACCTCTCTGGGCCTCAGTTTTTTCCTCTGAAAAATGGTACCAGCACAGTCAAACCAGCACTACCTCCCTCATAGGGTAGTTGTGCAGATGGCAAAACTTTAAGTATAAACCTTGAAGGCCCATAAGCCTAAGTAGTTCTTAATTTCACACTATTACTAATTAGCTCATCTCCCTCCCGCCCTCCCTCTCTCTGTACATGCACTCAGTCATTCTGGATGGACTTTGCAAATGCCCCTTTCCTCATCTTCCATTGGCTGACCGCTGTGGGTGGCAGGTTCCATCGTTCAAGCTTTGACTGGAGTTTTTGTACGTGGTACAACCAATGTGCTGAAAAACAACTGGAGCTTTACAGCGCACCAGTGCCACATTTTATATTTCCATCATTTTTAGCTCCCTTACACTCACTCATATCCTCAGAGTCCAAGAGGAAAGACCATAACTGAGGCCAGCCTCAAAGGGTGCCTCGTATCCTTATTTTTTAAAAGTCTAAGAGTCCTCAGACTTGGTTAATTTTCATTATCTTCCAAACTGTTCATTGATTAAGTTGTTTATGCCACAACTTATAAAATGCACAATTTATCTTAGTCATAAAATAAAATGTTTGTTTGTCTGTGCTGCTTGTTGACTTTTAAATATCAGGCAAATGTCCAAACTGCTGGAAATTTTACTTGACCTTCTGCTCATACGCTTACCAAAAGGAAAAAAAAAAAGCCGAATATGAATAGCCTGGCCTTCACCTGTGCAGACACAGCAGACAGAGCCCAGCTGCAGGCCTGTCCCCCTTCCCTGTAGATTAGGAGCTCCCTGCGGGCAGGGGCAGTCTTGGCCTCTCTTCGAAACACACTGCCTGGGATGTAGTAAGAGCTTACTGAACTCATGTTAATTGATTGACTGGCCATTTACTGTGGTCTTCGTGGGTTTTGGGTTTGGGTTATGTTGTGTTCCATGGGACAGCAGGTGGATTCTCTCCCAGTTACACCCCATGCAGCTTGGGAAAGGTGTTTTTCCCATTCTAGACTCATTTCCTCACTTACAAAAAGAACAAGTTGGAGTAATGATCTAGACCTTTCCCAGTCCAAATTCTATGGCCTTATGATCATTCCACATAGTTAAATACCTCGGTGGAAAGAGCTAGATGATGAGTTGAGAGCGGAGTTCAAATCCTAGATACAGCCTGTCCAAGTCATTTCACTTTACTCTGCCTCAGTTTCCTCACTGAAAATGGGGATTCAATTCAATTGTGGAATATTTACTCAGTGCCTACACTTTGCCAGGCACTTCTGAGAGGCATTAGAGACAAACCTTCACCATGGGGCCCTTGTACGAAGGAGCTCTGAGCCTTAAACCTCAACAATCATTAGAGTCAGCAAGAGAATCGTTGCCTCTGACTAAGCTTTGTCACTGACGGTAATCACTGCACACTCACTAGTGGGCTTTGGGGAATGGTAATGATAAGGGAATCAACACTGATGAAGCATCTACTATGTCAGAGGTACTAGGCTAAGTGCTTTGCAAATATATCATTTAATCTTCACAATATTCGTCCCTGGGAGGCAGGTGTAATGTTTATCCTCATCTCACAATTAAGGAAACTGAGGCAGACAAGGTTAAGTGACTTGCCCAAGGTCAGTCACCTAGCTACTAAGTGCCCATGGCAGGATTTGAACTTGGGTCTTCCTGACTCAAGGTTCAGACTTCTGTCCACTGTACCACCTTGCCACTTTGAGACTACACAGTTCCTTGGTATTGGATTGACTGTGCCACATTTCATCTTTCAGCTTGCCACCTTGGCCTCAGCCATCCAACCAGCCAAGCAACCACGCTGCATAATTCCAATAACAAGAACTAAGAGTTTTGACTTCTAACTCTGCCAGGGATTTTGTTGTCCACCCCGGCAGGAGGAAGTAGGCTCTTTGCTGACAACTGCAACCCTTAACCACATCTTCTTGCTTTGAGTTAAATACTCAAGGAAGGTCCTCCATGTGCTCACCACATCTGTGAAGCTGCCTAATAAAAACCCAGCATTCTTACCCAGTGGGCATTCCCTGAGAGGAGTCAGCGGCCACCTGCAGCCTTTCAGGCACATTCCATCATCTACCAGGATGAATTTGCATGATTAACACAAAGCCTTCAGACTTGAGGGGGCGGGGAGGTGTTGAAGTACAGAAACTACCACAATTGTTTTCATTTTATGGAGTGATGGGTGAAAAGACCAAAAATTATTTTTTTCAAGGAAAAAATCCTGAAACCCATGAGTGTTGTTTCCCAAGGCTACTCAGCCCACCAGCCAAGGCTGTTGCTTTTACCTTCACCTCTACCAAAGCGGGGAACCCCCAGTCCATTCCATAATGTGCATAAACTCCCTAAATAACTCACCTTTATCCATGCCATCATATTGTTCGAGAGAACCTGGTATGACTAGCATCCCACCACATCTTACCATAATTAGCAACTTAAAATAGCTCTGAAACTCTTGTTTTAGACACAGAGGTGGAGAGACATGCGGACTCCGAACTGAGTGCTCAGAAACTCTGGTACACAGAAACGGTAATGCTCTTAGACTCCAAGGACAGATTAATCATGGCATGTTCAAGAAAGAGGAAAGTCCAAGTGGAATAAATAGCATTTGGTTTAACCATCTGTCAAAAAAAAAAGAGGAAGTAATATATGAAATGATCATTTCTAAAGTAGAACTAGGAATGTCATTACCCTGCCTGATGAATGAAGTAGGATTGTGTAATGGGGAAACGTGCATTGCTATGAAAAGAAAGGTAGTGTAATCCACACAGAAGCCCACGCAAGCATGATGGTTGCAGAGACATTTCGAGCCAGGGCAGCTCAGCTTTCTCAGCAGGCTGGTTCTCCTCCACTTCTCAGTTCGACCTCAGCTGTGAATACCGTGTGGTTCTTAATACCTTCCTCTAAAGACAAATGAGATTTTGCTGATTGTGTCTTTTCTTTTCCCCTTCCTGTTCCCTCTGTAACTGAGTTTCTGTGTGCTGTTTTTGAATGCAGGAATCATGGTGAGTAAGGAAGCTGGCAAATGCTTACTCACACCTTCAGAAAGTGATGTGGAGCCAGCAGCTTCACTGGCCTTGGAGATGCGCTATGCACTGGATGCCAATCGGCAGATCAAGAAGAGGAACAAAGCCCTACAGGTGCGCTTTAAAGACATCTGCGAGGCTCAGAGCGAACAAAGGGACAGACAGCTCGCTGCTGGGCTACCAACGGACAGAAAGGAAGCCAAGCCCATCTCCTACAAAGCGGCTGCTTATCGCAAGTATATGACAGTGCCTGCCCGGAGGTCTATTCCCAACGTGACCAAGAGCACAGGAGTACAGACTTCCCCAGATCTGAAAAAGTGTTACCAGACATTCCCTCTGGATCGCAAAAAAGGAAGCATCATTAAAAGCTCCCAGGCGGCCAACACGTTCAAGAGTCAAAACAATGGATTTCTAATAGATGTCCAGGATCAGAGCGACGGTCAAAACTCAGGGGAGGCTGCTCAGTGCAGCAAGACAGCTGGTGAACAAAAGGCAGGGGACCTGATGGCCCATTCTGATGAACACATGAATGCCGTGGACCGGGCTCCTAGTGACTCCTGCTTAGATTCCTGTAAAAACCCGGATCTGTACAGCTGCGTCAAAGGCTCTCGTCTTCAAAACTCCAGCGACCCGGCTTCTGAAGAGTCTGACCACCAGCCATGTGACAAGGCAATCCACGACAAAGCGCTGCCAGTGGCTGAGGATGCCCATCCATCAGCGCAAGGCAGAGTGTTTAAGACGGAAGTAGCAACTGTTTATTCACCTGCACCTGGTCCCCAAGCCACCGAGCCCACCTTGCCCAGCCTGGCAGCGGAGAGCGAATGGTCACTGTGCCCAGCCATAGAGGAGGAGAAAAAGAGAACTGGTTATCTTAACGGGCTCCATCCCCAGGCAGAAAATGCTGTGAGCTGCCCCACACAGGCACAGTGCCCATCAGTTGAATGGAACGAGCAGGCCCTTCAGAGAAACGTCTCACCGACGGACGAGACTCCGCCTTGCCAGACAGCTGTGGGTGAAGAATGCCATGAAATTGTGCCTCACACAGAAGTAATAGACTTGAAAGCACAGCTTCAGATGATGGAAAACTTGATCAGCTCCAGCCAGGAAACGATCAAAGTGCTACTGGGCGTGATCCAGGAGTTGGAAAAGGGAGAGGCTCACCGGGAAGGGTATGTACACACAAACATGTCTTCTGTGGTCTTGATGCCATGCGGCAATAACTCTCTTTTCAGACCCATGTTGCATTTAAAAAGCCCCAATCACTAAGGAAGCTGAGTGGCCACTTTCTTCAATGTGGTTAATACGCCTGTGTTTTTTATTCAAGGATCTGAAATGGCTAGAAACAATGGCGTAATCTCTTTCAAACTTGCTTATTTGTCTTGCTTTTTAAAAAAATTTGATTGTCCTCATATATGCTGAATGAATTATTTCTCCTTCTCCTTGAACAATTAGCACCTTGGAATTATGACAATGAAGTTATTTACTATATATTAATATGTATGCCCCAAACCGCCAATTCTAAATCAACAATAATTTCTCTTTAAGGAATCACATTAAGGAAACGAAAATAAACAATCTTACGGTGTAGCATGAATGAACATTTCATGTTTCACTTTCATCTCTGCAGCCCCAGCACCTGCCACACTGCTTGGCACATAGTAGGGATTTAGAATTTTGAGTTTCTGTCTTCAATACTGCACAGATATATTAAGATTTTTTTTTTAGGTCTGATGCCATTTCTCCAACAGTAATGATGGCGAGAATATGCCTATCTGACATAAAGGCAATGAAAGTGAAGTTGACAAATAAGTAGGCAGGCCAAACAATGGTTTAACCCAAGGAAGTTGATTGGGCATTATTGATTCTTCCCTGTCGACATGGTCTGGGTAAACTCAACTCCATTTGGTATCTTCTATATTTTTATAGTGTAGTAGAACTCTCCAGGAGAGACTTTTTTAATCATTTAAACAAACATCTAATTCCTTTCTGAGAGACAAATAAAAATAAAAAAGAATTAGGAATGGCTTCTAAAGAAACCAGGGCTTCCTTGATGCTCAGAGTATAAACCCTTAGCAACCTTCTGATGACATCTTGAGCTACTTGTGATGGAAGGAAAACAGAGGGAAAGATGTGAAACTTCATTCTTTTCTACCATGGGTAAATGCTGGCTGAAAGCAGTAGAATGTAAGCTGCTTGCAGTCAGGAACTATTTTGTTTTCCTCTGGTTATGTCCAGAGCCTAGGCCATAGCAAGTGCTTAATAAATGCTTAGTGGATTGAATCATGTTCAACAAGTTGTACTGGGAGAGAGGTCAATTCTTGGGGCAGGTTTAAAAAAAAAAGGAGGAGGAGAAGGGGAAAATAAGAGAGACTGGAAAGACAGCTGGGACCAAGAGATACCCACCAAAGACCTCAAAAGTGCACTGGCTGCTGAACTAGGAAGGCAATAGAAATTCAGAGAAAAGTAACCTTGGTGGTAGGAGCTGAAGATGAGTGGAGACATCGGGAGAATGAGATGTCTTGGTGAAGGTGACATTTACACTCTTCTTTGAAGGAAAGTTAGGATTGGCATCATTGGACAGAAAGAGTGGTCCCAGTCCTCTGGAGTCCCTCTTCCTGCCCAATGCCTGTCCCCAACCCCATTGTCCTAATGCCAAAAGCAGTGTGGCATAGTATATGAAGGACAGAGTCATGGCGGAAATCCCATGAGATTCAGAGCTAGAAGAAACTTGAAGAGTTATCCCATATTCAGGTAATTGGCAAAGACATTGAGGCTTCAAGAGGTCCAGGAAGTTGCCCACAGTCACAAAGCTAGTAATTGGCAGAGCTAGGATTGAAACCCAAGTCTACAGTCTCTAAATCCTGGGCTTTTCCAACTATGGTAGGCTATTGGTGTGGATATGTGTGATGTAGAAGAGGTAACAACGGCTGTGAGGCAAAAGGCTGGGCTTTGTGGTCCAGCTCTGTTGCTTATATTGTATGGGACCGTGAGCAAGTCCAAATGACTAGATTATTCTCCCATATCTTCACTATCTACATCTGTAAAATGAGCAGAATCATGTCTGTATAGTATCCTCTCACAGGAGTGATGTGATGGAGGAGCAGGTTAGATGGTTTATACAAAGTACTTTCAGGATGACTATGAGGAGGATGTTTTCTCTGTGTCTCCTAAATTACTTGCTTCAGACCACAGAGTCAACAAGCAATGCCTTAGGGTTAAAGAGCCGCCATTCAGCACTAACAGATTATTGAGTGGGAAAGAAGAGGGACTGTGCATACACAGTAGGCACTTAACAAATGCTTGGGGGTGGATTAATTGACTAAAGAGAGGTTAAATTTGAATCAACAAACATTTTTAAGGGTCTACTATGTGCCAGCCCCTGGGAATACCAAGACAAATGAAATTTTATCTACCCAACAATCTGGAGGGAGGGATGGGGGAGGAAGATGGCAATATAGCATGCCCTAGGAATTCCAAATAGTAACCCTAAACACATTTTTCACATATAAAGACTGTTATATAAATAGGGAGGTTTCACCTCGAGCATTACATTACTATAGTTGACAGCAGTCTGATATCCTATTCTATCTCCTTGTTTATCACAGGAGTCTGTATTTCAGGTACATTACGGGATCAGAGCCTTCAGTAGGCTGAAGCAAACAAGTATGCACTAGATGCAAGGATGATGTTAGCAGAAAATCTGGGTAGTCATTCCACAAGCGCTCAGTAAGGGCCTACTCTGGGCCAGGCACTAGAAAATGCATTCAGAGGTCCAAATCACTGCCTTACAACCTTTCTGGAATTCACAAAAAACCTGGAAAAGCAGAAGCCACGCTAATTCATTTCTAAATGTTGCTCCTAAGAAAAACAGCCTCCGCTGGGAGGATATTGAGACTAAGATTTGGCCAAGGTCATAGAACCTGTAAATAGCGGGGCTAAGATGCAAATCCAGAGCCTTCAGACTCCAAATCCAGGGTCCACGCAGTGACGCTAAGCTGCCAGCGTGTGAGAATGCTTGATCTACAAGACGTCCAGGCAGATTAGCACACGGCACCAGAAGGTCAGGGTTTGACTCCCAGGTCAGCCATTTCAGCACCATGAACAGGGACAAGGAGCTAGCTGGAGGAGCTTGGCCATCACAGAGATAGCTTTGTGTTGTGAGCTTTTGGCAGAATTTAAGTTGCTCTTGATTTTGTGAACACATTGTTCATATATCTTGGGGAAGGATGAAAAACAAAGCTTAAAGCCTCTTTCTTCCATTGCGAGTTGCATTTGCTCTCCTCCTTGTTCTACTTCGGTTTTCATTCCTCCTCCTTTGTCCGGTCTAACTTAGCATGTGAAACAAAGAACATTTCACCTTAACAGATAATGGCATTTACTTATCTGTCATGTGTAAGAGGAATCAGACTTCTTATACCTGATCACAGAGGGCAGAACTAATTGCCCTGGGGAGAAGCTGCAGAGGTAAAATCTGGCTTGGTGTCTGGAAAGCCTTCCTAATAACCAGAATTATCCCCAACAGAAATGGGCTGTCTCAGTAAGTAGGAAGGTGCCCCTCTTAGGAGGTCTTCAAGCAAAGGCTATAACTTGTTAGAGGGCCTGTGGTCTCTCTTCTAACTCTGGAATAGGAGGAGTGACCCTCTGTTAGCTCTGGGATGTTAGCTCACATCAAGACATTTTAGGGCCTCCCATGTAATGACACAGGGGCACCAAGTCTTTCTAAGGCTCTTTCCTCCCTTCTACTTCTGCTATGTGGGCATTCTCTGAATGCCCATGCCATAGCTATTTTTAAAAACTGACTTTGCCCCATAAGTCCCAAAAGCCCTGGGACTGTTGCTCACTAAACAAGGAATTATGTTCATTCAATAAATCTGAACCCTTGCTATGGACAAGGCAGGGAGAGATACAAAGACAGTTTTTACCAGCTCTAAGGTAGGCAGGACAATAAATACAGCTAAGGACAGTATTACTTAGGCAGTGGTATGGTATGACTAGATTGGGAGGACTTGGGTTCAAATCTTGTTTTGGTTCTTAGTACCTATATGACTTTGGACAAGTCACAAACTCCATGGGCCTCATGTTGCTTCTTTGAAAGAGAGATTGGAATGCTATCCACATCCAGAGAAAGAACTATGGAGTTTGAATGCAGATCGAAGCATAATATTTGCTATTTTTTTTCTTCTGTTGAGTTTTGTTTCCTCTTTCTGGTAATTCCTCCTATTGGTTCTAATTCTTACTTACATCACTAATGTGAAAGTCTGTTTAATAGGAATGTATACATATAGCCTATGTCAGATTGTGCGCCGTCTTAGGGGAGGGAAGTGAGGAGGGAGGGGGAGAAAAATTTAAAATTCAAAAGCTTATGGAAGTGATTGTTGATAAATCAAAATTAATAATTAATTTTAAAAAAAAAGGAAGAGAGAGAGATTGGGCTAGAGTCCTCCAAAACCCCTAAAACTCAAATTATGACATCAGAGTCACTTCTTCTGTTCTTGGGAACTCAGTTTCTTCCTCAGCAAAATAAAGAGATTGATCCCTTCATACCCTAGACAGGCATTTCCTGTGCAAGCCTAGCATGATCATAGGACTTCTGTCTCTATTTGAATATCCTGGACACGGGATGTTCTAGTTCACAAGGCTGGGTTGGGAATATCATGTCATGAACTTGTTAATTTGCAATATGGGCACAGCAGGTCGGCCAAGAAAGTGGGAAAACAAAGAGGAAGGAGAAGGACAGTAAGAGAGGGCAGTGTTCCAAAGTTTAGTATTCTTCTCATGCCTTTAATGCAAGACCGTAAAGCTTGAGATAGAAGGAACTGTGGGTATGATCTACTTTAACCTTCCTGCTTTACTCTTGAGGAAATAAAAGACCTGGGGGGAAAGGGGGTGAAGGGATGGACTTCACCAAGATCACATGCAGCTTGGATGCAGCAGAGCAGGGAAAAGAATTTCAAGCCCTCCACCTCCAAATCCCAAGTTCTTCCCACAGTGCGTGGCCAGACAGGCTTGTCATCTCCCTTAATGGTTATTTTAGAAGCATGATTTGAGAAGAGATTGTTAGATGCTGCTGTTCTAGGGAGGCAGCATTGCGTATGGGCAGAGCTGGCTTCAAGGCCCGTTCCTGACATATTTGTTACATCCACGCAAGCTGCTGAGCCCCTCCGTGCCAGAGACAACAGGCGAGGACCATGAATTGGGGAACAGTCATTGGCTTCTATCAGTTTTCTCATTTGGGACAACAATGAATTTAGAGTCCAGAATCCAGTCCCTATCCTTCTCTTTGCCAGAAAAGGGGAATGAATGAACACTCAGGAAAGGAGTCTGCCTATCGAATACAGCATTACACAAACACAGATCAATAATCACATGTGTGTGTATGTGTGTGTGTGTGTGTGTGTATACACATCTATATCTGTCTGTCTGTCTACCTACCTGTCTGTCTATCTATCTACCTGTCTGTCTGTCTGTCTGTCTATATCTATCTATCTATCTATCTATCTATCTGTCTGTCTGTCTGTCTGTCTGTCTGTCTGTCTGTCTGTCTGTCTATAAGGAAACTAAAGAAGTGAGAGAGAAAATGCCCTGCTCAGAGTGACCCGGTTAGGAAGTGTGTGAGATGAGATGGGCCTGGAACTCAGCACTCCTCTCACGCCAGTCCCTTCCCACCTCCCTGCCCACCAGATCCTTTGCGAGGTCCCAGAAACAGAATAAGGCTCGTCTCGGCAGCGGCCGTCCCCCTCACAATATAAGAACCCTGGAGAAGAACCATCACACGCAGGTTTTAGCTTCGGGGGAAAGGAGGCTGCAGCTGGGCTTGCTCTTTCGCATGTTTAGAAAAACTGACACAATTAGGGCATGGTGACGTACAACAGCAAGTGACACAGGTGCCAGTAGCATGGCACAGGCCTCTGAGCCCAAAGTAGATCAGCCCCTCATCCCCCAGACTGACACACACACACACACACACACACACACACACACACACACACAGAGAGAAACCCAAGGACACTTTGGATAGAGCTCCATTGCACAGGAAGCTTTAGCAGAGTGTAAAGGTTTAGGACAATGGGAAAGAGCAGAGAAGTTGGAAAGGAAGAGGAGGAGGCTGGAAAGCTCCCCATATCCTGATGCAGGATTCACAGCCCCCAGGAATATTTCTCTTCAGATACACTGGCCATCATTCCATCCCACTGTTTCTCCCTACCAGCTCTGAGGTGCCAGTGCCTCTGTGGATGAAATCCTCTGGCCATCCTAGGTGGACACCAGCATCTTTCCGGGGCCTTACTCATTAGTCTCATTTCACTGCACAGAGGTTCAAGAGTCCTCTGGTGCTGGGAGGCAGCAGCTTGGACTCCCTCAGGGCGCAGCTGGGCCCAAGTACTCCAAGCCATGCCTCTGACACTCCTGCAAAACAGGATGACAATGGACGTAGATGATCCCTCTTTCTACCAGGCCCTTCCAGTCTGTCTTTGGTGCCTTGACCGTGGCCTTGGCCTGCAGCAGAGCCAAAAAGTGTTCTCCTTATTCTCAGCAGAGCATACCACAGGGGCTAGGAAGGACTTTGGATGCCATCTAGTCCAATGAATATCTGATTAGGAATCCTCTCTAAAACAATTCAGTAAACCTCGTACCTGTACTAGGTGCCAGGCCCTGCATCAGGCACAGTGCCTGCCCTGCAGAAACATACCTTCTACTGGGCTGAGGGGAAAAATGTGCACACACATACACACACACACATACAATCTCACACACAAACACATTGTTATGACTGTTGTTGTACATAATAATTTGGAGGGGAGGGAATTAACATCTGGAGGAAAGAAGAAAAACAAAAACCTCATAGAAGGAGGTGACACTTAAGATGAGTCTTTTTTTTTAACTCAAACTTCTTTTACTTGAATACTTTTTTTATCTTCTCTTTATCTATCTACCTACCTATCACAGTCCATCATGTATTTCTTGTTTTTGAAACCTTAACATTAAACATCAATATGGCCAATTAATCTTGCATAATAACGAGTTACATTGAATTTGTTTCGACACATAGATCAGGTATTTTTTTTTAAGCTTCGTTCACACTAATCCTTGATCCAAAGACTACTTGAGAAGATTCTTGAAGGGTGGCAGAAGGGCAAAGCAGAAGACACGAGGAGCAGAGTCCTCTGGGTGAGGGCACCAGGCCAGGCAAGGGCTGGACCCAGAGTGAGAGAATGTCGTTGGAGGGGCACTCTGAGCTAGGCCATTTGCTTGAAGTGTTCAGTGCATGAAGAAGACCACTATGTAATAAGCCTGGAGACAGTCTAGAGTCAGACTCTGGGTGTCTTAAATGCTGAAAGCAGGAAAGTTGGGTCTTTACCTTAAAGGTTATAAGAAGCCAATGAAACTTCCCAAGTAGGACTCTACCTGAGTGAGAGCTGAGCCTGAGGAACACCACTAAGGCAGCTGTGTGGACAACTGTTTGAAAGAGGAGCTGATGGGGGGAAATGCCAAGTGGTCTACCAGCCTTTGCTTAACTACTTTCAGCGAGGGGAAGCCTAGTCTGTCCCACGGCAGTCCTTTCTCCTTTTCCGATCAGGAAATGTGTCCTTGAATCAATCTGGGTTCCACTTGCTTCTCTGCTATTTCTCTCCACCTCTCTTAAGCTTTTATCAGCATGATCCCTGAACTTTCCCTACAAGTGTTTGGGCATTCAGTCCCCCTGGTCAGCACCAACCATGATCACTAGAGACCATAAGTAAGACAAACCCTATACTTTGTTTATAATGCAATAGTGACATCAATAGCCAGGATTCACAAGAGCTTCCAAAGGATTCATGATGAGTAGATTACTTTGGACCAATCTATCCTACGCCAGTCTTGGACTATCACAGAGACCCACTTTCCAACAACCAAGTTAACTAAAGCCAATGATAAAGGGGGCTAGGTGGTACAGTGGACAGAGCACTGAGCCTGAAGTTCGAATCTAGTGAGCCAGCAAGTTACTTTAGCACCTTCTGTCTCTGCTTCCTCGACTGTAAAATGAGGATGGTAATAGCCATGGCCTCCGGAGTTGTTTCAGTGATCAAATGAGCTGACATTTGTAAGTTAGCACAGTGCCTGGCACACAGGAGGGATTAATAAATTCTAGTCTCCTTTCCTTCCTTCTCATTAGCCTCTGTAATCTCTGAAACAGGTGTCTGGGGGGCAGGCAGGGGAACAGTCGGGGCACAGGGAGGGGAGGAAGGATTTCAGTCTTAGGAGTAATGGCTCTTGTTTTGCACAGTCAGCATTCTGATGTGGTTAGAGGATCCTGCCAACACACCTCTACAACGAAACTCTCCAAGTTCCTTCTGAATGAACCACAATACAGGTGGACACTGATATTTTGGGAGTGTCATAAGGGCTGGAGAACGCTCCACATGCTACATTTCATTTGATTATCATGATGGATAGGACAAGGGTCAAGGTCACTATTTTACAGATGGAAAAGGAGAGCTCCTGGAGTTGGCTGCTTGTCCATGGCCACAAATCTAGAAATATCTGAGCAAGAATTTGAACCCAGAGCTCTCCTGACACCAACCCGGTAACGCGGTCTCAACCCTTGCTAGTAAGTCGAGTCAGTCCTCTGTGCCACTTCTGACAGTCATGCAGAGGGCGTTCCTTCGGTGACCTTTTTTTCAGCCCTTCCTCAGCTTTTGTTTGGGGCTTGCAGAGTAGAATGGGGGTACACTCTATGCATGGAAAGTAGAACCACGGTCATGGAAAAAACACAATTAGAAGCTTGAGCTCCTGCTACTTTCTAGTGATATAACCTCAGAATTCGATTCTGGGCCTCAGTTTTCCCTTCTGTAAAAGGGAAGAGTTGGACTAAATAATCTCTAAAGAGCCTCCCCATTCAAAATTCTTTGATCTTCTTACATGTTGTGGTAGAAAGCACAATAGGTAGGAATCAGAAAGCCAGAGTTCTGGCCTCCAAATGTCTACTTATTAGCTTAATCTTGGGAGATCACTGTCCTTTTTTTGGATATTTTTCTGGAAAAAAAAATCTAGTAGAACCCATGTTCAACACTAAGTCATCAGTGTAATATGGCAGCCAAGCGAGCTAATATGGGCATGATCTGTGCTAACAGGGACAGAGGTTTGAGAAATGAGGAAATGAGAATCCTGTTTAATTCTGGCTGGGGCAGGCCTCATCTCAAGGCCTGTATTCATTTCTAGGATCCATAGTTTCAGAAGGACATTGGAGAGATGGAGAGTGTTTTGGAGGGTGATTAGGAAGGGAAAAGGCCTCGAGTCCACATCCTACAAAGAATGTTGGAAAGAATTAGGCATCTTTAGCCTGAGGAAGAGAAAAATAAAGAAAAATATGCCATCTGCAAAAAAAAAAAATTGAAAAATGGCAGAGATAATGTCACCCAAGGAACAGGCCCTGATAGCTGGGTTTGGGCATCTGAAGAACTGTGGGGTAGCAGAAGATCAGCCTGGTTGGGTTTGACCCAAGAGGGCAGATCTGAGAAGACAAGCAGAACTTGTAATGAAGGTAATATAGATGATGTCAGCAAAAGCTTCCGACCAATCAGAGCTGGTGCAGAGGGGCTGACCCAAAGGCAGACTGCTTCTCTGCTGGGGAGGTCTTGTCTTCAAGCACAAGCTGGATGACCACTTGTCAGGGGATTGGTTGGACAAGCTCATCATAGATGACTCTTCCAACTCTCAAATTCTGGATACTTAGAAGGTTCTAAATTTGGAGCTGAAAGGGATCCCGGAACACCTGATTCAACTCTCTCATTTCTTCGGCCCCCTGTAAGAGGACGGGCTGGACAAGATGACCAATGAGGTCTTTTCAATACTTCACCTACAACATTTTCTGATTCAGTGATGACTTATTCTTATATTATCAATGACATGAAGGTGATAGGAAATGATTTGGGCATTTTAAACAAATTGAACCTGAAAACTGCAGTCACAACAGTCTGATTTAGAATGAGAAAATGCATCGTTTAAAACTATCACTTGAGAAGGAAATTGGAAGTAGGAGACAGATTTTAAGGATAAATAAATGATCTTGATGATGGTGGTGATGATGGGGATGATGGTGATGATGACAGGGACGATGATGGGGATGAGGATGGGGATAATGATGGTGGTACTGGTGGTGATGACAGTGATGAGGGCGATGATGATATCTGGTGTTTACACACCATTCTGGTTCAAATTTTAGAACATTTTATGCAGCGAATTCCTAAGTTTTACTAGTACTGCACTAAGACTTTTGGAACATCCCAACCTCAAAACAAACCTGCGAAGTAGGCACGACTTAGATTATTACCCTCATTCTCCACATGAGAAAACTGAGGGTGAGATAAGCTGTATGGGTAGGAGTTGTAAGAGTACCAGGTCTGTCCTTCCTCCCAGCTCAGTATTCTTTCCACCACACCCTTCGGTCCCCTTTGTTAATCACTTTTAATTTCCTTGTTCATTACCTCATTAATTTCTTTCCCAATGGGCTCTTAACTAGTTATTTGTGTAATTCCTGTAAAATCCCCATTTTCCCCCCTCACCTACATGAAGCCCTATCAACGAATATCTGTTCAAGGGTCCAGGTCACACAATCAAAGGAAATGATGTATTTTAACCAAACGCGATGAAGACAACTGTCCTTGAAAATAGGCCATCTTAAGGCTAACACAGTGCTTAGTTGAGCTGAAAGTAGGAAGTCTTTTGAAGGAAATCACAACAAGGCCGATGAAGGGGCTCTTGCTCAGAAGAATAGTCACAAAACATGCTTTGTCTGGATGGCACCAGGTGAGTGCTGAAGCTCACTGTGGGGGCATGGCCCGGCTTATTAGAGGAGGGGTGGCTGTCTGCTCATAAGCCCATCACCCTCTTGGCTTCAAAAGGAAACCTCAAGAGCACATTAAGTTGTGCAGACTCTAGTCCTTATGAAAACCACACAAAATTTCCTCTAAGCTGTGGCACTGAGGGAGAGCAGGGGAGTGTCTCACTAGCTCACCAGCCATGTCCCAGATTGGCTGCTGCGGGGGACTGAAGTTATCCTAAGAACTGGAAACATGGAAATGAATGACTACATTTTCATTCTTTCATACTACTTAACATATATAAATATTTTAGTGCCATTAGTCACTGGAGAAACTCATGAGAAACCCAGTAGCTCATCAGGGGATGATAATAATGATATATATCATCTCAACAAAATAATAAGGAAAACTGAGGCAGACAGAGGTTAAGTTCAAGTGCCTGAAGGAGGATTCGAACTCACACCTTCCTGATTCTGGGCCCAGCCTTCTATCCACCGTACCACCAATTGCCTCAAAACATAATGGGATTTACACTATCAGTGTTCTTGTTGTTTTTAATATAGGTGAGGGAGAGTGCTGTAATCAATGCAGAGCTGACCTCAAGTCAGAAAGACCCAAATTCAAGGCCCAATTCTGACAGGTACTTGCTGTAAAACCCTGGCCCAATCACCCTATCTCTAGAGAACTGTTTCCTCACTGATAAAATGAAAATGATTTCTGGATCACCTCTAGAGTTAAATCTATTAGACCACAGAATATAAGTTTCTGGAGAGCAGGGACTCTCATTCTGCCTTCCCGTATATTCCCAGTGATTAGCACAGAGCCAGGCACCTACTGAGTGCTGAATAAATCCTTGCTGACCTGTCTTTAATGATTCTGAGTAGTAGTTTCCTTATTTGCAAAATCTATTCACTGGACAGGCAGGTCTTAACTGTTTACTATGATGTGCCATGGACCGTGAGAGACACTAGAGACACAAAGGCCAAAAAAACCCCCCAAAAGTAGTCACTGCCCTCCTAGTCTTATTAGAGATGATAATAGCACCTGCCTATTGAGGAGCTGTGAGGATACACTGAATTAACCTACGGAAACCACTCTGCAAATTTTAACATGATATATGAATATCAGCTATCATCATCACCATCATTACCTTATCATCATCTTAGTATTACCATGATTTTTATTATTACCCTTTTGAGCATAATAAGAGGACTACCTCAATGGATAAAGGCTAAAAACCTAGAAGAGAAAATATTCCCAGCAGCACCAAGTACATTTCAAAGGACCAAAGCATACTGTTAAGCTCTCTCTCAATGTGGATTTTCCCCTGAAAAAGCAGAGAAAATTGGATTTATTCGGCAGATTGATCTTGGCTTGGCCATGCACACTTTAGACTGATTATGGGAATGTCTGTTGCCAAAATCTACAACCTAAATTGAGATCAAAGTCTTGCACCTGGTTTGCTGAGAACAGCCCAACTGTAAGAAGCAAAGATTAGTGCCATTTTGAGAGTCTCCCAAAGACATTTTGACTGATCTTCCAGAATGTCATTCTGCATCTTTCCCAGGAAACTGGAAAGATCTTTCCATAAAAATTCAGTCCATCTGTATGCTGAAGGGAAATAAGGATAGACCACAAGAGCAGAATCTTACTGATCTGAGATCTCTGCCAATTGGTCTTCTGTTCCTGAACACTCTAAAATTGAGTGGAGTGACAATAGACCAGCCACACCTCTTGTCTTCTACCTCTGGGTCTTTATCAGCAAACATCCATCAGGTATTGACCATGTGTCAGGCACTGAGCTAGGGAGGCACAGGAAATACAAATGCAAAAGTATGACGGTTCTTGCCCTCAAGCAGTGTATTAGGGGAGCTGGCATTTCAATAGATTGGAATCTAGGAATTTAAGAGCTGTCAGGGACCTCAGAAACTAAAGCCAACACAAATGTTAAAGTTAATTGCTAATGAAACAAATATGGCAAGTGGTCATCTACTCTTCCTTGAATCACTCCAAAGAGCGGGAATCCACTACATCCCAGGGCATCACATCTCACTTTGGGACATATCAATCATTAGGAAATTCTCCCTCACATCAGGCCTCTGTTGGCTTCTCTCAAACTACCATTCACTGTTTCTCCTTGTGAGAGAATCGTGGATTTGCAGTTCTTTTCCTGTGTTCACATCCCTTTCCACTAATCCATAGGGACATGGGACTTGTTCTGATATCTTTGCATTTATTCCCAATAAGCATTGAATATCAGAGATATTTTATGCAAAAAAAAAGAAGATAGCTTCCTTTTTCCTAATTTCATTGATTTTACTTGTGCTTTCTGTTTGATGGAGTGAGATTCATCTGTTTTATCTTTTGTGATCACCTGCATCTTTTGCTTGATTAAGAATTCTTCCTCTAGCCAGAATTATGAAAGACATACCTGAACTATGGGTTCTCTCATTCTCTCTCTCATATTTTGGGTGATTAAAGGGAACAAAGAAGGTTTGGGGTATAACAGACAAGCTAAAGAGGAAAGTAAATAAGCTCCGAAGGTAGAAAAGAGGAAGAAGTTGGAGGAGCAGAGCTTCAGGTCTCCATACCATTCCTTAGAAGACACAAGGTCAAGCAGATTCACTCATCACTTTTTAAATTCTCCTGAGAGTTTGGAGAGCCAGCATCCCTCCCTTCTGCTATGGCAGAGGAGCGTCATATCTCTCCCTGCTCATGGTGTTCACGTTTTGTTCTTCTTGCCATTTCAAGAGTCCCTTATTTCCCCACCAGGTGCCAGCAGTACAGCTGTCACGTCTTTTTTCCTTAATGGACTATTTTCACACTTCAAGCTCATCCTTTTCAGTTTCAGTTGTAAAGTAGCAGCTATCCCCCCCCTTTTTATACATGAGATTATCTAAGACAATGGTCTGAAACCCAAATTCCAATAATTCATCACCAGAATTTTGCAACAGAAATATTTCCTGAAACATTTCTTTTCTGGAAGTTACTTTCCCCCCTCCTTTTTATACCTCCTCTGCAGGGTCTCTACTATGACTGAATTTATAGAACTCCTGCTCCCTCCCTCCTCACCTCAGCTTCCTAAGACTCCTTGACTTCTTACCCAAGACCTTTCCCAATCCACCCAGAAGTTAGTAACTTGTCCTTCACGAAATTACTTTATTTTATACATACCTTGCATTTGCTTATGGAATGTTAATCCCACGAGAGTAAGGATAATTTATTTTGGTCTTCGTGGCCCCTGTACATCTGAGGGGTGGAAGGGGAGGTAGAGGACCAGGTCTGTGACTTATATATGGAATTCCTAGCAAAGGAGACTCCCTCTAACAAGGCAGCACCATCCTCCCCACTACCCTTAACCCATACCCTTGGAAATGTCTTTTAAGACATCTTCTTGTGCAGAACACTAAGAAAGGCTTCCAATTCCAACAGAGCCTTTGGATTCAAGAGGAGGAAAGCATTCACTCCTCCAAACTACCAGACCATCCAGATGTCTTTTTTTTTCTCTTGGCAGAGAAAAGGAGCAATTCAGAATATGAGAGACAATACCTGGAATTCATGTTTGAGAATTCCTATTCTTTTAAGTTGTAAGAAGTTGGGTTTTCAGCTCAAGTTTAAAAACAAAAATCCCAGCCAGTCTATGCATGCTTTCAAACCTGCAGGAACACGTTTATGCCATGTTGGAAATTGCAGCTGTACTGGAGAAAAGTTTCTATTGCCAGTGCTGAAGATGAAGAAGGTATTCAACATTTTTCAAGGACAAGCACTTCCCTGCTGCTCTCTAGCCATGCAGTTTCTTCTATTTTGAGGGTGAGGGGGCTACAGCAGCGAATCAATCAATCCATCAATAAACATTTATTAAGTACCCACTATGGGCCAGGCACTGTGCCAAGCTCTAGGAATACAGAAAGAGGCAAAAGCCAGGCTCCACCCTCGAGGAGCTCACAAAATCATGAGGAGCTTTTGATCTTATGAGCCTGGGGCTTGGCAAACCTTACTGGAAAGGACAAGATAATTCTGGATCTTCAGCCTTTGGGGAAAACATCCCTGAAGCGCCCCTAGAAGCATCAGGTTCATTTCCAATGGGGAAGACCAACTGGCATGGAAATGGAGGCCAATGGAGATCGCCACATGGCAGCAGAAGGGGACTCAGAGAGAACCGGTCCGTCAGGCTGCCACGTTCAGGAGAAGCAGCAGTGAACTGGGCCCAGAGGGTGTTCAAACCTGCCAGCTCTGTCTTAATAAGCTGCACCAAGCCTCAGGCAAAGCATAAAGTTTTAGTTTGTCTTCCTGAGGAAAACAGGCATTGACCTACATTCATTCATGACCCTTTCCTGGACTCGTGTGGACTTTATAATTGGAATTTAGTTGGTAGTGCCAAACATCTAACCATTAAGAATTCATTTAGGCTTCTGTGTGGCCTGAGCATCTATCTGGGACACAGAGGGGGTCTCAGAACGACATTAGAGAGAGTGGATCTAAGCACGCCACTTTACAAATAAAGAAACTGAGGTCGAGAGAAGGAATGAGATTTTCCCTGAGTCACACAGGGAGCAAAAAGCAGAAAAAAACGGGGCAGCTAGGTGGCACAGTGGATAGAGCACTAGCCTTGAAGTCAAGAGGACCTGAGTTCAAATCCAGCCTCAGACCAAACACTAGATATTTACTAGCTGTGTGACCCTGGGCAAGTCACTTAACCACAATTGCCTTAAAAAAAAAAGCAGAAAAGAAAAGGATTCAAACCCAGGTCCCTTACTGGAACAAGCTCTAACATGTTTATTTTTTATTGCTTATATTTTTCATTTTTTTCCCCCCAAGGCCTATCAAAGTATATTGAACTCAGGCATGTAGAAAATATTTGTCATGACTTAATAAATGAATGAATGAATGAATGAATGAATGAATGAATGAATGAATGAATGAATTAACAGAAGCTGAGATTTTAGTGAGCAATTTTCAATGATAGTCTCTAAGGAAATAAAAAAATCTGATGAACTTCAGAAGCCAAAGTTTTAAAAGGGTAGCCCTTGAAATGAAGTTCCCCTAAGAAGCTTTGCCTTTCCCATATAAATGATCTTAATGAAACAGACCTAATGTGTCCAAGTATCAGAGGCAGATGGAATGGAGGTTATTGACTATCAGATAATCTCAGAGGCTTCTAAATTGAGTCCCCAAAATTATCTCTGTTTTCCAAAGTCCAGAAGAAGGCCACCTAGAAGACAAAAATATGAGGAGGAAGAATCCTCTGGCATTTATTGATAAACAAATGTGAGTCAAGATTGGAAAGGATAATGCAAGAAAGAACCCTGACTTCCATGAAAAAACAACCCATATTGGGAATCCAGTTACTTGAGTCTCTCTAAAAAATACATCAAAGAAAATTATAAATAAAAGATTAAAAGTTTCAATAGCTATTTATCATCCACGATGGTAAGAAGACAAAAGATTATAGGTACCAAACAGAAAAAGCCCTGTACATCAGAGGTGCGTCAGTGGCAGGCTATAATCTAATTGAGTCGATTTACATATACAATTGTGTTTGCCCTGGTAACGCCAGCCTACCAGATTTCCATCGGTGTTAATTTTTAATAAAGCCCAGATGAAGATTTGCTTCTCTTCCAAGCAAACAAACGATTCCATTCTGTGCCGTGCGAAAGACAGGACAATTACTTTCAAGGAAAGAGAGAGATACCGTGTTCATGATGGACATCATTTTACAAACTGAATCCCTTTTGAAAGTTAGGAAATTGTTAAGGTAGGATGAAACCCAGAGGCCAGGATCTCCAGAACTTCACCAATATGGTAGCAGACAAACATAGGCCAAAAATTGAACATATCCATCTTTTTCTTCTACCATCTTATTTTCCTTTGGGAAAGGAGGAAGACACAAAAGAAACTGAGGCAGGTGGGAAGAGGTGATGAGAGGAAACAGAGAGGGAAACATGGGGGGAAGGGGGACGTAAAAAGGTGGAAGCAAGCCGCAGTTTGTGCACCTGCTTTGCAATTGGTGTGAAGGCCGATCACCACTTAATCTGTTAAACTTGCAGCATGGGTAGTTCGTTCCTTTCATAAACTGTTCTTTTCACATCTGCTTTTTACTCTTAGTAATGAAAACACAAACAATAAAAACCTCCCTACTAGCCAGGGGCTGCCCAAAATTACATTTCTAACCCCCTCAGAGGGGCTTTTAGAAGCATCAAAGTTCATTTGTCCACACTGTCTTAGAGAGTAGTGAAAAAGGATCATGTTGCTGGAGCATCTTCATGATGAGTGAGTGAGGGGTAAGGGCAGGCTCCATTCATGGAGAGGCTAACTGTAATATAACTATTGTGTTACAGAACATGGTCCAGGTGAAATCAAAGACAGAGGAGAGAGCCTTCAGCCTATCTTAGGGCAGGGCTCCAGTCCTGAAGTCAAGAGGGAAGTGAGGGTGAATTGGACTTCCTGTATGTGACTACAGCATCTCTCTGGAACTCAGTTTCCTCATTTGTAAAGTAAAGGTGATGATTGCTGCACTCCCTGACTCATAGTATAGGTAAAGCTCTTTATTAAGGTCCACTATTAGAATGACAAAACAGTCTCAAATGCTGAAGCTCCATCTATCATACGGCATGGACAGGAAACTTAATTTTCATGTCTGTTCCCAATCAACCCACTCTAGCCAAAACCAAATACAAGCGAGGTTAGAAGCCCCAGCAGTGTGACCCAACGGTCCTTGATAAAATGGTAGAAAATGCAATAATGGACATGAAGCACTTTGTGGGTCTTTCGGAAATGTGGCATAAGAGTGGTCAGCCATGATCTATGCCAGCACAGTGTAATGGAAATAAGTCAGGCGCAGGCTCTAGAGTCTTGGCTGTGGTTCCCAGATGAGAAGCTTACTGGCTGTGTGGCCGTGGGGAAGTCACTTAGATTCTTATAAACCTAATTTCCTATAAAATGTTGATGGTGACAATTACAATACCAATCTCACAGACTTGTTGGGAGAATGGTCATTTGAAAGACTCCAGGTGCTGTGGAAATACAAGTCATTATTCATTTATGAGTTCATTCTGTGGGATGGGGAATGGACTTTCCTATAGAAACACTGTTATAAGCAATCCTTATGGTCTGAGGGGAAGGCTGAAAAGGCTATTTAATACATAACACAGATTGGCAATCACATCTCTAGGACCACCCTGGGACCTATGGGTGAGGTGCAGGGTAGAAGGGTTCAGGGGCATTCCCCAGAAGAAGTTAGAAAGTGGCTGAGGTCATCAATAGCACCAATGCCCTTTGTACAGCCCTCACCTACCACCTCCCAATGGCCCTGGCCAGAAAAGCAGTGGCTTAAGGTGCCTGGATTCCCTGGCTTGACCTTCATTCATGGAGTGCCACCCCAGAATCTCCAGCTAGGCTTTTAATGCAGCTACCTCAAGTCCAGTTTGGACCCAAATCCAAGAAATACAAATGAGTGAGTGTCCCTGGGACACTGGAAAGGGTATATTAACTTTGGAGTCAAGGGACTCAGATTTGAATGCTTGTTCTACAACTTCATACCTTCATGACCTTGAGTAAAAGTCAATTTACCTCTCTGGGTCTCAGTTTACTCAGCAGTAAAATGATATGGAGTTGGACTAAATGGACACTGAGATCCCTCTACATATAGGAGGTTTATGAACCCTCCCTGCAGAAATGTGCAATTTTTAAGCCCCTAATGTCTGAACCAGGAGTCATTAAACATTCCCCATTTTCTCATGCAGACAAACACATGTCTAAGTCAATGGCAACTCAAGGGCAGCCTTGATCCAACTTCAGAAATTTGTTCAGATTCTCTGACTCAGTGAGGATGTGTGAGATGGGAGAACAGGAAGTCCAATGATCTCAAGGAAATGAGACGCAGTGTCCAGAAGTCCAACATTCCCAAACATGTGACCAGGCTGCAGATGGCCAGTAGATGGAGACAAGAAGGAGAGGCTGGGGACAGGGACCTGTTTGAGCTCCAAGCTCCTCAGCTTGGTATTTGTAAGGCTCCAAATAGCCGGTCTCCCCTGATTTCACATGACTTCCTCACACCCCCTATGTTCTGGCCAAATGGATGGAGTGGCTGTCTGCCTTCATCACATTCCATGTCTCACCTCCACGCATCTGCATAGGCTGTATCCCAAAGCCTAGCATGAGCTCCATCCTTCCCTCCATCTGTCAGCATCCATATATTCCCTCCATAGTCAAAGTCTCACCTCCAAATACACAGCCTACTCTCACACCTTGGATATCAATACTCCCCTCATCCCATAATCAGCCTGCACAGAAAGGTCAAGAATGGCCCCTGCCCAGAAAGAGGAGACACACTGAATTATTCATTCAACAAGAATTTAAGTCCCTTCTATGTGCCAGACACTGTGTTACACAGGCCAGGGATACAAATGCCAACACAGAAAGTCTCTGCATGCAAGAGGCTTACATTCTAATGGGAAGAAACAATATGTCCACATACTTGTTTTTTAAAGAGAAAATACGTACATAGTAATACAAAGTCTTATTGAGGAGGGCGCTCCTGAGCAGGAAGATCAGAGATGTAGCAACCTGAGCTTGAATGAAGGAGGGAAGGATGACAAGACCTAGAGGTGAGGAGGAGGAGGAGGAAGAGAACAGGAAAGGGGAAAGGGTGCACAGGGTGCATGGAAGCAGGAGATTAAATGTTGCCTAAGATGGACAGCAGAGTGAGAGAGTGTGTGTGTGTGTGTGTGTGTGTGTGTGTGTGTGTGTGTGTGTGTGTATGGGGCCATGACATAAAATCAATCCAAAGAGTCTGAGTGAAACCAGATTATGAAGAGGGAGACATGCCCAGCAGAGGTTTTTTTCTTCTTCTTTAATTATTCAAGAAGCAGTAGGGAGCCACTGAGGTTCCTGAAGAACCATGAGATCTCCAGCTGCACCCACAAATAGGTACTTAATTATTTTATTCAACTCAATATTTACTACCTAATAGACAGGTGTTTAAGAGGCGGCTGGCTATACTAGAATGAATGAATGAATGAATGAATGAATGAATGAGAGCTTTTATTAGGCACCAGGCCCTATGCTAAATGCTGATAATGAAAAGCCCCTTCTCTCAAGGAACTTGGTTTCGGTGGGGGGAGGTAACATGAAAACATCTGTGAACACATCAGCTCTCAGAAGGATTAGGTGGAGAAAAACAACAGAGAGAAGGCACTGGACTTAAGAGAATCTAGGGAAGTTTCCCACAGAAGGTGAGGTTTTAGAGGTGACAAGGAGGCGATGAGGGGGGAGAGCATGCCAGGCCTGGGTGACAGTCAGGGAAAATGCTCGGAGTCTGGAGATGGAAGGTCTTGTGTGAGGAAGAGGAAGGAGGCAGGATCTCAGCAGCAGTATGGGGAGAAGTAGGGAGAGGGAAGGTGAAGGAAGCCTGGAGAGGTGGAAGAGGGGCAGGTTGTGGAGGGCTTTGGGGAAAAAACAAAAACAACAAAAGAACATTTCTCTCTCTGATCCTTAAGTTGATAGGGAGTCACTGGAGTTTACCAAACTGGGGGGAGGCAAGACTATGTTCAGACTGTGCTTTAGGAAGATGAATTTGACAGCTGAGCAGAGAAGAGACTGGAGTGGCCAGAGACCAGAGGCAGGAAGACTCACCAGGAGGGGAAGACCCGTTATTGCTTTGATAGCCCAGGAGTGAGATGATGGCAGGGCCAGAGGAAACAAGGGGCCTCTCCAAGAGATGACATAATCAACGGAACTCAGCCGCAGGCTGGAATGAGGAGGGGTGGTGAGAGAGAGGTGAGCATGACACCACGACACCAGGGCTGTGAGTCTGTATGACTGGGAGGATGGGAGTCTTAACAAAGCCACAAATGGTGGCTAACAGTGGAAGCCGAGGGGATGCCCATCAATTGGGGAATGGCTGAATAAGGTATGGTATGTGACTGTGATGCAATACTGTCCTGCAGTAAGAAATGACGAGTGGGATGTCTCAGAAAGACCTGGGAAGAATTATATGATTTGATGCAAAGTGAAGTGAGCAGAACCAGAGGAACACTGCACTCGGTAACAGCAACATGTATAACGTTCAAGTGTGGAAAAGTTGGCTATTCTGACCAAGACAACTGATCCTCGACAAGTTTAAAGGACCCAACAAGAAAATGCTATATGCCTCTGATGACGGAACTGGTGAATTCTGAGGGCAGAGTGAAGCAGGCTTTTGAAACGTTCTTTTTTTTTTTCTCAGTCTATATTTTCTTTTGCAACATGGCCAATACGAAAACATGCTTTGTATGACTTTACATGTATAATCACTATCCCATTGCTTACTTTTTCAAGGGGTGTCAGAGAAGTGGGAGGGAGAGAATTTAAAACGTAAAGTTTTAAAAAATGAATGTCAAAATTTTTTACATGAATTTGGGGAATTTTTAACAAAATAAAATGTAATATACATATATACACACACACATATAGGAAAGTTCTTAAAGGGGAAAATCATGGGGGGGAATAAGGGAAGGATTTATTCATACTTGAGGGTGATATAAAAACACAAATTATCAATAGGAATAAGAATTTGTTTTTAAATAAGAAAAAACAAGGTTTCCTTTTGCAAAGTGCCCTGGGCAACAGCAGTGTGCTAACAATAAGGGTTTTTCTTCCCCATCTTCAGAAACTCTCCCCTTATAAACCTTCCTCCCTGGTTCAGAAGGATTGTGACTGGCACGCTGGGCTTGGAACTAGGAAGACCTCGGTGCTGGTGCCTAAGTGCCTGATTAAATGCTTACCGGATTACAACGTGGGCCTCCCTTTCTCTTTAGTCTTTCCCTTACGGGATCAGACTGGATGACTTCGACAGACTTTTCCAGCTCCAAATCCAGGATCCTATGAGTCACCTGTCATCTGAAGTTCTGCACATGGGGAAACTGAGGCAGGTATCATTGCTGGTTGACACGTATCGACCTTCTCATTGGCCCAATACAAAAACATGTATCGGTGCGGTCACAGAGTCTGCACTGCTCTACCATCTACAGAAGGGCCTGATTTTGGAAAGGTCACTGACTAAAGGCCTTTTAAACTGAATTATGAGACCCATCGCTCGTGATTCAAGAGAAAAAACCAGAACCATAACTAAAACAAGGATGGCCTTGAGGATCTGAGCCAGGAGTGAGAAGAAGGAAGAGAAGCATGAATCAGATCGGGCAGGCTGCTCTGAGGCTGGCAGCACATGGCACCCTGGCATCTGGAGGCATTGCAGCTAAAACCCCTGCCGCCATCTTCCTAAAAGCTGCCTGCTTTGTGGAACACTCAGTGTTCTTTGTCTTGAGATAGTTAACCAGATCTTTTCAATTCTCTTCCCTCATTCATGGAATCCATATTCTCATTTCTTTGATTGTATATATACATATATACATAGACAAATAGATGTGTGTATGTATGTATGTATGTATTTAAATGTATGCATACGGATATAGATGTAGATATAGGTAGAAACAGAAACAGAAATAGAGACAGAGTCAGAGCTAGAGCCGGAGTTAGGCTTTGACCTGAAAACGACCTCCTTGGGGTACAGAAGACTAACATGAGCTTTCCAGGTACTTTATCTGCACAATCTGAAGCTGTTTTCCAGACCTGCGGAGTAGTTACCATCCTCATCGACATCGACTTCACGCGCCGACCTGCCATCAAGCACTCCAACATTGACTTTTCCCCTGCATTTTGTTCTCTGGGCCAGTTTGCTAAGAACGAGGCAGCGCCTCTGAGAGGCTTTGATTTTCATTGTAAAATTGGTTTTCATCCTGGGATTACACAGCTGGAGTGTAAATAGGAGATATCTTAAAACAGAAAGAATGGTGAGTCGGGTAAAAAGCCTTGGGGTCTAGACCGGACCTTGAGATCACCCTGCAGGGAAAGCGTGGGAAGGTGCGAGACCTCTCTGGGTTCCAGTTTACTCATCTATAAAATCAGGAGAGTAGGAAATGATCTAGCTCGAAGCCCCTTTGATTTCTATGATTTCGTGATGGGAGGCCTCCTTTGCTGAGCAGTGCATCAAAGTGCAGCCGACCCTTTGAAACAGAGAAGAGCAATTAGAAGACAGGCCCCAGCTTCAGCAGGTCTTCTCAACAACAACGAGGCAGACGTGGCCGTAACTAGATTCTCCTTGTTAGGAGCGCAGTGACTCATCTGACCCAAGCTTTGGGATCTGCCTGAGCTTCCAGGGCAGTGCCTGATTACAAATCCAGGCTTTAAAGGGATTTCAGTAACAGCTGGCACTCCTCTGGCACATTGAGGCTTACTCGGTGATTGAAACATATTATCTTATTAGATTCTCACAACAAGCCTGTGAGACTGAAACGTCATGGCCACCTTCAGCAGCAGCTGGGTGGTTACTTGTCGAGGACATTGCAGAAGGTTCAGGGATAAGATTCACTAGATGTCGGAAGGTCCTTTCTGGCTCTGACATTCAGGAATTCTCTAACATAAGGGCCGCTAGGTGGCAGGGTGGAGAGAGCGCCAGGCCTAGAATCAGAAAGACCTACGTTCAAATCCACCCTCAGATACTTACTAACTGTGTGACCCTGGGCAAGTCACTTCACCCCATTTGCCTCAGTTTCCTCATCTGTAAAATAAGCTGGAGAAGGAACCAGAAAACTAGTAAGCCAGTATCTTTGCCAAGAAAACCTCAAATGGGGTCACAAAGAGTCAGATGTGACTGAAACGACTGAACACCAACAATGAAAAGCCTCTAACACTCCCCAAAGCAAACCTCATCCTCCCATTTACTTGTGTGGATCCTGCCAGGCGGGATTCCCTTCTCAGAGCCTAGGAGTGGTTACGACCCAATCTCAAATATCCTTCCTAATCTATTAATTCATTCCATTGGGATTTTCCATACTTGACTTAAGAAAAAAAAAAACAGGGCGGGGGGTGGAATCAGAGTGAAAACTGGACTCCTAAATATGATGGAGGAGAATATGGTGGACCACAACGGGGGAAGGAGGCAGGGAGGGAAAGCAATTCTGGGGAAATAAAGTTCATGCACTTAGTGCTAATGGTGATGCTGCATCAATGAACGAGCATTTATTAAGCACCTACTCTATGCCTATATCAATGAATGAGCATTTATTAAGCACCTATTCTGTGCCTGGCACTGTGCTGGCAAGCCCTGACCTACAAGAGGCTTACATTTGAACATAGAAACAAGGGTGACAGCTAACACTGGTATAAGCTTTAAGACCAGAAAGCATGTTAGACATCATCTGCATGGTTGTTGTTCTGACCATAAAATAAGCCAATGTATGTAAAGTGTTTTGCAAACTTTAATGTGCCATAGAAATGTCGGCTATGATTATCAGGTTGGCGGGGTTGGTAAGGCCTGTGTATGAACGGGGAGACCAAGGCACAAAACAGTTTAATGACTTGCCTGTGTTCACACAGCTCTTAGTGTCATATCCAGGGTTCAAAGCCAGGCCTTTCCTAACTCCAACTCAGTGCTCTGTCCGGTGAATCACTCTGTCAAACCCTAGTTCCTCTGCAGTCTTAAGTGGTTTCCAGAAGATTAGCCAACACTAAGATCACAAAATGTTGGACACCACGCACGATCTCAACAACTGAAATGTCAGCGAAATCCCACCAGGGCATGAGCTAAACAACCTCCCGTACCCCCCCGTGGCAACCACAAGATAAGAAAGTCAGGGCCCAAAGGAGGCATCTTGTGGGGAAAACATGGAGCTGGAAGACTTTCATAATTTAGGATTTTCATTTTCTTTTTATCCTCTGTTGGAACAAAGAGATGAAGTTAGACTGTGATCTTGGGAGGGGATAAGTGAAGACACCAAGAAGGACCAGTTTTATTTGATGCGATTAATGATACTTCCAAGTTGCCCACTGCTTTTTTTTGCCCTGGGGTAAGCGCAAGGCAAGAGAGAGGCTGGAGATGTCAGATCCCCTGGGAAGATGAGTGTTAAAATTCTAGAAACAGGTGTCCCATTTTGGATAGAAAAATCTACCATTTCTGAAAGATATTCTCTTTCCCCAGGGCATCTGCAGTAATGCTCTAAGCCATATGCTAGCAAGGCTTTTAGAAAAGTAGCAGGGCCAAACTGCTAAAATACCATCCTCTGGCAGACTCCCAGCCTTAGAAACAAAGTCTCTGATGCAGGAAATGCCTTTAGAAAAGACCTGAAGCTCACACCCTTCCTCATCTTACGGATGGTCCTCGCTCCCCAAACTATCGTCATGGGGGCCTCTGACTATGGCCTGCTAGGACCGACAAGAAGCTGTGGAGTCAGACAACAATCAACACTACAAGCATTTTTATACCCATTCTCCAGATGAGGTTGGTGAAGTGACTTTGCTGGGGCCACAAGCGGCCAGCGGGGATTCAAGCAGCTCTTCATGACTGCGAGTACTACATTCTCCCCACTGACACCCTCCTTTGCTGGGACATATGGGGAAGGTGCTGGAGAGAAGTGTCTTGTTTTCCTTACGGTTGTCAGCATGTCCTAAGCGGCTGCTCCTACTATGCTTAGCAAAGGTTATCACCAGAAGGTCCACCTCCAGCTGCTGCCTGGCTGATCCACCAAGGCTTCATAGCAGAACTGGGGTCTTCTGGCAGAGCCTTCAGAATCTGGGCGTCCCGTCCCACTCAGGCACGGACGCTAAGGCAGAGTTTACAGGTATTGGGAGGAATTTGGGGGAAAGCTCAAGCAAGTCACTGCTTTTACTCTGCCACCTTGGCTCCACCTATACTAAGGCGGAGTTTAGAGGAGGGTCAGGGTCAAGGATAGGGTTGAATGTCCATAGTCTCCAAATGGTTGGACCACTTGCCTGTCTTTTCTGCCTTCAGCAGCTTGGAAGAGCTTGCTCTAAATGCTATCATTTTTGACTTACTTGGAAGTAGTAAAGAATAGAAACAAGGAAAATTCTTTACACAAGGATTTAACTTTCCTGATCATCAATTTCACCTCAACTTAAACAGAAAAGCAGAGCAGTACAGTGGTTAGAGCCCTGGGCATTCCCTCAGGAAGGCCTGAAGTCAAAACATCATCTATCATTTTGTTTTATCCTCTATTGGACACTTTCTCATATACCTTTCTGTGCTATTTCTTGTTATACTCCAAAACATTTGTGTTCATTAATGACTCAAGTTCAAAATTTAAAAAAAAATTTTTTAAAAGACCCTAGATTAAATCTTGCCCCTAACACTGAAGAGTTGTGTGACCCTGGACAAGTCATATCACTTGTCTGACATTAACAACCACATCACTAAAATGGGATAAAAAAACAAAACAAAACAAAACCCACCACCCTTGAGCATCTCCAGGACAGGGTTGCTGTCAGTATCCTAGGAGAAAATACCTACATGGTGGTTTGCAAGCTTTAAAATACTCTATAAATGCTGTCATTAATACGTTTCAATCACACAGCCACTGAGCTGGAGAGCTTTTATAGGTGGGGCAGATGGAGCAGGAAGCAGAGCCCTCAGACAGGAAGCAAAGCAGACTCTGAATCTGGAAAGCCTTGAGGACAGAGGGAGAAAGTCATCCCACAGTGCCGGTGTCTACTTCGAGGCAGGTGTTGGGCTCAGCCCCGGGGAAGCACACTGGGACAGACCTTACAAGAGGATGTCAACTCTTCAAGGACAAGGACTTCAGGGGTTTGTCTCTGCTTTGCCAATCTGCTAGCACAGTGCCTCATGCTTGGCAGGCACTTAACAAGTGATTAGGAATGACTGGTATGAAACAACATGGAAAACGGCAGAGGCAATGGAGGCTGGAGACTTCACCGACATCTTTCCCATGCAGGAAGTGGTGTTTGTCTCTCCAAGCCAACCCCAACTGTACACTCACTTAGGATGGATCTTATTACAGGACCGTTTTTCTGAAATGCTTTGCTTGAGGCCTCTAAGTTATCACCCCCTCTGAGCCGGCGTGTTGTCAAGAAGACACTCAGAAAACTCTCCTCAAAGACTTGGGAGGAAGCAGCAACATTATCACCAGGCTATTTATTGACCGAATCAGTTGTTAACTGGGGGATGGATGGAGAGGTGTCACCCACCAGAATGGGCTACGCCGTAATTGTTCTGTCCTGTATCACTGACAATACACACTAAACAAAGAGCCTTCCCTGCTCCAGGCCCTCCGTGGCAGACTAATGGATAGTAAATGACACTCAAGCCAAGCCTGACTTCAATTAAGAGTGAGACAGGACGTGCCTAAGAAGCCCCCTTCTTCCTTCTGTGTGGTCCCAGGGCTGCAGAGCGTCATCAGGAGACTCGGGAAGTTATTCTTTTTAGAAAAATTTCAAAGCTTTCATGGGATCACAGGGCCATGAAAGCTAACTCTCTTCACCTTAGAGAGGAGGAAGCGGGCTCAGAGAGGTCAGAGGGCCAGAAAGACAGTCGGCGCCCCCTTGTCCAAGCCTCTCATTTCACAGATGAGGAAGCTGAGACTTGCAGGCTTGCTCAAGGTCACACCAATGGAGCTGGGAGATGAGCCCAGGTCCACTGGCCAAGCTGGCCGCCTCCTCTTTGTCTAAGGCTATGAGAACACGCTCCCTTAGGAAAACAAATGTGCCACTGTGCCTCAGCAAATTCACCTTCGCCCTGACAACTGACAGCCAAGCAAAAGGCTCTCTGCATCCAGAGTCAGGGAGGCCTGGGTTTGAAGGGCACTGCATGGCTCTGGCATCTGGGGCACAAACTTTACCTCTCCAAGCCTCAGGCTGCTCCTCTGTACTGTGGGCATCATTAGACCACCCGCCTCCCTGGGCTGTGGAGTTAGAGGATCTTCCAGGGCTGGACAAAGGGAGCTGGGCTATTACCATAGGCCACCCGGTCACAATCACTGCAGTCATACTAAGACAAGACACAATTCCTGCCTGGATTCACTACTCAGAAAAGCAGTGCCTGGTGAGGCCATGTTGAGACAGAATGCATTCGTGGCATCCCAGGGCGTGGAACCCAAAGGTCAAGGCCCAGGTGACAGATCCCCGAGGAGATGCTCTGACATTAAGAAGAAAGGCCTTTCATCAAATATTTGGGCAATGGAAGACAGCAGCAGAGAAACAAAAGTGCTTTTCTATTTGAATCAGATGATCCGTAGAACAGACACTTACCCAGTGAAAGGCAGTCGAAGGTAGATGCTGACCAAACCCTTACCGCCACCCAGGCACATGAACCCCTCAACACTAACTACTTCTAACTTTGTTTCTGAATCAATCCTCTTCCCTTAGGGGAACCAAGCTGAGCACTTGTACTTGTCTCTGGGCACAAAGGAAAAAAAATGCAGAAAAAAATGCATCGGCATTTTACAAAAAACGCAGATTAAAGGCAGACCTAGGTGGACAGGGTAACACTCTCAGTCATCTTGACATCCCTTTCTCAAGAGGAACCTAACAAATTTTCAGGGCAACCCAGATGTCTTCCAGAAACTGTGAGCCAAAAAGCCCTTCTTTTATATTCATATAAATTGATTGCCCAATACATATAAAAAATAACTGTCTTTGCAAAGCCCTCATGGGCATAGTACTGCTGAATAAAATCATCTGAAAAAGACACTGCAGAAAGAGAGGAGGCCTGAGCTCCCAGCTCTCAGCAGCAAGATCTAGGTCCCCCCGCAGCACTTCTGGATTCTGAGGACTCGGCTCCGAGCCCTTGCCCCCTGCCTGGGCAGCGTTAAGTCCCTTTTCTTTCCTGGTCCTCGCTTCCTCCTTGCTACAATGAAGGGGCTGGTTCTAGGGCTGTCAATGCCTACTCTATGGTCCCCAAATGCTCAGCTCTACATTAGTCAAGAAGTCAAGAGGCAAGTCCAAAAGGTGGCATCACTACTTCCAAGAGTTATTATTTTTTTAACATCAAACTTAGAACATGACAAATATAAACTGCAGGGACTCATATCAGAGCCCCCTCGCTGATGATAAGGGAGATGATTTAGTTCAACCAGTGGCTTCTGCTCCCACTCGAAATTTAATTTAAATATTTCCCTGCCGCACACATTACATCTAAGGACAATAAACACATAATCAGTAGTCGAAGGGAAAATCCAGTGTTACTCAGTTTTCATTACCATGAACAGCAATGATGCCTGGTTTGGAGGGGGGAGGGGACAGTAGACCGCGGGCTACATACAACTAACATGAGGCTCTTCTTGTCTTTCCAGGCTTTCCTACAGGACTGGCCAGGACACAGCAAACTGTGCTACGTGCAGGAACAGCGCCTGCATTATCTATAGGTAAGTCCGCGATCGCGTGAGGAAGAAGTGATGTCCACCCTCCAAAGCCCTACCAGCCCCCAGCCACCATCGCTAGTTGGGGGCAGGGGACTCACAGCCTTGGGGGGGCTCACTAGGCTGGGATGGGAGGAGGGCCTGCATGTGCCGGTCTCATTTGGTCCACCTGAGCATCCTCTAGGACATCCGCAGAGGCACTTTACAACACGTCGGGCAGGCTCTGAGAGGACGTGCCCGGGGGCATCTTTAGACCTAAAGGCCTGGTGTCAGCACCACATCCCCCCAAGGTCTCCCCACTGCCTAGCATCCATCAAAGATCTCCTCAATGCTCTGGGGTTCGCTGATTGATCAGGCTCCCTCCAGTCTGCTGAGCAAAGGGGGAGACCAGAAACTGGTTCAGCTACCTGTTGACGTCCCTGACCTTGATTCTCTTTGGCATCTAGTACAAGAGTTCATGAGGTGGCTAAGTCTGAAGCAGCACATTCAGGGCTGGGAATCCAGAGACGAAAGTGAAACCCCAGTGCCCTGGAGGACCTCAGATACACACACACGCATATTCATACACATTACATCAAGTTGTATCATATTGTAATATGTATACACACACGTGTATATGTATGTACATACATACATGTGTGCACACATACATGCACACATGTGTGTGTATAAGAGGAAATCGTTTGGAGCAATTTGTGCCAAGGGAGTAACCTTCACAAAATTAATTGTTGGGAAAAGAATCACCAGCTCAAGGGACCAGGAAGGTTTTGTGTGGCGGGGGCCGGGGAGCAAAGCTGTGAAGAAGGCAGAGGCTCTAGGGGACGGACGAGGAAAGAGACCAGCACAAAGGCCAGGGAGCATCTGGACCGAAGCTCAGAGCTGGGGCGCTGGGCCCTTCACAGCTTGCTTCGCTGGACCAAAGAAGTCAGGAGGCAGGACTGAACCTTTTGAAATCGGCCTCATAAAAACATCAGCCCACGTTGTGAAAAGCGTGGAGTCTGAATTGTGCCCTGAAGGCAAGAGGCAGCTTACTGAGGAAGGATGCACATAGTCAGGCCTGGACCCTGGGAATCTCCTTTGGCAGCTGCAGTGACTGGAGGCTGGATTGGCAGGTGGGGCAGGGGGGTGCAGGGGCTGGAGGACAAGTCCCTCCATATCTCTGGCCTGCTTCCCTAACTGCAAACTACTGAATGAGCCGCTCTCCCAAGTCTGACATTCGATGGACTGTGGTCCAGTCCCTTTCTTGCCTGCATTTCAGAGCTTCTTAGTGAGAACATTCACGGCTGCCCTTGGAGGGGTCTGTGTATGTCAGGGGGAAATGTTAAAGCATGTATTTCCTGTGAGTCAGGTCGACAGTCATTAGGACGCGCCCTGTGTGCACATATCCTGCTGGGCTGGGCGGGCTCCCAGTCCTCCAAATGCGTGGCACGGTGGCTGGGGAGGGATGTTGACTTAGGGGAAAACAAGAGAAAGCAGCTGCAGATGTTTCCAGCATCTCAGCTACCCAGGACATCCAGAGCCAATTATATGAGTCTGTATACAAAGTCAGGAGACCGTGGATAAGAAAGCAATCTTTAGTGGTCAGCGAAGACTTTGAGGGAAGCGAAACCCAAACTGCTCCTTCCAGGACATAGAATCTGCACGGTTATAGGAATGCAAGGAGGCAGAAATGTCTGGTGGAAGGCCTGGGGTGAGACTGGCTTTAATCAGGCCATGTCAACCCAGGGAACAGAGAAAGGGTCTGTGTCTAGCTGATCAAGGACACAGAGTGAATGCCTGGCTTAGGAGACTGGACTTATGCAGCAACTGAGTCACAACACACTGAGATTTGGGAAGGACCTGGTGAAAACAGCAAGCAAGCTCTATCAGGCAGCATCACAATTAAGCAGTTTTAGAAGGAAGGAGTCTATAGCCCAACATAGTAGTCAACGCCTTCCACTCTGAGGAAGGCAAGCAGAGACTCTTAACAAAGCCAAGTCCAGAGGACACGGTGGCAGAAATGAGAGCTCAGCCTTTCACAGCAACCTTTGCTGAAACTGTCAGACTTTTGTGAGACACAGGAAGCAACATGAAAATAAAAATAGTGATAGAGATAGATACACGCATACATACATACATATATACATACATACATACATACATATATACATATAGACAGTTTATATTTATATCTATATCTATCTATAAATAGATCTATATATACATATAGTGATAGATATACTTATATGTGTATCTATCTACATGTATATCTACATATACATAGATATATACAGACATTTTATACGTATATGTATGTCTATCTATAAATAGATCCATATACACATATGGTGATAGATATACTTATATGTGTATCTATCTACATACATATCTACATATACATAGATACATATATACATATAGACAGTTTATACGTATATGTATATCTACAAATAGATCTATATATAGATACACTTATGTGTATCTATCTATACATATATCTATATATACATAGATACATATAGACAGTTTATATGTATATGTATATCTATCTATAAATAGGTCTACATATACATATATAGATAGATATACTTATATGTGTGTCTATCTATACATATATCTGTATATACATAGATGGATAGATACATACATACATATAGGCATTTAATACTTATATCTATATCTATCTATAAATAGACCTATATATACATATATAGAGAGAAATACTTATATGTGTATCTATCTACATCTATATATACATATACAGACAGACAGTTTATATGTATATGTGTATCTATCTATAAATAGATCTATATATACATATAGAGATAGATATACTTACATGTGTATCTATCTACATCTATATCTACATATACATAGATACATACATACATGCATACATATAGAGTTTATACATATATGTATATCTATCTATAAATAGATCTATATATACACATAGTGATAGATATACTTATATGTGTATCTATCTACATATCTATCTACATATACAGACACATACATACATATAGACAGTTTACACATATATGTATATCTATCTATAAATAGATCTATATATACACATAATGATTGATGTACTTATATGTGTATCTATCTACATCTATATCTACATATACATAGACACATACATACACATAGACAGTTTATACGTATATGTATATCTATCTATACATAGATCTATATATACATAGAGAGATAGATACACTCATATGTGTATCTATCTACACATATATCTACATATACATAGATAGATACATACACACACATACACAAAACATATTCTCCATCCACAGAAGTTAATCACAAAGGCGGAAGCACTAGCATGAGGTGGGCTGGAGAGGGAAGAGCCTCCTGTAGAAGATGGAACTGATCTGAGCCCAGAAGGAATCTAGGAGGTCAAGGCAAGGAGGGATGGCATTCCAGGAATGAGGGACAGCTGGTGCAAAAGATGGGGGTGCCACGTATAGGGAACAGCAACAAGAATTACTAACTCATATCATGCACAGAGAGGAGGAAAGAATGGGCCTGGAAAGGCAGAAGGAGCCAGGGTGTGAAGAGCCTTAAGGGCTAAATAGAGGATTCCATATTTTATTCCAGAGATAAAAGGGAGCCACGGTAGTTTACTAGTTGAGGAGGATGGGGGATGGGGGGAGAGAGATGGTCAAACCTATAATTTAGTAAGATTGCAGGAACGTTCCCATTAAAGTCCATCCAGTAAATACTCACTACAGTCTACCTCTAATTAGAAGGGGACCTTTAGATAAATAAATGGTTTATAACACACTAACGAGGTCACTGGGAAATGGCACTGGCCAAGATGACACCCAAACAGAACCATGGGGTAGTGAAGTGGATGCTGGGTTGGGAATCAGCGTTGGATTCCAGGCTTTGCTGCCTAGTACCAGAGCAGCCCTTCGGCAAGTCATCTTACCTTCGGGGCTTTGGTTCCTCCAAGTGGAAGAGTGGAGGAGACCTTCTTCAAGGTCCCAATGGAGCAGGACTGCTTCTTAAGGAGGAGCACACATCATGCAAGTTCCTTGGTGGCTCAATGATCTCAAAAACCAACCATGTAGAGATATCCAAATGCCCTCTCTCTGCCGACCACCACAAACAGTGACCTGGTGGTGAGCAGGACATTGCTCTTTATTGATAATGCTATTGCCCAGCCAGCCAGATCAGAAAGTTTAAAGCAGGGCAAGCTGGGTCAGGTTGGATTCCTCTTGGCTGTAAGCCACTGGAAGACTTCCAGAATCATGACACACACAGTCAGGAGCAGAGGGCTTGCTATAGACCTAGCGGGCATCTCTGTGTCTGAAAATTACTTTTACCCCCAGGGATAATTCCATGACAGGAATGGTCAAGGCAGGAGGCTGCCATGCTGGTTTGCTTGAGCAGGCAACAGTGCCACCATTTAGTAAGAAGATACTGAAACTTTGTCACCCAACGAGTCATAAGACTGATCCTCCTCTGAAACTCTTTCAGGCAGCCAGTGCAAAATTAGAGGTTTCAGGAATTCAGTGTTGATGTTTCACAGTCATATTTGACCTTGAGTTGGGCCAGCTGCAGATGGAGAAGGCAATAGAAATGATAACAGTAATGAGATTAACTGAGCTCCACACTGGCTATATAGCCAGTGCTATACTTGACCCAGCCAAGCATGGGAGACAGCTCAAGAAACTCAGGTTAATTGGGCCAGTGTGGTAACAAGGAATGGGAAATATCACTGGATGTGGGGTCAGGGGATCCAGGCTTGAATCCCAGACCTGCCATGTTCAAGGGCAAGGTACTTAACTTTGCTAGGCCCTGTTTTTATCTTCTGTAAATAAAGGAGTTGGACTGGATTGGACAATTTCTGAGGATGCTTCTAGCACTAAATTTGTGATCCCTAATCCACAGATTTTGGCCTTCTATCAAAGCAGAGGCTATCAATCACCCATCAAAGCTCATCTGAACTTGATAAAAATGAGACAGGTCAAGTGGGTAGGGTCACTTTTCTACCCTCCCCAAAGGTGGACTGGATTTCCTCAGGAGGTAGGGGTCTCACTCTCACTGAGGATCTTCAAGAAGAGGCTGAATGAGCTGTCAGGTAGACAGGATTCTTGTTTAAGCAAGAGCTGGACTATATGGTCATCAAGGCACCTTCCAACTTGGAGACTATGATTTCATCTCATGTTACCTAAGCAAACGTGTGTTAACCTAAGCAAACAGAGTCACCCTAAGAGAGTTCCAGTCAAAGGGCTAGGAATACAGCACTGGGCCTGCTTGCAAAATTCTGTTTCTGTTAGTCTTTTGAAACACATTTCCCCATTTGGTCTTGGTAAAGACTCCCAGGGTGGCTTCTTTATTATGGTCACATAAGCAAGATGTCTATTGAAGAGAGTCTAACTTCTTCCAGACTAGAACAACTGGATCACCAGAAGGAAGCTGGGGGCAAAGGGGAATAGGAAGGGAATGCCATGAACACAGACAGCCCCGTGCCATCAATAATGAAGCCCATGGCTGTCTTTAATGAGATATAATTCTAACGAGTCATCTGGTTTGGGTAAGCATGGCCTTTGTTATTGTAATATCAATTTTCTAAAAGACTACTCTTAGGAGAAACTCTCCAATATTGGAAGGCTCCATCCTAATCAATGGTGTGACTATGTATAGCCCAGAAGAGTTTGCTGCCTTACTTCCCCCAGACCATACCTCGAAGTAGTGAAGAATTAACCTCGAGGTAGTGAAGAATTGATCTTCAAGGGTCATACTTTGCAAAAGATGCCGATTTCAGACAGCAGTCTTTTAAAGGTCCCGATGAGTACACGATAATTTGATCATTCTGTCCTAATACACAACATGAAGCAAAGTTAAGGAATAAAACACTCTGTGATTGAAAATGCTTAATCAAAAGAAACCACCTTCATTAAGGGTTACTTGGCCAAGATAGATTCCCCCCCCCAACTATTTATCAGATATAGAATTACTAAGAAAATGGGCACTCACCTCAAGAGACCAGACCGGAAGAGATAAAATTCCTATTCGAGTACAGAATGTGAAAAGTACCAACAACTTAAGAAACACTAGATTTGCTTTTCGGGGGGGGAAGGGATGTGGAAGGGGGACAGAGCACCAACAGGGGTAGAAACAGGCACCACAGTGTAGAAGCCCATGAATCCAATAGTGACCAAATGCCTAATTTCTCTCCAATCCACGGGAGCCATTTCAGTGCACATCCTTTCCTAATGATGGAGAGGCTCCTAACCCATCACCATCACTTTTCCCAAACGCACCTGGTAGAGTACAGGCTGTACCAAGGAACCTGACAGATCAAATACAAGCTGAAACTCTCAAGCTCCCAATGACCACATGCTTCCTCAAAACGGAAGGAGAGAGAGCGCTCTCACAGAGCCAGTCCACACGCTGCAACTTCTCAGACGTGTTGGCTGGCCAGAAAGCCTGGCAACAGCGTGCTCAGGGAACTGGACCAGATCCATTTTGATTTGGGCGTGCTCAGGGAACTGGACCAGATCCATTTTGATTTGGGTGATACCATTTTTTCATTTGAAACAGAATGACCTTCCCAAAGGAGAATTCAGAGCACTGTTTTCAGGAAATCAGGATGTGCATGAGCTGAAAAAAATGCGTTACGCTCCAAATTTAGCTGAGTGCAGCCTTATAATGCTTGGCACCCATTCTCACAGAGAGTGTGAAATATATCTCAGTGAAAGCATAATTGCACAAAAGATATTGAATGGATTGGGGCAAACAAAAGATAGGCATGGGTAGAAATCTCAGCCCTACCAACTTACTAACCACATATCTTTGGGCAAGTCCTCTCTCTGGGTTTGGTTTTCTCCTCTACAAAAGGAGATGAAGTCTGAGATTCCTCGAACCCTCATTCTGAGCCATTTTGGTCCTGACTGTTAAGTGGAACTGAGTTGAATTACATTGACATTTGACCCTCCAAAACTGAAGGGGCACATCCATCCTTTCACATCTCTATTTGGTTTTGAATCCAGTACATTGTTTATCTAAGGGCGAGAATCCATGATTACTGAGACCTCTACCATTTCTGGAATTCTTGGACTTACAGCTATAAAAGAAAGGAAGATGAAATGGAAAATTCAAAGTATTCATGCACAGCAAAACACTCCCATATATTCAGAGCTACAAGGGACCCTAAAGGTCACTAGGTCAAGCCCCTTCTTTTACGTATGAGGAAATTGAGGTTTAAAGAGGTTACTTACTTTGATTACATTAAATTAAAAAAGTTTTTGCACAAACAAAGCCAATGCAACCAAGATTAGAAGGAAGGTAGAAAACTGGGAAAGAATTTTTACAACCAGTCTCTCTGATAAAGGCATTTTTAAACTATATAGAGCATTAAGTCAAATTTATAAGAATACAAATCATTCTCCAATTGATAAATGATCAAAGGATATGAACAGGCAATTCTCAGATGAAGAAATTTTTTTTCTATTAATTTATTTTGATTTATCAACAATCACTTCCATGTGCTTTTGAGTTTAAAATTTTTCTCCTCCTCCCTCCCCACCACCCTCCCCAAGATGGTGCACAATCTAATACAGGCTATATATATATATATATGTATGTATGTATGTATATACACATTCCTATTGAACATATTTTCACATTAGTGATGTTGTAAGTAAGAATTAAAACCAACAGGAGGAACCACCAAAAAGAGGAAACAAAACACAACAGAAGAAAAAAAATAGCAAATAGTATGCTTCAATCTGCATTCAAACTCCATAGATCTTTCTTCTTTATGGATAGCATTTTCTATCACAAGGGCCTTTGGAGATGTCTTAGATCCTTGTATTGCTGGGGAAGGGTCAAGTTTATCAATATTAGTCATCGCACAAGATGGCTGTTATTTTGTACAACGTTCTCCTGGGTCTGCTCACTTCACTCAGCATCAGACCATAGAAGTCTTTCCAGGTTTTTCTGAAGTCAGCCTGTTCATCATTTCTTATAGCATAATAGTATTCCATTATATTCATATACCACAACTTGCTCAGCCATTCCCCAATGGATGGACATCCCCTCAATTTCCAATTCTTTGCCACTACAAGAAGAGCTGCTATAAATATTTCTGTACATGTGGGTCCTTTTCCCATTTTTATGATCTCTCTGGGATATAGCCCTGAAAGTGTTGTTGCTGGGTCAAAGGGTATGCACATTTTTATAGCCCTTTGGGCATAGTTCCAAATTGTTCTCCAAAATGGTTGGATCATTTCACAACTCCACCAACAATGCATTAGTGTTCCAATTTTCCTACATCTTCTCCAACATTTATCAGTTTCCTGTTTCCTCATGTTGGCCAATCTGATAGGTGTGATGTGGTACCTCAGAGTTGTTTTGATTTGCATTTCTCTAATCAATAGTGATTTACAGCATTTTTTCATATGACTATAGATGGCTTTAATTTCTTCACCGGAGAACTGCGTGTTCATATCCTTTGACGATTTATCAATTGGGGAATGATTTGTATTCTTATAAATTTGACTTAATGCTCTATATATTTTAGAAATGCCTTTATCAGAGAGACTGGTTGTAAAAATTCATTCCCAATTTTCTACCTTCCTTCTAATCTTGGTTGCATTGGCTTTGTTTGTGCAAAAACTTTTCAATTCAATGTAATCAAAGCTATCCATTTTGCTTTGCGTAATGTTCTCTATCTCCTGTTTGGTCATGAATTCTTCTGTTCTCCATAAATCTGATAGGTAAACTATTCCTTGCTCTCCCACTACTGTGCTATAAGAAACAATGAATAGGCTGACTTCAGAAAAACCTGGAAAGACTTGTATGGTCTGATGCTGAGTGAAGTGAGCAGAACCAGATGAATGTTGTACACAGCAACAGCCATGTGGTGCGATGACTAATATTGATAGACTTAACCCTTCTCAGCAATACAAGGATCTAAGACATCTCCAAAAGCCTCATAATGGAAAATGCTATCCACAAAGAAGAAAGAACTATGGAGTTTGAATGCAGATCGAAGCATACTATTTGCTATTTTTTTTCTTCTGTTGTGTTTTGTTTTCTCTTTCTGGTGGTTCTTCCTATTGGTTCTAATTCTTACATACAACATCACTAATGTGAAAATATGTTTAATAGGAATATATATGTATAGCCTATATCAGATTGTTTGCCATCTTTGTGAGGGAGGTAGGGAAGGAGGGAGAAAAAAATTTAAAACTCAAAAGCTTGGAAAAAAAAAAGGTTATTTAAACCTCAAAGGGACTTTAGGCATTTTCCCACAAAGTAATTTTATTTTCTTTATATGTAAGCAATTGAAAGACAGCTGGACAAAACAGCCCTCAGCATTTGGGGGTTGAAAGCCAGTAAACCACAAGGTGGCCCTGGAAAAAACCAGGAATTTTGGAATAGCAGATAGAATTTTTCCCTTTTTTCTCAAGATGGCATACCTCAGTGTTATTGGGCTCAGTTGTTAAATTCTAATTAAAGGACATCCCAGCATGAACAAAGATGGAGAGACTGAAGCTTAAGTTTCTTCTTGATGAAATTCCACCCCCACCCTTCCCCCCAGCTTACCATCCACACAACTGTCAAAACAGGCACTAATTATTTCAGAAAATATTTTAAGGCTCCATTACTAATAGGATCCTTGCACAGGGGAGGCTGAACACATGCCCATCACCTTTCTTATTCTTTTCTTTGCAAGACTAATCTGATGAGTCACACTATTGATGAGGCACCTTTGTCCTGGTTTTGTGTCATAAGAGAACAAGGAAAAACACACATAGAAAATTGGTCACTTATTTCTTTGTTTCCTGTGGAAGGCATTTCCAAAGATACTAATGAAACATAATGAGTGTATTCAACTGGACCCATTTCCATGAAAACACTGCAGGTGACCCTTGATTCAACAACAATTTTGGATAAAAGAAACAGTTTCCAAAATAATTTATTAGGGACTCAAAATAATTGAAAAAGTGCCTTTACCAATACTTTAAATTGGGCTGACAAACTTTGATATTGCTATTTTATTATTTGATAGGACAGACATCTGGCTTAATATGAAATATTGTGGCCAGGATTTTAATCAGCCATGAAGACATGAAGGATTGTCTGGGGTTTTTTTGTTTGTTTGTTTTCTTTTCTTTTCTTTTCTTTTCTTTTCATTGGCAGTTGGGTGGCACCAGGCCTGGAGTCAGGCAGACCTGAGTTCAAATATGGCCTCAGACACTTACTAGCTGTGTGACCCTGGGCAACCCTGTTTGCCTCGGTTTCGTCATCTGTAAAATGAGCTGGAGAAGGAAAGAGCAAAGCACTCCTGTATCTTTGCCAGGAAAATCCCAAATGAGGTCACAAGGAGTTGGACATGAGTAAAATGAGTGAACTACAACAAAATCTTTAGGGTTGCCTGTGAGTTTTTTAAATTTGTTTGTTTTCTTTTCACGGAAACATGATCCACTTTGAAGTGCACTTACGAAGCACCCGCCACGTCCGTCTTTTCTCCCTCATTGGAATGTATGCTTCTTGAGGGGAGGCTGCTCTGTTGGCTTTTCCCAACACTGGCCACTTGTCACAAGGTGAACAAGTTTTAAGAGCCAACCTCCCTACAGGGCCCTGTGCTCCATGCTGGGAATATAGTCTAAAATGAAATAAGCAGATGTCCTCAAGGGGCTTACATTCCGCTGGAGGAGGAGAAGCTACATGTAGAGTCCTTTCAATTCTCATGATTCTTTGACTGGACAGAATGCCTGAACCCCGGGCCACTTGAAACTGGGATAGGCAGCCAAGCTTCTCCAGAGTTGGGGAGGCCCGGAGGGTGTTAATGGGCCTCTTCTCCTTCAGTAGGAGCTGGCAGACTTTTCAAAGGCAAGGAATTTGTGTGACTCTATAGCCTCGGCAAGTACCCAACCAGGTTCCTAAACACTTGTGCTCACGTGACCAGGGAAGAGGCAAGCCTGACAGCAGACTGGGCAAAGGGCAGTGCTGCGAGCCTAGACAGCAGGAGCAGAGGGGCCAATGGCAGGCCACAGGTGCAAAGGGCAGCGCTCCCTTCAGCAGTGAACATGCTCTCTTTGAAGCCATTTCGCAAATGTTCTTGGAGTCTGGCCCACGACCTGAAATTCTTTTGACAAGGGGCATTCTCCGTTTCTCCCTGTCTGTGATTAGACATCCAGAGAAGGACAAAGCCCGCTTTGTGCGAACTTCAACCAGGTCAGTGGAAGCCGAAAGTCCACCTCCTCCAACTGCAATAGTTACGTATTGGATAGCATCAAACACACAAAAGCAGAGCCAAGGAAAGAGGCTCCTAATTTTCTGCAGCAAAAGTAAAAGAAGAAAATGGGTGGACGTGTTTCCTCATCCAAGCATCACAATCTATTTCCCAAGCCTGAAGAGAGAAAACTCCAGACTCCTCAGTGCCCTGCAGTCACATCAGCTCCAAGGGGATGATAATGCAGATGCAGAAGCAGGTTCTGATAGAGCCTGATCAAGACAGGGACAAGAACTCCAATACTTGAGCCTAATGAAGTCTTATTGTGAGGAGAGGCAATTGCATTTGTATGCAGAAATCCTGCCAATTCCATCATATCCAAAGCCCACTTGGAATAAAAGCTCCGTGGTCTTTGTCATTCCCTGATTAGCTCTTAGAGGAAATGCCCTTTCCAGTCCTGCTTAAATTGCCATCACTTGTGCATATTAAGTTCATTAACAACAGGAACTGATGTAGGAGAAATCAGCCTTTTGTCTAATAGTTTGTCTATTGCTCTTAGGCATTTACTATGAATTATCCCAGAAAATGAATATAAAATAGGTCTCCTGGTGGGTCAGGAAGGGCAGAAAATACTCTACGGCCCAGTCTCCATTGTTCAGGTCAGAGAAAAGAATGACTTTGGAGGACAGTCAGTCCCTCCTCTGAAAGGAAGCAGAACAAAGCCAAACACAGAAGTCCCCTTGAAAATGACCTGCACCAATCCCTCCCCAGCTCTCTCGGCTCCCCGTGGTCAGAAGCATCTGATTTCTGATCTTCAGCCTTCAGAGCTTGTACGATCTTCGGCAGCCTATTCATTCCAATATCACCTCGACAACAAACTGAGATTGAAGTATCAGGATATCTCCATTGTTCAGAATAGCAGGTAAAAGCCAAGTCAAGGGACAAACTCTGTACCCGCCTAGTCTGGCTGACTTGGCACCATTTTTAGGCTTCTGGCAAAACTAAAACAATATGTGCTGATTTCTAATAGTTGGTGGTCATTAAATATTTAATTTCATGAGATAATAAATGGAATTCATTTAAAAAATAAATGTCAAATTGTTCTTAAGAGTTACATATGGCATTCATATTGCCACCACAAAACTTGGAATTGGAAGAAATGAAATCCCTTTAGTCAAGGGAATCGCCAGTATAGAAATTATAACCACTGGAGATAATTATTATTAACTTGGGCATGCCCTAGGACCAAAGCCTGGAAAAGGCCAGAACACAGACCCACCAAGGAGAGAAGCAGTGGCCATCTGCCCACTTTGACCACTTGCAGCCAGAAATCCTTGGGATACAAATCAAATGCCAATGGAAACCTATATCCACACCTAATAAGCTGTCATCTACCCATCATCTACACTTTCAAGATAAGCAGAGAGAACAGAGAAAGCAAGAATGTTAGCACCCAGTAGCAGCAGTGACTGTGGGGCACACGGAATCACCATTAGACTGGGGACCAGGAGGTCAGGGTTCCGGTCCCAGCTCTGCTACTTCACATCCTTTGGGTGTCTTTGGCTGTCCTTTCTTCTCAGATAGGATTAACATCCTTATCTCTAAAATGAGGACTTTGGCTATGAAACGTCAGCACAGTGAAGGCACAAACTCAAAATTTTCAGTTTGTCGCATTGCTCCCAGTGCCCGACCCAATTTCTGACACATAGTAAGTGCCTTAATAATGTTCGACGATTGATTGACAAGGTCACAGATTCCCATCTGAAAACACAGTGAGCCTTCTCATAGATATCCTCCACTCTCTATCTCTTCATAAAAGCTCAATGTGACCTTGGTTCTAAATACCACACAAAAAGGCATCGCTTCTGATAAGGAGGTGGAAGGCATCCTGTACTCTGCCCCAGTCAGCACACATCTGAAGGAATGCATTCAGTTCCAAGCATCCTGTTGTAGGAAGGGCAGAGACAAACTGTGGAATAGCCAAAGGAGGGTGCTCATGGTCATGGGCTCTGGACCCCTGATAGACGAGGAGCCACAGATGGGACCAGGGATAGTTTGCCAGGAGAACAGAAGACCCAGGGAGGACAGAAGAGAGATTACACTCGGTCTCTCTGGCCTCAGAAGGCCGCACTGAGAGCCGTGGGGGCATGGGCCAACTTCCTCGTGTGAGGTGATCAGATGACAGATGGGCCATCACTTGGCAAATACCATAAAGAGTTTTGATATTTGGGCGGATGATCCCTGCTGACATCTCTGCCAGCTCTGAAATGGTGCAAGTCAGTGATTACATGCTCCAAGTTCTTAAACTGCAACAGAAAACTGAGGGTCCAAAGACCATAATAAAGATAATGACAAGAATCCACAAGAACCCTGAAGGAACAAATGAGCTTGAGAGTAATTCACTGAGATCCACTACGATGTCACTGCTTCAGTGCTCTGAGTGAGCATCAGATCCAGTGAGGGAGACTGCAGTGCCTTGGCACCAGAACAGACAGGAAAGCCAACCACCCCCTCCCGACCTCCAGCCTTCTGGTGATAAACCTCTGCTCCTCTGGGTAGGCTGCTCACTGGGAATCTTGCCAGCTAAGGCAGGAGCTACCAGGACATTCGTTCCATTGGCAGACCCAGTGGCCATTGGTATGTTAAGAGGAGGCAACCTTTTGGTGAAGGGTTATCATTATTTATTATTTTTATTTATTTATTTATTTGTGTTGGGAGGTGATTGGGGCTACGTGACTTGCCCAGGGTCACACAGCTAGTAAGTGTCAAGTGTTTGGTCTGAAGCCGGATTTGAACTCAGGTCCTCCTGACTTCAGGGCCGGTGCTCTATCCACTGCCACCTACCTGCCCCAAGGGTTATCATTATCATCATTTCCATTACCATTAGAAAGATACACTGCTCAGCTTGGACTTCTAAGCCTCCTTTTCAGCCTGACTGGCCTACTTGTATTTCCTTACACAAACAGTCCACACCCCCCCCCACCCCACCCCCTGCCCAGGTAGCCTTGGAATGCCCCCCTTCCTCCGCTCCACTTCCAAGAATTCTGATTTCTTTCATGACTCTGCTGAAACATGACCTCACAGAACACTCCAACTTCCCCCTTAAGTCTTTTGTATTTTAGGGGAGGGGGCCGTAATTTCTGCATATACTTGTCTACATGCATATTGACCCACTGAGAGAACACAGCTCTTCAAGCTGGGACTGCCCTCAAGCAGAACCCAGTACCTGGCACAAGGTGCTAACTTAGTAAACATTCATTGCCCTGAAGGCTTTTGTACTTTTATGAACAGTGAAGCAAGGGGCATGGTAGAAAAATGTACCCTGAAACAAAGTAGGAACCATAGCTTCACTCTGGCGGATGATTCAGCGCCCGTCCACTGTCAAGGGCAGCACGGCCTTCCTCCAGCCTCCCCCTTTGGAGGGAGCTGTGTCTCTCCCTGCGGTGGGTAGGGCCCTCGCTCAAGCTAGCAGTCACCCCATCCGCCATCATCTGTGATCATCTACCTGGCTGTGAGCGGGACGCTGGATAACACAGTGTGGGAAGTACTCCTTGTACAGCTAGAGTAAGTGAATGCTGACTGAGAGCCCGTGGGCCCTGGCTGCAGGAAGCTAAGGGGTGAACCTTAGTGGTGGAACGAACAAATAGGAAAACTGAGGCTCTGCGAGGTGAAGGAACTGGCTCGCCTAAGTAACACCAGCAGTTAGGAGCACAGCCTACATTAGACACCAGGCCTGCACCCACTCGGGGTTAAGAGATCCCGTGGAATCAAATAACGGGGGAAAGGAAGAAAAGGCATTTGTTTCAATCAAATTATCTGAACGCAATCATTCTTCTTGGGACAGAATTTCTGAAAAATGTAAATGCAAAGAATCCAAGTAGGTAGATGCTCCAATGCAATGAGAAACATGAAGGACTTTTCCCTCAGAGGCTGGAGAGAGCAGAGCCGGGGACATTTTCCAGAGAGTGAGTGAAAGAATATTTACCAGAGTTTAATTTATTTAATGTGACCTTAGGCGTACATTTCACAGCCAGCTACAAAAGCCACTTCATCCACCCGGTTGCAGAGGCAGAAACCTCATCTCTCCAGGCTAAGCAGTATTTAAATATAGATACACATATATGTAGGGGTGTGTGTGTGTGTGTGTGTGTGTGTGTGTGTGTGTGTGTGTGTGCTTATGCATGCATATGAATTCCTCCTAGGTATTTAATTACCAAATAGGGTGCAGCCCAACCCAAAGAACAGGATGGCACTGACCTCTACCTGGGGCAAAGAATAAAGTATGGCACCACTACATGCTGATAAGGACGTACAAGGGGATTAGGAGGGAAGATCCTTGGGTCAGGGTAATTCACTGGCCAAGTGTATAGTCAGTTATATGTGAAGGAAATCTGGGAAGGCTTCCTGGAGGAGGCGTCAATGGAAGCCAGCCTTGATGGAAAAGAAAAATGTCAGCAGGTGAATATGAGAAGACAGTAGCTTCAAGGCAAAAAGCATAGCCCATATGGCTCGCTGGCCAATTTGAGTATAAAATGGAGACCGTAAAGGGGAGCCGTGTGAAATAACTCAGAAGAGGGAGGGCGGAGCTACAAGGAGAAAGAAAGGCTAACAATTGGGAATTGTATCCAAAAGTCTATGGGAAGAGACTGGAGGAGTCTGAGGTGTTACATGCTTACTTCTTGTGATTATTTTGGCAGATGTTGGGTGGGTGGATTGGGAAAGACTGACCACAGTGATAACAGTAGAGTCAAGTCTGTTATAATTGTCGGGGGGAGGGGGGGAAGGAGGTAGAGCTGAAAGAAGGGAGTGCATGAGGAATAGAAAGGAGGAGGGGCCCGGACAGGAGACAGACTGTAGGGGCCAAATCAATGACCTTGGCAGCTGCTGGGGTCAAGTGGAAGAGAAAGGAAGGAGTCCAGCTGAGGGGATCCGGCAGACCGATGAAAGCACTGCATCTGTTACTGTGTTTCACCATGAAATGAGGTAATGTTGAAAGTGTTCAGGAAGGAGTTGTGAATAAAAACTCAAACAGAAAAATAAATTGAAGGAACAAGGACTCTCCAGGTAGGGAAGAGAACACTAAGGCCTTGTAACTGTCTGGTCTAGAAAAGAAATGGAATTTTGGTTTGATGGAAGAGCCAGAATGGGAAATCATGGCCTCGGACAAGGTTAGACAAACTGTGTTTAGTTAAACCTCAGAGGTAAATATTCTGACAAATTTCTATCCTGACAGCTCATTAATTTTCTAAGCCACAGTGGCAAAAGATCACATTTCTGTACAGATCTTCACAGTTTACAAAGCTCTCTACAGTTTACCCAGCGTTTTGCTCACTATGGCCCAGACCCTGAAAGCATTATTAGGGGCAATGCATACACCAGCTAATCACGGCTTAGAGCACCGAGGTCACCATCATCTGCCAAGTAAATGGAAGAAAGGGGAGCCTGAAACCCAGCGTTCTTCTGACTCTGGCTTCTACCCATTGGTTTCTCTACCCTCTGTCACTTCTCCAAGATGACAGAAAATAAGTTTGAAGATTTCCTTTGCAGGTTAAGATCCTATCAGATTCTCTGCCCTCCTCAACTGTTGAGAGTCCTGGTTCACTGTAAATTATCTACCCTTCGCCAGAACTTTAGAAGCAAAATTCTAGTTGCTTCTCCCGTCCAGCCTGCCAGATCGACAGTCTGAGTCCCATCACCATCTCTGTTTTACAAAAGGGGAAACTGAGGCTGAGAAAATCAATCAAGCACTTAAGTAAATCAATTAAAGACTAGGGAAAAAGCATCAATAGTCCCAGGCTTAAGACAAGGATTACCTCAACAGAAACATTCATGGTACCCAGAAGGCAGATACAAGGACATCTTTGAGGGAGGCAGGCACCAGAAGCTGGGGAGTGGGAGGGAGCAGGAAGAAGAAATGCTCAAGGGCTCCTTCAGAAGCCAAGTGAGGTCACTTACCCAAGATCACACGGAAAGGGAGTGACTAAATCAGGGCTGCAATCTAGGTCTTTTGCATGCCAATCCAGTGAAACAGGAACCGTGTCTTCCATTTAAAAATGGTAAAAATACAAGAGGAAATATGAACTGTCACTCTACAAATATGGTATGTCTTTCTGCAGTTGAGGCCACTGAGGCAAAAGCACAGGGCACGTCTGCCTCGATCAAACCAATGCAGATTCATCTGCTTCTGTTTTTTTTTGTTTTTTTAAAAGAATATAAACATGAGGGGCAGCTAGGTGGCACAGTGGATACAGCACCAGCCCTCGAGTCAGGAGGACCTGAATTCAAATCTGGTCTCAGACACATAACACTCAGTAGCTGTGTGATCGTGGGCAAGTCACTTAACCCCATTGCCTAAAAAAAATAAATAAATAAACCAATAAAGAATACAAATATGAATTATTCCCACTGCATCCTCCCCCTCTCCCCATCCCATGCACCAACATGCTGTGGAAGACTTGGAAGGAAAATGCACCAGACCAATAAAGGAGCAGCCTCCAAGTTTCCTCCCGACCCCTGCCCACATCTGTTGCGAATCAGATGAACATGGAAGACTGGAGCATGGCCATAGAAGCTCTGCAGCCCAGCCTTATGAGATGAGCATTTTCCTAGAGCTTTAAATTCAGAATGCAAACATGGCCCATCTGTCTCTGATTCCATGGGATAAGCCCTTTGGCTGGAACTGTACTAAGAATGTCATTCCAACAACATGGAGCAGCCGAGTGGGCTCTTAAGAGTAGGGATGAACTGTTCCAGAATGAAAAAAGAAAATGAGCCTCCTTCTAAGCCCCCTGGGGTCACTGGTGTGGTACTGGGCTGGGAGGAAACTCATGGGAAATGGGGCTTCCTATCCATAACCACAAATCGAAATGTTGTAAAGGGTTTAAGATCTAACAGGACTTCAGAACCCATTATCACCTGCTCATTTTACAGAGAGATAAACTGAGGACTAAAAAGGGAACAAAGACTGTAAGGATCACAGAAGGGAGTGGGAACCCAGTCCTCTGCCTCCAGGGCCAGGGCCCACTCACTCTTGATGAGTCCCTTGAGGCCCACGGAGGTTAGGTGGAAAGAAGAAGTAGAGAGAGAAAGTCCAAAGTCGAAGCCTGGCTTTGTTGGCTCACTCCAGGAGTGACGCTGGGGAAAGGGCGCTGGAATAAATCACGGTGAAGATCCCTAGCTCTAAGCCAAGATCATGAAGGTGTTACTAATGTGCCTACCCCTGAAACTAAGGAAGCAGCAGGAAAGGAGGTCTGCATGACCTGAAGGGGCAAAGCCTCAAGCTTAGAGGGGGAGGTTAACACCAGATTCCTGTCCCCAACTGTCTCACCGGGCACCACTTTACCACACGCCTGACGAGGTCCCTTTGAGCAGGCAACCCATCTGTGCTTAAATAGTCTCTTGCATCCCTAGCTGAGGGAGCATTTGGAGAAGGCCTCCCTCCCTGCTCTTCTGGGGACTACATCCTGGGTAAGTCCAATTGGCTTCACTGCTTATCAGAAGTGGCTCCCATTTCTCTGGTTGCTTTTCCATGATTTCGGCTCTGCTCCCCACATCACCATCTTGTCTCTGCCCAGGCTTGGCTGACAGAGGCAAGGGAAGTGCACAGATGTGTCCTTTGTCCCCTAGTTTTACCAACCCCATAAGGAGCATTCTCTGCCTTAAAGATTTTAAAGATAAACTGCTAATAGGAGTCATGAAATGTGACCTGTGAATTCTGACTCTACCACTACGGCTTTCGCAAAGCGGCTAATCTCATCCAGGAGGCAAAAGTTCCCTTCTTTTGCCATTTGCCCATTAAGACTACAGGACCTCTAGTGCCCATGAGCAACAGAACCGGGGCAAACTACTAACTCTCTGGTCCTTCCACTGCTTGCCAGCTGTCTCCAACCCTAATGAGTGAGTTCAGTGCAGGGCTACATGGACCCCTAGGGATTCACTGGCAGGAAGCAAGGTATCATTGAAATCCATGTTATTTGGAATTAAGGCTTTTTGAATCTACACTAGAAGGCCCTTCCAATTTCAGGGGAAGGGAGGGCATAGGTCATAGCCATATGTGCTGGAACACAGAGTTGTTTGCTGGTATTATATCCAATTATATTCAATTATATTATATTATGTTATTCATTATATTCTATTCTAAAACTGAAATTTCTTACTCCATGCAACATGAAACAGGGTGAGGGCATGGGAAATCTGCCTTTCCAAATCAAGTCTAGGGATTCAGTTCACAAAGACTCCACTTAGATTCTTCCATGATTACATGGTTCTAGAGTGTGATTAATTACTTATAACAGGATATTCCAAGTGGTTGCTTAATGGAAAGTCAATAATTACAGGTCCCCAAATTGCATTAAGATAAGAAATCCAAGCTCTTAGTTGTGCTAATTCTAGATTAACTGAACAACACTGAAATGAGCACACATTTGAAAGGTATGTCCATGTTATCCATTGGTCCAAGGAAAATTCTGTAAACATTTTTTTCAACAGTATCATCTTAAGTAATATATATCATCATAAGTTCAAGAGAAGAACTGAACCAAATGGAACATCCCAGCTGCAGATTTCTTGTCTTTATGCAGTCTATCATTTCTCACAGCTGAACCCATCAGAGGTAGGAGAGACTTCAGGCGCCATTAAGTACAATCTGTTCCTGGACCAGAACCCCTTCCACAGCATTCCAAACAAGGGGCAGCCAGTCTTTGCTGGAACATACCCAACCAGGGAAAGCCACGTCCACAGCCCTTCCAGAGGCAGCCACTGTCACTTTGGGATAGCTCTAATCATTAAACAAAAAGCATTTATTAAGCACCTAATACATTCTAGAAAATGCAGTAAGTGATGGGGATGCAAAGACAAGCTAAATAGTCTTTGCTCTCAAGCAGCTTACCGTCTAGAGAGAGACATCAGGTATGCTTATAGAGGTGTGTAAAGATACATACAAAGCAGATACAAGGTAACATTGGAAGGGAAAAACACTCAAAGCTAGCAAAAGGAAGAACCACTGAGTGTGTGGAGCAGAGTAACGTGTAAAAAGATGAGAGGGGAAGGAAGGAGGCAGTTATGAAGAGGTATAAAACCAAAAAGAGTTTCCATTTGATCCCGAAGGTGGTAGGGAGCCGCTGGAGTTACCAGGGTAGGACAACACAGATAGACCAGAGGCAGAGAATGTGATGAAGAGCCGGCTGTAAGGGTCTGGGTGAGAGCAGGTGGGACTAGGTGAATGATAAGAAGGGAACATATGTGAAAGATGTTGTAAAGATGGAAATAGGAAGCAGAACAGGGGAGAGAGAGAGGTGATGGATGATGATGCCCAGGCTGTGAGACAGGCTGATGAGGAGGATGGTGGTGCCCTTGAGGGTGACAGAGAAGTTTGGAAGAGGACTGGGTTTGGGAAGAACGAAAATAAGTGAGTTCTGATGAAAACCTGCTGTGTCTGAGATGACAACAGAGTGTTCAGTCTGAAATTTCCAACAGGCAGTTTGTGAAGCAAGAGTGGGGCTCAGGAGAAAGACATAAGCTGGCTCTGTAAATCTACCAGTCATCTATACAGAGATACAGAGATGATCACTGAACAAAGCAAGCAAAGAAAATAAAATGTAGAGATGAGAGGGAGGAAGGGAAGGAAGGAGGGAGGAAGAGACAGAGAGAGAAAGGGAGGGAAAGAGAAGAGAGGAAGAAGGAGAAGCAGAGAGAGAGAGAGAGAGAGAGAGAGAGAGAGAGAGAGAGAGAGAGAGAGAGAGAGAGAAAGAGAAACAGAGAGAGATGAGAGTGCCAGATGCTCTGTCCTCAAGGATCTTATATTGTAACAGGGAAGGGTAACACATAAAGAAGAGCTCAAGGAGGTGGAAGAAAAGGGGGAGGAGGAGGGGCAGCTGTCAGTCAGTCAATAGTCACTCAACAAACATTATTATGCACCTACTATGTGCCAGTCATTATGCTAAATCCAAAGACTAGAGTGGAGTCAGGAGTAAAGTGGAGAACTGTTAGGGCCTCTCCAGAAATGGTGGCCTAGTTGAGCAGATCCCAACCTGGAGAAGGGTCAGAGAAGGCAGAGAGCCCCCCAGAGAGAGCAGGAAAAAGCATTAGGGGATACTCAGTGGGAATGGGAAGGATACAAGTAACCATCCAGCAAAGGAAGCTGAGAAGTGGCCAGATAGGTCAGAGGAGAATCACAAAGGAGAAGTGTCTTGAAAATCAAGAGGAGTAAACCTCCAAGAGGAGCTGGTCAGCAATATCAAAAGCAAGACAGGGTCAAGAAGACTGAGGACAAAGAAAAGGTCATTAGGAGATCACTGGATCCTGTACCTTTGGAGAGGGCAGTCCAACTGAGTGATGAATGCAGAAGCCAGATAGGAAGGGGTTTAGAAGTGACAGAAGGGGAGGAGTAGAGGCATCAGTTGTATCACTTGGAAACAGCTTTTTGACAGGGATTTAGTTGAGAAGAAAGGAGCTACAGTACAACAGCTTAGGGGAATGAAGGCCTATCTGTTTTAGGATGGAGAAGACTTGGGCATGTGTGAAAGCAGCAAGGAAGGAATTCCAAGATAATAGGAAGAGGCTGAAGCTAAGAGACAGTGCAGAGGAGATGGAAATCTGCTGTCCCCTCAGCCGGCATTCTCTACTGGAATGAACAGCATGTCTACCCATAACCAGAGGAAAAAATATATAAAGTAAATATCAGATCATTTCAGAGGAGGGGGAATGGGCCTGTGGTGGGATGTGAAGCCAGAGCTGAAATTTCTTTAACCTGACACTAAAAATGTAAGATAGCAGCCAGGATGGCCAAGGGTCTGGAAATCACCATGCCTCAGGAGAAGTAGTTCAAAGAACTGGAGATGTTTAACCTGGAGAAAGGGAGATTCCAGGGGCATGCTCACTGGCTTTCAAGCACTTGCGGAGGGATCAGGGAAAGGCGAGACTAGATTCATCCTGTCTGGACCAGGGTGGGGCAAAAGGAAGACCAATAGTGCTCCTCCCCCACCTTAGACTCCATGTCAGGAGGTTTCCCAACAATAAGAGACGTCCCAAGCAAAAGGAAATGGGCTGCCCTGGGATGGAGTGGGCTTCCCCTAGCCTAAGGATTTCAACAATGGTTGGAGAGTAGTACAAGGAATTCTGGTTTAGTCATTGGTTAACCTTGGTGTTCTCTGAAGAGGAGCCACTATCATTCTACAATTCTTTGAATCTACATCCTGGCAACTTCAGAATGACAATTACAGCTCTGGAAGGGACCTCTCAGGTGACATCTAGTGCAACCTAGATCAGAACAAGCATCCCACCTGTTCCCCGTTTCACCCTTAAGGGCCAAGCTGAACAAGCCTAATTCATCTTTCACGTGACATGCTTTCCTATACTTGAACACAAGGATGCTTCCACCCAAGTCTTCTCTTCCTCAAGCTAAACAAGCCCTGTTCCTTCCATTGATCCTTGTGTAGTACGGATCTCACAGCACATAAAAGAAGGGAAGAAATAACGAGCCCTAATCAGTAAAATGGAGTCTATGAGAGAGCCCTCCATCAGCCCTCCATGCTGTCAGGAAAGCCCCATCGCTGCCCCTTCTTCTGAGTGTGTGATTGGAAGATGAAAGTGCCCATCATATCTAAGCTATCATAAATTCTTAATTAGGAGAATATGAACTAACGAGCTTTTGTTTCACATGAATTTTACTTTGGCTAATGGAGGTCTTTGGGAAGTTTGGAGATGTTTTCATTAACATTTCTTGATTTAGGAACCTAGAAAGGTTCCTCATTCTCAGGGAAAGAAGCACGGGGTAAATATTGGTTTTTTTTTGTTTGTTTTCTTCCTCTTCATGAAACTCCAAATTGTGCAGACTATTCCTTCCAGCTCACAAAACGTTAGAAGTCTGAAAATGTGAGGGTACTAGGTGGACAAGTCAACACAATTTGGGCAGACTGAGCCAATACGTTGATTGACTTTGCTAATCTACTTCTGCATAGGGAACACTCTATTTAGGGGTGAGAGTCAGTAGGAAGTGACAGCAAGTGGGTAGAGAGAGACACAGAAATACACAAACAGAAACGAGAGAGAAAGAGAGAGAGAGAGAGAGAGAGAGAGAGAGAGAGAGAGAGAGAGAGAGAGAGAGGGAGGGAGGGAGGGAGGGAGGGAGAGAGAGACAGAGAGGGAGACAGAGAGAGAGACAGAGAGACAGAGAGAGACAGAGAGACAGAGAGAGACAGAGAGACAGAGAGGGAGACAGAGAGACAGACAGACAGAGACAGAGAGGGAGACAGAGAGACAGAGAGGGAGACAGAGAGAGAGAGACAGAGAGAGAGAGAGAGAGAGAGAGAGAGAGAGACAGAGAGAGAGAGAAAGAAAATGAATTCTTTAAAGTTAATGATGCCACATAAAAATGAAGACAACTCGTGCTGAAATCCTGCCCACACAGAACAATGACCCCCCCCCCAAAAGCTGCTAAGTCCATTGCTCTTTAAGGCTGCCAGGGCACATTCTTCAAGTTGGTTGTGAGAGAGAAGTAAATAAAGTAAATATACTTATCTCCATTTTAAAGGTGAATAAACTGAGTCTAAGTAGATTTCCTCATTGTCACTTGGATAGGGGAATTTACTAGAATCCCCTGTTATGTGGGTTTCTATCAGCTGTTTTCCTTAAAAAAGGACTCAGAACATTATCAAGGAAAACTTGTCTCAGGGGACTAAATCTCCAGGCCTTGATGTGAATTTCTGGCTGTGGGAGGGGTTTGGTTTTGTTTCGTTTTACAAGGACAGGAGGCACTCCAGGCCCTCAACGATGCTTGCTGCTGGACCACTGTGGACAACTCGGGAGGAGGGGAGCCGTGCTCAGATGAATTCATTTGCAGGGTCCTTGCTTACTCGTCCTGGATATACTTCCCACCTCTTGGCCAAGTCATTGTCCTTTTAGCTGCTCAACAACTTGGAGTGTCTCATGTTCGTCCAGTGTCAAACTCAAAACATCAGGAGAAGAGTTGGAGCCAAGTCAGCCCCCTGCAGTAACAAAGCCGGGGTCTGAAGCAGCTTCGCTCTCCATCCAGGTCTCCTGATGCTGAGTCGCAGCTTCTTTTTACTATGTCACACTGCCGTGAAAACAGGAAGGGAGGTGAGGACCAGGGAGGGAGGTGAGAGGAAAAAGTAAACAGGACCACAGTTTTAGACTCAGTTTCCTGGTGAATTGTGACATGTGATAACGTAGTTGCTTATAAAAATCCTGGTATGATCCAGCTGCACTGGGAGTCGGCAGACACATCATTCCACCAGGAGGTAAAGGCGAAGAATTTTCCCAACCCATTGGTTCAGACTTGATTGAGCAGTCCAGCCTGGATCACATTCCAGGAGCAGTTCTGTTTTTTTTAAACTAAGTTCTTTTGGTCCTCTAAAGAAGGCAAGCAGAACCAGTGGCATCCTCACTGTAAGGCCAACGTCATCCATCATCATTGCTTAGAAACATCACAGGGAACAAAGGTGATCTGGAGAGGCTGGGCATCACCTTTGACTACAAAGGACACGTGAGCATGGAGCTCTCCTGGGTCTAGGTCACCATGCCCCTTACATGTCCAAAGCAGAGGACCCCATCACCAGTTCATCTGGTGTGACCAGACAGACTTTCACTGGCCTGCACATGTTTCAGGTAATCACGACTACAGCCGATGTCTACAGAGAGCGCAAACACACTTTACGTGTAGTCCTGTTGGGTGAGTAAGTCAGTCATGATGATCCCACTCAGCGAGTCCCTCCAGACCTGTCTCAGAAGGCTCGTGGGAGGGCCAGGCACTCCGTGTGAATTCAGTGAGCATCATTTCAAAGCCTTGCCACATGCCGGGCACTGTGCTGTAGCCAGAGGTAGGAGCTGATACTCTGCTGCATGGGGTGAGAGGGATGACAAACTTCTGCCCAGATACATGAACACAAAGTGCCTGCCCAGTCACACCGATCTGTTTGCAGAAAGGGAAAGAACTAACAGGTATTTGTTATGCTAGACAGTGCACAGCGATAGGGGTATGGAGACAAAAAGAAAAACGCCCCTGCCCTCAAAGAGCTTACGATCTAACGTAGGAAACGGCACCTCCTCAGATGAATCTTTGCAAAATATAAGGTAACTGTACGCACATCTGCTTGGTGTTAGACACCATGCTAGGCAATGCAGATACAGATACAAAGAAGGAAACAATCCCTCCTCGACACACAGAGATCACATTCTAAGCACAAGAAAGGGTCTGTGGAGGGAGGGAGGTTCCCAAGCCCTGGGGTCAGCTGCTCCTGCTGCAGCCCAGAGTAAGCGATGTGGAATAACCACTAGAAATAGAGCCATGATCATAACGTGTGGCTGGGGGCTGGCTGGTGGAGAGCCTTCGCGGGGCGGGGGAATATTGAACGTTGAAAGGCAATGGTCAGTAATCTGTCATGGTCATCATGACATTGTTTCTCTATCATAACAAGAGGATACTTCAAAGGGAAACCACAGAGGGTCATTTCACCTAATTACTAGACCAGGACATCTGGCTCTCGCCCATCTATATTTAGGAAGCAGATATTAAGAGTATATTGTGATTCATTTCCATCACAGGGCTGGGGAGATGGTGTCATGATGATATAAGTGCTTTCTTATTATGCAGCTGACATTTTCTAATTTGGTTCCCATACTAGGGTCAAAAGATCCCTTTGAAGGGCAGTGGGTGTGGGAGAAAGAACACTGGGTAAGGAGATAATGAGATTTGCCTCTCCTTTATGAGCCCTGGCTGCTGGGTGGCCAGGACCTGAGTAAGCAAGCCTCAGCTCCTTCATTTTTCTATGGAGAAAAGAATCCTGGAGAAACTGGTCGGAGTATGGTCAGGAAGGTCATGGGAGGCGACAAGTGGGAAGTGTGGTACGAGATGTATTATTCTTAAGCTGCTTTCCCTAGAACAGCCTGCAGATCTTTAAAGTGCTTGCTTGTGGCTCTGATTTTACTCCAATTATCAAGAGTTTTATATTCCAAAAGTGTGTGTGTGTATGTGTGTGTATGTGTGTGTGTGTGTGTGTGTGTGTGTGTGTGTGTGTGTTTATGTGGGTATGGATGAGTTTGTTTGTGGATGGGTGGGGGAATCTCATTCTTTCATTTACAGTTTAACTTTTTCCCCTTTACAAACCCATTTAATGCCTTAAAAAATGCCACAGTGAGTTTACAAGGGTAAGAAATCAAAGCATATGATTTCCCATGCATTTCCACAATATTGAAAGCTAACCATAAAAATGCTTAAAAATATACATTTTTAGAACCGAGCCAACCAGTAATCCCTCTTAACCTAACAAGACTTCATGAGTTTGAGCTGTACTGACTAGTATCTAGTGTAGACATGATGACTCGGCACTCAATCTCTTCCTCTCTTTCGCTTTCTAGTGTGGAACTGGATTTTAAGCAGCAGGAAGATAAGCTCCAGCCAGTTCTGAGAAAGCTTCATCCTATTGAAGAAACTCAGGTCGCACCCTTGCCTTATTCTCCGGAGACTTATCCCTCCGCTCCCAAGCAAAAATCCAAAACTGAATCCAAAAAGCACGGAAGATGGAGACTCTGGTTCCTTTAACAAAGCCACTGAAGCTGGAGTCTGAAGGCCGCCATCTTGAAAACACACTGGAATGGAGTTCTCCCTTTCTTCAAAGGTTCCCAATCAACTGGACAGTGCTGTCGTTGAGGCAACATCCACCCCTCACCACGCTTACCAAAAAGGCCTTTTTACTTAACAGATAATAAAATGGAGGCAAGGGATTAACTTCAGACCTTGCCCACTTCTGTCTACAGTTCACTGCGGCGTGATGGGAAATGGGAAACGCAACGTACGTGGTCAAAGATGACAGCTAAGTCAAACCCTTCCCCCGTCCCCTAGACCTGCTCCAGAAATGGTGGGCAGGCTGTCATTCTGTACACAGCAGAGAAACTCACACTTAGTTTCCAGCCTTTATTTTTCTGAAATACTAATACGAAGAAAAAAGCAAGCCTTACGTTTGCACGGGACTTCATTTTTACATTTAATTTTGCAAACAAGCAGGGGGTGAGTGCAATTTTCAGCACACAAAATTCTGGAGAAAGCACAATTTTTTTCAAGTGGTCGGAGACCATGAATACTCTCTAAAATGTGACTCTGTGTATATCTGCCTTCATGTGCTGTAGAGTTAAGCCAAGTGATCCCATCTGTGTGTCTCGTCAACAGCTCCCATCGAGAATCTTCTTCATCTCCAGACCGAAGACATGTTTACTGCTCATTTCCCAATTGGCGAGCAGCCACGAAACCGCCCAAAGTCAGGACACGCCTTTAATCACTGCAAGTTGACAGGGTCAAAGCTATGGGACACTGAGCTTTCTCAGAACTCATTTTTAATCTTTTTGGTACCCAAAGGCCAAATAATCAATTCTGGCAAGAAGCTAAAACCCACCTATTTAGAGATAGACAACGAAGACCACGGTTACTGAGGCATCATGGGTGTTCTGTTGCCTCGGCTGAAAATGTTTTTGTAGGCTCTCTTCAGATATACTGTATGCTGAAGTAAAAGCAGCCAGAGGTTTTATATTATTTGTTAAGCTTTGTAACAACTGTTGATGACCTGACCATCTCCAAGAGAAACACAGTGCATTCTAGCTTAGCAGCCTCAACGGACAAACATCATTGCCACTTAATCTAGTAGGAAGCTGTACTCACTGACATCCTTAGGAAAAGCTGTGAATCAAAAGTTTTTAGGTATTTTTTAAATAAACAAAGACACTTGGAATCCTTTCTTGGTTACACATGACAATGGAAATCTTTATTTTTTCACTCATTCTTTGCACCTTTACAGCTCTTTTTATATCCGCCAAATCCCCCGGTCATCACTAACTCTTGTCTGTCAAAGCCTTGCTTGTCATAATAGGAGCTAGGGATCTCATTTCTCCTTTTTGTGCACTGACATAATTGTGAACAGTGTGCTGCTCACACAACCGATGTGCATCCTTTCCAGATGGAGCTAAGCCGGTGCTCCAACGTGAATGCTTCTGCTTTTACATGTGCCAATGTGGTCCCAGTGATGGGCAGTATGTTTTTTAGCTGAGGAAAAACCTAGCTGCAGTTCATTACCAGGTTGGCTGGAGGGTGAAGAACTTATATGGGCTCCGCAATTCATAGAGTTCTTCAACTAAGTCTTTATGGGGTTGCAATCCACATCAATGGAGGGAGTGACAATACAAGTGATGCCACAGATACTTAGTACTATTGGAGCACAGCTAGAAAAAAAAAGTTGGAAGGAAGGGAGAGAGGGAGGAAGGGAGGGAGGGAAGGAGGGAAGGAAGGAGGAAGGAAGGAAGGAAGGAAGGAAGGAAGGAAGGAAGGAAGGAAGGAAGGAAGGAAGGAAGGAAGGAAGAAGGAAGGAAGGAAGGAAGGAAGGAAGGAAGGAAGGAAGGAGGAGGAAGGAAGGAAGGAAGGAAGGAAGGAGGGAGAAAAAAGAAGGAAGGGAAGAAAGAAGGAAGGAAGGAGAAAAAGGAAGGGAGGAAAGAAGGAAAGTAGGAAGGAGAAGGGGAGAGAAGAGAAGAGAGGGAGAGGAGGAGAGAAGAGAAGAGGAAAGGAGTGAGCATCTTTACAAGGAGCTTGGGCCCACGTTTCAAATTTGGGTCCTGTTTTCTCCTTATTTCACATTAAATCCATTTTAGTTCTAAGTATTTTTAGTCTACAAAGATGTTGAAGTGAACGGGTCGGCTCTAGCCTGGTAAACCATTCATAAGGAAAATGAATTGCAAATGCTCAGTGAGACACCAGGGCAGCCCACTTGGAGTCTGAGGCTTTAAAGACCAGCTCACCTCTATGGTAAAACTACGCGAGGGCTAACAATCTTTGTATATAAGTGAACTATATTCAAAAGTATTTTTGTGAAAGAAAAGGAGCAAGTAAGGTGACACCGGGCCAGGAAGGAAGTACGATTGTTTCGCGTGGGGAAAAAATGTGTTTCCTGTATTTTCTACAGTTTTTAATTAAAGTTATAAAAATGTTTCGAACAAGCTGGCTGAAGACTTACAACCATCTCAGTACAAGGCCTGGAACGTTAGCAGCTTTCTAGAGAGCCAAATGAAAACTGGCATGTAAACACGAGGTGCTAAAGCAGCCTAGAGGAAGGTCACAGGTGCCAGAGGGAGCCCTAGGCCCGAGCCGCCACAGTGGTCAGAGGCCTCCCAAGCAGCCCCCTCCCTGGCTTAAAGAGGCAGAGAGGCAGACACACACTAAGACACTAGCTTTTCTCAACAAGAAATCATGGTGGAGAGTCACTGCCCACGACCTTCATGGAAAATAAAACTTTGTTAAAGTAGGCCAAATTTCATTTAAAAATGATCCTAAAATTATTATTTTTATATGAGTTGCTATTCAGTTCTTTTCTTCTCTTGAAACAGATTAGTTAATTAACAATAACCCATTACTGAGACTTCAAACAAAAGATGGCCTTTCCTTGCCCAGGGAGCTGGTGATAACAGCATTCCTTATAGAACTAGATTACTCAAACTGTCCAAGGATTTTTTTTTAAGTGAATCTAATTTTTTTATTAAAAACACATATAAAGATAATGTTTACTTCAGCACATTGCATAAAATTTGGGAACAAAATGACACATATTTAAAGAAAATTAAACAGTTGGAAATGACTTGAGTTGACTAGGACATGGAGTCAGTGAAGGCTTTTAGCCCAGACTCCACCTAAAGTCTGGATTTAAATAAGCACCACAGAAGGAGTCTAGCTTTCTATCCCAGTGCCATGAAATAAATAGCCTCCCCTCAGAGATGCGCCAAAGCCCACCAAAATGAAGAACGGGAGGCCAGGAGTGAGTCAGAGTCACTCACGCTTTCTCAACATCTAGAACAGAGGCTAGAAGAGGGCGCAGGCCTTCCCTTGAACTGTTTCCACCAGTACAAGGTTAACCTTCAAGCTGGGGCCTCTTCCAGAAGTGGAGGTAAAGCAGAGAGCTGGGCTACCTGCCCTCCCTCCATAAGACTGGCACTCCTCCCCCCGAGGACAGAGGGCAGATGCCTAGCCGAAGGCTCTGTGCAGGCTCTGCAGCTTGGGGAAATGCAGAAGTTGGAGGGAACCAGCTGTGTCCCACTGGTCAGTTTCTAAAAGGGCAGACAGTATTTCCTTCATGCCTTTAGATCTCCAGCTTGCACATGGTTGGGTACATGTAAAGTGGTTGCTGAATTAAAGTGACAAAACCATAGTGGACATTTCTACAGCCCTGGACCTTGGTGAGCCCCATAACTGGGAATGCTAAATCCATTCCTTCACCTCTGGAACTCTGGTCCAAATGAAGTGAATGCGATTAGTGATCAGGTGGGCCAGAATGAGCTTGGGGCATTAGCTCGAGCTGGCCTCAGATGAAAGTCCGTGCACATCATCCCAAGCAGGTGCCTCCAAGCTGCCTCATCATCTCCCACCATTCAGGGCCCTCTCCCCATCCCAACCCCACTTCCACTTTCCACCTCTTCCTTAGCTTACGGTAGGTACTAAAACTAATAGCACACGGCTTCCAACTCCCCCAGCTGTGACTCCCAGCCCAACCCCCCAGCCGGACCCCTACTCCTCCCCATGTGGTCCTTTGCCCAAGGTGAATGGAAGTTCACTGGGAGCAGGTGTCACCACTTGTGTACCCCCAATCCTCAGCAACACAGCCCAACAGCTTAATGACAAAAGCTTTTTTCTTCCATTCACTCATCTTCCCTTCTTCCCCCTCCTCTGATGCGCCATCTTTTAAACCAGTTCCCAGGTTATCGGCTGAGTGGGCAAATAGAGAGGAACAAGGTGGTGGCTGAAGGAGAGCTCAAGCCAATTTCACGACCCGAAAGGACTGCCTTCCATGAGGTTTAGTCATTTACTGTGAAGGTCAACGTTTCATGCCACACCCACCTGCCCAACATCCCCACTGATTAAAATGGGCACTAGTGACAGGGTTGGGACTTCCTTTACAGCCCAAGGCCTGCAGGTGTCAGGCCCTATAATTCCCATTTAGGAGCACAGGGATAATTCTTGCATGAAGGACGCATGTAGAAGTGTTTTCATTGGAGCAAATGACATAATTAGGACAAATGCCCATGATTATGACTGCAAAGACTCAGTTCAGCAAACATACTGCCTCACTCTTCTCCTTCCGGGAAGAAGAGCAGAGAGATACCAGGCATTCTGGAGGAGGGGCTGAGCCTTCTGTTCCCCAATTAAAAACCTCAATTACCACAGAATCACTGGGCAAAGTCTCTCCATCTCGAGGAGGATTCAGACGTAAACGTGACTCTTTCTGTGTCAGTAAACAAAGGACCTCCTGACTGGGCCCAGTCCACACATGAGGCAACTTGGTTCCCAAGAAACCAACTCGCTTCCCTGCACATGGCTAGGATACAGGCAAAAACCCAGATCCCTTTTGTCAAATTTGGGCTACTGAGGGAGGCTCTAATAATGGGCAGTGTGGGGATTCCACGTTCTGGTGACCCGTCCAAGCAGATTCATTCTGTGGCACTCATAGCCATATCCCCCCATAAACACCCTTCCCTGGTGTTCCTTCTTCAAGCACCCACCGTTACGGGAACACCAAAAGAAGGAGCTGATTTCTCATCAGTGGTCTTTTGTGCTTAGACACCCTACCATATCCTGATGCTGCAATCTCTGGTGCAATTCTCTGGTAATGACGGTGCATCCTCATCATGCCCACCAATCTCTCTTTCTCTCTCTCTCTCTCTCTCTCTCTCTCTCTCTCTCTCTCTCTCTCTCTCTCTCTCTCTCTCTCTCTCTCTCTCTCTTTCTGTAAAGTACAACATAAAACCTGATGTTGGAAATGGTCATGGAAGAATCCATAAAGAATTCTTTAGAGTGAATGCTAAACTCTTTAAAATCCTTAATATAAAAGACATGTCAGTCAGTAAGTAAATACTTCTTCGGTGATACAAAGAAAAGCAAAAGCCAGTCCCTGCTGTCCAGAATAACAAAGTCTTCATGTTTTCTAGTCCAGATAAATAGTTTTTCCATCACCGTAAGTCAATAAAAGAACACACCAACCAACTGAAAAAATTCTCATAAAGTAAAGCAAAAAAGTTAGAAATACTCATCAGCTCAACAAGGAGGAGGAGGAGGAGGACAGCACAAGGCAGGCAATGTTCTCTTTCAAAAAAGAAAATTAGAGAAAAGTCACTTTTCTTTAATGTTTGTTGGAGCAAAGTAAGAAAAATGATCTCTCTACCACCAAAAGTGTCAAAATGGCTTTGAACTCTGACTATCTTAAAAGACTGGCTCAAATTAAAATAAACATAGTGACCCAGCTTTGAAAATAGGAATCTATTTCAATGTAAATACCTCACAGGATGAATGTTCTCAAAACACAGCTCATTCCAGAGGATCTGTGAGAATTTAAAAGATTCCCCCACAACCCTTAAGGCATCTTAGAGGTAATTTAATCATCTATATTTATTATTTCATGAGGTCAATTTTTTTTAATGTTTTAGTTGTATATTGTAAGCCTATTTTGCTTGCCTGAGAGACTCTACATAACAAATATACCTTCTGTTTTACATTGATAGATATATAGATAGAAATATAGATATAGACATACACAAATATGTATGTATATATGTATACATATGTGTGTTGTGTATACATATATGCATTCTTGCATATATACGTGTGTGTATATATACACACATAATACATACACACACACACACACACACACATATATATACACACACAGGTGGAGCCGCTAGGTGGCGCCATAGTGCACAGGGCACAGGCCCAAAGTCAAGAAGATTCATTTTCCTGAGTTCAAATCTGGCCTCAGACACCAGCTGTGTGAGCCTGGGCAAGTCACTTAACCCTGTTTGGCTACATAAACATATGTGTGTGTATAGAGAGAGAGAGATCTGTCTACATGTTCACACACACACACACACACACACACACACACACATTCCCTCTTTAATAATTCCTATGCTTCCTTCAATGACAGCAATTTCAAAAAGAATGAAGCTCATTTTTGAGATGTTCTCTATTGGATTTTCCACCATGTTGTCTATTCCATCTGCTTGCTAATCCTTACCCTCAAGCCCTCCCTCTTTTGGCCCCTCTCACTATGGAGGTGACCCTGGGCCCTCCAAAGCTCTGCCAGTACAGTCGGGGCTGCAGAAGGGCCACATCACACTGGAAAGGTCTAAGAACAGGCACGTAGCCAGGCATCCAAGATGCTGCCTCCCAAAGTCTCAGGAGTCTGGCTCATCACCAGCTGATTGGCGGGTGACCCCCAGCATGGCGGCTCCTGACGCACTCTGATGGGCATCCGTGGAGGACGGAGGCGGGTAGACAGTCATGGCTCCTTAAAGAGCTACACGAGAGCCACAGGAGCCGGCTTCCCCACATTTACCCAGATGTATCGGGTGCAGGCCTAGGTAACATGACCAGAGACATTGCCACCATCCCTAACCAGACCCTGTGGTTATAAACACCCTCAGCTCAGGGGGCTCACAAAGGCTTCTGCATGAGAAACGAGCTCCCTTTTTCCAGTCAAACCTGCTATAAAGGAGTGTCTGTGATGCCAAGCTGTCACCTCGTCTCCTTTGAGGCATGGCAAATCCTTTACTTCTCCTATGGGACGAAACTCCAGCGGGCTAACTATAAAAATCATACGACCCTTCACCCACATAGGAAGGTTACTGTGAGCCTTCTGCTGTAGCTGAGTGCTACCAGCTCCTCCCCAGATGAAACCCCCAGTTCCAGACTGTAAAATACCACTCTGCAGAGGGCAGGACAGCACTTGGGAGCAGCAGATGTCTTTATGTATGCATGGGGCCAGGGCAGAAGAAGAGTGGGGGTGGGGAGGGGGGCCCACAAAGGGAGAGAGAGAAGGAAGAAAAGAAAGGGAGGGGGGAAGGGGGAAGAGAAAGAAGGAGAGGAAAGGAAAAGGGGTGAGAGGAAGGGGGCAGAGAGAGGGAGAGAAGGTGGGGGAGGGAGAGAAGGAGAGAGACAGACAGACACAGACACAGCAGTGTAACGTTCACCACCACACCCAGGCCCAGCTCAGCATGGGAGTGGCCTCACTGCTCCACAATCCGTCATCAAGAAAGTCAACAAGGCCATGAGCATTTAGGAAATGCCTACTGGGTGCCAGGCACAAGGTTAAGCACTAGGGACAAAGAAAGTCAACAACAGTCCTTTCCCTGTTCTCAAAGAGCTCACAATATGATAGGCAGGGTGGGAATAGGAGGATGGCAAACAACTATATCCCAACCAAGACAGAAACAACAGCCTGCAGATAATCACAGAGGGTGGCAGCACCGGAATGGGGGAGAATCAGGAGGAAAAAGAACCTGCCCAGGTAACTTCTCTTCTGATTACTCTGCCACAATTAAAAGACTGATGTGAGCAGCCTCCAAAGAGCAGCACTTTGCTGGCTAAATCACAAGCCCGACATGTGCCGATGCCTTAGAATTCTGCGCCCAGGTGTTCCGCAAACACACACAGATCAGGGCTCTCTGCTGTCAAGTGTCCTCCTCCGGCAGGTGGGAGCTGTCCGGCCTGAGCCAGCAGGACTGCATGACTGCCCGCGACCCTGCCTGTCTGCCCTGAGCCTTTCTTCCCCACCTCCTCGCTGAGGTCTTCCACCTCGTCAGCGCCTTCTCTGTCCTGGCCCTGATCTAATTCTCAAGGCAACAACACTGACATGAAAGGCAATTAATGCATGAATCCTGATCCAGGGACGCTCGCAGACAGCATGGGGATGCATACTGAGCGAAGGTAGCACTTCCACCTCATTTTGCAGCATCACTGGCTGATTCCAGAGAGGTCTATTTGGCGCAAAGCAGATGCGATGCAGCCCTTTGAAAAACAGGCTGGTGCTGTGACCTCTCGTTTAATAAAGGGGGTGCGGTCTGCTTGTACAACTCTGCTCGTGTTCCTTTCATGAGGCCAAGCACAAGCAATTCAACCTGAGCTGTTTCCAACACTGGCACCGGTTGGAGGGATGACTGAGGAACAGGATTCCTGAATATTTTCAGCTGACAAAGTATCCCTGACTTCCCAGGGCACATGCCCTAGTCAGTCTGGCTCCTAGCTCCCAACCTAAGCTGAAGTGAGTGATCTCTGGAATTGGCCCAGTGATTCTGTTTCCCCTTCTCCATATTTCCTACAAACTAAGGTGAAAATGCTACCCATCATTTAGTCTACGTCCCCACTTGGCCCAATGTTGTAGAATCTGAAAAGTTATTTCAACACAAGACACCCCCCACACTGTGGATGAGAACGTGGAAAAGAAATGCACAGGCTGAGAACCTTTGAATGTGCCCAAGGAAGGATTCCCACGTGGATGAGCTCTCAAACCAGGGCTATATTGGGGTATCAGTGGTACCAGAAGCAGAAATGGGAGCTAATACATTTGGAAGACCTTTCCAAAGGAGTGGCCATCAGGAAATACAAGCGGCCCCAGCTTCATCCTAGAAACACAGCCGTCCTCGGGCTGGCTCAGCTTCCTCTTTATTTTAGGACAAAAAACTCATTTTTGCACCAGAGAACAGAATAACAACAGTAGAAAATAGTGAGCAAGGAAAATTTACTTTCACAGGAAAAGTGAAAAAAAAATTGGAAACATCATAGAACCATCTTACCAAAACCAGAAATAATCTAGCATACTGACATACAACACATGCCACATTCATGCTGCAAGAAAAAACACTTGTCCTCAACCAAAATTCCTTTGAAATCAAATTCTCTGTCTCCTCACATAGTAATTCATTCAAGCTTTTCCCCAAATTGTGCTTGGTATGAAAGAGAGAGAGAGAAAGGGGGGGGGAAAGAAGGAAGGAAGGAAGGAAGGAAGGAAGGAAGGAAGGAAGGAAGGAAGGAAGGAAGGAAGGAAGGAAGGAAGGAAGGAAGGAAGGAAGGAAGGAAGGAAGGAAGGAAGGAAGGAGGAAACATAGGGGATGTGGCATTTGCTAAAACAAGTTACTTAACTAAGATGACAAAGAGCCCAAACTGCTCATTTTGATTCTACTTCCATACAATTTAAGGAGCTGGATGATCTGTGATCAGCTGTGTCATCATCACAAAGCAGCCTTGGAGAAGAGCTAAAGGACACCTTGTCCTGTCCTGCCTTGTCTGGGGGAACGATCAGTTTCACCCAGCATCGGCTGCCATGACATTCGCCAAGCACAGGTAGCTGGCCCAAGCACCAGAAAGGCAAGCTGAGCCAGATGTACAGTACGGGAGATTTCCTACATGGCGCTTGAGAAAGGTCGGCATCCAGTGGCTGACTTGACCAGGCAATTTTATCTGGGTCATGGTTTTTCTTTGGCCAGTTGAGTTCCAAGTTTGGGTCACAAATAAACAACAAACCGACACTCCAAAGCTTTTTGTACAGTAGTGATCATAAAAGCATTGAATTCGCTCCCCATGATTAAGATTTAAATTTGTTCATTATGGAGAAATCACCTCACTCATCATCATCATCATAACCACAAACACGCGCACGCGCACGCGCACGCACACACACATACACACACACACACAGAGCCGGCACTCACAATGAGCTCTGAATCCCGTCCCATGGAGATGACGGTCCGGTTCACAGTGCGAAGCAGCTTCTCCATGATGAGCTGAACGTGTCGCTGTGTGGGTCCCTGGAGAAGAATCAGACAGCAGCCACAATCAACACCAAAAGTCTACCGTTAAAATTCTGGCCCTGGCATTTCTTAGGAAATCTCTTTTACTCAGTTAAGAGTAAATCAATTAGAACCCTTAACAAGATGAAAAATGGCCCCTGTCAAAGGCAAAAGCCCACACAAAGAAAGTCCAAGCCTTTTTATTAATTATAGCCCATTAATGATAATTTGTTGTACAATTGCAGGAATTTGATTTAAGCAAATCTTAAAAATAAAGAGCAGATCCATTCAAAGAATGTAATTTTTATGATCTTTCATTAGTCAACTAATCAACCATCTAAAGACTTGGTCACTTTTTAAATCAATGACTGTAAGTGCTCTATAATTTAGTGGTGGGAGCATGGGTATAATGGAGAGCAATCAGCCTTGGGGCACAGTGATCTGCCTCTGACCCATCCTGGCTGTGGGACCCTGGACTTCCTCCTCATCTCAGTCCCTCTAGGTAACTCTGGAAAGCCAGGTGACAGAAGAGGTGCCCACTGGCCTCGGTGAAGGGGCTTCCACAGCACAATTGTTGAAATTACAAGCCCAAGCCCCAGCCCCCCAAATGGATGCTAATTCCATCTTCATCCCAACTTTCCACCACTCCATCCTCCCTCCTCCACTGTTATTCCCAGGCCCCAGAACACACAGGTCACTACTGACCACATCATTCCGGTAGAGCACCTCCAGAATGTTACTGAGCAGCTGACAACAGGCCTCCAGGTCCTCCTGCCTCTCCAAGTGATGCTTCAGCTGATCCGTCATCATGGGGAGCAGGATCTCTCGGCAGTCTGGGCAGAAATGGGAGGACACGCTTTAGCAGAGGCGCAGGGTGAAGGCTCGACCTTGGCTGGGGAGCTTAAGGGACATTTCCCCTTCCAGCATCTTAAGGACCATAAATAATGATTCTCTTAACAGGAAAACTCATTGGGAGACAGGATCACATCTCGGATGAAGCCAAGTGTTTCTACTTTTATGCCCATCTACATTTAGAAGGCAATTGGGGCAGCTAGGTGGCACAGCAGATAGAGTTCCAGGCTTGGAATCAGGAAGACTCATCTTCATGATTTCAAATCTAGCCTCAGACACTTACTAAGTTACTTAACCCTGTCTGCCTCAGTTTCCTCACCTGTAAAATTATCCAAAGAAGAAAATGGCAAACCACTCCAGTATCTTTCCAAAAAAAAAGGGGGGGGGCAGCTAGGTGGCGCAGTGGATAGAGCACGAGCCCTGAAGTCATGACTATGTGAGTTCAAATCCAGCCTCAGACCAAACACTTGACACTAGCTGTGTGACCCTGCACAAGTCACTTAACCCTAATTGCCTAAAAAAAAGGGGGGGTTCACAAAAGGTCAGACATAATGAAAAACAACAACAACAACAACAACAAAATATAACATTTAGAGGACAGAGACAACTGGGTAACAAGCCCAGGGGCCCTAGTGAAGCTCATTTTACTTGTCTGATCTCAGTAGCCTCATCTATAAAATGGGGATAACATTATTGTGGCACTAGCAACCTAAGAGAGCTCTGGAGGGGGAAAGTGATGGGTGGACCTGAGGCAACTATGGATGCACGAGCTGAGGATCAAATTAACTCACCAAGTGGTAAATGTTTCCTATATACCAGGCATGGTGTGCAAGGCTCTGAGGACCCAAAAATCCAGTAAGGAATGAATGTGCACACAAATAAAGATCAAAAAATAATAAATGGATAAATGGAGAGGGAGAGACAGAGAGAGAGACAGAGAGAGAGAGAGAGAGAGAGAGAGAGAGAGAGAGAGAGAGAGAGAGAGAGAGAAGAGAGAGAGAGAGAGAGAGAGAGAGAGAGAGAGAGAGAGAGAGAGAGAGAGAGAGAGAGAGAGAGAGAGAGAGAGAGAAGAGAGAAAGAGAGAGAGAGAGAGAGAGAGAGAGAGAGAGAGAAGAGAGAGAGAGAGAGAGAGAGAGAGAGAGAGAGAGAGAGAGAGAGAGAGAGAGAGAAGAGAAGAGAAGAGATTCAGAGACAGGGACAGAGACAGAGACAGAGAGGCAGAGAGAGACAGAGACAAAGAGAAAGAGAGAGAGGGAGGGAGAGAAAGGAGAAAACACAGAGAGTGAATGAGAGAGAGAGAGAGAGAGAGAGAGAGAGAAGAGAGAGAGAGAGAGCGAGAGCAGTGCCCTCACAGAGCTTTGGGTCAGAAGCAAGGCTAACCTGTGCTAACAATGCCAAGGTGGGGCCACAACAACACTTACATAGATAAATATAAATTATATACAATGTAAATGTGCACAAAGCAATTGTAAAAAAAAAATCAGGACAAGCCCCACAAAGAGGCCCTTGAGCTGTGCTTTGAAGGCCCCTGGGCTTCTCTAAGAGATCCAGCTCTTACCTAACACTGAGCCGGGGCACCTTCGCCATCCCGTCCACTGCACTGACTTGCCGCTGAGCTTTCTCAGTTCTAAAACGTGAGTGGAACGACATGATGAACTCGCACTAGCGCATACATCCCTAGTTCTTCTGTGGCCCTTTTCTAGAATTCTTTTCAATGCCCACCTCCCAAAAGAATGGAAGAGGCGAAGGTTCAAAGACAAAAGAAGCCTCAGGGAGCTCCCTCATTTTCCCAAGGAGTAACCTGGAGCCCACTGACTTCAATGACTCATTCACGGTCCCAGAGATAGGAGGAAGTACATGAGCTGAGACTCAAATCCAGGGAGTCCAACTCCAATTCCTACCTCCCTTCCAGTCTTTGAATGCACAATTTCAGTAATACTTAGTTATGTTTGGGGAGAGTTAACCATTCACCTTCCATTATTCAAATAAGTTTAGTGATCTCATCTATCAGAATGCAGACTGTAACCCCCTCCATGCCTACCCATCTCACGTGACTTTCACTCCTGTCCTCCCACAAGTTTGCCATAGGCTGTCCAACCGATACATTAGCAGCCTGCCTCAGAGCACCTGGGACGCACTCTGCCTGGGTGCCTGGCCTCTCTCGCTCTCCCCACATGACCAGCCCAGTGTTGTTTCTGTATGCGGCATTTTTTAGTAGCCTGGTGCAGAGGACAATAAATAAAATAGGAGATTTATGGACCACTGGAAGAAATGGAGCAAGAGGGACCAGAAACATACTCAACTGCCCTCCCCCACTCCTGTGCAGTGAAGCCACTGACCCAGTGTAAGCAAGACACGCTCCATCAGTTAGGTCTTCGAGGGGTGAGCATAACTTTGCTCCAATCCATCAGTGCCAACTTAGCCAGCACCTCTTGCGACCAGCCTTCCCAAGGCCCTTCTTTATACCATCTCATCCCACAGAACACCACCACTGCCAACCCTTGCTTCTCTAAATCTTCACTCTTTCCCTGCTGACATTCCCTCCCTGTTGTCTACAATCACACAATCTCCCCAAATCTTTTAAGTCGCCAGATTCTACCTTTTCTCAAGCAATCACACTGCTTTTTTCAGCCAAATTCCTTCAAAAAACCATCAACATTCAATGGCCCTCTTACTCTTCTGAATCTTCTGCAATCTGGTTTCTGACTATTTTTTGCTTTTTCTTTCTCTCTCCAATGTGCAGCGCAGAGTCTGGTACACAGTAAGAGCTTAATAAATGCATATCAATTGATCATCATTCAACTGAACTTGGTCTTTCCAAATTTTCCAGTGATTTCTTCATGACCAAAGCTAATGACCTTTTCTTATTCCTCAACGTGCTTTTCTCTTCATCCTTTGTAACTGCTGACCATCCAGTCCTTCTGAATATTCCCTGCTCTCTGGGTCTGCATGACTTTTGTCTCTCCTGGCTCCCCTCCTATTTGTCTGACCACCCCTTAGTCTCTTTTGCCAGTTCTCACCCATGCCATGCTCACTAGCTATGGGCGCCCCAGGGCTCTGTCCTGGGGCATCTTCTCTTTTTTCTCTACAAGGTCTCCTTGGTGATCTCATTGGCTCCCAGATACCCAACTGTCATCCTTGCGCTGATGACTCCTAGATGGAGACATCTCTCCTAAGCTACTAAGGATGCCATCAGCTCTAAAGGCTTCAGCTTTCATGTCCGTGCAAAGTATTTTCAGATCTGTTTATCCAACCAATGCTCCATCTTGACCTCAGTCATTACCAATGGCTTCTTGGACATTTCAGTGGAGATAGACATCCTGTAGACCCGTCCCAAAGAGAAGCCAGTATCTTTTGTCCCAAGCCCTACCTTCTTCCCAACTTCCCTATTACTTCTGAGGGTCCCATCATTCTCCTGGTCCCCTTGGCTCACAGCCTTGGGGTCGTCTGTGACTCTTCACTTGCACTCACCCCACATATCCAGTCTGTTGCCAAGTCTCATCATTTCAACCATCATAGCATCTCTTGTATATATATCCCCTTCCCTTCACTGGTTAGCCATCCTGGTATGGGCCCGTATCATCTCATACCTGCACTACTGCAATAGCCCACTGGTAGATACGCCTGCTTCAAATCTCAATGCCAAAGTGATCTTTCTCAAGCACAGTCTGGCTCTATCTCCTGCCCCATATTCAGTAAATTCCAGTGGCTCCCTATCACCTCCATCAAATGCAAAATCCTCTTTGGATTTTAAATAGCTTTACAATCTGTATCCTTTCTACCTTTCCAGTCTTCTGCTCCACACACTCTAGAATCCAAGGAACTGGCCTTCTGGACCTTAACCATGCAAGACACTGAAGGCCCAGACTCTATGCCATTTCACTGGCTGGCCCCCATGCTTAGAATGCCCTTCCTTCCAACCTCTGCCCCCTGGATTCCCTGACTTCCTTCAAGACTTGGGTCAAATCCCACTTTCTAAAAGGGGACTTTCCTGGTCCCCCAGTTGCTGGTACCTTCCTTTCCAAGGTAGCTTTGTATCTGTTTGGGGAGTATGTGTGTGTGTGTGTGTGTGTGTGTGTGTGTGTGTGTGTGTGTGTGTGTGTGTGTGTGTGTATTCACACACAGATACCACATGCAATGTTTCTGTGTGCATACATGTACATATATGTACACATATGTACACTGTACTGTGTAGAGATATACATACGTGGTTGTGTATACATACATGGTATCTCTGCCATTAATATAAATTCCTTAAGAGTAGGGACTGCTTTGACTTTGTCACCTTATATTCATAAGCTAGCACAGTCCTTGGTAGACAGTAGGCACTCAATAAATGCTTGTTAATTCAATGATTTTTTTTAGGCAATTGGGGTTAAGTGACTTGCCCAGGGTAACACAGCTAGTAAGTGTCAAGTGTTTGGTCTGAGGACAGATTTGAACTCAGGTCCTCCCAACATCAAGGCTGGTGCTCTATCTGCTGCGCCACCTAGCTGCCCCAAATGATTTTTTTTAAGAGCCCTGCCTTCAATGAGTTTATAATCTGCAAGGCTTGACTATACTGCTCATCAATGCAATATTTTTGCTACCATCATTCAATGACTTCATCCATCCTACCAGGACCAAACCCTCAAAGCATTCCTGCATAACCCAAGGGCAGCAGTACCACAGGGTCTCATTTTCTTTTCTTTCCTTTTTTTTAACCTTTTAAAAAATTTATAATTTTTTAAATTTTTTTTAAGGGTCTCATTTTCAACGCACATATTTCACAAGTGCTTCTGAATGTCCACTGTTTACCAGGAAATGGAGATACATGGACAAAATGTGCAGTATCCCCCACCCTCGGGGAGCTTCCACTCTACTTGCCCAGAACACTATTTAAACTGTGAGAGTTACTGGAAGCAGGAGAGGCCTGCATAGAAGGAACGAACGGTTGGTCCTGTTCCCTGCAGATGGGCTGGCAATAACTCATCCCTTGGTTTTGCTCCCTCTCCCCTCCCCCAAAGGGTCCCCCACGGCCCAGAGCTCAAGCCTGGGCAGGGCAGGACCTGCCCGCAGAGGAGCGCTGACAGAGCCCTCCCTCTCCTTCAAGCAGCTGAACTGTCACAGGAAGCAAACCTAAATGCCGGCGGGTGAGCCCTGCCCTTCCCCAGCAGTGTTCCCATCCGGAAGCCCCCTCAAGCTCTTTCAGAAGCAGACAGGGCACACTATGAACTAAATTCGGCTGCATCTCATTTGGCCTTAAAGCGAGTCTCTTTGGCACAAAGGCTTTCTGACACTGAAGGAACACGCCATTCCAATGAACATTTTTTTTTAGTTCAAACTCAACATGCCCCCAAAAGAACTCACTTTCTTTCCTCCTCCAAACCTTTCTATTTCTGTCAAGGGCATCACCTCTCTAGGGAGTCCAGAGGGCAGAGGGTAGATGGAAGAACAGTGCAAGAACCTGCCATTCTCGTCCCCAGTCTCAATGTCATCCCCAGCTCCTCACTCTCACTCACTCACATCCAGTCTTGCTATCTAGATCTCTACAGACCATATGACCATTTGCGACACTCTTTACCGAGAGAAACGTCCAAAACCCTGTGTCCCACATCCATAAGGCAACTAGTCCAGTTAAGATATGCAATCAGTTAGAAACAACTGAGCTGAAATTCATTAGCAAGGATAATGACAAGAAGTTAACAGATGTTTGGACATTACCCCAGGTAAGCAACACCTTGGGAGAATTCTTTCCTAGCCAGCCCTCTGGGCTTCAGAAGATACCTTGGGCTATCCACCTGGAGGCTGACGCCCTGTCACAATCAAGAATCTCTCCCCTCACAGGGCATATCATCCCAAGATCCAAAGTCTTTCTCCAAGCTCCCCATCTGACCACAACTACTTGTCCCAGGTACAAAAACAGCTGGTAGAACTGTGCTAAAACAGATCCTACAGTGATCAGTTTAGCCACACCTCAACACGGTCTCAAAGGCTCTGCTAGGAGCAGTTGCCTAAAAGAAGGCAAATATAACTGCAGGGAATTCCTCTTTTCATTTGAAATCCAAACCTATGGTAAACAGCAAAGTCCATATCTCATAAAGGAAAGTGCCCTGACCCACACAAGCTGCTATTTTCTTTGCATTTATTAGGAATGACATCTCAGAGAAAGTTCACAACAACCAAAGTCTAATTTCAGCCCTTCACCAAGCTGCTGCACATTTCATCAAGTGTCTCAGAGACGCCCCCACCTCAGTTTCAAACATCAGAGTCTTCAAAAACTCCCTTATGACAGAGGCAGATATTCCAGAATCCTCACCTGATTTCAGAACACATAAATTCCTTGGTTCTGGGGGTGGCTGGAGGAGAATATGTGGCACAGTGCTAGAGGCAGGGGTCAGAGACCTGGGTTCAAATCCCACCTTCGATAGTTGGTGACCTTGAGTAAGTGACCCAGCCTCTGGGGGACTCGGTTTTCTCATCTGAGAAAGGAAGAGTTTGGGCTATGTGGCTGCTGCTAAATCTTAGGATTCTCTGAGAACTCAGTGGTAGCAGAACATCAGACTTTCAACGGACTGAGCTGTACTACACAGACATCTTGATGCTGAAAATCAAGCTAGCAGTCCACAAAGCTTGGCACTGTGGTCTAGAGATAACACTTTCAGCAGGCTTCCTCTCTCTTCACTGGGGAATCTGCAGGTGACACTCTCAGTGGGCTTCCTCTCTCTTCACTGGGGAATCTGCAGGTGACACTCTCAGTGGGCTTCCTCTCTCTTCACGGGGGAGCTTCCAGCACGTCACTTCAAGGAAACAGGATCAAAACCTGACTTCAGTCTATAGGCACAATGATTAGGGTTTGGCAGCTATAACTTGAGGAGGACCCCATAATCGTTTCTCCATCTTCCAGCCACAACTAGTCTCCTCAGAGAAACAGCAAAATCCCAAGTGGAGACCAACCCCAGGAAAGTAAAGACCCTGGAAATCTCTGTTTGCCCCAGACATGTGTCTCCTTAAGGATGGAGGAAGCCTCAAGTGACCCTCCAGGCTCATTGTGAATCACCCTCCTTCAGACACTCTGTGTGTCAGCCCAACCATCTTCCCTGACGCTGCTCATACCATCTCCGTGTTTTTGCATGGGCTTTCCTCCATGCTCAGAATACTCATAGTCCTCAAAGTCACCTTGAAGAGTGCCTGGCTCCCTTCAAAGCCTAACTAAGTAGCCTCTTCGTACACTTCTCCTGATCCTCCCCTTGTCAGTGAAGTCTGATGCCCTGCCATTGTTTTATCTTGACTCTGTATCTATTGGGTAGGAACTTATCTCTGTCCATGCTGTCTCCACAAGCAGACTATATGCTCCTTGAGGGCAGGGGATGCCTCCTTTCTGCCTTGGCCTCCCTGCACCCAGGAGAGCACCTGGCATTTAGAAAATGTGGAATAAAAGTTGGCTGAATCGCCCAGAACCACCCAGGCCTCTCTGTGACCAGGACACACAAATACAGACAACAGGATTTCAACATCTGCTCACAGGCTGCTGCCCAGGCCCAAAGACCAATAATGCATATTGGGATAACGTATGCACAAGATAACATATTTATCTTAATAAAGAGATATTCAGCAGGCATCATTATTGACTTCTCAATGCCCAAGCAAAACATCTGGTCATCTTACAAGAGCCATGTTCCAGCCCAATGTGGGCATGAGCATAGCTTTATCCATTTAAAACATTTGCTTTTATGAACACCGAGCAATGTGTTTCTTCATTTGGAGTTTGGGCCCAGGAAACAAATGACCCATAAAGGGATCCTTAATAACCTTGCTCCCATTATATAGCACCAAGATAACAATTAACGCTTTTAATGAGAATCAGACAGGAAGAGCTCATATAAATGGGGGATGCTCTCCATTAATCTTTTCATGGACCAATCATTTTTTAATGGAGAAATCATCTTGTTTTTCAGCCACCTACGAACTTAATTTAGCTTGAGTTCATCGGCTTCCCACCCCCAATTACCTAGCCAGGTAAATCCTGAAGGAAAAGTAATAAATAACTTCAGAGATGATCTATGGAAGCACACACTGTTCCTCAGTGGTGCACGCAACTCAACAGCACAGCAGGCATTTATTAAGTATTGACCGTACAACCGGGCCAGGCCCGAGGGACAGAAAAAAGGATAAAACCCCAAAACACATACCCTGCCCTCCAGGAGCTTACCTTCTGAGGGCAGCTACAAGATATAAACAGATCACTAAATAGGGGAGGATGTGAGGAGGAAAGAGAGATTGGAGGATCAGAACAGGCTTCACAGAAATGGAACCGGAGTTGGGCACTGCGTCTAGGCAAAATGAGTGGCTAGTCCTATTCTAAGCATGGGGAAAAGCTTAAGCCAAGCTATGGAAGTAGGAGAGGAAATGCTACACCCAGGGACAGTAAGCAATCTAGGTTGGCTGGAAATTAGAGTATGTGAAAGGGAGTCATGGGAAATCAGGCTGGAAGGGAAGGTTCAGGGTAGATCCAGCTGTATTTTCTGCTACAGGTAATAATGAGCCAACAGAGATGTTTGAGGAACAGAACAACATCCCTTCACTCGACAGTCCCCCAGCATTTATCACATGGGCCTTCGATGGGCAAGGTTCCAAGCCAGGCTGCGAGGATCCATAGACGACGGTGACACAAGTCCTCGAAACGCTTCCTGGGAACAGTAAGTTTGCTGGGTGGGAACAGTACATCCACAAGTAAGTCCATACAAAGTAAATATGAACACGTGGGGAGGAGGAGAGAGGGATCCCTCACAACTACAGGGTGAGGAACGGTCTGGGGTGAGTGATGGGACTTGAGCTGAGCCTTCAAGGAAGCAAAGGGATCAACAAGGTGGAGGGGAGCAGAGAGTGTGAGGCACAGCCTAGGCAAAGGCACGGAGGAGAGAGAGGAAATCGTGGGATCACAGAATTTCAGCGAAGGAAGGGGCTTGTGGGGCCATCTGATCCAACCTGCACCTGAGAAAGGATCCCTGCCATGACGCACCTGTGGAGGCGACGTTGCTGTGAGCGAGGATTCGACTGAGTGGTCGAGCCCATCGTGTTCCGGTTTCGATCTTTCACTCCCCCCGGCCCCCTTCGATGCACTCTGTGTTTCAGGCAAACTGGCTTGCTGATGCTCCCATGTTTGGCCTTCCACCCTTCACCCCCATGTCACTGGGGCAGACTGTCCCCTCACCTGGAATGGTCTCTATCTCTTTACCTAAAGCTCTTGGAATGCCTGGCACACAGTAGGTGCTTAATAAATGCATGTTAAAGATTCAGCTCACATACAAGAGGCCTTTCCAAATCCCTCCAAGACTAAGTACTCCTTCCACTTCCATTCCTGGAAATGACTATATTTGCTTTATATTTTGCATTTGCCCAATTGCATACCTGATGTGGGTCTACTCAACCCATTCCCAGCAAAAGGTGAGCTCCTTGAGGGCTGGTATGGTGTTGTTCTTGTCTTTGTAGTCTCAGGGCTTCAAAAACAGGAGGTGCTTTCTATGGGCTTGATGTATTTAATTAAATGGGAAGTGCAGTGTGTAAAGTGAAAAAACGTCCAGAGAGATGGATTCAGGCCAAACTACGATGGGCTTTCAATGTCAAAGAAAGGACTGTGCATTTTGCCCAAGAAGTGATGAGGATGTTAAGTTATAATAATCACTGTGCTGTGCATATCCCTGAAATCAGAGACACAACGTCCAGGCAGAGACCTCAAGGAGGTCAAAGACAGAGGAAAAGAAAGATCTCACAAACACAAAAACATTTTAACAGCCTTTTTTTGTAGCAGCAATTAGCTGTGAGTAATATAGGCATCAATGATGGAATATTTAAAGTCTGCCGTTGACAGGCAAGTTATAAAGGAAAGGGAAAAATAAACAGCATAGATTAGAAAATAATCTGTGGGCAGGTAAACATTGGGTCCATAAAATAGGGCTTGAAAGTATCTCTGGCCAAGATAATTAGCAATGAAAATAATTCACTTACTAATAGCAGAGAATAATCAATTCCTCATTATTGCCTTTACCCATATGGGAGGAGACAATATGCAATAGTGCTTAAAATGCTGAGCTTGCAGTCGGGAAGCTCTGAATCCAAATCCTGTCTCTAAAACTTCCCGGCTGTGTGACTCTGGCCAAGTCACCAAGCCTCTCAGAGCCTGAGAGACTTTCCCAGATTCTACACTTTATCGCCTACATCATAAAACAGATTCTGATCAATATTGGTGGGAGGAACTTTCACACCAAGATTTCCCCCAGATTTCTCTCATTTTCAGTTAACGGGCTAAGGGAGAAAGAAAAGAAAAAAACTGTCTGGCTTAGAAAAAGATTCCATATTACTTATCCATGAAATACAATCTATAGACAACAGGCTATGAGTCTAACAACTTAAATATAAAATGCCTTATTGGAGGTGGAGAGAATTCTATAATCACTGGGAGATGCTTTTAAAATACCTAGGAAAAAGTAACGCCCACCATCAAACTGTGTCCCGCGTGGTCGCCAGTAAAAGGATTCCCTGCCAGCTCTAAATGCTGGACACTAAGTGTGGTAGCAAGACAAAAAGCCAAGGGCCAGGTGAGATGGTCAGAGCTGGTGTCTTCCTTCCTCCCTGCCCCCCACTCCCTCCTGTTCCTGCCATCCCTCACCCTCTCACTAGCCCCCACTGTCGCAGGGAGACAGATCCCATACTGCTGCATCCAGGATCAAGCTCCCGTGAGCACAAGCTGACCTCCAGGCTCTGCCTCCAGAAACTCCCCTCCGGCTTCTCTCTTCCCACAGTCCTCTTCTCTGACGAGCAAGGACGCCCTGCCCAATCTGCAGGACACCTTTCAGAGCTTAAGTGGAATTACCCGTCTCTGGACTCTCCTAAGCGTCCGCCCTGCCGGCCGACTTGTTCTCTCATCCCAGCATTCCATCTGTGCCTCTTCCTCATCTCTTTATTATGGGTTCAAAGGCTTCCCTGAAGGCTCTGCTCCCACCCGGAGTCATCCTTGGTCCCCCAGTTGTTACTAGCCTCTGTCTCCTCCAACCATCCCACAGTGGCCTAGCAGATGGTGCTCCAGACATAGTGTCAGGAAGACCTGAGCAGGCATCTTAGACACTTACTAACAGTGGGACCCACGACAAGTCATTTCACTTTTCGCCATGCCTCAGTTTCCACATCTCTGCCGGGGACATAGTACGCACGTACTAAGTGCCCTAGCGCTCTCAATCTTTAAAACAGGGGTAGTGATAGCGTTGGTGTCAGGGGGCTTTGGTGAAGAAAAAATGAGCTAACAGCACATGGAAAGTGCTTAGATGCTCACAGAAATGTCATTCATTGCCATTGTTATTATTAAGCTCCATCCCCCCCCATGTGAATATAAGTATGACAGCGGGGGGGGGGGCTACTGTTTGTTTGTTTTGTCTTTACTGACCCAGTGCCTAGCAACAGAGTCTGGCACACAGTAAGAGCTTAATAAATGCTTGCAGATTTAGATCAGTGTGAAAACTCACCCCCACCCCATGAGAATCAGTCATTTCTTCTCATTCTGGAGTGTTCTGGTCCGTTATCTTACCAGAAAAAATCCAGTGAATCCCATGGAGACCTCCCTCCAGGCCAGAGATTCTTATGTAACCTAACGTGTCTGTGTGTGTGTGTGTGTGTGTGTGTGTGTGTGTGTTTGCATGTGTGTGTGTGTGTGTTCTGGATAGATCCTTTTGGAAGCCTAGAGAGGCCTATAGACACCTTCTCAGGATAATGTTTTTCAATGCATACAACAAAATACAATTACGAAGGAAGCCAATTCTACCGAAACACAGTGATCAACATACTAAAAACAAGAGTTCATGGACAGAGCTGTAGAGCACCAGCTCTAGGCCTTGTAACATATGGTTCTAGGGCAGGCCGCGGCTTTCCATCTGTTTCCTACCACTGCCACAATGACGCCAAACTTTCACAAACCCATGAATCTGCCAGGTTGTCTCATGAGCACCAAGCTCTCTCAACACTAATAACCATATGATAGGTTGTCCATAAATAACAGTGAGGACCTAAGTTAAGTAAAAGAGAAAAAAAAAACCCTCCCAAAAGATCAGTTTAATTTTGTCAAACATCATTTTTATAGACATATAAGCGACAAACACTGATGTAGATGAGGAGGCCTGAAAAGGCAATCATCCTTGTTTGACAGAGATAAAGGCTTTTCAAAGAAACTGAAGAGAGGGAAGGAGGGGAAAGAAAGGGAGGTTAAAGAATGAGCTAATTATAAAGACCAAGGCTGGCCTTGGAGAAGAGCTGGATAAACACACCTCCTTCTTTTCACTAGATATGGAGAGGACAGAGAGTGACAAATGTTAGGTGATGCGTGCATTTAGAGAGTGTCTGCGTGGCAGACACTGAGCTGAGCATGCCACAAATATTATTTCACTGTATCTTCACTACAACCCCAGGAGGTGGGTGCTATCATTATCTTCTTTTGACAGATGAGGAAACTGAAATAAACAGGGGTCAATGGACTTGCACAAAGTCACATTACATACAGTTGATGTATCAGGTGGTTTGGGGGAGAACTGTCATTTTTATTTTTTATTTTTCCACTTTTTTTTTTACAAGGCAAGGTTCACTGAGTGGGAGGAGACAGTCACATTCCGAAGTGAACTGATTTAAAAAACCACAGGCATCAATAAAACAAAACCAAAAAAAGGGAAAAGGAAAGAGAAGCCACCTATACAGTTAGCACAAAGAAGAATGTGCTGAAGGAGCTATGAGGGCAGCCATTTAAGGGAAGAAACACAAAGCTGAAGGAGAAGGAGAAGGTAAGAGTCCTCAGAACACTACAAGATTTCCCCTGTAATATTCATGAGTTTCCATTCTGCACCATTGTGGTAAGGACAGGACTTAATTACCACATAATTAGTACACTAACATTAAGAGTTATGAACCTGACATTCAGTCACTAATCCAAGATCAATGGATGGGCCAACCAATGTGGATGGACCCAGTTTTGCATCCTCAAGCTTAGAAGGATGGGGTCATAAAGACAGATCCCTTTACAACAAAAACAGATTCCCACACCATTCAATAATTTTAATAAGCTTTTATACTGAAAACATATAAAACATGTTTGGAGCTCTTGAATCAAGGAGAAAAAGGTGCATCATTGTTGAGGAAAGAAGCATCCACATTGGCCCATGTGGTTTGTGTAAAGGACCATGATGAGACCACCAAAGGAAATGAAAGTGCCCCACTGAGCCATGGAAACAGAAGAGGATATGGTCATAGTCACTGACCCAAGGTCAGTGGGAACCTAAGTAACGACCAGCAACCCACACAATCCCTGCTTCTCCCCAGGCTCCAAACCCAGGTAGAGCAGCCCAGAAAAGGACAAGGCTGCCTCCAGAGGCACCAAGCACCCCAACACTGCCTACCAATGGCTTACCAAAACCATTGCAGCCACCTCGTAGCAGGAATATGAGCAGAGGCAGCCAGCTAACACAGCCTTTTATTCTCTTCCTGTAATTGCATGACAAGGCATGATTAAGGGAAAGTGGTCCCCAGAGGGGCTCTTGATGCAAAAGGCCCAACATACTTCCCTCCCACCTTCATTTTACAGATGAAGACCCTTGAGGCTGAGAGAGGGTAGGTGACATGCCCAGGATCACACAACTAATAAGGGATTGAGGCAAGAGGTCAGGTCTTCCTCGGTCCAGCTCTCCATATACTGTGCTGATCTTCAGAAGTATCCACAAAGACCCAGGTTCAAGTCCAGCCATATGCTGACTGGGTAGCCCTGGGCAAATCACTTAACCTCTTAATGCTGTAGGTGAGCAACCTCCAAGACTGTAGGTTGTAGAGAAGATACCAATATGCATTAATGAAGGGAGATTTCTCACCTGGAAGTAACTTCTGCCAATGAAAGCACAAATCCATTCCCTCTTCCTGCGGGAAGATACCAAGGTGACAAAGTGGATGCAGCACCGGACATGGAATCAGGACGAACAAAGTTACTCAAATCCTGCCTTGAACATGAGGTGACTCTTCTCAGGCTGGTTGCAAACCCACCAGACTACAGACGGCAGACTCACGGATGGCAGAAATCCTATGTCCTGGAGCCGCCTATCTACTCCGAGAACCAAAGCTGGGCTTTGCAGCCAGCCTGAGAAGAGTCACCTCGTGAGGCAAAAGGCGACGGATGAAAGAACAATGGAATTGAAACCCAGAGACATTGATCCAAACCCCATCTCTCATTTCTCCTAGCTCAGGGACCCTGGCCAAGTCTAGGAGACTCAGTTTCCCCCTCCGTGAAACAGGGAAAACCCGACCTGCATCACCTTTCACTAAACCCCTGTGAGAGAAATACCACAGAAACAGGAGTCATGGCTACCCAGAAAGACTGGTTGGGGACAGGGTCCGTCTTTAGAAAACTACTGATAGCACATCCTTTTGTAGCAGCAAAAGGATGGAAACACAATGGGTGCCCATCAGTTGGGGAAAGACGAACAATGACAGCGGAATACAATGGAACACTGGGATGCCATAAGAAATGACCACAGACAGGCTTTCAGCAGGAAGCCGGGAGGACTCCTACTGATGGATGCAGAAGGAAGTGAAGAGAACAAGGCAGAGAACTGACACAGGAACAACAGTGTCATAAGAACGTGCATCTTGGAAGGACGCATTAATTGCCAGACAAACACTGATTTCAGAGGACCAACAAAAAAGCTTGCTACCACTCTCAGGACAGAGATGATAGATTCCAGATTCAGAATTTGACACACATTTTCAGATATAGCCAAATGAGGACTTTGTTTGTTTGCCTATACAGTGTCAATACCGGGATCCCCACCCCCTAATAATAACCCCGTGTGAGATGACTCCTCAAGAACAGCTCTTACATTAACATACACGAGAGGAAGTAGGAATAAGGGAAGGTGGCAATAGGATCCCCCATCTCCCACAAAAAAGGAAGAGAAGAGAAGAAAGTCCAGAAACAGTCACAAACCAGCAGGGCACCTTGGAGATTTACCTGCTGAATTTATCATACGCTGAAAAAGAAGAACACGTTTATACAAAGGCACTTCACAGTCTCATGTACAATGCTATGGTTTTGTCCAATAAAATGCACATTTTGCTTGGCATTTAAGTTGTGAATGGAAATTAAATTTTTAAAAACCAAAAATTTATGTTGAGTTGTTTGGCACCAGCAGAAAATTTAGCTCTGATTCAAAAGGGAAGAGAAAAAAACAGCTTAAAGGAAGTTTTATTCCATGAGACTGCTGATTCATGGCCATTGAGGTAGAGGGCAGTTAGAGGGAGTGCTGAGCCTATAGCCCCACTAACCTTTCCGCTCCATTCTGGAACGTTCAGAAGGTGCACATTCCATTACTCCCCTCATCAATCACCTCTAATGTGACGGTGTCTAATCAAGGCTGGCGTTCAGGCGTGGATCTTAGATACATTCATTTTATTCCATTTTCCTCTAAAATTAATGCAGGGCATTTCCAAAAGAAGCATCAACCTGAAACGTTGGTGCTTTGGGTAGGAGGAGGGGGCTTCTTTGTAATTATAATTCAATTACTTAGGAATTTTATTTTCTTGCCAACAATTTCGACTTTCACTTTCTCAACCTTTGTCAGCTGTGTGTGTCCAACAGTATAACCACGCAAAGGCAATGATACAAACGCAAAAATTATAACGCTCCTCCTTGTAACTCGTGTTGGAAGTTGCCTCTCTCCGCACCAGAGATTCTCTGCCAGAGCCATCTCTTTGTGAAGCCTGTAATCTATCTGAACGGCTATTGGGGAGTCTTGTCCGGAGCCCTTACAGACCACCCAACGGCACAGACACAGCACACTAAAAGGCTGCGGGTCCTCCGACACCAACCATGGGCATCAACAGGAATTTTAAAGCCATGACCCAGAAGAGGGAGAGGAGGGGAGGCATGTGAAGGAAGGCTTCTGGGGCCACAAGGACAGTGAAAGCCTGGCTTTTAGGAAGCCACGTTCATTAACTCTATGACCACCCAGACGTTCCGCTAGAAAAGTCATCACAAGCTGCTCCCTTTTCTGGGCTTCACTTTCCTCATTTGTAAAATGATGGAGGACAGATGGGTCTGTCACAGCTCAAACATTCTACACTCTATGTTCAGAAATCCTTCCCTGACCAGACATTCTATGTTCTAAGTTCCTTCCCAGCCCTGATCTCATTTCTAAATTTCCTTCCAACTCTAACATTCCATGTCCTAGGGCCCCTTCCAATTCTACGATATTCTATGTCCTGAGGTCTCCATATTCCAAAGTGCCTCCCAGCTCCAACATTCAGTATTCCGTGATCAAATGAGTTAACATGTCAAGTGCTTTCCAAACCTGAAAGCATTATGGAACTGCCAACGAGGTCCCTGCCATCCTTGACAATCCATATTCTGAGGGACCTCCCAGCTCTGATGTTCTAGGTCCTCCCAGCTTTGCCAGGTCACATCACTAAGTTCCCATCCAACCCTGAAGTTCTAAGTTCTAAGGTCCTTCCATGTTCTATCTTCCAGTATCCTTCTCTGCTCTGATGTCCTAAGGATCAGACTGTGCCTTTTCAGTCCCTTTGGACTCTGAAAGACAACTGTGCCCCCATGTCCCATGATGAGCTAGTCAATCAAGGGCAGAACAGATGATTCTAATTGAATAACCCAGGGTCAGACGATTCCTCAAGGACGTCACCTACACTTACACAGTTTTTCATTCTCTTCCGCCCTATCAAGTCTCCTGACAACAGAAACAACCCCCCCCACACACACACTGTCCTTTTTAGAGTTTAAATGGAGACCAAAGGTCAGAGAAAGCCTCCTTCTGATCAGGACTTCTTCCCCACGGGCCAGGCATGATGTCCCCAGCCTTGCTGGCATGTCTGCTTGGATGGCTTGCCTCTTTCAAGCTCCACGAGACAACAGGCGGACCTCCTCCATTGCCCAGCCCCCTTTGGCTGTCTGACTCCACTGGAGACAAGCTCCCCCTCCAAGGACCGCACAGAATGCTAGGGACGACAACCTTCCTTCCTCCTGTTCCTTTGTCACCGACCCTCCTTACTCAAGGCTGCGGGAGCTTCTTGAGGACAAGACCTATGCGTAATTTCACCTTCAGATCTCCAAAGCAGAGATCACTAAGGCCAGATTTCACAGAAAATCACTGCAATTTCAGAATCTGAAGGCACCTCAGGGATCATCTACTCCAACCAATGCTGATCAAGAGTCTTTGTCCAACATCCTGATCCTGGATCAGCATTCACTAAAGTAAATGATCTCTGAGGTGCCTTCAGATTCTGAAATTCCAGTGGTTTTCTGTGTGAATCTGTGAGTCTGTGTGGATCACGGATCCTCAGCTTTCAGCCCAACTGAGAAGGAGAGCTCCCTGCCTCCAGACAGAGTCCATGGCACTTTGGAAGGGGCCGTGTGGTAGAAGTTTTCCTTAGAGAAATCATTCTGCCATCTCCTGCACTGCACCCAGGTTTGACCACTGAAGCCAAGCAGATTCCATCCAATACTTCTCCCATATCACAGCCCCCAAATATTTAAAGAGAGCTGCCATGGCCTGCCTTTGCCTTTTCTGATCCAGGCTCACCATGCCCATTTCCTCCTGACCATCAGTCACCATCTGATCTACACCCCCTTGTTAGGTGTGGGCACCTCTCTATGGGTAGGCTAGTGTAACACTGTGACCGAGACAGTGACCGCTCCCTCATGGGCCAGATTAGCCAACACTCCTCAGAGGGTGCGAGGAGCTGGGATTCTCATGGAGCAATGCTGTTTTAATCAAAGACAACTAATGTGGCATTATCTTTCACGCCACATCCTTGCTCTCTTCTCACATGTCCACCTACTTTGGATGTTCCCAGCTCTGGAACTCAGCCTCGGGGCCAGCAACGTCCGGACTGCCTGAAGAACTCATCACTGAGGTGACCAAAGGTATCACTCTGCCTCAGTCACACCTGACATTCCACTCAAGCTACCAGCCTTGTCTGCCCGGCACCCTACAGATCACTGGACCTTAGCATCTGTACACACACCTTCCATCTGGCCCCCAATTTCTAGTTCTGGAATAATAATCAAATCAATATCTAATCTCAGTCTAATATCAGAAAGGGGCAGGTCAGTCAAATGCCCCATAGCTTCACTCACTAGACCAGAGGTTTTTTAAACCAAAACCCCCCTCCCCAGTTTCCACCACCTCCTATAGGTCATGTCTGCTGTTATAACATAAAGAGACACTGTCCCACTCTGGTCATAAACACTTTTCATTCACTCATTCCTTCCCATTCCTAGTGGAGGGCTTCTGGCTCTTTTTCTATCCATCATATGTCACCATCACTGGCACTACTCTTTGCCAAGCTCTGGTCATTTCAGAGAAGATAACAGCTCTCTGGGTCTAGCACTATTGTGGCGTGAATCTTCTCTAAACATTCATCATGCTATCCATGTCATGAGATAACCTGGGCAAAGTGCTTGTTCAATCTGAAAGTGTTACATAAATGGTGGTTATTACTGTTTGTTACTATAGGACCAGATTAGTGATTTTACTGGTTTACAGCAGCTCCAATGGGTAAGCCCCTTCCCCTAATGCAGATTGGTCCTTACTCAGCAACTTACAATACCAGAAAGCTACCACGCACAAGATTTAGACATAAAGGCTGATACTACAAGCAAACTGGGAGAGCAAGGAATAGTTTTCCCGTCAGATTTATGGAGAAGAGAAGAATTTATGACCAAACAAGAGATAGAGAACATTAAGAAATGCAAAATGGATAATTTTGATTACATTAAATTGAAGTTTTTGTACAAACAAAGCCAATGCAAACAAGATTAGGAGGGAAGCAGAAAATTGGGAAAGAATTTTTACAATCAGTGTCTCTGATAAAGGCTTCATGTCTAAAATATATAGGGAACTGAATCAAATTTATAAGAATACAAGTCATTCCCTAATTGATAAATGCTCAAAGGATATGAATAGGTAGTGTTCAGAGGAAGAAATTAAAGCTATCTATAATCATATTAAAAATGCTCTAAATCACTATTGATTAGATAAATGCAAGTCAAAATAACTCTTAGGTACCACATCACACATATCAGAGTGCCTAACATGACAAAACAGGAAAATTCTACATGCTGGAGACGATGTGGGAAAACTTGGACACCAATGCATTGTTGGTGGAGTTGTGAACTGATCCAATCATTCTGGAGAGCAATATGGAACTATGCTCAAAGGGCTATAAAAATATGCATACCCTTTGACCCAGCAATAGCACTTCCAGGGCTATAACCCAAAGAGATCATAAAAATGGGAAAAGGACTTACATGTACAAAAATATTCATAGCAGCTCTTTTTGTGGAGGCCAAGAATTGGAAAATGAGGAAATTGTCCATCATTTGGGGAATGGCTGAACAAGTTGTGGTCTATGAATGTAATGGAATACTCTTGTGCTGTAAGAAATGATGAGCAGGTGGACTTCAGAAGAACCTGGAAAGACTTGTATGGTCTGATGCTGAGTGAAGTGAGCAGAACCAGGAGAATGCTGTACACAATAACAGCCACATTGTGCGATGACTAACTTTGACAGACTTAGCCCTTCTCAGCAATACAAGGATCTATGACATCTCCAAAGGCCTCGTGATGGAAAATGCTATCCACATCCAGAGAAAGCACTATGGAGTTTGCTGATTGAAGTATACTATTTGCTATTTGTTTTTCTTCTGTTGTGTTTTATTTCCTCTTTCTGGTGGTTACTCCTATTGCTTCTAATTCTTTACAACATGACTAATGTGAAAATGTTTAATAGGAATGTATGTGTAGAGCCTATATCAAACTGCATGCCATGTTGGGGAGAAGGGAGGGGAGGGGAAGGGGAAAAAAATGTAAAGCTCAAAAGCTTATGGAAGTGAATGTTGGAAACTAAAAATAATAAATTAATTTAAAAAAAAGAGAAAGTGACCTGGAAAACTAAGAATGTAAAGGGACTCACTGAGGCAGGAATTAAACCCAGACGTCTCTGACTTAGAGGTCAGCTCTTCATGTACTGTATAACATTTCTCTTCCTCCTGCTCTTTCCCTACTGCTTATGTCTATACTACTATTTTTCTTACTATAATAGTATATATTATTACTACTACTACTACTACTAATACTAACAGTTGTTCTTTTGTTGATTTCTAACATAGAAACCCCCCACAGAAGCCAATGGCACTCCTCAGACCAAAGGACTCCCAAACTTTTGTACATAATGGTGAAGAGCCATTTCTTGGGTGCAGAACACTGTGAGCTCTAGGAGGACACACTCAGTCAGACCCAGAGCATGCCCTCCAACAGCTTCTGATCTAGTAGGGAATAAGGCCCCAGTACAGGTAAACCACAACAGCCAACATGACAGTAGTGCATAAGAACCATGCCAACAGACTGGGGTGAGATGAAAGGGGAAAGGCCCTTACCCACTGGGACCCACTCCTTCCTACTGGAGGTCTCAATGAGCAGTGGTTAGTACCCTTCAGGCCTAAAAAGATAATAACACGTAGCCCTGATTTTTCTGTTACATAACCAATGACTTTACCCAAAAGAGGCCTTTAACCTGCAGACTTTGAGTGCCGAAGAGCCGGGCTACTCAATCACTCCACTAGGTCTCTGCCTGATGAATGAGCTGGAGGTCACTGGAGGTGCCCAGGAGCTAGGAACAGGTTAGCAGTCACGAGGGCCGCAGGATGACAGCAATGATTAAAGTGAACTAACACTGCTGTTGTTCATAAACTCACACAAAGTCCAAAATCAATTAGCAGAAGATCATAAGGCAGGTCAACACTCTGATTCCATTCTGCTGAAACTGGCAAAAATTCCAAATCGTAGTAACTTGCCTATGTGCGTGCCTGTGCGTATGGTGTTTATGAACCTCTATAGAAAGAAACAAGAAGAGAGCTTTCCAAAACACTCTGTACGTCTGGCTTCTTCTGGTCCTAACATCAACATAGGAGATTGGTAGGGAGAGTATTATTCCTTACCACTATTTGGAAGATAATAATAACAACAAGAATATTTATATACCATTTACTATGTGCCAGGCACTGTGCTAAGTGCTTTACAATTACTTCATTTGTTCTAACAACAAGCCTGGGAAGGAGGGTTAATCTTATTTTATGGTTGAAGTAACTGAGGCAAACAGATTAAGTGACTTGTCCAAAGTCACACAGCTTGTAAGTGTCTGAGGCTAGATTTGAACTCAGGTCTTCCTGACTTTAGGTCCGGAGCTCTATCTGCTGGCCACTTAGCTGTAACAGAAACAGAGGCTCAGTAAACTTCAGTGATTTGCCCAGGGTCATGTGGGGACAAAGGCACAGCTCCAAGACATCTCCTGGCACCACACCCCGGGTCTTTCTCCTGCATAGCACTGAGGGCAGCAGTGACTCGCCAAAGAGCAGGGCTAAGCACTGTCAAGGTGGGGACATCGGCTGCCTCGGCAGTGACACGCAGCAAAGGTCAAGACATTGTGGGCCAAGGAAAATCAGAGAGGTCTGAAGGTCAGCTGTACCAGGCACCAGCAAACAAGAGCAGAGGAAGCTCCACAGAACAGGCCCACTGGCTCTCAGTCCCCTTCCATCCACGTGGACTGGCACCAGGTGAGAGCACACACAGCTGGGGACAGGGAGAGGGAAAGGTGTCTGTGAGGCACAATGCCAGCCCCTCCCTAAGGTCGATCCATTTCCACGGCTGGCCTTCCTAAAGCCTCCCTGGAATGCCTTCTGTGTGTCCCAAACTGTGCAAGGTTTTGGGGATGCAAGAACAAAAATGAAACTTTCTGCCCTCAAAGAATGTACCTTCTGATGGGAGGGGAAGGGGAGCTACTAAAAGTTTAAAACTGCACCAAGATTTTTGGGACATCCTGTACAGAGAGCCAAAGGGGGCTGATGTAGCCTCTCAAGGCGAGATTTAATTCTGTTTTCATTTCGGCAGGGTGGTTGCTGTCCTAGAGTTTGAAGATGAAAAAAAGGAAGACAAAAATAATGCTTAATCTCAAAGACCTTAACTCTGAATAAGAGGTCCGGGAAATAACTTTTTAACATTTTTGTAATTGTATTTAACTACAATTGGATTCCTGTATAATTCTGCGTCTTTTATTTTACTGTACATTTTTTATGGGGCAGCGAGGCGCTGCAGGATAGAGCGCCAGGCCTGGAGTCAGGAAAATCCATCTCCATCAAATCTGGCCTCAGACACAAGATGTGGGACCCTGTTTGCCTCAGTTTCCTCATCTGTAAAATGAGCTAGGGAAGGAAATGGCAAACCACTCTAGTATCTCTGCCAAGAAAATCCCAAATGGGGTCACTAAGAGTCAGATATGACTAGAAATGACCAAAGAATGTCTTTTATCAGGGGCAGCTAGGTGGCACAGTGGATAGAGCACTGGTCCTGAAGTCAGGAGGACCTGAGTTCAAATGCAGCCTCAGACCAAACACTTGACACTGACTAGCTGGGTGACCCTGGGCAAGTCACTTAACCCCAAACTGCCTTAGAAAAACAGTCTTTTATCCTATTAATGTTGCGGGCATCACCGTCTTCTCAGTCAGCAGGCTCCCAATTTCAGTGTCATCCTCAACTCCTCACTCTCTCACCCCAGTATGCAATTGGTTGCCAAGTCCTATTGATTTTGCCTTTACTAATATTTCTCTCTAGTGACATCATCACCACGTGCCCTACCACAGGCCTTCAGCATCTCCTGCCTGGAAGACTTGGACATTCTCAGCAGGGGTCCACAGGCTCCTCTGACTGCCCAAGGTCTCCAAGACACACCCAAAGGTAAGGAATCCAGATGTCAACAGTCTTAAGGAGGGAAGGGGAAGGGCCTCCCCTGCAGTTCAATCAACACCAATCTTTCTTCTGCTCTTAGGGTTTAAAATAAATCTCCTTTAAACTGATAGCTTTGTCCCTCTGTACACAAGCCAAAGAGGCTCACCCAATTGGGCGCCCACTCTGGTGGCTGCCAGCCCTTCTCTGACCAGCTCTTTCCACTCTGGGAGAGCCTCCTGTGTTGTCCTCCAGTGAGAAGGATCAGTTCTTGTCTTCCCAGGGAGAGTGGTATTTTCCGGGGATTTCTGCTGGACTACAAACAGTCGGAGAATTCAATCCAATTTGACAAGCATTCATTGTGCATCAATCTCTATATCTATTTCATTCAACAGGATGGACCCTCTCCTACAAAAGCAGCAAATACCCCAAGCCCGGTCTGCAGGAATTTGAAGTGAAAGCAGGGCTGTCAGGTAGAGGTCTAACACAGCCTCAGCTGGATTCCTAGTGACTGAAGCCTCCAGAAGAGGAGGATGGGAAAAGAGAAAGAAAACCATCCCAACAGCCAGGGGCTGAAAGGGACCAGGCAGTCACTTGGTTTTCCGAACCAAAAAGGCAAAAGCCAGGTGATTTATGGCATGGCTGGAGGAGAAGGGGGAAAGACAGAGGAGAGAGAAGAGGAGCAAGAGGAGGAGAAAAGGAAAGAGAAAGACGAAGAAGATAGTAAAGTAGAGAAACCATCATTTTGTCTGCCTGAGCGACCGTCCACTAAACCTTAAATTTAGAAGTGTAATAGGGTAGTGATTTGTCCAAGGATCACATGTAGCCCAACTCATCCAATAAGAATGAAGTAACAACAAAAGTTAGAACTGTAATATTAACTGTCCTCATTCCTCAGCGCTTTAAGGTTCGCCAAGGGCTTTCCTCAGAGCTGCTCTCTGAGCTAGGTCATGCAAGCATTATGTCCTATATGGCAGATAAGGCAACTGAGGCATAGAAGGGGCAATGGATTTGCATAGCCCCACACAGTCTGAAAGCATTAAATCTCCAGAGTCCAATCCAAGAGTTCTTTCCACTATATGCCACCGTCCCAGTATTAAGAACATGGAAGCAGGCCATTTTAAAAGGGGGCTATTTTCATTGCAGCTTTCAGCACCCCCACTGGTGAACCACCAGGGTTTTGGCCATTATATCAAAGCATACAATGTAGCCAACAGGTGCACGTATGGCACCCCCGCCCCACAACAGCAAGCCATGGGGACGGCTGGAGAACCCCAGGCCAACAGTACACTCGTCAGTACAAGACCCCCACAACAAAACCTGCAGAAGTTTTGCCAATGATAGATTGCAAAAACTCTCCCCAGAGCCTTTTTAGAAAGAAGCTCACTGTAGAATGCCATCTTCAGCTAAATCTCACACAGCTGGGACTGAGAAGCAGGAAATTGTGGGATCCGGCTAATTCTGGCCCGGCGGGGGACTCAGGAGAGATGTCTGCGTTAGGAAGCAGTGCCGCCGCCGATGCAAATCCAGGCAGCCGGGAGAGAGAAGACAACGCCATCCCTCCTGCTTCGGCTCTTCGCTGTTTCTGTGCACAAGTGCGGTTTAACTTTAATTATTTATAGCTAATGTAGGGTGGTCTATTTTGTAAAAGCAATGAAATCTCTGTAATGAGACCTCCCCGGAGGTCTCCGCTATTAAATCTCCCCTAACAAGCAGATGAGATGGCTGGTAGCTGTTTCTGAGAATCAAGGAGCACGTAGATCAATACAGATGGACATGCAGTCATAGCACATTAGAAAAGGTGTAGGACCTGAGGAGGCCTGAGTTCAAATCCAGGCATAGATATTTCCTTCTCTGTGCTTATACACAGGCTGTCCCTGAATCATTCGATCAGTCAATCAGCAAGCCTTGATTAAGCACCAACTGTATGCTAGGTATAGTCCAAGGTGTAAAAGGATGCAAAGAAAAGAGGATGCAGCAGGCCCTGTTCTGGAGGAGCTGATATTCTGTCAGGAAAGACAATATGGTCATATAAGCATGTTTTGAATGGATACAATATGATTCAAGGAAGGTTTTGGGAGGGAGGGTCCCAGCAGTCGGGGGGCTTAATAAATGTTTGTTGATTGAATTAACTGAACTGGGTACTTACTAACTGTGTGACCAGGCCACTGCTGCCAGAAGCTGGGCCTGCCTCCTCAAAGAGCAAGGGGGAAGAAGGAGCTTGGAAAAAGGTAAAATTCAACAGAAGGTGAACACATCTTTTAAGGGACCCCAGTGTACCCAGCAAGATGCTAGGTGCTGAGGTTCCAAGCACATACACACACACACACACACACACACACACACACACACACACACACACACACACACGAGTCCATGTCCTCAGGACATGCCCTTCTATGGGGGCATATGAGTCACACACATGAAAAAATGTGAGTTGTTATGAGGACCCCAGAGTTTTGGAAAGCTTCTTGAAATGCAAAGCCTTGGGACAGTAATGGCCAAAATTCTTTTTTTTTTTTCCTAAAGAGCTTCCCGTAGCCACTGGACAGGATTCTGGGCAGGCAGATCTGGCTGCCCCAGACAAGCTGGCCCTCAGGAGGCTGCATGCAGCTCGTGCAATTTTAAGACTGCTTCTAGGACACGGAGCTCCAGGCCACCTCTCGCAGATTTAGCCCATAATCATTCTGGCTGTTTGCATTCCATAGCTGGCCTCCTCTCTGTCTGAAAAAATTCACTATCAAGAATGAAATTGTCCATTTACATTGAGAAACAGAAGGCAATTTTCCCCAGGTCTCCATCTGCCACTCACTGTGATCCCTCATCTCTTCTGATCACTAACCACTTCTTTTGTTAAGTTCTTTTCTCCTCCAGGAGCACCAAGGCACACTTTAAGACTGAAAATATATCTTACCAAAAATACAATCTGAAGTTGTAGTTAAAAATCTGGCACCATACCTTTACAAGCTTATCTGGGTAAGTCGAAGTAAGATGTGGTAGAATGAGCACAGGTCCTGGGTACAAGTTGCGCCTTTGACACACATTACCGGGGTATGGGTGGGCAAGCCATATAACTCTCAGTGGCCCCAGAAAACTCTCTAAGGCTACAAATTTAATTAATTTAAACCAGTGGAATAAACTTCAACACTCAGATTTCCCTACAATGAGTAAATCACAGTCTACCACACACACACACACACACACACATATATTTACTCTCTCTCTCTCTCTCACAAAACATTAATGTGCTCAAGAAAACACTGGAGCCTAATTAATGCTGTCAAATGGGACCAAAAACCTTAAAAATTCACTAAAAGTCAAAGTCAGGGAGGTTTTCATTTTAGGCCAGTCCCTTTGGCTTTGCCTCAGTTTCTCCATGTATTCAACAGGAATCATGAAGAAGAAAGAGTACAGAAATTTCAGGTTTTTTTTTTTTAAACAAACAAACAAACAAAATATTGTACCAAAATGCAAACACAACCATGGTGGAGAAGATAAACCCTCTCAGAGAAGGTCCCAATCTTCCCATGGGCCTCAAATAAACAAGCAATAGCAGTGATTATGAAGGTCTGAAGCTTTTACTCAAAGTGCTCTCTACAAACACAATATGTGATTCCCATTTGTCCAAAACAAAGGGAATGATGAGCTGCCCATCCTTCCCAGATTAAAGTAGAAAAGGGATTTCCTCTCAATACAAAGTATTGAGAAGTCATTAATATGGAAGGAAACTCGACAAAGATCAGATGACTGCCATTGTTTTAAAACTCCAGGAAATGGCAGTTTTCTCAACAATCATCTCAGAGGAGTACAAACATGGGTGCACTCATTCACCCAGAAAAGCCTCCCAGGATCACCCCTTGAAGAGCTGTCTCCCATGGACAATGGCGGCTGATTAGTGATGCTGTCCAGCACAACCAGGAAATACCACCTACACATCACTGCCTCCATTTGTGAGCTATTACCCACACTCTGTGTCAATTAGCATCTTCTTTCAGGGACTAAATCTTCCTGTTCTTGTAAGAGAGTAACTTTAATCACCTGAAACCTCTGTTTCCTTGTGCAAAGTGGAGTGAGCACCACAGCAGCCCAACTGAGGCCTGCAGACAATGACTAATGTGACAGTTTAATGATTGCTAGCCTTTGGCTCACCGTGCTGGGTGAAGAGGTCGCTGTGAACAATTTCAATCAAGCAGTAGAGTTTCTGAATTGTCAGCAAGCCCGTCGGCACGTTGAGGATGAACTCTGTAAACATTTTGCTGCGTGGAAAGAAAAAAAAAAGCAGGAGACCTGTTACGGATTTTGTACCAATGGCCAACAAGATGAAAAGTCATATCAAGAGATACTGGAGGAAAACCGATCTTCAGACAAAGCTGTATAATAAGGGTGTCCTCATGTTCTGGGTCAAATATTACTTTCAAAACCTACCTAAACACTTTCAGGAGGCATTTGGGAATCTCCAGGTTCTAATGAAAAGCACAAAACAGGGAAGGAAATGCTAATGAAGAGGTAATTTGGCCCTGGAAAATCAAAAGAGCTTTGACCAAAGAGATGGAGTCCTCCTCCTCCTCCTCCTCCTCATCATCATCACATCATCATCATCATCATCACCATCACCATCATCACCATCATCATCATCACATCATCACCATCATCATCACCATCACCATCATCACCATCATCATCATCACCATCATCATCATCACCATCACCATCATCACCATCACCATCATCACATCATCATCATCACATCACCACCATCACCATCACCACCATCACCATCACCATCATCACCATCACCATCATCACCATCACCATCATCACATCATCATCATCACATCACCACCATCACCATCACCACCATCACCATCACCATCATCACCATCACCATCATCACCATCACCATCATCACCACCATCATCATCACCATCACCATCACCACCATCATCATCACATCATCACCACCATCACCACCATCACCACCATCATCATCACATCATCATCACCATCATCACCATCATCATCACATCACCACCATCATCATCACCATCACCACCATCATCATCACATCATCATCACCATCATCACCATCATCATCACATCACCACCATCATCATCACCATCACCACCATCATCATCACCATCATCACCATCATCACCATCATCACCATCATCATCACATCACCACCATCATTATCACCATCACCATCATCACCATCACCATCATCATCACCACCATCACTATCATCACATCATCACCATCATCATCATCGACACCACCACCATCAGCATCACACATCACCACCATCATCACCACCACCACTATCATCATGATCACTGCTGATATTTCTTGTGGCCTTTACAGATGGCAGTCTTCTTGACTTTGTCCTGCCACTGGCCTTCGAGGACTCTGGAGGAGTGAGGCTGCCAACTTTTGCAGCTGTGACTCCTTTAAATACAATTCACTGCTGTGTTGTCACCAGTCCTCTTCAAGAACCAAGGACAAACAACAGTGGCAAACCTTTTGAGTCCCACAACGGCCCAAGGAGCACATTAGCCCAGTTTTATTATTTCCATTCATCTGGGATTTCATGGATAGAAGAAACTCAGTCTCCTAGTATGGCTCTGCCTCTTCTTCACTGTGTTAGAGATGCCCAAGGCATGGCGAGGGAGTGACTTGCCCAAGGTCACACAGCCCAGGTGTGTCCCAAGTGAGGCTTGGATAGACCCAGGCCTGACTTCTATCTACTATCCAATGACTCCCTGCTTGGTTTTACAAGTGAGAAAGCCAATGACCAGAGAACTGGAGTCACTTGTCCAGAGTCACACAGCAGCAGGTCTTCCTGTTTCTTAGTACAGCCTCCTAACCATTAGGCTACAACGCCTCGTGCATTTACTCACTGTTCATAAGAGCACAGATTTGGACCTTAACAGTCATCCACACAAGTGCAGGAGTGGAAGAGAAAATTTGGAACTCAAAATTTTTAAAAATTAATGTCAAAAAAATATTTACATATGACTGGAAACTACTTAACTAAGTAAAAATATATTTGAAAAAGAAAGTTGTCTAGTCCAGCGGCCTCACTCTCAAATGAGGAAGCAGGGATTTCTTCGAAGTGAAGGTCCCAGGCTGCTATTGTTGTGTTTGTCCTTCATTCTCGAAAAGGACCATGACATCAGGGAAATGATGACATGACTTGCAGTTGACTTTGATTTGAGTGAGGGAGGGCTGTGCAAGCCTTACTTTCCCCTCCACAGCCATCTGGGTCCAGTGAGGCCAGATATCCATCAGGATGACTGGAGATGGCCCAGGATGCAGTGGGAGACCCTGGCTCTTTTAAGCTAAGATCTTTTCAAGTTCTCACTTTGAATGAGGCAACACCATTCAGTGAATAGGCTTCTTTAAGGAGTGAGTCAAGGGATGGCCCCTTTAAAAAAAAAAACTGGGAGGTCACACGGGTAGGAAGTGGCAGGGCTGGAATCTCCATTCCTTCTCCATTAATGTCCACTCCTGCCAGTATAGATGAGAAGGTGTGAAAGACTGTTCAAAGCTTTCAGCTGACCCAATAAACACTTGCTGAATAGAATACCTGCTGCAGATAAGAGCAAAGACATTAAGAGGTATTTAGGCCAGCTAGACAATAGGTCGTTTTCATGTGCAAGGCTATTTGAAGTCACTGAGTCACAAGAGCATTCACCATGGCGTCAGGAAGCCCTGGACTCAACCAACTTTACCAACTTCACCAACATAGCTGTATGATCCTGGGAAGCTCACTTTGCCTCCACTTCCACAGCTGGAAAATGAGGAAGCTGCACTCACTGGCTAGACGGTTCCTTCCAATGCTAAATCAAGTGATCATTGAATCTGAACAATTCTAATTTCAGGTTTTGGTTATTTTATTTTATTTTTTTTAGAATTCCTTGATCCCCTAAAAATGAAATGGCTGGCTCTCTTGTAGCACATGAGTGGAAAAGAGATGTTGGACTGGAGTAAGGGAGACCTGGGTAAAAATCCTGACTTCACTTAATACTGGCTTGTAGCCCTGGGCAAGGATCCCAGCCTCTTCACCCCTGCTTTCCTCACTTTTCAAATGAAGCTAATCATTCCAGTAGCAGATATCCCACAAAGCTGTTGTACCTAAGACTCAAATGAGATGATGATGTCCCCCTTACAAAGAGACCGTTCGTGGTAGCTCTCCTTTCTGTAGCGTTGCAAGAGACCTCTAAATGCTTCTCTCCTCCTGCTACTGGTAAGCAATTCCTTGGTTTAAAGGAGAATATTAGAATTTTGCTGCCTTCCACTGAAGAAGGGTATACCTAAGGACAGAACTTCTGTATTTTTTTAGAATACCCACCAAAAATTGTACAAATGATGAGAAAACCCATTGCTAAAATACACATAAAAGACCAAGGTGGCATTTGGTATCCTTTAGGTTACCAGTAGCTCCTTAGGGAGCATGCTTAAAAAGCCATCTGGCTATAACATTTCTAGGCTTTACAACATATGACCTATACGAGTATAACTAAGTTCTATCATCTCTCTGGGCTTCAATTTCTTCAGATGCAAGATGAATGTTCTGGACTAAATAAACAGGCCCTTTCTACCTCTAAAGTTATGATCTTCTGATAGCACTACAGACCAGCATCTAAGGGGTAAGGTGAGCCATCATTTGTATCCTGGACCAATACAAAGGAAATCATTGTAACAGGCAGACATTGAATATAGGTATTAATAATACTCAGCTGCACTCTGAGGTAGCACCTCAGACCAATCAGAGTGGCTAATTTGACAAAAAAGGAAAATGTTGGGTATTGGATGGGATGTAGGAAAGCTGGGACACCAAAGCACTGTTGGTGGAGTTGTGAACTGATCCATCCATTCTGGAGAGCAATTTGGAACTATACCCAAAGGGCTATCATACTGTGCATCCCCTTTGACCCAGCAATACCACTGCTAGATCTATAACCCAAAGACATCCAAAAAAGGGAAAGCGACCTATTTGTACAAAAATATTTGTAGCAGCCCTCCTTTGTGGTGGCTAAGAACTGGACATTGAAGGGATGCCCATCAATTGGGGGATGGCTAAACATTGGAATATTGGAATTATGATGGAATATTATTGTGCTATAAGAACTGTCAAGCAAGATGATTTCAGAAAAACCTGGAAAGACTGACATGAACAGCTGCATAGTGAAGTGAACAGAACCAGGAGAATGTTATACATAGTAACAGCAACATTGTAACAATGATCAACTGCCAATGACTTAGCTCTTCTCAGCAAGACAATCCCAAAAGGACTAATGATGAAGCATGCTATCTACCTCCACAGAAAATACTGACATTATTTGAATACAGACTGAAGCAGGTTATTTTGTTACTTTGTTTCCTTCATTCTTTTGCTTTTATCAGAATCTTCCTGTACAAAATGACTAATACTGAAATGTTTTACATAATTGCACATGTACAACCTATATCAGATTGCTTACCATCTCAGCCAAGGGGGAGGAGATGGGAAGGATAGAATTTGGGAACTCAAAAATTTTTTTTAAATGTTACAAATTATTTTAACATGTAAACGGGAAGGAAAATATATATTGAAAATGATAAAAATACTCAGTTGCTTGAATAATCTGTCACATTGTTGGCATGTGTAGCTCTATTCCCAATGCCGAATGCAGTCCCTGGATAGTTCAGTAAATGGTCTTCAAGAGTTCCTGTGACCAAAAACATCACCCCTTGGTGGCCTCTCCAAACTGGAGCAATAACTGGCCAACAGCCACAGAATCTCGTCTGCCACTTTTCAGCTTGGAAGGAGATACCAGGCTTTGTTTACATTCTACCGGCAGAGCTGTGGCAGATATGGGCTCAGCACTGAGCTACGATGAGCCGTGGAGTAGGGTAAGAGTGAAATGTTAAAATGCTTTGTATGGGGAATCGTTGGAGTGTTCATCGGGAAGGCATGTTTAAAAAAAGAAAGCATGAGTTAAATCTCCAAGATTACTTTTTAGTTCAATTAAAAGTCCTAAATCCATGTACACAATAATGATAGCATGCTTGTTATCAAGAATGACAGCAGATACAAAACAGAATATTCCCCTGATTTGCCCTTACCTGAGCTCTTTGGGGTCAAATACCAATTTCACGTCATTGACAATCGTGGGTAAGTATTTCAGGGCTGCCCCCTGCAAATCAATAGCAAAGCAAAAGGGTTATCTTACCAAAGCTAGTATGGTGGTAGTAGCAACTTAACATTCCCATAAAAAATTACTAAAACCACTAAAATATAAGAAAAAACTGCAGCAGAATGAATTTCAGAAGTATTTTGTTGTTGTTTAGTTTTGTCAGACACTTCATGACTCCATTTGGGGTTTTCTTGGCAAAGATACTAGAGTGGTTTGCTATTTCCTTCTCCAGCTCATTTTATAGATGAGAAAACTGATGCAAACAGGGTTAAGTGACTCTGACCAGGGTCACACTGCTATTAAGTGTGTGAGGTTGGATTTGAACTCATGAAAGTGAGTTTCTTATTGTAAGCCCACTGCACTATCCATTGCCCCACCTAGCTGCCTAGAAGGATTAGCAGTAGGGGAAAAGTCCAAAGACCACAGAGCTACCATTGCAAGGAACCCTAGAGGAATGAGATCCAATACCTTCAGCTGACAGAGAAGGTAACTGAGGCAAACAGAAGTGAAATGACTTTTCCAGGGTCACACAGCCAGTTAGTACCTAAGGCCAGATTTGAACTCAGGTCTTCCTGATTCCAACTCCAGCAATCTTTTAATTGTGCCACCAAGCTACCACTTTGAATTCCTACGTTTCAAAAATTTTTAAAGTATAATGTCTTACAAAGATAGCAGGATTCTCTCCTAAAAATGGAATGAATGAATAAAGCATTTACTATGTGCAAACCACTGTGCTAAGCCAGGAAAAGGAAGTCGGATGGAACAAATCCCACAGTCCTTGGTGTACCTGGAAAAGAGCAGTGCTCCTGAGAAAAGATACACTTCTGGTATAGACAGCGGAGGGATATGTGTGGCCAGAACTTCCTCTTTAGGTCTTCCAGCCCGGAGCAGCAGCCAGGTTGCCTCTTCATAGAGGTGGCTTTACTACATGATGGCTGAAGGCTCTGGGCTGAAATCATAGCTATTCCTGAGGTTCTTGGGTTCAGGGTCCCGGGCTGTCTCCATCAGGCTGAGATGGAGATGCTGGTCAGAGGGCTGGTCTGATTTGCCAGGCTCCTGCTGCCCCCAATCTCTCCTTCAGTATGCCTGGATGCTATACCAAGGCTGGCTTCCATGTCCTGTGTGTGGTAGTGGGTGAGGAGAGCTAGCCCAGAGTCTTCACAGAAGCTGCTTCCTTCAGGTACTGCCAACCAGTGAAGGGGGGGGGGCCCTTTCTCCATTAAGAACTCACTCTCTTCCACTGAGTCACTGCTTTTCCATCACTGTGGTCTCCTTCAGCAATAATCCTTTCATCATCCTTCCTGCAACACCCTCCCATTCGAAAGACATCAGACTTTATATTCTCTGATTATTCATTTTCTCTTCTAACAACTCCAACTTCAAGTATAAATATATGCATTTGTATGTGCACGTGCACGTCTTTCAAACAGACAACTGGAAGTAGTTCAGAAGTCCAAATGGCCATAGAAATCCATCACAAAAAAAGAAAAAAAAATAGGTACCACAGTGATTTTATGACCCAATGCCAGCAATGGAAAAGGGGTTCTATTGTAACATCACAAGCAAAAAAATTTGTTTAAAAATGGAATATTGATCAATTGCTTATGTTATAAAGATTTAGGTTCAGTAATTGCATGATGGCTGCAAAGAATCAGCTCTCATGCCAGCTGAGTTGTTTTGAAACAAGCAAAAATATATTTTTCCTGACAACTTATAGCATTTGCGTACACAGCCAAACAGGGGGGCTGAGGTCTGGGGGCTCTTCACACACTGGGTTTAGTTGGTAAGTTTCCAGGGGGCAAGGAACATGTCAGTTGCATTTCCTGTATCCTGTGTCCAATAAAGCATTCAGCCTGTAGATGCTTTAATAAATGCTATTTGAAGAGGACAACAATATAAAAAAAAAAAAGACATTGACAGATAAAACTTTGGGACTTTTACAATCCACCTTCAATTCTTCTACCCTCAGGCCAGGAGGCTTCTCTTCACTGGGGCACACTGGGCCCTGAAGTACGCTCAACATCCGTGCCCCTACTTAGCTCTGATGGGAAGGTTCCATAGCCAAGCCAGAAGAGGAAAAGGCTCTCCACGCAGGTACGAAGCAGAACATTCCTTCTGACCAACCCTTAGGGCTGTTTTGTTTGGCTGGCTAGCTGGTCGTTTTTGCTTTTTGGTTTTGTCTGGCTTTAGTTTGTTTGTTTGGTTTTTCAGTTGGGCTTAATGAGGTTGAGGTTGTCTTAGAGCCCCACGTGCCAAGCTTGAAGTCAGGAAGACTCACCTGCATGAGTTCAAATCTGGCCTCAGACACTTACTATCTATGTGACCCTGGGCAAGTCACTTAACCTCTGCCTCTATAAGATGGAGATAATAATGGCACCTACCACCCAGGGTTGTTATGAGGTTAAAAATGAAATGAGAAAATATTTGCATAGCACTTTGCAATGTGTAAAGTGATACATATATAGACAAGGAGAGAGAGACAGAGAGCAACAGCAGAGAGAGGGAATTCCTCTTAAGAGTCACGACAAGCTTTTGGCTCTTCACTCTTCCTCCTCTCATTATGGCATTCACTAATGCAAGCACGGTCCATAAGCCAGGGGCCAGAAGATTTAGGCCTAAGGGAATCTCACAGTGTTAGGAGTTCTCTCAGTTCCTTACATCTTCAAATGTAAGCTCACAGGCAGGAGTTAGCGGTCAAGCTTCTTTGCTTGGACCCACAGTGAAGATTTTGGGGGAGTCCGGCTTGCCCAAGGCCTTGCCATCAGGAATCTAGAGATGGAAGAGATCCCAAAGTCTTCTAGTCAAAATCTCCCTTGAGAGATGAGAAAAGTAGAGGGTGTGTCAAGCACCCAACGTCACCCCAACAGGAAGCAGTGGAGGGTGATGTGAGGACCGTCCAACTCCCGCTTCCACCCTTTTCTCCCCCAACCTCAATGTCCACAGGCACTTTTTCCCCCCCACCCCCCATGTTAATCTTCTCTCCTCTCTGTGACTTTCTGTGTCTGGGGCTTTCCAAGTCATTTCTTTACCACTTTCCCTCAATCACCCCAATTCTGCCTCGCTAGATTCCAACACCCAAAGGCCGAGCTATAAATCGTCACATCCATCTAGCCTCCACGAAAAGCACCCTATGCCCTGAGGCTGACAGTCTGAACAACCGTTCTTCCTCCAGCCCTTTTAACCTGGCAAAAGCACATTCACACATCCATATTCAAATATTTTCCCAAGCATTCCATCCTGTCCGATTTTCAATCTCATCCCAGCTCAATTCAATGATAGAAAATTAAACTTTAACATACTATGGCAACAGGCTCTCAAGTTCTATGGCCTCATGACAATTTCTATCTTTTATTATATTATTATTATTATTATTATTATTATTATTATTATTATAATTAGCAGCCTATAGTTACTTGCAACATAAATATTTTATCACTGAGCATTTATCTAGCTGCATTATTCACATATAAGACCTTATGCTTAATTCAGTGAAAAAGACCAGTGCTGTGCTTTATGAGTTTATATTTATCTGTATAATAAGATAATGTTCGAGATGGAAGGAACATTAGGAATTCTCTTGTTTGGGCCTCTCATGTTCCACACAAGGTAAATGAGCCTTTGTTGACTCCAAGTTCAGAATTCTTGGTACTGTGTCAAAGAGGGATTTGAACATTTCCTGGCCAATCTGAGAATGGGCAGATGGGACCTGTCCACCTACAAAGAAGAGTGTGATAGAGGTATTTTAAAAAATGAGGAAAGTCTGTATTGTGCTTCTAACCTCTGCTCTGTAATATGTGAAGGATAAGGAATACGGTAAGAGAAATACAGCATTGAGATCATGGAAAAGAGAACGCACCTGGAATCTGTAAGGGCAGAGAGATTTCCTTTTTGCCAGCATAACCCAAATGCCTAGCTGGGAGGGCAGCTGGCCCAGGAGAGCGAGGTGCCAAAGGCTGGTTGGACAGGACCAGCCTGTGCATACCACTTTTCTTAAGTTCCAAATTGCAATGATCATTTCACTCTTTTTAAGTCATTGTGTTAACTTAAGAATTACTAATTCACTATCTTTTCAAAGTTTAGTGACAGCATTTTAACTAATTTTATTGCTTTTCGCAGAATGGAAGAGCTCTGAGGGCAAGGCCTGATTTATTTTTGTCTGTTAACCTCAGGACTGAGCACAGGACCCAGCACACAGAAGGAGCCTGTTGACTAATTAACATAATGATTAATTAATATAATAACACTAAATAGCTGTTGATTGTTTGGAATCTCAGAAGTAAGCTTTTCTACTGTGCTTAGATAAGTTCCTTCCATTTGCAGGAGGTCACGTTTATTAGTCAGTGGATTAGGCACAGAATATCTTCAACTCAGCTGTAGATACACACACACCACACACCACACACACACACACACACACACACACAACACACACACACACAGTCTCACATGACAATTCAGTGAGTGAAGGACAACAATTTCTTAGAAGTTACTAATGACACAATTGGTCAAATTTATGCCCGGGGGTTAGTCACTCATTCAGTCACTTATTAAAGCTGTATTGCGTTCTGGGCACTCTGCTAAGTGTTAAGGATGTAGGTACAAAGAATGAAGCAATCCAGACCTGTAAGGGGCAGCTCACAGACAAATGGGAGAGACAGAACAGGTGGAACTTGGCACATACAGGAGATCCACAGCCCAGACGGAAAATAACCCCAGAGCGAGGCATTAGCAGCTGGGGTCTCAGGGGGGCCTCCCATGGAAGGGGGGAATTGAGATTAGAGTTGAGGCTTTAAGGAAGTTCAGAGGCCAATGTAAGGACAGAGGGCATTCCAGCATGAGGAGCAGCCAGTACAAAGATCTGGAGAACACAGATGGAGGTTCACGTTCAAAGGATGCCAAGGTCCCAGGATCACAGCATCCATAGAAGGGAACAAAGTATAAAAACACTGGAAGGGGAAGAAGGGACCGGGCTATGAGGAGCTTTAAATATCGAATGGAGAATTTGGTATTAGGCATGGGAGGTAACAGAGCATCAAAAGAGCCTGTTGAGGCAGGTTAACCATATTCCTATTTCTAAGAAATAACACAGAGATATCTGGGGGGTTGAGGGGAGGAGGTTATATTTAAATGAAGCTTCTCTTCTAAACAAGACTACAGTGGGCTCAATGATCACAGCAAAGGTCCCTCACCTCCCTATCAGAGAAGGAGACATGATCATTACAAATTCCTAATAGACACAAAGGCCTAAGAAATGCTTCTACTCCTTCAGACTTCCAGGACCATGGGGGCAGCTAGGTGGAGCAGCAGATACAGCATTGGCCCTGGAGTCAGGAGGATCTGAGTTCAAATCCGACCTCAGACACTTAACACTTACTAGCTGTATGACCTTGGGCAAGTCACTTATCCCCACCGCCTAACCAAAAAAGAAAAAAAAAAGACTTCCAGGACCAGTGAACAAGAGCAATAAGTCTGGGGAAGATGGCCAAGGGACAGACAGGGCTGGGACTGCCCTGATGGATGAAACAGTTCAGCTTGGGAGAGTGGGGCATCTTCATGCTCTTCTTTATGGAAACTTGATTGCACTATAAAGCAAAGCAGAGCCCCCCACCCCCGCCCCCCAAAATTGTACTTTGCTGCTGGGATCTGTTTAATATTGTAAGTGCCTCTCTGGCTAAAAATGTTACTAGTGATAATGATTAATATGTACTATTTTAGGGTAAAGTTCAGGCTACATTATTCAGGATAATTATTTTAATTAAATCCATTAGCATATTTTTATATAAGATTAGAAGAGCTATCAATGATAAAAAATAAGTTTTTTCTTGAATAATGTATGAAGCAATTATTAATTTACATATTTCTCAAGAAAATGCATATTAAATTGATTTCACTTAGAGGTTTCGAATGAAAATAGATGTAATCCACAAATCTCACTTGCAGACCCAGCTTCTGGCTGTCTCCAAATGGTCTTAAAGGTATCCAATAAAAACAGCTGTAGGGGGTTGGTAAGTCCTAAGACAGCACAGCTTGCCAAGACAAATGCTGTAGAGAGGTGACCTTGGTGGGCCACATGCCCACCTGCGGAAGGGATACTGGCATCTCACCATCTCTAATCCACCATCAAAAATATCCTGGCTTCACTCAGCACAGGCACAGGCACACACAAACACATGAGCTATGGAAGCAGATTTCTAGTAAGTTCAATGCCTCTTCCTCACCCTGTGGGAGAATCCATGAAACACACGTCAAGCTGAACTACATGGTGAAGACGTGCAATGTCCCCTCAATCTATTCGTCAACAACAGAGAGTACACATCTCAAAGAAAATTTAATTGTTTAAACGCTGTCAGCTCTGCCAATATCCTTGCACTAAGTATCATTCACATCCAGAACTGGATTCGCCAAAAGTCAAGGAACAGTCAGTGAAGGCAGAACCACATACAACATAACATGACATGACATGACATGACATGACATGCACCTTTGAACATCAACACCTCATTATTGCTTGATAATAAACTGATTCAACTCTACTTGATGAGCATTTATTTTACTAATTTGGAGGGGGGAGGGTGTATTTATTAAATGATTACTAGTATCAAACACTGTGCCAGATGACAGGTAGAGGAAAAAACATCCCTGCCCTCAAGGAGTTTCCATTTTCTGTTCCTAAACTCTGCCCTTCTATGAATGGCACCTGAGACTATAAAAGGAAGTGCAGTGGTCTGGGTACATGGTGGAATAAAGACCACCTGAGGTCAAGTCCTGTCTGCCAAATAATGGCTCTACAGTAAGTGAGGCATAAAATGCCTCAGCTTCTCTAAAACAGACAAGTGGGTGAATTATCTTCATCTCAGTACAGCGTACAGAAGTGCTTAATAAATGCATTTTGAGGTATGATTGTAGTCTAGGATGTGCAATTACTTTGGGTCATTGACAACATCTTTGACTCTGCGAAGCTTGGAAGAACTAAGATGGTGAATGAGATTTAGTCTCCGGCAGAACCAAAAATCTGGTAAGCTTGAAAACCTCATGGCCCAGGGAGTGATAAACCCCTTCTGTGGAGGGATAATCTCAGCCTCAACCTCTGAAGACGCAGATGATGGGAAGCAAAGAGGATAAAACGTTAGCGAGCTAGAGACAGGTCAAGGGCAAGAAGACACAGAGGTGAATGCCCCTCTGGCCATCAGGGAGAGAGCTGCCTACCTCTGTTTGACCGGCAAAGGTTAGAAGACTGCACTAAAGACTCTGAAGGGGTGTTCAAAGGCTAGAAAACGGTGGGAACTGGTTACATGTCTGGACCTCACTTCCAGTAGGAAGGAGACAACTCCTAGGTCAGAGGACTGCTCAAAGGCATCTGAAATTCTGAGGTGTCTCAACAGGAAACTGACTGGCTCAAGAGAATCTTTAAAGGGCCTGTTCTCACCCTGGGAACTGAAGGACAGCAGCTGAGAGGACACATCCGAGCCCTGCTTCCCTGCCCTTCCTTCTCCTCCCATCCCTTTGTTTCCATGACGAAAGCATGGGAGCTAAGGAACAGGGCAGTGTTCAAAGGCCAGGGGCTCTTCGGCTGAAACTCCATCCAATTCGATCCCATCAGCGTTTATTAAGGGGCTACTATGTGCTAAGCACTATGATAGATGAACAAATTAAAAATTAAAGCAACCTCAAAGAGCTTATTGAAAAGGGAGAGGAGGGGCAGCTAGGTGGTGCAGTGGATAGAGTGCCGGCACTGGAGTCAGGAAGACCTGAGTTCAAATCCAGCCTCAGACCAAACACTTGACACTCGCTAGCTGTGTGACCCGGGGCAACTCAACCCCAACTGCCAAAAAAAAAAAAAGGTGAGGAAACCTGGGCATATGTAGGCACATACAGTATGTGGTACATGACATTGATTCTAGACATGGGGGGCTGGGGGCAGCTCGTGGGAAAACCAGTAAAGGCATTCTGAAGAAGGTGGCCTGGAGATGGGTCCTGAAGGTGAGCAAAGATTCTGAGAGGCAGAAGGGAAGAGGGAGAGAATTCTAGGCATGAGGGGCGCCAACGCACAAGCAAGCAAAGAGGCGGCGCGTCAAGGGTGAGAAATAGCCACGGAGGCTGAGGCTGACCCGTGGGCTGGGGAGCTGAGCAGCGTGAAGGAAGGTGGGAAAGGCAGCAAGGACGTAGGTGAGGAGGGTCTTCAACTCCAAACAGAAAGAGGAGGTTGGAATCTTTTAGTGGCAGAGGAATGCAAGTGGCCAGTTTGTGGCCTAACGACCACGAGAGTGCCTCCCTCAGGCAGCATTCTCACGGCTTCTACGGGGACGGCAGTGAACACATCTGAGCTTAAAGCCAGAGAGGTCATCTGACCCTCTCTTCTTCAGCAGCAGAGCTTGGAAAGGCTAGAAGCCATGTTCTTGGTATTCTTAATCCTGCTTCTTAGCTACAAATGTCTGAGGCTACAAAGACAAAACCAAATGCTCCTTCCTCTCCAAGAGCTTCCATTCTATCAGAAGGGGCAGCAACACAAACACAGAAAATGAAATGCAAAAACAAGGAAGGAAGGAAGGAAGGAAGGAAGGAAAGAAGGAAGGAAGGAAGGAAGGAAGGAAGGAAGGAAGGAAGGAAGGAAGGAAGGAAGGAAGGAAGGAAGGAAGGAAGGAAGGGAGGGAGAAAGGGAGGGAGGGAAGAAGGGAGAGAGAAAGGGAGGGAGGGAGGGAGGGAGAGAGGGATGGAGGAAAAGAGAAAGGATGGCCAGACAGAGGCTTCTGCACTGACCAGCTAAAATATGGCCCATAACAGAGCAAAGAATGACAAAGAAGACTGGTCTTTGCTGCACCCCTCATCTGGAGTTTGTTACCAGCATTATCAGAACAATAGCAGATGGTCATGACCATCCTAAAAAGAAAGCATCCTTGGAAGCTGGGCAACATAGGGAAGAGAGAACACTGGACCAACAGACAGGAAACCAGAGCACTAAGCCCAGTTCTGGCCCTACCTTCTCCTCATAATGCCTTGTCCTCTTTAGAATCAACAGTCAAAGATTTTGAACTAAAAGGGAATGGAAGGCAGAAACTAGGCAAAGACCAACATCTCACACTGTATGCCAAGATAAAGTCAAAATGGCTACATGATTTAGACATGAAAGGTGATATCACAAGCAAATTAGAGGAATATTTTATCAGATTTACAGAAAAAATATATAATCAAATAAGAGATAGAAAACATTACAAGATATAAAATGGATAATTTTGATGACATCAAATTTAAAAGGTTTTGCACAAAGAAAACCAACGTAGCCATGATCAGAAGGAAAGCAGGAAACTAGGAGGATGAATTTGTACAGCCAGTGTCTCTGGTAAAGGCCTCATTTCTCAAACATATAGAGAACTGAGTCAAATTTATAAGAACAAGGGTCATTCCCCAATTGATAAACTGTCAAAGGACATGAACATTTCTTCAGAAGAAGAAATCAAAGCTATCTATAGTTATATGAAAAAATGCTCTAAATCACTATTGATTAGAGAAATGAAAATCAAAACAACTCTGAGGTACCACCTCACACTAATCGGATTGGCTAATATGATAGAAAAGGAAAATGACAAATGTTGGAGGGGATGTGAGAAAATCGGGACTCTAATACACTACTGGTGGAATTGGGAACTGATCCAACCATTCTGGAGAGCAATTTGGAACTGTGCCCAACTATGCATACCCTTTCCAGCAAATCCACTACCAGGTCTGTATCCCTAAGAGAGCAAAGAAAAAGGAAAAAGATCTATATGCACGAAAATATTTATAGCAACTCTTTTTCTGTTTTTTTTTTTGGTGGCAAAGAATGGAAATGAAGGGGCTGCCCCTCAATTAGGGAATGGCTGAACAAGTTGTGGTATATAATTGTGATGGAATACTACTGTGCTATGAGAAATGATGAGTAGGATGCTTTCAGAAATACCTGGGAAGACTTTAGATGCAATGTGAAATGAGAAGAACCAAGAGAACGCCATGCATAGTGACAGCAACACTGGAAAATGATCAACCAGGAAAGGCTTGGCTGTTCCTGGCAAGGCAACGACCCAAGACAGTTCTGAAGGATTTATGAGGAAAAATACTATTTACTTCCAAGAAAGAACTGACGGCATGTGAATGCAGATGGAAGCATACTTTTTTTACTTTATTTATTATTCTTGGGGAATTTTTGTCTGCATTTTTTTTTACAACATGGCTACTATGGAAATGTTTTACATGACTGCACTTGCATAATCTTTATCAAACTGCTTGTCTTCTCAAGGATGGGGGAAGGAGGTGGAGTGTGGAGCTCAAAATTAAAAAAAAAAGAATGTTAAAAAATTTTGTCTACAATGTACTTGGGGAAAAAAAATTAAATGCAAAAGACTTAAGGGAGGATGGTGAAGAGCTAGTTTGGATTAGAGTTCAAATTTTTCTTCCTACAGTTAAGAAAATTGCAGCCCTGAGACATGAAGCAATTTCTCTTTGGACAGAGGTGATAAATAGTGGGCCAAGATTTAAACCTGGCTCTTCTCAAGCCAAAACCACACTCTTAGCACTAAACCACATGCCCTCTGGAAAACACAATGATTTGATATGAGGAAGAAAAGAGAGGGGAGGGGACAAGGGGGAGTGGAGAAGAGAGAAAAACAAAAAAGAGAGAGACAGAGAATATGAAAGTATTACATGCTTATTATGAGCTAGTCACTGTGTAAGCACTGGGTGCACAGATGCAAGCCAAGAAGACAGTTACTAAGGAGCTTTCACATAGTGGGGGAAGATAATGCCTACATAAGGGGGTTAGGAAGTACGGTGTGGCAGGAAAGTTTAGAAATGGTGCCCAAGAAGTAACATGGTGGCCTGGTGCTGGCAGAGCCAAGGCAAAGCTCGCCTCTCGGGAGCCAGAATCCCAGGGCAGAGCGCAGTGTTCACTGAGAGGGAGAGGAGAATGATGACCATAGTGCAGATGGCCAGGGAGGCCAGGCTCCCGACAAGGAGTACGCGCTTCACCCGTTCTGCCCACATGCACATCCTTTCCAAAGCCTCCTTCCCACTAAGCTTCCCCTCTCTGAGGTCCCCTCTTGAAAGACTCCCACCCACCATGGGAGACTCCTCCAGTGCCCGTTGTCATATATTCTTTACCTATGTTCTCCTCTCTTTAACGTTAGTCACCCAGAACCAAACACAGGAAAGGTTTGTTATCTATTTTCCATGATGCTTCCTCCAGCAACTGACAGGGAAGAAAAAGAAGTCCAGGGCATGCAGAAAGAGAATATAAGCTAAATATCAAAAAGCTTTGAGCATCACTCCATCCCTAAGAATCTCACTGGTCAGCCCAAGGATGAGGACTCTAAAAGCGGATGGGCTTTGTTTTACTACAATCGAGTTTAAAATTCTTATTCTAGAAATTAGTGTTCATTGCCCTCCGTCCTCAGCATTGGGATGATTTCAGCACCAGTTAGTCCAGGCTGGACCTGACCCAGCACCCATGGCACAACGCAGGCGGCAGTCATTCTATTACGTAAGCCTCTACAGTCTGACATGGTCCCTCACTGCTTCTCACAGTGTCCACTGGGCAGCAAGGCGTGGCTTACCCTCGTCTCCCACTCAGCATCTAAAAGGACCACCTAGGCATCCATTGCCAGGATCCCCACTGAGGCACCATCATGAACCAAAGAGCAGCCATTCAAAAGGGAAGGAGGAGAGTACAGACGGAGGTGCCCCCACGTGTCCCTTCATTTACAGGCACACAATCAGTCCAGGGCAATAAGACAGAAAAACCTGGAAAGGGCTTTGATGAGTTATGTTCACGATACCTAGAGGGTCATCACTCCGAGAAGGGCAACCGAGAGTTTTCATTCTCTGCTTGAGGATCCAGAATGAAGAGAAGTTTCAACATCAGAACAGGGGAACAAGGTCAACACGAAGAGGACTTTCTTGCTTCTCTCATTTCACAAATATTTTGGAATCCCCTCCCCCCAATCACAGAGGAAAGCCCTGGAACATAGCATGAAGTCCCTGAGTTAAGAAACATTTGTTAAGCACCCACTATGTGTCAGGTGCCCTCAGGAAGCAGTTGGGACCTCTTGCTGGACTTTCTCAAGATACTCTGCCCTCTCTAGCACAGCACCAGGACTCTGGGCTTCTCCGACCAACCTGGGCTTCCCACCTGATACGTAATCCTTCTTCACCTTTGCATCTTAGAATTAATCTTAGCTTCTTCCCAGAATTCAGCTCAAATATTATCCCAAATACAATGGGAGACCTTTCTTCATATCTGGAGCTTCCAGTGCCTATCTGCCTCTTCCTCCCCCTCAAAAAAAATTAGTTTGTATTACCTTCTGTATTTTAATTCACCAACAAACATCTATTAGGTACTTACTGTATGCCAAGCACTATTCTAAGTGCTGGAGATGCAGGCTTATCTCCCAATAGAACAGAAGCATGTTGTAGGTAAGGATTATTTCATTTCTTTCTTTGTTTTTCCAGCACAGTGGCCAGGACAAAGCAAGCTTTAATAAATGTTTATTGACTGGTCAACAGAAAACCTTTCAAGGTCTCCTTCAACTCAATGTCACTGTGATACACTGAAGTATTACAATCGTGAGCAAGCCAAAATGCACAAATAGGAGGACCAAGATGCACAAACGTGGGGATACAGGCCATAAAAAGCAGTCCCTAGCTTCTGGTCCAAAGAGGATGTGATCATCACATTTCTTGAGGATGATTAAAGGAGAATATACACAATTAGAAGATCCCAATCTTCTCCAATTTTGTAACACAAATGCTTAGGGACTGACTGTAAACAAAAGGCCGAGAAAAGGGGGGGCAAATACAAAACACAGCCTTGAAATAATGAAAAGCAATGAGGCAAAATGCACATATTTCTGTACAAGACTCAGGAGTCAGGTAATTTTAATTTTTGAATTAACTTTTCATCAAATAACTCTTTTAAAAGGAATATCTCTGGATTTAAAGGTAGGAGTGAGATTCCTGACTTCCATCTCAACAAAAGATTGGCTGATATTTAATTATTTAGGGAATTGACGAAATATATAAGACCAAAAGCTTTTCACTAATCAAAAGATACAGACTGTTTTCAAAAGAACTGTACACTCTTAATGGCCACAAGGAAACATGCTACAAAGGCCTAGTTAGAAAGAAAGAAAGAAAGAAAGAAAGAAAGAAAGAAAGAAAGAAAGAAAGAAAGAAGGAAAGAAGGAAAGAAGGAAGGAAAGAAAGAAGGAAGGAAAGAAGGAAAGAAGGAAAGAAGGAAGGAAAGAAGGAAGGAAAGAAGGAAGGAAAGAAGGAAAGAAGGAAAGAAGGAAAGAAGGAAAGAAGGAAAGAAGGAAAGAAGGAAAGAAGAAGAAAGAAAGAAAGAAAGAAAGAAAGAAAGAAAGAAAGAAAGAAAGAAAGAAAGAAAGAAAGAAAGAAAGAAAGAAAGAAAGAAAGCAATTTAAACAACTCTGACATCCATAAACAGGAAAGGTAATGGAAAAACAGAAACACTCCAAGTTGTCCACACTTTGGGAAGATGAGAGACAGGATGATGCACTGGTAAGTTAACTGAATTGCTGGAACCTTTGGGAAGAGGTATTTATAATTATCAAAGGCAAAGGAAGAGAGTGCCCATGGCCTTTGGCCCAGTTAGCCCAAGGTGAGGTCTATACTCCAAGGAGGTCAAAGACACCTTCCGTACAAAAGGTTCATAGCAACCCTTCTTGTAGTAGAACTAGAAACGGAATTGAGCATCCAGTGAAGGCTGAATTTACAGTGGGACATGCATGTGATGTGTACAGTGGGAGACACGGAGAGTGTGGGATTTGGAGAAGCATGAGAAGACTTTCATGGGCTGATACAGAGGGAACAGGTTGAACCAAGAGAGCAATTACACACACTGAATGTCATATGTAAAAGCCCACCCCAGAAAAGCCAAATCCTGAGTGACTGAAAATCAGTAACAGCCTCAGAGCATCAGTAAAGACACATACTTGGCCCCTCTCCTCAGAGGTACTTAGGGCTGCCCCAGCGGAAGGCTGGAGACACTGTCAGGCACAGGCACTGCCACGGAGGGCTCTGATCTGAGATGGAAGACAGGAGAGGAGAGAGCGAGTCCATTACCCAGAAACCAGGGTGACGTTTAAACAAAAGGCATCAATAAAATGTATTTTTTTAAATGGCATTTTCCTCTCTCAGCAGAATTTGCTGGCTTCCATGTTTACTAATGAGGCAGAAGAAAAGTCACATTTAAATGACAATAAAAACCAAGGAGGAGAAGAGCAAGGCAGCACAAAATTCTGTTTGTAAAGGCAGATCTGCGGCTCCATCAAAACAAAGGACAGAAATACAAGACAGAGAAATTCCAAGGTCTGGCCTTGAGTGTCTGGGGGAGGCAAATGGAACCAAGGTGTGAAAGACGTTCAGACTCATTCACACAAGGAGATGCTGGGGCTCATTTGGATTTTGCAAGGAATGATTTAGTCCGTGTCAGGGGAAAATTCCAAGTGGCAGCAACGTAATCCTTCGAAGTGCCAGCTTATAGGAGGATGCCAGGGGTGGGGGTGGCACTAAATAACCCACTCCTACATTCTGGAAACTCGTCACTTTAACAAGCACAATCATAACTGAGAAAGGAGTCAGGATGCTCTTCAGATGAGAGTCCACGGGGCCATGACCGAGTTTGCTCTGCCCCACGGAAGGCAGCCTCCTGTGGTATCTGTCTCCCTGTCCCTGGGCCCCCAGTGGGATGGAGCAGTGGCTTTTTTTCTGCTTTAAGAATGCCTCTGAATTAAATGGAAACTTCACTGGCTGAGAGGGAAAAATAAACTACTTTTTTTTGTGATAAAATGGGGAACAGCTCAGTTGCATAAGTGGTAGTAAGAACCATTGAGAAGGAAGAAGGAGAGGAAATAAAGGACTATGGCCAAGGGGGAATAGGGAGGGAGGGAGTGAAGAAAGGGAACTGGGAGAGGGAGGGAGGAAGAAGAGAGAGGGAAGGAAGGAAGGGAGGGAGGGAGGGAGAGAGGAAACACCTTCCAAACATATTCATCACATGCATCCATCTAATTAAGGCTTGATATCAAGCCAAACCTCCAAACAACTCAAGCTGTCCACAACTAGGATAGGCTGCGTAAGACATGGAAGGCTCCTGCTCACTGGAGAGCTCCAAGCAAAGGCTAGAGGAGCACCCATGGGCAAAGCTGGAGAAGGAGTCCTCCTCCCAACATGGGCTGGGCTAGATGGCAGCAGAGGTCCCTCTAGCTCTGAGATTCCGCCAATTCCTGAGTTCATCTCTTAAGGGTCCAACCTGAGGTTCGAGCACTACAGCAGTGCATAACCCCCGACAAGTGTGCACCTCGCCCCAAGAACAGCGTGACAATGAAACGAACAAGACCCGGGTGTTGGTGCCCACATGGTCAGTATCCTGAAATGTAAACAGCTCTGAAAGCTGAATGCAGCTGCGATAGAAAGCCATGAGAGATGCCAATGGTCTACGGAATTGTGTTCCTTTCATTCTGAAGCAGGTGGGTTTATTTCATCAAACTATGCCAACAGGGGTCGGCGATGCTTCTGATAGCTCCAGAGAAGCCACTTCCTCAAGAGCCCCCTGAGATCCCCTGATGGCTCCCCAAAGGTGAAGCACAGGGTCAGGGGGCCTTAGAAAAGGTCAGGAAAACAATTAGGAGGCGTTGAATGGACAATGGAGTGATGGAGAGGTGAGAGACAAATGAAACACAGTCTAACTATATCTTCATTCAAATGAAATGCTAAACAGCGTCATTTAGGAAATAGGAAACCAGTGTGAGAGAAAAAAGGCATTCACAGCCAGCAGAAAAGAGACAGATTTATGGAATCCTCCCATTTCGAGGCAGGCTGCTAGGAATTTGCTTATGGCCAATTTAATCGCACATCCAGTATCTATATACACTCATATACAATATAGTATGCATAAAGATGTATATATAAATATGCATGTGCTTTTTAATATATATTCAGATGAAGTTCTGCTCCAGAGGGAAGATAACATCACTGCAGGAGAGCACTATTCACCTATTAACTAACAGACACAAATGATTGCCCCTCAATTCCACACATCACATCTGTAAAATCCTCAATACGTAAGAACAGGAGGCACCATGAAGGCAGCCCAGGCCATGGAAGGAACAGCGACCTTGGAGCCGCCACGGAATTATGGTTCCAATTGGTCCTTCCCCTTTATTAACCAAGGAAGCCTGGCTAGCCACAGCCTCCCAGACGTCAAACCAAGCATTTGATGCACGTGTGGACATGTTTTATATGTGTCCTATTCTAGCATATATTTGTTTGTGGCCTGTTTCATCTCTAAAACTTATAGGTTAATGTGTATATATTCATGTTATATTTATACACACACACACACACAGAGTCAGATGTTATTATCATCTTAGGTGACAGCATGAGACAAGAGATGGCATTAGGCTTTGAGTCAAACTCCCCATCTGATACTTAAAGCTCTGAGCCTCAGTTTCCTCATCTGTAACATGGGGGCCATAATTAGTCCCTCCCTCACAAGTTTGTTAGGAGTATCAAATAAGAGAATATAGGTGAAAGCCCTTTGCAAAGGCAGCTCTCCACACATTTTAGTTACCGCTATTACTTCTGCCATGTGGACAGCTCTGGGTCGTCTTGCCGAGGCTCCAGCCCAGACGCCCCTGCCCTCAAGGAGCTCACCACTTCCTGCCAAGGGATGGGACAGTACACAGATAAGTAAATACAAGAAAATTTAAGGAGAGAGATAGAAAAATCAGCAAAGGCACCCAGGGGCTCACAAGAGATGTTTGATAAACACGCAATGAATTCAGGAGGAGGGGATGGCTCCTAAGGAGAAAGGTGAGGATTCTATGGGGCAGAACCTCATTTCCCGTCTATAACATGGTGAGCACCATACTTGTGTTCTGCCTCACTGCCAGGGATCGCATGTGTGACCTTAACTGTCTGCAAAGATGCCTTATACACTATATTGCAAACGATCTACGTAAGAATCTCTAGTTCCACCCCATTCAATGTACCAGACATTAAGCACTGGCTGCATATGGAGCCCTGGGAGCAACACGGCAGAGACCCAAAGCTTCGATCACCACGTGAGGATCCAATGAAGGATCTGGGGATGCCCAGCCAGGAGAAGAGAAGACCTGGAGGGACAGGAGAGCTCTCTCCAAGCCAGGCAGCCTACCTCAGCTCTGACTCTTAGCCTGCTTGACATCCCTCTAGACTCAGCTCCAATCCCACCTTCTATGAGAAGCTTTCCCAGTCACACATGTGCACCCCAACACTGGTGCCTTTGGTCCAAGATCACCTGTCTATTCTGTGTGTGTGTATGTGCATGTGTGTATGTATGTGTGTGTCTGTGTGTATGTGTATGTGTATGTGTGTGTATGCATGTGTGTGTATATTGTATATATGTGTATATATGTGTGTGTGTGTGTGTGTGTCTGTGTGTGTGCGTCTGTATGTGTCTGTGTGCATACACACCTGTTTACCTGTTGTCTCGCATTAGAATGTAAACTCCTTAAGGGCAGGGACCGTGTTTGCCTTTCTTTGTACCCACAGCACCAGCACACACTGAGGGCTTTACTAAATGCTTGTGGGCTCATGGGGCTGCCACACACAAGATGGACGGCCAGTGGGGGAGGGGAGGAGAGGAAATCAAGAGCACCAATGGTGGGATTTACAGTCCAAGTTTGAACTCACATAAAAAAAAAACATCCCAGCCATCCCAGAGATACCCCAAAGATCACTGGGTTTCCCATCACAGGAAGTGGCCAAGCCAAAGAGAAGGACCCTGTGAGTATAATGGCGTAGAGGGGATTTAGGCTCAGGTCTGGAATGGACCAGGAGACCGTTCGGGCCCTTCAAACTCTGTGATTGTAGTGCTGTTCCCAAGGAACGATAGGGATTCTGCAGCCACCAGAACCAGAAGGCAAGCTCCCTGAAGGCAAGGACCAGCTGGCCTTCTGTCTATTCTCAGTGCTGAGCGCAGAGCTTTGCCCACAATCAGGGCTTCATCCGTTCTCTCCCGAGCAAGGAACAAGAGACATCACGGAGGTGAAACTCCCAAGACTCGTCAACAAGAGATGTGAGAGGTGAAGATGAGGGACAAGAACCATGGATGTAACGTGAGAAGTGTGGAAAGCACGTCGAAAACAGCCAAAACAAAGCCAGGAAGGAGGGCCGTCACCTCATACCACGTCTGGCCTCAAGCACAGAACCTCAGTTTCTCATTGAGACCCTGATTTAGAAAGCCCAAGAGTCACACGAGCAATGCACAGCCCAATGATTCTCAAGTTTCATCACTCAAAGACATTAAGAAATGTTTCAGGACATCACCACACATGGCAGCACCCATCAGAGTGATCTCCAATGCCCCCATGAAGCTCTGGAGAGGCACTATGGGAATTTTCAGCTGTTGGAATCACGTAGGCTTGGTTTGATTTATCAGTCTGGAAGAGGTCACTTATGAGTTTCCAGAAATGTTTCTGATCACGTCAAGCACAGGGCAAAGCAACAAAATCTCGAGGCTGCCTCCCCCGGAGCGCCACCAGCATTTACGGGGCCGAGAAATCAGAGAGGATACCTTCAACAAATCCCACAGCCTCTGAACCTGTGAAAAGGCCCATCTCCACAAGCAGACCGAGATCCACAGAAGGGCACAAAATCTTTCCCACATTTTAAACATAAACTTGTCTTAAGCTGGAAACTTTTTTTTCCTTTATTAAGTAACATAAATGAAAAAAGGAGTCCCATGATACTAATACAAGAACTAATGAGAAACTCCAGGAGATGAAATCTGAAAGAATTCATTTACTCTTCATCATATGCACATACACGTAAATATGGAAGCGTAGAACACGCCTTGAATTTACTCTACCAGCCCTCATCTGCAATAGCAGGTTGAGTGCCCAGAGAGTATAGACTATACCCCCTCAGGGGAATCCCTAAGAGTTAGCTCATGCTCCCCCCAACTGGCATCCTTCCCTCCCATTAGCCAGCCAGATTTGATTAGCTTTTGGAAAACAGTAGCTACTAAAGTGGTATAATTATCATAGTTGGTGCAAAGCATCCCCCAAAGTCTGTGACTCAGTCTGTCACTAGTGCAATTTAGCACCCAAGGGAAAGTGGGGTCTAGCACGCTCCTTTCAGAGCGCTCGTCTACACCAACCCAGCAGACCTGGCCATCAGCATCGCCCCTCTGGACAGTCTCACAAGCAGGGCACAGGGGGGTAGGTCTTGGATGTGGAGTCACAAAGACCTGGGTTCAGATCCTGCCACAGATAACGACTAGCTGACCTCTCTGAACCTCAGCACCTTGTGTATAAAGTGAAGGGACTGGACACAATGGCCTTTAAGGTCCTTTCCTGCTTTCAAGCCGACCCTTGACAAACCAAACAGGCAAGGCTCTGGTTCTACAAGCTTCAGCCCCACGAAGCAGTCCCAGGAAGAGGCTCCATTACCTGAGGTGAAGTGAACCACAACCTGGCAGGCCTGACATAAAGGCCCTGCCATCTTGGTCAAAAGCGACCCTCTCCCAACACTTGCACATTAACCAAGAGGAGACTGATTAACGTAATTAATGTCCTCGCCCTTATTATAAGAGTCTATAATGAGGAGGCCGACACAAAGGTCCGCATGAGCGATGGGAGGAGGCTGGGCCCAGGCCTCCACGGGCAGCCCCTCAAAGGCCAAGGTCAATGTGTGGGAGGCATCCGAGAGGGCTGAGGGCTACAAAATAATGAAGGCCCCTCGATGAAGGCACACCAGGCTGGGCCAGCCTGCCCGTACTTTAACAAGTGGGGGGGGGCTTTGCTTCTTCAGTCACCTGCACTAAGGACAGACGGATCTGGGGAGGCTGAGCCCAGAGAAGCTGAAGGCATGGCTCCCCCATATTTCAGGTTACCTTGTCCCAAAGGAGGAGGAGACAAGGAGTGATGGGTGGGGGAAGCCCTAACCACTGCCAGGCCAAGAAAGGCTGGAAGTAGAGAAGGGCCCCAGGAGGCTGCTGAGGAAGGTGAGTGTTCTAGGCAGAGGGCATGTGTCCAAGTCAGCACATCTACGACTCCCCAGATCTGTCATCTGCCTCGAGACCCTCTCCACTCTCGATCGTCCCCCCCCCACACACGCACACACACACACACTGGGGCCACAGCAATTTCCCTAAAGCACAGATTGTGTGCACAGGTGTGATCCGCTGCCCCAACAAGTCCTGTGGGCTCCTAATGCCCTCGGAGCAAATGCAAACTCTTCCATCTAGCTGTCAAAGCCCTCAACGACCTGAGCCCGACCTCATTCCAGCTCATTGGACATCACTCCCCTCCCACCCTCTGGGACCACGCAAACTGGCCTCTGGTTTCTTTACACACAACACGCAGCCTTTATGGCTGTCTCAGGAGGGCCAATGGCATCCCTTGTCTCAGCCGCCCTCTCTTCTTTCAAAAACACCATGTTCTGCATGAAGCCTATCACGATCCCCAAATTCCTAGTACCCTCTCCCCAAGTATCCTTTATTTCACTGCTCTGTAAAATGTGTATTTACTAAGTTCATAGTAGTGACATTTTTATATATCCTTCCCCCTCCCCACTTTAGAACGTAAGCTCTTTGTGAGTAGGGGTGATCTCATTCCCCGATGTGTGTGCCTAGTGCCCGGCACAGAACCTGGAACACAACAGGTGTTTAATTAATACTTGTTGACGGATTGCCTGGCAGGCTGTATAATTGCGTGGGGGTGGGAGATGGAGTTGATAACCAGGAAACAGCCAGGAGGCTAGTTCGGCTGAAATGAAGTAAACCTTGCGTGGCGGGAGGCAAGGAGCGGGGTGGGAATGGGTCACAGAGAAATCATTCTGGAAAGAGACTGCAGCCAGAGCATGAAGGGCTTTGATGGCAAGCAGAGACACTTGTGTTTTATTCTATGGCCAATTAGTGTGGTCAGCAACACAGTCAGACCTGGTCTGGAAGAACATCACTCCTGCCGCCTTGTGGAGGACGGAATGGAGTGGGGGGAGACATGAGACTATTACAATAGCTGCGAGCTAAGGAGAAAAGGACAGACGGGAGATAAACTGAAGAAGTAGCACGGACAAGATGTGGCTACAGATTGGATGTGGGAGGGGAGGGGAAGAGAGAGCAGGAAAGGGGAGATGGCCCCAAGGTTACAACCTGGGGACGGAGGCCTAACAAAGCTGTTTTTAAGATAAATATGACACGATGTTTATCTTGAGTCAAAATGAAATCAATTCCTGTGTGAAAATCACAAATGTTTATCCCGCCTCGACAACTGCTTTTCTCTCTTCTGTGAACCTCACGTGCCTCCATGTCTTTTGCAATGATAAACCCATATGCCATACTTCATATCTCAAACTTCAGCTTTCCTGAAATTCTATAAAAATGACATTTTCCAAGAATTAATCACATATTCGAGATGTTTATCTAATCAGACAACGAGGACTCTTAATCTTGCTTAATCATCTAATGAGACATACACAGAAATTTATGCCACTAGATGAGCATCTCTCGCTATAAATTATTCCATCGAAAGGTTACACAAGCGAGGAAGCCAAGACAGCTCCGTTTCAGTACGCCCAGACCTCAGTGCTGTGGGCTTTGGTCTTCTAGCCCTACTGGATTGGGCAAAGCTGAATGCACGAGCTGCCCTTAAAGGCAGAGAAACCACACCTGCTGGAGGAAATGTCATGGAACAGTTCAAGGACCATAAACTTGTACAATTCCCCATCAAATTTACCACGTTCAAAGATGATGTGATATTTTAGACAAAAGTGTATGACACTGGGGCAGCTAGGTGGCACAGTGGATAGAGTACCGGCCCCGAGGTCAGGAGGACCTGAGTTCAAATCCAACCTCGGGTCAAACATTTGACACTTAACTAGCTGTGTGACCCTGGGCAAGTCACTTAACCCCAACTGCCTTTAAAAAAAAAAAGCACATGACACAGAAGAAATCCAACCTGATTAACATAATCCAGAGAGTATTCATCACATGCTCTGGGAAAAGGACAAAGGGAGTAGCCCCTGCCTATAAAGTGCTGCTAATGTTTTAGGAATCAAGAGCTGGACACTAAGTAAGGGGTTGGGGAAGACCAGGACAAGGTGAGATGATGTCCTCTTGGACCACAAGGGTTGTCTATGAAGTCCTCTCCAACAGAGATTCTGAGACTGCCACAGGGCCACAGGGAGGGTGTGAAGGATAAGGAGGAAGGGCAGAGAGGGAGCCAGCCGCTGAAAGGATCAGGAAAGACTCCATGTAGAAGACACAGCTTAGGCCACGTCTTTGAGAAAGAGAAGGACGTTATGAAGAGGAGATGATGAGGAAAAGCAATCCAGACGGGGAAACACTTGCTGCAAAAGCCTGGTGGTGGAATCTGAGATGGACAAGTGGGAGCGAAGAACAAGAAGAGGCCGGCTGGGCCGGACCATAGATACTTACGAGGGAATGACATGCGACTATGGGAGCGTCAAGATGTTTGTGTCGCCCCTAGTCCCGCCAGCTCTACCCTGCTCAGGAGCCGTGGGAGCCTTTCCACCCCAGAAGACAGCAAACACTACAAGTGAAAGCTTGCTTAGTGTTTGCAGACTGTCTAGCCTTCAGAAAGCAATGGAGAAAACACAGGCAGGGCAGATTAAACGTTAAAGTGAATAGTAAACACATTTTTTTTTCCTGAGTTGGTGTTTAAATGCTCACCAGTCCACCACAGGGCTCGGTCCCTCAACATGGAAGACATAAGGTATTATCGCACATGGAGGCGCCATCTTGCTGAGGTGGCAGTATTTAGGCAGATGAAGAAGGCAGGAAGAAGAAGGTTTGAGAGAAAAGCCAACCGTGAAGAGAGCCTGAAATACTGAGTTTCTACATTCAAAATGACAAGAAGATCTAATCTATGGGAGGACCACGGATATAAACCCAAACAATAGGAGGACCATCCCTATAAACATAAAAACAAGAAAGACCCAAAGGAGACAATGGTGGAAACAAGTCTAAGGAGAGTTAGAACCCCCAGGTGCCCTTCCTTCTAAGGAAAGAGCAAACGCCAGCTCGAAGAAAAGAGAATTCTTCCACGGGCCCAAGCAAAGGGGATGACAGGGCCAGTTCTTCTGCAGCATTTAATCCTGCCAAGTCTGAGTAAACCGCCTGAAGGGAAACGCTAAAGGAAAAGGGTCACCCGGGGCGGCGACCACAGGAGCAGATGTGGAAGGGGAAACGTGGCTGTTGTTCCCATCTCCTCCAGAAAGTCACGCAATTCAACTGATTTCAGCACTTGCTGAATGCGTGAGCAGGAAGGAGGATGTGAGGCTCCGGGGGAGCCCGTGGCCAGAAGCAAGCTCAACGTCTGCAGAGGGCAAACAGGAACCATTCAACCTTAACCAAATACTAAACAGAAAAGGTGGGAAGAGAGCAGGGCAAGGACGCAGGAAGAGGAAGGAGGGCAGGGAAGCAACAGCCAGGGGAGGGAGCAGAGGACAGTTACCAGACTGAACACCAGGGACTCGCAGCTGAGAGGTCTGAGACATACTCACTGCAAATGGAAAGGACTGGCCCAGCCCCAGTCAAGGGCAGCATTTCTTCAGGTCAAAAACAGCTGAAAGGGTGGTCAACAGGCATTTACCTTGTGGAGTGTCACCAAAATGTCATTTGCTCTAACAACCCAGATTATACAGCACTTAGGCCAAAAAGCTCAAGTCCACTATTGCACGGGCAGGATCCCCAGAAAGGGCGCTGCCTGCTATGGATTCAGGTCCCCTATACCCCTTGGATTCCACCTCAAAAACTGGCTGCTCCAATTCCACTCAAACTGACAAAAGTAGGACGTCCCTACTATGCGCCACTCTAGGTACTGACGTCCACCACTTCAGGAGCTCACAGTCTAATGGGAGGGGATACAACTTGTACGGAGTTGAGTATAATACAAGTGTGATGAGGACACAGACAATTAAAAACTAAGGATTTGTTCACAGAAGAGACAGCAAGGAGAAATGTGGCCTGGACACATTACGGAAGGCCAGAGTCGGGGCTAAAAAGGAGCCCCTCGCCCCACAGAAGAGGACCCTGGAGGCCCAGAGAGGGTCGGCAACCGCCCGGGATCATGCAGGTAAAAAGAGGCAGAAGCACGAGGCAGGAGCAGCACGGCACAGGCGTCTTCCTCCAACGGTTCATCCGTTTCCGTGAGCAACTTTTCCAGTTGTTCCAGGAGTTTATGCGTGTTCTCTCTGTCCCACCCCCAGGGCCCTCGTGGCAAAGCAGAGCTCAATAACCGCATGACGAGGTAATGAGGAAAGATGGGCAAGAAGAATTATTATGAACAATCCCACAGCTCAAGAAAAGAAGATCAGTCAAGGTCTCCGAGGAGAACACAAAGGAATCTGCTTGCAGAGAAAAAGCTGGCGATGCTGTAGACCCAGGTTAGGAGAAGCCATTTCTGACCCAGCATCCCTCCAGTCTTCTCGAGAGGATGCAGGCTACTGGCCTCGATGGAGCCACATAGGAGAATGACCAGGAGAACGCTGCGCGAGGCTCCCAGATGCTCCCAAACATCTAGCCCCGGCCTGATGTCTAGAAACATAAACAGACTTTTCTTCTCAGTCTTTTCTTTCGATTCTAAGCCAATCCCAGCACTGAGTAGTTTCTAGGCTCCATGCTCAGGCTGAAGTTACGCCGACAACAACGAAATGGCCCTGTCCCTACTGCACACACATGGCTTAAGTGACCACGTGATAGGACGGACACATTCTACATCTTCATGACAAATTTGGAATTTAGACGATCAAAGTATTTAGGAGCTACAAGATACCCAAGAGTTCTGTTTAGTGGTAAGGAATTAGGGCAGGGCCTCTGCCCCAGCAGCCTCCCGAGGGCCTAACAGAGAACAACAAAAGGGGAACTCAAGCCCGGTTTTTTTAGAAGACTTTGCCAAAGAAAGCCCCCAAACCCCTGCTCCCCGTTTCACCACAAAGGGAGGGTACGCAGGAAATCCAGCAGCGATTCCCTCAATCAGTCTGGGTTAGCCAGAGCACTGCTCATTCAAACTTCTGCAAACTAGCGATGAGATGACTGTAGACCACGTGTCCCAAAAGTCTTGGTGCAGTTTTTCACTGCACCAAGACTTTCGGGACACCCCATCTACAAAGTGCTACAGAAACTTTAAACATATTATATGAATGTCACTCTTCTGGTTACTACAATCTGTCACTGTTATTGCTGTTAGGTTAAAAATAGGAAAACTAAGAGGACCTACTGGCTGTATGACCCTTGGCAAGTCACTTAGTCACTCACGAGGAGTAATAATAATGACCGACAACAGTAATCACAGTATCTATGTATTACTTTAAGAGCTTCACAAATATCCTCTCATTTGATCCCACAGCAACCTAGGAGGGAGATGCTGTTATTATCCCCATTTTACAGATGAGGAGACTGAGGCAGACAGAGGTTAAGTGACTTACCCAGAGTCACAGAGCTAGTAAGTGTCTGAGGAGAGATTTGAACTCGGGTCTCCCTGACTCCCAGTCTCACTGTGAGGCCACTCAGGTGCCCCTGGAGACTATAAGTCTCAGAGAAGTCAGAAGCCTGTACTGTTGAAGGCAGTTTCCTGACTGGGAGTTCTCCACATCCAAGAAGTCGCAGGCCCAGGCCTTAGATTCTCTTATTATAAAAACCATCAACTCCCCCAAAATTGGGGAGAAAAAAAAACTAATGAAGGTTGGACAGAAATATTTTAACGTTGTCTTTATCTCACGATGCCTAGGATGGTGCTTGGTGAAAAGAGAGAAGGCCGTTGGAAACAGTTTGTGGGATTGAAGCAAACAAAGATGGCGGCTGCAAAGCTGTAACGAAGGGCTCACTTCCAATAACTACTTCAGATCCAGTAAACAGTCCACACAAGTCCAGAAGAACAAAAACGCTCTTTCTGAAGAAACCTTGGTTCTGAAGAGCATTTCCAAGGGGAAGTCACGTAGCTGCAGGAGCACCCGGCTGAGAACTCCCTCTTCTCCCTTCCTCATTATCCATCGATCGATGAACATTTATTCAGCACCTGCTATGTGCTGAGCACCTTGCCAAGCACGCCAGCATCTCAAGCCTGAGCATTCGTGACTTCGTGCCATTCTCAATACTGGATCATCGACACAGAACGGATTTAGAATCAGAACACCCAGCTTCCGATGCCTGCTCTACCACTTCCTAGCTGTATGACCTCAGGCAAGACCTGTTCCCTCTCCAGACCTGTTTCCTCAGCTATAAAATGAAAAGGTGGAACTCAGTGACCTCTGACTTCCCTTCCACCTCTAAGACCACTATCCTGTGATCCCAGACACCCCTGAAAGTTGGACAACACAAATCCTCAGATACAAGAATGCTCCAATTTGAGACCATTTCCAGGCTCCTACAGGCATATGGCGCCTGAACAGAAGCCGGCAGCTAGAGAAACATCACTTCAAGGTCAAATAGCTGGATCCATCTCACCAAACGGAAGCTTGGCACCGATGTCTGAACGTCACAGAAGTAGTTTGTGTCTTATAATAAAACACCTTCCCAAGAAAGGTCTCCCACGGTTTCCGTCACAAAATGATTTAACACACAGGGAGGGAGGCAGACGCAAGTCAAAGCCTAGCTAAATTTAATGATGGAAAAATATATTTAGAAATCCCAAACTTCTTGTAAGTCCAATGCTTCCTGTAATTTCATCTATTCTTATACTAACTGCTCCTCTTTTTCTAAAATGCCTATTGGAGTTAGTGACACAGAATCACAGACTCAGGCCTTCTCAGAGAATCAGAGTTTGGGAAGGGATCTCCATGGCCTCTAGGCCCAATCCTCCCCACCCAAAAAGGAGTCCTACAAGAGAATATTTCCAAAGAGTGGTTGTCCAGGTTGAGCTTGGAAATGTCCAAGAAGGGGGCATCCGTGACCTCTCAAAGGAAGCCATTCCTCTTTAGCAACAGTTAAGAAAAACTTCCTAATATTAAGTCTAAACCAGCCTCTTTTTTCTGACACCTCTTTGTTCATAGAAGCCAGGTTCACTCCTCTTAATGCAGCCCATGATCTCATTAGCTTTGGGGGCTACTACATAATGGCCTAACTGATTCATACTGAGCTGGCCGGTCACTAAAATGCCCAGACCTTTTTCTGAATAACCAGTACCTCTCTGTAGATAGCTATGTCCACCTTATACCTTCATGTGTGGCACCCCCCAAGAGGAGCCTCTACATTTAGGAATTCCCCCTCATTCTATTCTACCCCATACACTAGCCTGCCATGACCTTTGGGATGTGGCCTCTTGTGATCACTGGCCCCACGAGCTTTGTGCCACCTATCTGCTTTGGAAGGGACCTCATTGGTCACCTAGGCCAACCCACACTTGACTGAGAATCCATCCCTAATGCTTTCCATACAAGAGTTCATCCAGATTGTTCTCACTGACCTCCAGCAAAGAGGAGCCCCTGTGTAGTGAGGCCATCTATTCCCAGAAGGAAACATGGAAGTGACCAGGACAGAGGATGTGAGGACTGTCACCTCCCTCTCTCTGGAACCTACGCCTCCCTTAATGAATCTTGGGAGGGCACTGGCAATGTGCACTGCGGTATCACTGGTGAGTGGATTGACTTCTATCGGGCATCAATTTCACTCATAAGGTAGTGGATACAGTGCTAATTTTGTTATTAGACCATCAAAACTATTTTTAGGAGCATCCACTTGCCAAAATTACCAACCTAAACAGGTTAACTATACACACATACTTTACTGTTTTGACAAACTGCAGATTTATCTTCTAAAAAAAAAAAGACAAATGTTTGCTGAAATGTTGAACCAAATATACGGAATGAACAATTCTCTTAGAAAAATAAAATGCTACTGTTAGAAAACTGTAATGCCTAGGAGATTTTTTTTTTAGAGGAAAGTTATTTTGTTCACATTGATATATATTTGTTCCATTGGTCACAACAACCGCTCGACATGTTGGAACACAAATAAATCTTCGTTCAGGAGTGCTTGGCAAAGCTTTATAGCTTGGAAATTACTTCTCAAAAACACTTTTAAAACAATAGTTGGAGGGTTGTTTTCTGAAATTAAACATTAAAAAGAACATTAAATAAATGTTTGTGGAATGGAAACAAGAAAGTGAAGCTGAGCCGGCATGCCATTGTGTTGGGATAATCAGGTGGAAAGTCCTCTTAGGCATCCGCATTGACAACACGTTGCCAATTTCATGGCTAATTTTGTAATGGAGAAGAGACATCCATGGAGAATCAAAATAAAAGTGATGCCCTAGAGATATAACTAAGGAGGGTCGGGGCCCCTGCTCCATCTCCAAAGGGATATTTGACATGTTCCACATTCCACATGGGTTGAATGGGGAAACACGGAAACCAGTCATTTCTGATCACATGACATACAAATCTCTCTAAGTCAAAGATCATAGACCTGAAAACCAGATGTGATGCACTCCCCTGCCTGGAACAGTTCAGCTTTCACCACCCTCATTTCAGAGGCTGCTTCCATTTCCTCAACTGTTAAAGGAAGGGGAAGGACACCATGGCCTCTAAGGACCCTTCCAGCATTAGATTCTTAATCCCATGACTCTGGTAGGCCAGAAACCACATCTCACAAGACTTCAAACTATGGAGTGACAAAGCACAGTGCCCAGGGAGAGAGCTCTGGACCTGAATTCAGAGAGTGTAGGTTCAAAGAAAGTTTCTGTCACTTAACAGTAATGTCTCAGAGGTGACCTCAGTTTCCACTTCTGTAAAATGGGGGGTGGGTGTTGGATTAGATGACTTCTGGGGTCCTTTCCAGCTCCACATCTACGATCCTATATAAAGCAGACCCACTAGAACAGGGATGGCGTCATCTGACAAGACAAGAATCCTACTCGGCAATGACTATCCCATTAAAGGAATTTGCCATTATCTACCAGAGAGCACACGGAGCAGATCAAGGATGGAAAAAAAGGAAGACAGAGGCCTGTGCACCACTCTCACATCAACACAAAAAAGGGAAGCCAAAGGACTAAGGTATCAGCCAGCTCCAACACACCGCCTAGAGCAAGGAAAGCAATAGCCTAGGGGGTGATCGGCAGTAGCTCAAACCAAGTCCTCTCGGGACACCGAGAGGAGAGGCAGAAAGTGCAGAACAAGCCGCTCGCTCGTCAAGTCTGCTTATTTAAAGAAAAGTAAATTCAGATTACTGCCTTGCAGAGAGGGCACAGACATATGTAATAAAAGTATTTAAAAGCATCTAAGAGGGGAAAAAAACTTTCATTATACACACTGAGCACGATTATGCTCCTTGCAAAATATACTCTGGGGCCTCTGGCTTCACTGAGTGCATAATTAGGGCTTCTCTCCAGCCCACAATCAGAAGCCCTTCTCTCCTCCTCCCCGCCTGTCTCCCTCTCTCCCTCCCTCCCAGCCTCCCCTCCCCTCCTTGCTGGCTCTGCAGACAGATGGGACGGCTCCTTCAGAGCCTTCGAGAACGTACCTTGACTCGGACTGTTTGATCAGACACGCTGCCCATCATGTCATTGATGGACTTGAATAACTGAAGCAAGGATTCCATGAAGTCAGCTTCGCCCTTGTTTTCATACAATCTGCAAAGAAAGCAGCCAAAAGAATTAACAGGAGTCATTGATCTGGGCCCAAAACCAAGGGCAGAAAAGTATGTGCGCGCGCACACACACACACACACACACACACACACACACACACACACACCCATGTTTACCCAAAAAGTGGTTATGCTGATAAAACCGGATATTCATTTTAGAGTTTGTTGAGCTTTACCCATGATTTCCTTGGAGCCTCATAACAACCTCATGAGTCAGTACTACAGGTATTTGTCATCTTCATTTTATAGATGAAAAAACTGATGCTGAGAGGACTTGGGAGAGAGTAAGCCCATCTTCACACAAGTAATAAGTGAAGGACCCAGACCTGACAGTGAGTCTGGCAAAGCGGCGAACATGGCAGCCTAGCCCAGAAAGCACTAGACTTAAGTCGAGAAGATTCAGGTCCACATCCTACCTAGGAAACTGACTTCCTGGGTGACATTAAGAAAGTCATTGAACCTTTCTGCGTCTCAGTCCCTCCCATGAAAAATAAAGGGGTTGGACTAGGGGTCTCTGAGGTCCCTTTCAGTCCTAAATCCAGGACCCTGTGATCCACTATCCCACAGAGATACATCACACAGATGGATGGATGGATGGATGGATGGATGGATGGATGGATGGATGGATGGATGGATGGATGAATGGATGGATGGATGGATGGACAGATGGAGAAATAGATCTTATTTGCATTCCCAAGCAAGGAAGGTACACAGAGAACTTCACTCGGCTTCAAGATGACTCCAGTTCAAATGAAATTTACTAACTGTGTGATCCTAGGCAAGTCACTTGTCTTCTATTTGCCCCAGTTTACTTATCTGTAAAATGGAGATAACAACAGCACCTGCCCTCCAAGGTTATTGTGAGGATGAAGTGAAATAACTTCATGTAAAGTGCTTTGAAAACCTATATAAATGCTGGATTTTATTAGCTACAATTTCATCTAACACCTGAAGTTTTCATGAATTCAGAACTTTTTATTAAAATAAGAACATATCTCACAGATAAGGGACATCCCTGACATGTTTCCAATGAGCTAATTTTTTGTAAAGACAATACTCTATACACAAACTGAAAGAAATTCTAATTTAAAAGAACCTCAGATGGTGCAGTGGATAGAGTGTGGGGCTTGGAATCAGAAAAAACTGGGTTCGAGGGTGCCCTCAGACATACACTAGCTTTAGGAGCCAAGGCAGGTCATGTGACCTCACCGAGTCAATGCTCCTCCCAGCTCTAAATCCAGGACGCAATGAATTCTGTCCTAAAACCAAAAAGTCATTAAGTCGAAGGGAGAATGATCTGTAGCTTTTCCATAAACCTGAGTTTTCCCAGAAGACACAAAGGGAAGGCACAGACGGTCTGCGTGACTGCAGTCTGGCCGCATTTAAAATTCAGCCACTTCAGGGAACCTTTCAAGGAGAGCTGGTGAACGTATATTCAGCATGGAGTCAATCGCACAGTTGCCATTCAAGGCCCCAGTTAGCATAGGAAATAGCAAGGAGCCCCGGCAATCCCCCAGCAACTAGGAAAGTATCCCAGGGCCTGGTCGGATGACCTTGAACCAAGAAGTTGCCCCATTCCTCACATAAGCAGCAGGAGGAGCAAAGCAAGTAAAAGCCAAGGGACGTGAGTAAATGCCACTCATTACTCATCGTCTGCTTCTGAACGTTCGTAGTGTCATCGGCTAGAACAAAAGCGACACTCACAGAGCCATTAACTTTATCGAGGTTCGAGGGAGGAATGATGCCTTGGCATCTTTGTCCTCCAAGCTGACAATTACTCCCTAGGGGGACAGCAAGTCTGGGGCAGAGGAGAGGCTTCGTGTGGCCACGAACAAGGGCAGAGAGAAGGGGAGTTGGCCCTCCGTGTTTCCCTAGGGGTGGAACACTGGAGCTTTCCGGACTTCATTTGGTCTGTTTCCGTTCACGCGGCTTTACACACTCACAGACACCCGACCCCCTACTGGGATGGGAGCGATCACTACAAGGATTCATGAGGGCGCTCTGAAACAAAGCGGACTGCCACGGAACAAGCGGTCTGGAGTCAAACAGCTCGTTGTTTTTCTCACTTAAAAACAATCATTAAGAATAAAGAGAAGTGCAAATCAAAACAACTCTGAGCTTTCACTTCACACCCAGCAAACCGGCAAAGACGGCAAAAAACGAGGGGGGTCGATGCTGGAGGAGGCGTGGCAGCACAGGCAGGCTCCCAGACACGGTGCAGCACGATTCAGAGGGAGAAACCCCAACATCCGTACCCCGTGGCCCAGAAATCCCATGGGGAGGTGTCTACTTCTAGGTGGTCAGTGACAAAAACAAGAGCCGTGTGGAGACCGAAATATTCACGGGCCACTTTCTATAGTGGCAAAGAACCGGAAATGAAGCAGAGGCCCAACGACAGAAGACTGGTCCAGCGGTCCTACACGAACATGATGGAGCGTTGCGGAGGAAGAAGGATAAGTGCTAGGAAGAATAATAGATATGAGGAATGCCGAGAGAAAAATGGACAGAGAAGTAGGCAGAGCAAGCCACACGATCTAAACAACAATACTGAAGCAAATGTTAGGGGCAAAAAGAAGAAAACAAATAAAACTGATGCTAAAAAAGTATAACGGCAAGCTCTGGCCCCAAATAAAATAAATGAGAAAGGACCTTCCCCAGCCCCCCTGAAGCAGTGGAGACCTACAACGATGCCATCCCCGTTCAGGGAATAAATTCGTTTTACTAAACCTTCCCCCCCTCCCCACTCTTCATGGTAAGAAAGGGCTTTCAGGGAGGGACTGACGGATGGGACTGAGAAGAATACTGGGAAAGGTAGGCAATATGAAAACAAAAATTGATGAAAAAAATTAAAGATTCTAAATAAGAAAAAACATATGGATCTACATGCATGAAAAGAGGAAGGGATCAATGTCCTTAGCTCAAAGGATTCACTCTTTGTTGGGTCCTTGGAAGAAAAATTACTGTCAATTATCCAGAAACATGACTAAGTCCCAGGGAAGAGTCTCATGTGAACAAAAGGCAGCTATGCAGAACGAGGAACAAAAGAAGCAAAAACACTTCAAAAGTTTATTTCAACCGGAGAAGGAGAAGCGCCCGCATCGATCCTACCGGCGTGCTCGTTCCCCCACCAAGAAGCACGCCAGCTTAGGCCACAAAAACACGCTGGTTTTTTCTCCCATCTGAAAACACCACGTGCAATGTGCCAAGACACCTGGTGGTGTCAGCAATTGGAGGGCAGGAGGCGCACTTCTTTCCAGTTTTTAAAAAACAAAATTTTTTTCTGTGACCTACAGAAAAATTCAAGTCCTCTCACAGCTTTCTACGGAAATTAAGGCCTTTTTACAATAGCAACTTGGGATCTCTTTTGAAGACAGGGATCTGGGAGAGACTAGTAAAGCCAAACAGTAGGAAGAATTACTAAAATTCTTTATTCTAACATCCTAAAGCTTAAGATTTCAGGGTCACAATCATTTGCCTTCTAATACAGCCAGGGAGGCTGCCCACATTCTCCAGATCCATTTCAGAGCAGGTCAGATGAAGGAGGAATTAAGTGAGAACAAGGCCGCTGGATGACCAGGTCCTCTTCAGCACAGTTTCTTCTTCAAGGTAGGGGACTATGGCTATGGAAGTGGTGAGTTCATGGAATGTTTGTTTAGTGTTATTGAGTTTTTTGTTAAACTTTCTTTTCTTTTTTATTCTTTAATATGAAGGATGGGGGAGGAGAGAGGTATATACTAAGAAAGAAAGGTTCCCCCCCAAAAAAAACCATCAATAAAATGTTTGGCTTGGTTAAGAACAGAAACTCAGGCAGGGATGGTCCATTTGGCCTTTGTATTCCCACTGCTTTTCACAGCATCTGGCATATAAAAGATGCTTAATAAATGCTTGCCAAATTAAAAGAAAAAAAGGAAAATGAGTAGTGGAGAGAGTCTGAATTGAAAGGTTGTGGATGGATGGATGGATGGATGGATATTTTTAAAATATATTTTTGATAATTATAATTCAATACACTTGGTTTCCTTTGTAACCCTGGGATTTCATTGTATGCATTTAAAAGCATTATTCCAGGAACGGGTCCATGACTGTCACCATCCCCAGAAGGGTTTATGATACACACAAAACAAGGTAAAGATCTCTCACACTGGAGGGAAGATGCATCAAACCAAGAAACAAGACGTCCTTCTGGAGGAGGAAACAGACTATGACTGGGCCGGAAGGCCAATGAGATTCCGAAGGAGAGAAAGCCGGTCCTCAGGTGGCCATTAAGGTCTGGGGAGGGAAGTTGCCATGACCCAGTGGTGGAATGGATACACTGGGTCTAGGTGCAACGATGAGGACAGAAGACACAGGGGTGTGCCTGACTTCACCTGGGAAACTGGGCAGGCCTAGGAGCAGCTCCAGGAGAAACCTCCCAGCCTCCCCCTCCCTCCCTCTTTCCTCTGAAGGTTTCCAGGGCTTGCAGACCCTCTCGGATGAGCTCATCACCTTGAAGGAGAGCCACTGCATTCCTTTTTTATCTCTCCACCACAGATAAAAGCCCCTTGGAGGCAGAGCCCTCTCCCCCTGATTACTGTAGGTCCCTCATTGCCTTGCACACAAGAGAATTTCTATAAAAATCTACCAAATGCATGAAGAAGGAAAAATAAGAATTAGTGTTCCCAAAAGTAGGCGCTACCACGTACTGTCTGGGCACTCGATTTGGCCAGAAGATGCCCTCTTTGTGGTCTTCAGGATTATTTAGTTTTTCCGTATTTCTACACCCTAACTCCCGATTTCAGTTATCAGACTCTTCAAGGCAAGTGCCACCAGCCTTCACTGCATCCCCCCCAGCACCAGAGTGATGCTGCCACGTGCCCATCCTCCTCAATGACCCTCCAGTAGGTGACGCTCCCTGGAATATTATAAGCCACATGCCTCATGCCCCCACGTGTAAATCTTAGCTTGAATTTTCAGAGTATGTCGATATATTTCTTTCCTTCTTATTATCTTGAGGGTGCAGCCTAGAGTCAGGCAGGGAATACAGTGTCGAGACAGCCGTACAGCCTACAAAGGACTTCTCACGTATTATTTCATTTGGTGCTTGCATGAAACCCTGGGTCAGCCTCCTCTTACAGACGACAAAACCAACCATCCTAAGAGAGAAGGGACTAGCCCGTGGCTATGGCAAAGATCTTCTGCATGTTAAATGTCAGTACTAGACTAACCACCTGACATCTGGGGGTCAGGAAGCTCTACGGAAAAGTGAGTTGTTTTCAGCGTGGTGGAACAGAAAGAGACCTGGATTTGAAGACTGAAGTCCCAGGTTCATATCCTGCCTCTGAAATTTACCATTTCTCTGGCTCTCAAATTCTCAATTATAAAGTAAATTGGGGAGGAAGGTAGACACAGACACTAGATAGCCTTTGGGGTCTCTTCCAACCTGCCTATAATCCTATGACCTGAGAATTTTGAGTCTACTTATAGCACCAACGGGCAGCTAGGTGACACAGCGGACAGAATGCCTGGCCTGGAACCAGGAAGACTCCTCTTTTTGAGTTCAAATCTGGCCTCAGACACTTACTAGCTCTGTGACCCTGGACAAGTCACTTTACCCTGCTCGCCTCAGCTTCTCTCCATCTGTAAAATGAGCTGGAGAAGGAAATGGCAAACTCCTCTAGTATCTTTGCCAAGAAAATCCCAAAAGGGGTCACAAAGAGTCTGACGGGACAGAAACAACTGAAAAACAACAACGTAACACCGGTGGGTGTCACTGTCGAGGGTAGACTTGGCCAGCAAATCTTGAGTCTATCTGCTCCCCTCCTTCCATCAGGAAGGGGCAGAGCTGAATCCTTCCCAGGCTTTTCCTAGTGGTCCCTGCCTCCAGGGGGTTTAGGGTGGGTGTGATCTTTTCTGGGCCTTCTCCCTTCCTCCCCTTTTCTCTCTAGACTATGAATCAGCTACATCACAAGTACAGACAGTTACCTTGCTTTTTTTAGCCTAGAGGAAACACAAAGCCTTTCTCAGTGAAAGTTACTAATACAATCACTAGAGTTCAGAGACCCCAGTTAGGAAAACTGCTAACATTCAGACACTGTCGGGCTCTCTGCCCTAATTTTGATTATCTCTACCTATCCCTTGGGATCCTCAGTGTTCAAGGCAAAACTCAGGACACACAAAACATCTGGGTAACAGAAGTGAGCAGTCGATTCCAGCACCTAGGACTGGAGAGGAGGAAGTGAGGGCAAGAGCAGACTTGAAGTCCTTCAAGATCTAGCAGCTTTAGTCCGGCTCTTCCACCCCAACAGGCCCAGGAGGGCCCAATGGCCCTCCTCATTCTCTCCCTGCCCTACCGTAGCTCAATCCACCTCTCCCTTTCTCCTTTCATCTTCCAAGCTTCTCTGGAGGTCCCAATGCTGCTGTCCCTCTATCTCTCCCTGTGTGCTGACCTGGGAGAAGCTAGTCAGGGATACTGCTTCCTGTGCCTGGGCTTCACCTCCATGCTTGGTTTCCTTCTCTGCTGGGCCAAGCTCAGGTAGTAGCTTCCTGCTGGGATGAGGGTCAGTTTTCTGGAACAGATGAGGTTATGATGGGAAGTCCATTCTGAGACAGTTTCAGAAGCAGTTCAGAGGAAACTCTGCCCATCACCTTTGGCCTCAAATATAAAACCACCTATATTCTAGCCAGTACCTGGGAGACAGTACAAAAACAAAACAGCTAACAGGAAAAAGGTGGATGGAAGCTTGTGTTCGAACCCTGAGACTTGGAAGTGACCTTGGGGACCACTTTAGTCCAGGCGTTCATAATCGGACCTTCTCTTTTTTCCTTAATATTTTAGATCACTGTATGTCAATTTAATTGATTTCCTAACAAATCTGATGTGCCTTATCTTATGCATTTAAAAAGAAGCCTCGAAGAAAGGGTCCATCAGCTTCACCAGACTGTGAAGGGCTCCATGATAGATAAAAGAGGAAGAACACTTGTTCTGATGTAACGCCCTCATTTTACAGCTAGAAGGCTGCCCAAGGTCACACTCTTAGAGGACAGAGTTGGGATTTGGACTCAGGGCATAGGACCATGGACAGTCAGAATCACAGACTTCCAACTCCAAGAGACATAATTAGCTCTCCCACTAACTACATACTCGACTTGGGACAGAACGTTTAAGTTCCTGGGCTAGAGTTTCTATAAAAGGAAGAAAATGAATGAACTGATCTTTGACATCCCTTCCAGATGCAAAATTCTATTAAGATTTTCTTTGTTAGGGTTCTTTTCCCCCTGCAATTATTTCTAAGACGAACTTTTCTTGATTCTCTTCCTTTCCTGACTATTCTAAAATTCTATTCTGACTCATGGTCTATATCCTGGGTTTACTTCTTCTTTAATCCTTTGTTTTCCTCATGCAGTTAAAAACACTTTTGTGGATTTTTTCCAACATCCTTCTTTCTGCTGTCTCACTCTTAGAAATATTAATTCATGAGAGAAGTAATGTGGCTAGAAGCCATGTTCCACGGTAAAAATTAACCACTGTCCCTAGCCCAGGCCTTTCCCATGATCATTTTTCTTCCCATTAGCTATTTGAACGAAGGAGAAATAATATTTCAACTCATCAACCATATTGTAATATAGTTATATATCATTAAGCATCAGTTATCAAAACCATTTGAAACTGAGTAAGCAACAGAAATGTATAGACCAATGGAACAGACTAACAAGAAAGAAGCAGAAATATTTGAATTCAGCAACCCCAGGGTTTGAGAAAGAGCTCTCCACTGGACAAGAACTTCTGGTAAAACTGGGAGTTAGTCTGGCAGAAATAAGGTTTAATCACTAATGTGAAAATACGTTTAATAGGAATGTACATGTAGAGACTATATCAGGTTGTGCAGCGTCTTGGGGAGGGCGGGGGAGAAAATTTAACACTCAAAAGCTTATAGAAGTGATTGTTGATGAATCAAAATAAATTAATTTTAAAAAATTAAAATTTAAAAATTTAAAAAGAAATAAGGTTTAGACTAAGAACATACACCATATTCCAAAATATGGAGGCCTATGAAAGGTAATGATTGGCAATACATCGACATCCTGTTCTTAAGCGGAGGGGCTAGAGCAGTGGTCTAGAAGTCAGAGGAACCTGGCTTTAAATCCTGCCTCAGACAGGGATTAATTGTGTGACCCTGGGAATGTCCCTTAACTAATCTGTGACTCAGTTTTCTCATACGCAATATGAGAAGGTAGAACTCAATGACTTCTGGAGTCCCTTTCAGCTTTAAATGTTATCTTTATACTTAATTCTCTTTAATCCTATCTTCCAGGTTACTATTTAACATGAATTTACAAGAAGCCATTCGGATGGATTTGAATGTTTATAACTCAGAGAGCAACTTTCTTGATAATCCATATATTTGCCAAGAACTAATGTGCTCACTCTCTCATAAAAATAGAGACGTGTATATATACATACAAAAACACATGTATGTATATATGTATGTATGTATCTATACATGCACGCACCTCTCTCTGTTTCTCTTGTCTCTGTCTCTCTCTACCTCTCCTCCCCCACCCCGAGCTCTCTCCACACACACACACAGACACAGATTCTGAGTTTAATCACTGGGGTTCAGTCTACAAATTGTATTCTACCCTAGCTTGCCCCCAAAGACCTCTAGAGAAAGATGGTCCTAGCCCTTAAAGAGAATCAGACCTTCTTTTTAATAAGCTCTGTATTGTATTTCCTCCACAATTAGCCTTGGGAACAGAAGAGTAAACAAAAGCAGTTTATTACCTTGCAAGGTTCAACAGTATACTAACTATGGATTATTAATGGACATTAGCTCCTTTATAAATTTTACCAAGATTCACACACAGAAAATAACTTTTTCTTTGGTTTTAGTCGGATCATGGCACACAAAATTGGATTTTAAATTCCCTCAATTTCTGCTTAGCTCTTATGAAGGCTGCCTTAGGCAGAGCTACATAAACATGAATGTGACTCAGAGGAAATATGAAGATATTGATTTTTTTCAATAACCTAACTTGGCTTGTGAAATAGGAATATATTACACTAGTTCTTTACTTCTGGAAAGCAACGGGAGCATTTCCGCTGCCAAGAAGCTGCCACTTCAACGGAGCCCTCCTCACCAAGGGACACACTTAGGACCCCAAACCAATATCAATACCTGCCACCAGTCACACTTCAAGGGACCAGGGAAGTCACGAATTCCAATCCCCATATTTTACGGATGGAGGGCAGGAGAAAATGACTTTGCCAAGAACATAGAGAAGGACAGATGGCCACGAGGGGATTTGAACCCATGTCACGTTACTCCCAAATCCAAAAGTTTTTTCCCCACTATACTACTCTGACTTCCCAAGTCAGACCAGCTAATTATCTGTACTGGTCCCTGACCATAGCGAAGGCTTAAATGGCTAGTTGTGACCTCTTCTCATCGAGTGACATCAGAGCAATGAAGAAAGCAGGCTCTTTGGTCTCTATTAGCTCAAGTGAATCTATTCGTTTCACCGACAATTTTCGGGAACTATCTTAAAAAACTCGAAGCACTCTCATATAAGATGATTAATTTACATACCAAGAGAGGCGAGTAGTGCAATGGGCACCAGAACTCTCGAGCTCCAAAAGAAAACAATGGAGAAACTTTTCTAGTGAAATCCTCAATCAAACCCAGGGGAATGAAAGACAAATCCAGAATTCCTTTTTCTGTCCCCTGATAAGCCAGTTTTATTTTACTGGCTGCTGAAAGAGGGAAAATGGTCACAGCAGTGGGGGTGATTGAAAGGGGGACAAAGAGCCATGGCCAAGGGAAAGAACATTCCCAGGATTCCAAAAACCGAGCATCTAGCTAATACACCCTTTGCGGCACAGTGGACAGAACTGGATCTGGAGTCAGGAAGACCTGAGTTCAAATGCAGCCTTGGACACTTACTAGTTGTATGACTCTGGGCAAGTCCCTTAACCTTCATCGACCTCAGTTTCCTCAACTGTAAAATGGAGATAATAACAGCATCTACCTCCCCAGGGCTGTTGTGAGGATAATAATGGTAAAACACTTAGCACAACATCTGGCACACAGTGGCTGCAACATAAACACTACTCCCTTCCCTTCCTCCAGCCCCCACCCCAACAGCACCTCTGGTAACTCTGCTTAAAGGCCCCCAGCAATGGGGAGGCCACTTCCTTGCGAGGCAGCCTGGCTCACTTTGCAGTAACTTAACTGGTTAGTAAATCTGTCTGGAAACCAAGCCTACCACTGGTTCTTTTCAATTCATGCCCTGGCCCCAGTTCTGCCTTCTGTGGCCAGGTGGAATGAAACTAATCCCTAGCTAGTCCACAGGACCCCCTTCAAAGATCAGAAGAGAATTCTCACATCTCCCTTGAATCTCTACTAAACATCCCTCGCTCCTTGCACGTCCTGTGTCATGGGTTCGAGCCTTTGCCATGCTGGCTGCCATCCTCTGGACACTCACCAGTGCACTGGTCAATGTCCTCCTTAAACTATGGTGCCAGGGCTGAACATGAGAGTCCAGGGAAGGGCTGATGAGGGCTGAATGCAGGAAGACTGCCCCTTCCCTGGCCCAGAACATTCTGTCATTCTCAATGTAATGTCCATTAAAGGACTAGGTCTTTATTCACTGTAATAATTCTAATTTTAAATACACAACCATATTTCTAGGAGACAAGCTTTTACTCCTCTGTATGTATGGCTAATACTCCTAACACCCTCTCCCCACCCCACCCAAGAGAAGCAATTTAACCATGGAGCCCCCTCAAAGTGCTTAGTGATCACCATTAACATCACCTCCTCTGCCACACCAAGAGAATGTAATCACCCCAAGAAGCCTCCCCCCAACATCATCTCCTCTGCAACATCAACAGAAGTGATCACCCCAAGAAGCCTCCCCCAACCCCGGCAGGCCCCTCAGAAGCCACGGGCAGGGCCCTTCAGAGGCCGCGAGCAGGACTTACTGGTTGAACAAAATCCTGGAGCGCACAATGAACTTGAAGATGTACTCGAGGGCCTTCATGGCCTTGTAGAGCGGCTCATTGACGCCGGGCTTCTCGGCACTGTCCACATAGCTCCTCAACACCTTGGTCAGTTTCCTGGGCAGACACAAGACATAAATGACCATGAGTCTCCCCAGTCCCAAGGACAGAGCCTCTGTCCAGGAGGCGGAGAAAAACACTGAGAAATCATCTTCTCCGTTTTCAGTGGTTTGCCAATTTCTGATTCACGCGTCCTCTTTTTCAGAGCTAAAAGGAAGATAAAATCCCCACAAGGAAGAGGGAGCGGCCCATGAGGACCAAATGCTTACCCAGTTACAGAGGAGTGAGCCCTGTGACGGACGGGAAATGACAGTAACAGGTCTTGTTACTAACGCACCTTAAGGTTTGCAAAGAGTGGCACGACATTACTCCATTGGCCCTCAGGCAGCCAGGTTGGATCACTGAGGCATCATTATCTATTATTACTGTTATTACACGTGAGGCCCATGGGGCCTTGGCGGCCTTGACCCTCTGGACCAAAATGGAAAGACGTGAGACACGGCTCCTTTAGTTGAGTTTAACAGAAAGCTTGAGAGGCAGACTGGCCTGAAGCAGAGAGAAGGCAAGCATGGGCTGTGGGGGCCTAGGCCAAGTCACCTGACCTCAGGCCACTCTCTCAGGCTATCTTCCTCAGAGAAGAGTGTGTCCATACAGGGAGTGCCCTGAAACAATGTTTCAGGAAAACACAAAACAAGACAAATTGGTATTGGGCTCATTTTTGGCTCTCAGAACAGACAAAAAAAGCAATCCACTCAATCTTCCTCCTCCTCTACCTTTTTCTCCTCCTCCTTCTAGGGTAAGGACTATGTTGTTCTTTGTCTTGCATCCTCAAGGCCTAGAACTGTGGGTAGCCCAGAGGAGGCATATACTCGATGTTTGGTGAGCTGACTTCATTCAGGCAGGAGGCCCAAACCATCCCCAGCTCCTCCCTGTGGGCCAGCCTGGGAACCTAAGCCCCATGACCACTGTGGCTTTTGTGGCAAAGGGGGAACCAGGCTACCATTAACTTACAAGGGACTTTTTGAAACACCCAAGTTGGAAGTTACTTGCCTTTCCAGCTATCCTGAAGGAAACGCTTTCCTTTTTTGTTTTTTGTTTTTTTTAATGGAATATTTAATTATTTTTCCTCTTTAAAGCCCACATAAGAACAAGTGAGGCTCACATCAAAGGCAACGCTGACAGACACTCACAGGGAAAAGGTGTCACTCATCCTTCCTGTGCCCAGAAAAACCTGGTTGAGCCATGGGGTATTATCTAAAAACGTGAACAAGTCTTATTCAAGACGCGGGACAAGAACTCCAGCTGAGCCTCTTCCAGCAATGACTGAGCCCACACACCCCTGAAAGTGGGGAGAAGAATCCGAGGGCTGGTGATCAAGGAATGGCCCCAGCCACGTTATGAGGACGTCACCCCGTTCTTATATATGGAATGAAGAGCAAGGAAGACTCCGTGTCTCTGATTTTAAATGTCACAGGCTTCTGTCAAAGAAACAGCACACTAAAATGAAGATGGAGTATGGCTCAGGGACTACAGTTGGGAAGTCAGGAAGACTTGGCAGGTATCACTGACATTCCCTGGATGAACGACCTTGGATAAGTCATTTAGTCTAAAGGCCTAATAACCTTTGAAATGGCAAAGCTAGAGAGAACATTCCTATACAAATGGAGTTACACGGCTTTGCGCCCTGTCCTCAATGATGTATTTAATCAACAAACGGGGAAATGAAGAGAGAATGATTGAATAACCAGCTAAGTGGGGATTTCTTAAAAAGGCATTTGTCTGCTTAACTCTTTGTGTGTCATGGACTCTTTTGGCCATCTGGAAGCCTAACTGTGGACCCTTTAAATGCATAAAATAAAATGCACAGGATTACAAAGGAAATCAATAATAGTGAAATTAAGGTGACATTTTTTTCTCCTAGAGTCAGGAAGATGTGAGTTCAAACCTTGCCACAGACACGGGTGACCCTGGGAAAGTCACTTAAGCTCTGTTTTCTGAGTTTCCTCACCTGTACCATGGAGATGAGAGCAGCACCTACCTTGCAGGGCTGGAGTGAGAAGCAAATGAGATAACATCTGTGAGAAAATCCTGAGCCCAGTGTTAAATACCCATTCCCTCCTTTTCGAGTCCACAGATCCCTGATCTGTGGTTATACACAGAACACTGGAGAGAGAAAATAAAACTAGCAAACAACCTTTCCCCTTCCCCCCCCCCAAAAAATATATCTTATTCAAAAATGACTGAAGAAAGTGACTCACGTATAGGCCAGTGTGGCACTGAAATGCTTCTTAATGTAGGTCTCCAAAACAGGATTGAAATGCTGGAACTTCCGGTCTGCAATCAGCCCAATGATGAACACCTGCCAAAGCGACAATCACCCCATGACCAACTGAGAAAAAACTGATGCTGCCCTCAAGACCCCAGGGAGCCTGGATCAGGCAGGGCCCGGCATGCCCATGAGGCTCCTTCAGCCCGAGGGCTCTGGGGCCATCTGCCAGTGAGTCCACAACTGATTCTGTGCTCTATTACAGATATAGCATAGAGGGAGAAGAGAATGAAAGAGACAGAGAAAGAAGAGACAAGGGGA